>NC_084830.1:19423352-20048630 GCF_033115175.1 Lepus europaeus | reverse complement strand
GCACCCCATGGGAGACCAGGATAAGCCCCTGGCTCCTGCCATCAGATCAGCGCGGTGCGCCGGCCGCAGCGCGCCTACCGCGGCGGCCATTGGAGGGTGAACCAACGGCAAAAGGAAGACCTTCCTCTCTGTCTCTCTCTCACTATCCACTCTGTCAAAAAAAAAATAATAATAATCTGGTGGGCTTTAGGCCTTGTAAGTTAAGAGGCCCAGACCTATCTATCTCTTCACATGGGGTGCATCCTAAGGGAGGTGTGAACCTCCTAGGGGAAGGCATTCTGTTGACTTTCATTACTTGGCTGGCCTGAGAGGAGAGCTGGCCAGGTAAAGGCAGGTGGCATCTCTAACAAGAAATTTACAGTTCTGCCTGCAATGTTGCTGACCCTACCTGGCAGTCCCCTCAGCTGCAGTGGTCACTTTGGAAGCTGGGCTGAGTGAAGGGCTTTTCAGCTTAGAGCCACTAAGATCTGTGGCTCTGACCTGGGCATCCTTCGACTCCAGGGCAGGTCCATTTCCAGTGATCCAACTCTTGGCAGAGCTGCCAGGGCTCTTCACAAGCTGACTTCTGCTGAAGCCCAGGCTTACCACATTGAAAGCCACTGCAGTGGACTGGCCTGTTGGGTCTCCTTGAGGGCAGATCACTGTACAGATCAGCCATTAATAGGCCTGCCACCCATTGCTTCTGATGCCTAGCTTTCTTTTCCTCCTGGTTTTTGTTAAAGCCGACCAGAGGATGCAAGTCAAGGGAGTGCCCACGTCCCATCTCTAATCTTCAGTGGCCTGAACTACAAGTCTATAGTCACAGGCATAAAACCTCTTCTTACAGTTGAATCCCCAGCATAGCAGTAGTTGTGTTTTAATAGATGTTTGTTGAGTAAACCAATGAGCACAGTTTTGGGGAGCCCCAGAGTGACAGACACAATCCACAGGACAATCCCAGTAACACAGCCCAGTTCCAGCCGGAAGACAATGCCCAGCGAGTGCCACAAACACAGTGATCTAGGAAGAAAGGTGAGCAGGTGTTACTATCCCTCTCCTACTACCCCCAGACCTTTCATTCCTTTCAATGCCACACTTCTGCATTTGTACAGAAGCAGAGAAAAGCCAGAACAAAGAAAGTAAAAGTAACAAGAATACTCAACCCTTTACTTAATACAACATCAGGTCCACAGTATCTTCTTTAAGTACTCAGAGAAATATACCCTGTGCATGTTGGATATTCCCCTCCAAGTGTAAAAAATTCTCAAATCAAGTTAATTTGTAACGATTCCTATGTATTTATCAAGTATATATTTCCCAAAGTAATTATGCTGTTTGCCTTCGATTCTCACAACCTGATTATTTTCCCAATATCAAGTGCCACTGTGTCTCAGTCACTCTATTAAATTGGGATGACTTCCTGGAATTCCATGACCATTAAATGAGTTGTACACCTAAGAGGTATAAACCCTTCATTCCAGAACTTCTTCATATGTTGTAGCGGTTGTAATTTCGTATTTCAGATCAGCAAACTGAGGCAATCAGGGTTCAAACCCTTCTATCTTTGTCTGCCATTCTTATTCCCTAGCTGATGCACCCAGCAGGCTAAGTATCAGATGAAGGAAATTACTGACTGAAGCAAAGGGTTAGACCCAATGCAGCTGGCTTCTGAGCCCACCTGCATGTAAATAGGAAAGCACTGGGTGCCATTAACTCCCGTCCCTTGTGCTTTGGTGCCCTCTGCTGGTCCAAGGACTCACTGCCAGAAATTAGTGTGTGCCAGAGCAGGGAGGGATGGTTGCGATAGAATTGCCCTAGTCCTAGGTCCCTCCATGCCCTATCTTCTTAGTTTTCTTATGGAGAATCAGGAATGGTAGGATTTCTGAGCCTTAGAAAAACAAACTTTTAAGGTAAGAATATTAAAAATTAAAGATAACTTCTGTTGACTGAAAAGACTCATGAACAAGACATGGTCACATACATTTCCCCCATTTAAGCCACTGGGGCTGGCAGGGCAGTGGTGTGGGCACAAGGGCAGAGAACTGCAAGATGGAAGAAGAGCTGGAGTTCACTGGAGTTGGGACAAAGCACTGCAGTAACGGGCCTTATGCATGTGCCTGCACATACATGTGTGTCTGCACATACATGCGTGACTGCATGTGTGTTCTGAATGATTAAGACTTAAGAGCTCATGAAATATCTGCATCCTGAAACCCTGTTTGAAGTTTCCCTTCAGTAGAGTGCTGGACAGTTGTTCCCAGGGTCAGTGGAGCATGGTGATGGGAGAGGCGCTAATGCCACTGAGAGTCCACCAAGGAGAAGCACATCACACATGTGTGATATCTCATTGAACACAGCAAGGCAGGAGTTATCACCCCATTTTGTAACATTTTAGATTGAGGTAACTTGCCTATACCACCCACCTGGCATGCGGGCAGGTTGAGCTTCTTTTGTAGGTCATTACCCTCTGCTTCTTGGTCCAGGCTGAGGGACCTGGCTGAGTGCAGGAACCTTCCATCTAGGACTCCCAGCCACTCTAGCGGAAGAAGCAGAGGCTGACCCGCACTCCCAGTGTCTCCCAGTCAGACCATTGTCTTTCAGCCTTGAAGAGGCAAACTTCCCGGGTGTGTGTCGGGGAGAATGAGCACACATCTTAGAAGGGGAAAAGCTCGCTGCTGAAGACCAAGTCAAACTGGCTTTCCGGGGGTGACCCAGTGTTCTGAATCACGCAGTGAAAACAAGCACTCTGCCATCTGGCAATCACCTTGGGGCCGAGGTGTCAATCGCCGCCCCTCTGTCCTGCCCTCCTTAGGAAAACACGAGCCCTGGGTGGTCCAGATGGCCAGAGGCCTTCGCACAATGAACAGAGGTTGCCGACACATATGTGACTCCTTTTGCCACAGGAAGTCCTCCCATGCGAAAATACATTCAAGGACTCGTTAGAGAGTCAACAACTTCTGGAAAGGAAAGTATGCAGAGCTTCAGGAACTACCCGTGCACCTCCCTCCCCTCTCCTGCCTCCACATAATTAGGGAGTCCAAAGCACCCCAGTTTGCTGTTTGCCACCACTGTTCTCAGCACTACAGGGGGCTACAGAGATGGTCTCCATCACCAGGAAAGCAAGGAGACAAAGAGAATCTTTTGGCGACAGGTTTTTTCCATCTCCCGTTGTCATTACCCTTAGCTCATCCGTTCTCATCTCCTCCAAATAGCATCTGAGGAAACTCCCTCTAGTGGGGATTCACACAGCAACTGAGGAATCCCCAACCTGTGCACACACACACACAGGAGAGTCCCAAACAGCCCTTGAGAGGGGGAAATCCAATAGAAGTGCCAGATACGCCAGTGAGTAGGGGCCGGCTTCATTGCACTGCTTCTCCGACACGCAGCAGCTGGACCAGGCTCCTCCGAAGACCTAGACAGCCTCCTGCTGACCACGGCATCCCCATCTTTCTCCTCCCATCGAGCCTTGATACCCAGTGTAACAGGATGGAAGATGGACTCCAGTAATATTTAAAGGCCTCTCTTAGCCGGTGACATATTGCAGAATGTGTGACTTGGGACAGTCACCTAACCTCTCTGAGCCTTGTTTTCATCCCATATAAAATAAGGGTAATAAAAGTAACTTTTAAAAGGTTCATTATGATGATGCAATCCATTAGAATACGGCCAATAATAAGTGCTTAATAAAAATTTTTGCTGCCACATTAATATTGATATTGATTTTAATTATTTATAAACATTGATATTTAAATTACAAAGATCAAGCAAGACTTATTTATGTCTTTGAGCCCAGAGTATACAGTTGATCACGTACGGCACTGGTTATCAATATCAGCACTGCTGACATTTTGGGGCAGATATTCTTTTTTTCTTTCTTTTTTTTATTTTTTATTTTTTGACAGGCAGAGTGGACAGTGAGAGAGAGAGAGAGAGAGAGAGAGAGAAAGGTCTTCCTTTTGCCGTTGGTTCACCCTCCAATGGCCGCTGTGGCGCACCGCGCTGATCCGATGGCAGGAGCCAGGTGCTTCTCCTGGTCTCCCATGCGGGTGCAGGGCCCAAGGACTTGGGCCATCCTCCACTGCTCTCCCTGGCCACAGCAGAGAGCTGGCCTGGAAGAGGGGCAACCGGGACAGAACCGGCGCCCCAACCAGGACTAGAACCCGGTGTGCCCGCGCCGCAAGGCGGAGGATTAGCCTATTGAGCCGCCACGCCGGCCAGGGCAGATATTCTTCATTGTGGGTGCCGTCATGTCTACCTTAAGGTGTGCAGCCTCTGCCTGGGCTCTGTCTGCTTCATGCCAATAGCACCTGCCCTCCCAAGGGGACAAGCCAAAATGTCTCCTGACATGACCAAATTATCCTGGGTGGGGGCGGGGCTGAATCCCCCTCTGGTGATAGACTCTTGTTCTATGATATCCTATGTCACTCACTCAAGTTCTACAATTTTCTTTAGTAACTAAACGGAAGGCAGGTCTACTTATCATTTAAATGATTACTACAGACATTTTCAATGGTAGCTCATCTTATTCCCCACAATAATACAGCATGCTATGCCTGTTTGTAAACAAAGAAATTGAGAAACCCAAGCCCACATACTTGCAGAGGTAACTAGAAGTAAGTGAAGGCCAAGGGTGTGCCACCACCTGAGAAAAGACGGGATGAAGGTCATTAACAGGTCCTAGGAAAGCCTGGACAAAAGCAAAAGCAAGAGTCATAGGCAATGAACAGGAGAAGAGACTAAGGGGTCTCATCACAACTGGGGTGCATTGATTCAGGGTTAAGGTCTGCAGACTCTGGCCAGACTCTCAGAAAAACAAGTAACTACCTGTGAGAGTCCACAGAGTTATTTGAACCTGAAACTGAAGTCAATTTGTAGGCCCTTCCTGGGTCTACAAGGTGAGCAACTGACTGGAAGAAAACCAGCAAGAGCTGAGTGGAGTCGTTCACCGAATGTAGCTGATGTTCCAAGAGGAATCTAGGACTAAGCCGAGTACTGACGGCTCACCTGCTTGTGTGGAATTTTCACCCTCAGATCTGTCCTGCAGGAATAGAGTAGGCTGTAAACACTGGCCTATTCACTGAGACTGTTATTATTGGGTGACTCAGCGGGCAGGAAAGAGAAGGAAGTGGAAAGAGGCCAGTGTGGCTGTCAGAGAAGCAGAAAGCCCTGGGACCTGGCCTCAAGGGAGAACAGAGGTGAAAACAGGGATCTTCCTGCAGGTTTACTCACAGCATCTTGAGTGTGTGCCAGGCCACGTGTGTGACTGTTACGGAAAGACAGCAAAGAAGAAAGAACTGCAGGGCCTCGCCCTGCAATTGGCCAGCAAGGCAACTCTGGGTGGGCTCATTTTTCTCCTTGAGCTGCATTTCTGTAACTATTGGAACTGGATAACAGCACCTGTCTTGAGTAGTTGCTTGTGAGGCATCCAGGAAAGAGAATTGGGCGAAAAGTATCCTTCATATCTAATCTAGATGATGGAAAGAGTCTTGGGGCCTCCCTCTATCACTGAAACAAGACTGGGTTTTGAAAGCATGGTACTGAGATTCCCAATATACGGTGGAATCAATCAGACAACCATCCTACCTGGTGGTTAATCCACACTCACAGAGGCTCTGCCGTCACCTCCTGGCTCTGAGATGCTCCTGCTGCACCAGTTCATTGGAAATCTACTTTGCCAGAAGAGTTGTTTGAGTACAGTTTTGTATTAGAGGAATAAACAAAACTTAATCATTGCTATTACACCTTGAAAATCCCACTGCTGTCCATATAGAACCAACCCAAGAAAGACAGACACAGGGGAGCATCAGCCAGTCCTGCCAATATGCACTTTCAGGGACAGAGGAGAAAGGCTAGACTCCTACTGACTCCAGGGAATATGTCCAAATGTGTTCTCAAACATGGTGTTCAGAAAAATATGGTGCATTTGGTTAAGCACGTCCGCCCTTCCATCTCTGAGTACAGAAGTAGCCACGAGGGACATTTCATCCATATGTTTCCCATTCATTGAAATGTAAGTCTCTAGAACACAGCTAAGCAGTACAAGGCCAAGACGAGTTTACGTGCTATATCATTTATTAATTTTGTTTTTATGCCAGAAGCAATAAATTATATTTTCCTCAGAGCAAACGATCTCAATCCTCAAAACATTTACACTTGAGCCAAGCACAGAACCTTCCTCACTCTGCGTGATGGTTCAGTCCTGCAGATACACACACCCCAGCCCTGGGAGGGCTGGGATGATTTGAAAAAAATATTCAAATTTATAGTGGGATTTTACAGTTGGAGAAGAAAAAGAATGCATTTCCATAAAACATACAAGGTACAGAATATGAAATGTGGCACTATCTTGATTGCTGAATGTGTAGATGATGTCAGGACTCTCCAGTAGATGGAGGGTCCATCGTGGAGTTGTTGTAGAGGGTAATGTGTTTCTGTCCATCAAGAGGGGGGCTGAAATGTCAAAACATTGATATGAGAGAAATATTTACTATGCCTTCCTTCTTAAATATATTTGAGATTGATTAGTGTATTTCATGCTTCTCAGTTTCACAATTAAACCACTCTGGTTTGTAAGTAGAAAACTAGTGTTCCAGTTTCCACCATTTGTAGGCAGTCAGTTTAAATGTCTTCCTATGTCTCACCTTTTTTAATAGTTAGATATCAGATTAGGACTTTAAACATGGCTTAAATATCAGTTCTCATTCCCTTCTTTTAAATTGAACTCCAAAGTTGACCAGATAAAAGGAACAGGAAGGGCAGAGCCGATGAAACTGATTCAAGTTCAGCTTGGACAAATTGTGGAATCCGTGAAAACCTCAGGTGCTATATCCGTCAAATCCTCACTACCCTCTAGTTTAACCTCAGTGCTGGACAATCTGTTTCTCCTTTTAATAGCTCCAAGAGTGGAACTTCCTCCAAAGAAGCTGAGATTAACCTGAGATTAACACAAGCTTTGGGAGGTGAGCAGAGACTTAACAGACCCAGGACACAAAAACAAAATTTCCCCAACTCCCAAGTCTTTCCCAGAGGTAGTGATTCCCAAGTTATCACTCAGGTTATCAGCTTATTAAATAAGAGGAAACCAGGAAGGAATATTAAATCCTACCTTGCAGTAGTAGAATAATACCTCTCTACAGGGAGAGAGAGAGAGAGAGACCCACATATTAATTTCTGGAACTTGTAAATATTACCTTATCTGTCAAAAAGAATTTGCAGGTGCAAAATTAAGCTAAGGACCTTGACATAAGGAAATTATTCCAGATTATCCAGGTGAGCCCAGTGGAATCTGAAAGGCCCTTGTAAATGAGAGAGGAAGGAAAGGCAGAGATTTGAGGATGTATCACTGCTGCTTTGAATATGGAGGAAAAAGTCATGAGCTAAAGGATGCAGGTGAACTCTAGAAGCTGGAAAAGTCCAAAAAAACAGATTTTCCTTACAGATTCTAAAAGGAACATGACCCTGCCAACATTTTGGCTTTGGCCCCATAAGACTCATTTTGGACTTTGCACTTATATAACTGTAAGAGAATAAATCTGCATTGTTTTAAGTCACTAAGTGGGTGGTGATATGTTACAGTAGCAATACAGTAAGAAACTAATGCAGTCAGTATGTGAAAGCTATGCACCAGGTGGTGGTCAAGCTGTATTGTACATGCATTCACCAGCAATCTAAGAAAACCAGAGAGACTAGAGCAGCCCAAAGGATCTGTTCACCCTTAAGAAGGGATAGGCAAACTCTTCATAATCTGGGTTCTTCTCTGTATTAGCTCTTCATTGCTGCATACCAACTTACTGCCAAACATAGAAGCTTAAGACAACATGCATTTCATCACACAGTTTCTGTAGGCCAAGAACCCAGGCATAGCTTAGTCAGATTGTCTGCTTCAGGGTCTCTCACAAGACTGTCATGAAGGTGTCAGCTGTGTTCAATTCATCTCATGATGAAGGATCCCCTTCCAATTTTATTCAGTGATTGTTGGCAGAATTCAGTTCTTCCTAGTTCTTGGGATGAAGACCTCAGTTCCTTGGCAGCTGTTAGCCAGGGACCCCTCTCAGCTACATATTGCTTGGGCCCCTCCAAAATGGCAGCCTAGCTTGCTTCATCAAAGCAAGCAAGGGTGAGAATATTCTAGAATAGAAGTCATGGTTTCTTGTAACCTAATCACAGAAATCGTATACATCATTTTATAATGCTGGCATCCCATATAGGTGCCAGTTCAAGTCTCAGATGTTAATGTGCCTGGAAAACAGCAGAAGCTGACCCAAGTGCTTGGGTACCTGCACTCACATGGGAGATCCAGATGGAATTCCAGGCTCCTGGCTTTGACTTGATCCAGCCCTGGCCATTGTATCCATTTGTGGAGTGAACCAGTAGATGGAAGAGATTTTTCTCTCTTTCTCTCTCTCTCTCTCCCCTCTTCCTCTCTGTAACTCTGCCTTTCAAATAATTAAATAAACCTGTAAAATAAAAAAAGTGAATCACTATATCACCCACACTAAGGGGAGGGGGTTACCAAAGAGCAGAAATACCTGAAGCACCAAGGCCATCTTGGAGTCTGTCAACCATACTCCATTTCTAGGAGAGCTAGCCAGGATCATACTTCCCAGTCCCCCTGCAGTGACCATTTGACTGTGTTCTAGCCCACAGAACATGAACAAAGTGAGGTGTAGCATTACCAGAGTGCTTTCCCTCCCATTAGCAGGATGTGAGCAGGCATGTTGCCCTTGTGTGTTGAAAAGAGTTGAGCCAGGAGATGGAAGCAGCTTAAATGATTGACTCAGTTTATGAACACAGTAAGAGGGCATCCCTGAGTAAGGACACCATTTTAAACTCTAAATCAACAAAAACTCAACCTCTATCATATTTAAGTCACTATAAATTGGAGGATTATTGCTGCCAGTTTAATATTATACAGTGCATGCCCTTGAAAAGCTATAGAATAGAAAACATCATAAGGGATGAATGATCAGCACTCTGCAAAAGAGCAAAGAGAGATCAAGTGATCCACAGTAGGCTGTGAACCTCTCCCCATTATACATCCATACAATTCACACATATACTTTATCCATACATTCAGGATAAAACCTCCACCACCACTCCCTTTAAAAAATACTAAGTGCTTAGTGTGACTGTATTTCTTATGAAAAAAATGGTGATTAGCAGAGATCTCCATCCAAAACTAATAAGGAAATAAATCATGCAAAAACAATGACATTGAAGACACAAGTAAGAGAAAATAAAATGTAAAAGGTAAGAATCACATAAACTAAGGCAAAGATGCCAGACTGCTGCAAGACATAGAAGTAGAATTTGAATAAATTCCTCTTGAATCTCTAAGGGACAACAGAGTGCTAATGGCATCTGGGCTTGACATGGCACAGTGCCAGCAGAGGAGAGGGGGGAGAAAGGACAAGGATTCGGGTTAATTCTAGGAACATGCTCACATAAAGAAATCTACACTTAAGAAACAAGCAATATGGCAATAAAACGTGGCCAGGTTGATCAAAGTTAATGACTCCTCAAGTGTTGCTACTGTAAAGTTCAACGAATGATCTCATAATTAACGAGCACATGGTCAATGGGAAATTTCAGTGAACGCAATTCATTCCAAGAAAATTCCATCAGGAGTGTGTCAGCATAACTGAATGATTGATTCCAGTTCATCTATAGTTTTATGAATTTCAGCAACAACTTTGAACACCATGAACCTGATCAAGTCATTAGCCATCTTAGAATTTCTGGCAAATAAAAATGTCCATATTGTACTACAACCCTCAGTTTAATCTAAATTGTCCCATCATGACCTCTGGCTACATCTCAAACTGAAACAGACTGTGAAAGGAAAGACATCTGACACCCCAGAAACCATCAGGTCCAACTGACAAGCTGTATGAAGGCAACTTCAGAAGAAAAGTTTCAGATGTGTTTCAACAAATGGTGCCAACATGGGGTGATTGTGTAGGATCTGAGTGGAAGACTTTGGAAATAGACTGATCATGTGAGTGGTCATTGTTCAATCAATTTATTTGTTTCTTCAGTTGTCCTACTTTTGTTAACCATGCTTTTTATAGGAAGGAGCTGATGAAAGACAAGACTAGTGTTTATTAGAGTGGAAAACAGCTCAAAGCAGAGTTCATCTCTTGACTTTCAAAGGAATAGGTTCCAATGACCTAGCAAGGAAACATTTGCTGAATCTATCTATTCCTTGTGTGTGTTCTCTATTTTTACCCAAAGATAGTAATAGTATACAGATGATAGGTAGATTAGATAGGTAGATGATAGATAGATAGATAGATAGATAGATAGATAGATAGATAGATAATCCATTCAAGATAAGAAAGACAGACTTTGGCAGGAAGGGATATGGTCAGGTAAAAGGGTAGAATAAGAAGCCTCCATTATGCTGTTAAACAGTCTTATAAACTATTAACTAAAATCATCACATTTAAAACTGCTTTCACGTTAGTAAATCCCAACTTATTAACACCTCTTCTACCATGCCCTGCCTTGCTTTTCCTGCTTCCTTTAGCCATGGGCAAAACACATTCTTCTCTACTAACCACTTCTTCACCTTTTGTCCATTATACTTGCAATAAAACTCAATTAAAAATAGGTAAGCCAGGGACTGGAGCTGTGGCACAGCAGGTTAAGTTGCTATCTACAGCATCAGCATTCATATGGGTGCCAGTTTGAGTCCCAGCTGCTCCACTTCCAATCCAGCTCCCTGCTAATGTACCTGAGAAAGCAGCACAGGTTGGCCCAAGTATTTGGTCTCCTGTACTCATGTGGGAGACCCAGTAAAACTCCTGGCTTTGGCCTGGCCCAGCCCTGGTTGTTGCAGTCATTTGGGGGGTGAACCAGCAGATTGGAAGATCTTGCTCATCTCTCTCTGCTTCATCCCTCTCTTGCTGTAACTCTGACATTCAAATAAATTAATTAATTTTTAAAAATAGGTGAAACATACAGTAGGCTTTTAGCTAGTTTTTCTGATGTGCACATCACACATCAGAGAACCTTGGTTCAGTTCACAGCTCCAGCTTCTGACTTCAGGCTGTTAATGTGTACCTTGATAGACAGCAATGATGGCTCAAGTAATTGGATTCTTGCCATCATGTAAGAGACCGGGATTGTGTTCCTGGCTCCTAGCTTTGGTCCTGGACACAATCCGAGCTGTTGCAGGCATTTGGGAAGTAAACTGGTGGCTAGGAATGCGCTCTCACTCTCTCAAATAAACAAAATTTATTTGGGTAAATTCCAAGGAGTGGGATGGCTGGGTTGTAACCCTACCATACAACCCAGCCATCCCACTCCTTGGAATTTACCCAAAGGAAATTAAATTGGCAAACAAAAAAGCTGTCTGCACCTTAATGTTTATTGCAGCTCAATTTACAATAGCTAAGACCTGGAATCAACCTAAATGCCCATCAACAGTAGACTGGATAAAGAAATTATGGGACATGTACTCTATAGAATAGTATACAGCAGTAAAAAAACAATGAAATCCGGTCATTTGCAACAAGATGGAGCAATCTGGAAAACATCATGCTGAATGAAATAAGCCAGTCCCTAAGGGACAAATATCATATGTTCTCCCTGATCGGTGACAACTAACCAAGCACCAAAAAGGAAACCTGTTGAAGTGAAATGGACACTATGTGAAACAGTGACTTGATCAGCCCTTGTCTTTATCCCTTTTAGTATTTTTTTATTCTACTTAATACTATTGGTTGAACTCTGTAATTAACACACAATTATTCTCAGGTGTTGAAATTTAACTGAAAAGTGATCTCTGTTAACTATAAGAGTGGGAATAAGAGAGGGAGGAGATATACAATTTGGGACATGCTCAAGCTGACTTGCCCCAAACGGTAGAGTTAGAAACATGCCAGGGGGTTCCAATTCAATCCTATCAAGGTGGCATGTACCAATGCCATCTCACTAGTCAAAGTGATCAATTTCAGTTCACAATTGATCACACTGATAGGTCTAAGAGTCAAAGGGATCACACAAACAAGACTAGTGTCTGCATTAATACTAACTGATAGAATTAAAAAGAAGAGAACCATCCAACATGGGAAGCAGGATACACAGGATGTATATGTAATACACAGAATACTCATAGAATGGCAGATGTCCTAAACAGCACTCTGGCCTCAGAAACAGCCCTTAAGGCATTTGGATATGGCTGAAGAGCCCATGAGAGTATTTCAGGCATAGAAAGCCAAGACATTCTGACAAAAAAAAAAAAAAAAAACTAAATGAAAGATCTCTGTGAGTGAGATCCCAGTGGAAAGAACAGGCCATCAAAGAAGGTGGTACCTTTCTCTGAAGGTAGGAGAGAACTTCCATTTTGACTATGACTTTGTCTAAATATGATCAGAGTTGGCAAACTCAAAAGTCTTCTATAGCCTTGGCAGCTCATGACAAGAGCCTAGGGTGATTTTTCACGCCATAAACAAGAGTGTCATTTGTTTAAAAGTCAACAACAGGAGTCACTGTGCACTTACTCCCCATGTAGTATCTCTGTCCTTAATATGTTGTACACTGTGAATTAATGCTATAACTAGTACTCAAACAGTACTTTACACTTTGTGTTTCTGTGTGTGTGCAAACTGTTGAAATCTTTGCTTAATATATACTAAGTTGATCTTATGTATATAAAGATAATTGAAAATGAATCTTGATGTGAATGGAATGGGAGAGGGAGAGGGAGACGGGAGGGGTGCGAGTGGGAAGGAAGTTATGGGGTGGGGTAATCCACTATAATCCTAAAGCTGTACTTTGGAAATTTATATTTATTAAATAAAAGTTTAAAAAGTAAAAATAAATAAATAAAATTTATTTTTTATGGGAAGTAATGATGAGTTCATAGTTTTTCTTTTTCACTTTATTTTTTCCATGTTAATGTGATGTTAATACAAAGAGAAAAGATTCAACATAGTTCATAGATGCAGTTCTAAGAATGTAATGATGTTGCATTCCTCCTCCTGTTTCCACCTGCCTCTCTGCCTCTCCCTTTCATCCTTTCTTTCTTTCTTCCTTTTTTTTTTTTTTTTTTTTTGACAAGCAGAGTTAGACAGTGAGACAGAGAGAGACAGAGAGAAAGGTCTTCCTTTTTCCGTTGGTTCACTCCCCTAGTGGCCGCTATGGCTGGCACGTTGCGGCCGGTGGGCTGCGCTGATCTGAAGCCAGGAGCCAGGAGCTTCTTCCTGGTCTCCCATGGGGGTGCAAGGCCTAAGCACTTGGGCCACCCTCTACTGCCTTCCCGGGCCACAGCAGAGAGCTGGACTGGAAGAGGAGCGACCGGGACAGAACCGGCACCCCAACCAGGACTAGAACCCGGGGTGCCGGAGCCGCAGGTGGAGAATTAGCCTAGTGAGCAGAGGCACCAGCCCATTCTTTTGTTTTTAGTTTTTGAGATAACATAGTTTGAACTTACATTATAATCAAAAGCTTAATTTTTAAAAAAAAAAATTAGAGCATTCCATTTGTCTTTAGAGATTGTTTAACAGAACCTTGATATTCAGTCACAAATGTCTCTATTTGTAACATGGGTCTATTTTGTCTCAATGTTAAATTTCAGTTTTATCTGCCTTGCAGTACAATTGTCCTCTATTTTAAGTTGCTTTGAAAAAGATGATTGCTTGCAGTGCCAGCATCCCATATTGGCACCAGCTTGAGTCCCAGCTTCTCCACTTCCGATCCAGCTCTCTGCTATGGTCTGGGAAAGCTGTAGAAAATGGCCCAAGTGTCTGGGACTCTGCTCCCGCATGGGAGACCTGGAAGAAGCTCCTGGCTCCTGGCTTCGGATTGGCGCAGCTCTGGCCAACTGGGGAGTGAACAAGCAGATGGAAGACCTTGACCTCTCTCTCTCTCTCTCTCTCTACTTCTCCTTCTCTCTCTTTCAAATAAAATAAATAAATCTTAAATCTGTGTAACTCTTTCAAATAAATAAATAAATCTTAAAAAAAAAAAAAAACAGAAAGATGATTGCTTGAATGATTAAGTTCCTCCAAAAGACAATGGTCCATGGAATGTGATCTTCAACCACCACAGTAAATAGTGGATCTTGCAATGTATTTCTTCAGTTTGACCGAGTAAGCTTTAGGTTTCTTATTTTCCCCTTCCTGTGGTTCATATACCTCTTAAAAGAGGCAGGAGTATCAAAGACCAGACCCCTGCATCATGCCCCTGACTCTGGCCACCAAGACTCTTCCCACGCCAAGGATCTTAACGTGACATCAATTATATCCAGCATTTATGAAGCATTTACAGTTAACCTGTTTGGGCTAAGCACTTTTACACAAATTACTTCATTTAATACTCATTATGACACTTTGAAGCAAGTATTATCTTTATTGCCCTACTTTTAAAGATGATCAAACACTGAGAGGTTAAGTAAATTTTCCCAGGCCTTAAAGGTAAGGAGTGATGGAGCCAGGACTGAAATCCTGCTGGCTCAGCACAAATCCTTTCTCTTGACCACCACATAGTACAGCCTTGAAAGAGAAGTTGTCAAAATGAGCTGCCCCTTGGACATTCTTTCCTTCCCAGGCTAGTTCCTCCCATCACTCATTTCAATGAGTGCAGAATGTAACGTTTCATATGCTCTTTGATCTTATATTTTCTCTCTTACCCCACACACCAGCCACACCTGGTAGTTATGATATTTGAGCTTCATCAATTTGCTCTAAAACATTTTTGTGACCTACTAAGTTTTCATTTTGTTGAAATATTTTATCACTGGTTATTTAAAAATACATGGGAAAACTAAGCAAGGAGATTATATAAATATATGAATATTATTCTAAGTAGATTGAAAAGTTCATCTGTAATAGCCAACTGGACAATAAGTTTAATCAGTACATATGCAGACATATATACACATATGGGATCTTTTGTTTTCTCATTAAAGTAGGATCACGTTAATTAATTTATGTTTTGTGCGTACAGAATTAGAGCTATCTTAAAATATTTATACTGAATTTCTCATCCAAGTTGTACTTTTCATCTTTGCTACAATCGGGCTCAGTTAGTCCCCAGCACACAGGGTAGAATACCTTCCCATGCACTGGGCTAGAAAGTTAAGGTTTCATTTCTCAAATCTCTTTGCAATTAGGGCTTCCCATTGAACCAGGATTCCCCCAAGAAAACATTTACCACCATACCCATAAGTCAAGAAATGCCAAGAAACAGAGTCCTACCATCCACAATAATAGAGATATTTGGTTTTCCTAGAGCCACTACCTCAAGAGTCTTGGTTTCTAGTGTCCAGCTGCATAGTAGCAAATGAAATAGAGACATCTATCTATATGGTGCATACCCTTCAAAACTTATTTCCTGTATCATTGCTATCCACCATGAATTTTCTCATTAAATATTTTGATATGGTTACCTTATATTTTTGAAGCTAAGTTCCTTCTGGTGCTGATGGGTTCTGTAATCTCTTTTCTTGCAAGCTTATCTCAGAAGCCATTATCTTCCCAAATAAGTGAGATACAAAGAAAGGAGTTGAATGCAAACTAGAGACAACACAATATCCTTTATTTGTCAAAAGGCACCTTAACATTAATCATCTAGAAGTGCAGATGTCTGTAAGAAACAAATATAGCAGTCAGTTATACATCATTCACTTCTCATTCATTGAAAAATATTAAATGAGTGACTCTTTCAGGTGTGGGGTATATAATCCCTGCAGTTAAGAAGCTCACTGATGAATGAAAGAGACTTAAGAAAACAGACAACATGGAGAAAGAGGAGTAGAGTGTGCCAGGCACTCAGTCTAGCCTGGGGGTGGGGGGGTGTCAGAACTAGGTTTCCCTGAAGGGAGAGCATCCTAAGTGACAAAATGAAGGAGCGTTAGAAAGGCAGTTCTAGGTGGCAAGAACAACATGTGCAAAGGTCCTGTGGCAAGAGGGTTGCAAGAGTAACTCACACAGTGTTCAATTCAAACTGTCATTGAGTAGGAAGATGGTGTTGTATCAAAGCCAAAGCCAAAGAGTTAAGCTCCAGATTGCAGGATTTGTTAGGCATATTTGATGTGAACTTGATCTATTTTAATTATAATGAAGAATTTGTGGCAGAGTGCATTTTGATCAGAGGAAGAGCAAGTTGAAGGATAACAGAAGAGCAAATGGGAGAACGATTGTAAGGACAGTAAGGCAGCAAGGGAAGAAAATATCCCAGGAAATGAGATGAAAACCTCAAAAGGAGCCAGGGCAGAGCCAGTTTGGACAACTATACAAGTTGACACATAACTGGTCCCAAACTTTTGGGGGCAGATCTGGGGTTCAATGTGTGTGCAAAATGTCTGAGGAGCCAGATTGTCCTTCACAGCTTCTTAGATCTGCCATGTGCTGCTGCCCCAAGACAGCAGGGGACTCAGAAAATGTGCCCTTCACAGAGCTCACCCACTGCAGGAGAGAAGCGTTGTACCTGAGAGAACAGGAAGTCGAAGACCTTTTCCCAGTGGGGAGAGCTCAGCTGCACCCCCAGACCTGGCTTCCAGAGCCCTTTGTCCAGTAGACAGGGAAAGTGTCCATCTACAGCCTCAAGACAGGAAAACCCAACATAGGGTGCTGAGTGGGAGAGGCAATGGCTAATCAAGCCTCCATTCTCTATTGAGAAAAATGTCCCCCGCACAGCTCACGCACAGACCTAGTCCACACCACTGGATTGAAAGTGATACAAAATTAAAAAGCCCTTTTTCAAAGATCTCATTCCAGAAAGCCAAAGCCAAGTAAAATATACAATTACTTCCAAGACCAAGGCCTCTCCTGGCAAGCTTTTCCATTCTCCAGCTGTATGTTGGGGTCCCTTGTCTCAATGCATTAATTGACTTTTAAATCCACACTTGATTGTTTCTTGTATGGGAGAACCCCTCCAAAATTTGAAAGCACAAAAATTTAAAACTCCCTCGCATACCTGGCACAGTAAGACCCTTGGATCTTTGAAGCCCTAAAATCCAAAGGATATTTTTGTTTAACCCTTGGCAGTTCCAGGCAGCAGGGGCAGGCTCCATTCCCTCCCCAAGATGTTCATCAAGAACAGCACACGTGCAGACAAACTGCCTTGGGTTTGAATTCCAGCTCTGGCAGTCACTAAATGTGAGTCCTTAGAAACTCACTTGCTTTCCCGAGTCTCAATTTCCTTATCTTTAATGGAGATGGTGATAATCCCCTCCCGTTGGAGTAGTTGGGAGGCTTAAATGAATAAAGCAGTGCTAGTGTCAGAGGACTCACTCACAGCCAGAGCTCAACACACAGCGGCTCACTGTTCACCTGCTTGGTTATTTCTCTGCTGAAGGGAAACCCAGCTACAAAGGCTGATGCAAGAACACTGAAGGTCATAATTCCCATTGGATTCTGATTCCCACTAGCACAGCAGCCCGCAGGGGTGCCTCCCTGGTAGTGCACAAGGAATGGCAAATGAAAGGAGATTGCAGGAGCAAATGAGTGTCAACCCATAGATAGCCGTGCCTGCTTCCCATACAGACATTCATGCACTTGGTAAGTCCCAAGCTCACTTTCACATGCTGTAAAGGTTCATGCAAAGAGACGACCTAGCTCGGTGCTCTGCTGTGTGACCCAAGCTGCTTATTCATCCCTCCCCTGGGGAGACATCCACTCAGTGAGTTAAAGTGAATTCCAAGGTGTCATGAAATTGCCTTCTTTTCCTCTGGGTTGTTTTCCTGATATAAGTCTTACATCTCCCCCTTTACATCTCCACCTCCTTCCAGGAAACAATAAACGATGGACTAAAGTTCTTAGGGTAAAATCACATACAGAGCTGCGGTGTGTTGTAAGGCTGAGCTCAGGGGTCATGAATTTTAGTACAGGCTCCTGAATGGGAGAAAGAGCCCTGAGATCCATTCCTTCTCCTTCAATACCCACTGTCAGCAAGGAAATAGAATGGTGCCCAGCTCAGTAACAGACACAGGAGAGATACTCAATAAATGTTGCTTCAACCAACCTGAACTGGAACATGAACTCTACTGAAATACACACAGCCTCCTACTTGCACATGCTCCAGCATGCCATTTCAAAAGAACGAAGTAGGGATAATGCCACAACGTGGAGAAATCTCAAAAACATTCTGCTAAATCACCACGCGATGAGGCCTGAGTCCACCAGAAAACGGCCTGTATGCTGTGATCCCATCTACATGAATATCTGAATAGGTGAATCCAGAGAGACAGGATAGAGATGGGCAACTGCCCAGGACCAGAGGAGGTGAGAATGGAGAGAGATTGCTTAATGGGCACAGGTCTCCTTTGAGGGTGATGAAAATATTTTAGAAGTACAGAAGTGATGGTTGCACAACACTGTAAGTGCTCCAACTGCCACTTACACTTTAAAGTGACTAATTTTATGCTAAATGAGTTTCATCTCAATTTTTAAAAAACAAAGCCTGTGTTCTAAGACCTACTTAGAGTGTTTCTGGTTTCCTCTAAACTTCATTCATAGCACTCGCTAAAACTCTCTCCTACACAGCAGCCACATATCATCATTACATATAGAAAACAAATAGCACATCAGGTTTTACGTTCTGGAAGAAGGGAAATCAGACTCATGGACATAGAGAAAGGGATAGAGGATGATGGAGTTGAGGTTTTGACACTGCCACACATAAATCTTCAGTCAGAATTTCTGCCTGGTTCCTAGCTTACCAATGGCAGCAAAAATTTACTTTTCATAACTTTTTCTGATTTCTTTTTCATGTTTAGTTGAAATGCAGAGAGACAGAGAGACAGATTGGCAAGAAATCTTCCATCCATGGGTTCACTCCCCCAATGCCCAGGGCTGGGCCATTCCAAAGCCAGGACCAGGAACTCCATCCAGGCCTCCAAGTAGAGAGCAAGGATTCAAACACATCATTATCTGCCTCCCAGGATGCACATTAGCAGGGAGTTGGGCCAGAAGCAGAGTAGCCAGGACTCCAATTAGACACTTCACTATGCAGGTGTCCCAAGCAGCCATGTAATCCTCTGTGCCAAATGGCTGCCCCAGAGATAATTAATGAATACATGAACCTCAAACAACATCCCTCTTTATCAATATTCTATGAAGTAAAGTAGGAGACATTAGTGAGTGGCAAGAATAATACTGAAATCATGGTCCTACAGATTCACCATCCTGTCTACTTTCCTACTGTTAAGGAAAAATCATCATATCTAGCTCTCTCCTGAATTTGTGTCATCCTAATAGTTAGTATCAGGAATTTTACATATAATGCAATAATACTTATATTGATATTAACCATGGTAGGAAGAACAATTTCTGAGTACTTGCATAAAAATTGTCTCATCCTCACCATAACTCCACAAGGTAGATGCAGTGATCCTTCTTTTTCAATTGAGGAAACTTCGTTCACAGAAATTAAGTAGTTTCCTTCAGGAGGGACCATGTCTAGATATTCTTATTCAAAGTCTAGTGCTGTGTTCATTACACCATATTGGCCTTCTATGTCCTTCCATTAATCTTTCTTTAAAAAAAAAAAGATTTATTTTATCTATCTGAAAGACAGAGTTACAGAGAGAGGTAGAGACAGAGAGAAGAGTCTTCCATCTGCTGGTTTACTCCTCAGATGGCCACAATGGCTGGAGCTGTGCCTATCTGAAGCCAGGAGCCTCCTCCCAGTCTCCCAGGTGGGTGCAGGGGCCCAAGGACCTGGGCCATCCTCCACCACTCTCCCAGGCCATGGCAGAGAGCTGGATTGGAAGAGGAGCAGCCAGGTCCCGAACCGGCGCCATATGGGATGCCGGCACCTCAGGCCGGGGCTTCAACCCACTGCGCCACAGCGCCGGCCCCTCCATTAATCTTTCTTGAAGTTCCTTGCTTATTCCCTCTAGATAGAAGGCACCTCCATGCTGATATCTCTTGCTCAGTAATTCTTCAAACTTTGGAGTTGTGTTTTGTTTTGTTTTGTTTCCTTCATCCTTTCCTCCAAAACTTACCTGTCCCTATCTTTCTCTTAGGACCCTGCCAGTAAGAGCAATGTGATGTTTTGGAAAGAGTGTTATAAAGAATTAGGAAGTCGAAAACCAGGTTGGATACCTGGATTTGAAATGGATTAGCATTGTCAATACAAAAGCTCTAGGGAGATCAGTGTGAGGGAGCTCACTCAGTAAGGTTTTAATGCCTGCTTATGGCTGATGAGTTAATGGTGTCTGAACTTGAATTGTAGACCTTCAAACCCTTAAGAGACTAACTCCAAGACCTATGGTAAGCTAATGTGAAAGGAACTGATGGAGAGGTGATGATGGCATCACAGGAAGACTTTCAGAAATGCCTCAGATCAACTGGCAGGACAATCTCCCCATGCATCAAGATAACTTGCTGCACAGGACTGATCCACGTCCACACAGCAACTTCTACTCTGTGAAGATTCTCTAAAACAAATAATTCTCCGCAACCACCACCAAGGCACAAAGAGATCAGAAATCAGAACAAGGAACGAGGCTGAAATTTGGGGGTCAGTTCTCCTGGCTAAATAATAAAGTGGAAGAGTCCAGGTTATTACCGTGTATACAGAATGCCAGGGCTAGGAGACCAACTGACACATTTTCTGGCTATTTCCCCTATTTCCCAAAGAGAAACTGAGGTTCAAAAAGTTAAAGCCACATGGCCAACTCCCTCACAATTCCCAAGCCAAAGCTCTGTCTAGTGTATCCGGCTGTCTCTTTAGATTTCAGAAAGTGTAGTTCACCACATTCAACCCACCAGACTTACATACAAGGGGCACCTCCACCTTCTGGGGCATGGGGCTCTTGTTTCCCAACACATTGACAAGCCAACCTAACTCTCCAAGCTTTCAAAAACCAGGAATTACACAAAAGACAAAAGGAGCCAGTATTACACTATTTCACATCAGACTCTAACAGAAAGAGGCCTATAAGAAATAATAGAATCTTCGAAAGATGTAGAGAAAAATTCTTTCATGTTTGTTTTTTTATTGATTCTTCTCTTCATTGAAAAAATATCCATTGAGTATAAGGGCTCTCCAAAAGTTCATGAAAAATGTGTATTATGAAACAACATGAATTTTAAGAATTTTTATACCAAAATAAACATGTTATACTTCCACTTTTCCACAAATTTTTGAAGTCTTCTTGTACGGACCAGATTATATGCTCAGCACTAGATATGCAAGGGTGACCAGACACAATTCCTACCCTTCAGGAATTGTCAAACAGTTGAAGAAGATGATACTTATGAAATTTCACTTCTATGTCACTTTAAAAGACTTGGAAAAAACCTGTGACAACACAGAATTGAGCAGAAAATATTTCCTTATAAATTCATTCATTCAAAAATGACTTTGAGGGAGACCCAACATCTGAGTTGTATCTGAAGAATGAGCAGGAGTTTGCCATGTGAGGAGGATGGGAAAGGACACTCCTGATCCAGAAAGTATGAGGGCTTAGGGTGGGCATATGGTCTAATAGTTAAGATGCCTGCTTAGGCCGGCGCCGCAGCTCAATTGGCTAATCCTCCGCCTTGCAGCGCTAGCACACCGGGTTCTAGTCCCGGTCGGGGCGCTGGATTCTGTCCCAGTTGCCCCTCTTCCAGGCCAGCTCTCTGCTGTGGCCTGGGAGTGCAGTGGAGGATGGCCCAAGTGCTTGGGCCCTGCACCCCACGGGAGACCAGGAGAAGCACCTGGCTCCTGCCTTCGGATCAGCACGGTGCGCCGGCCGCAGTGGCCATTGGAGGGTGAACCAACGGCAAAAAGGAAGACCTTTCTCTCTGTCTCTCTCTCACTGTCCACTCTGCCTGTCAAAAAAAAAAAAAAATGCCTGCTTAGCTGCTCATGTCCTATCTAAGAGTACCTGGGTTCAATTTCTAGCTCCTGCTCCTAACGACAATGTCCTGGTAAGACAGACCATAGGAGGAAGCAGTGATGGCTTAAGCAACCGGGCTTCTGTCACACATGTGGCAGACCTCACCTGAGTTCCTTGTTTCTGATTTTACCCCTGGTAAATACTCTTATACTCTTATACATACTCTTATGTTCCAAAAGGCATCAAGGAGGCCACTCATCAATATTCAGCTGGTAGGTGATCTAGTCTGTAGAGTCCAAAGTCTTCGCTCAGTGTGTCTGGCACTTTGGCAAGGTGGATAAAGAGCTGAGCAGAGAGGAAAACATCAGTGAAGCTCCTGTGCCTCCCGTCAGGGTGACTGAAATTCCCACATGCATCTCTGCTCTCCCTGAAAAAAAATAGAGATTGCAAGATACAGGAAATGGAATACATACTTTCTTAAAGCCTGGGTCAGAAATTTCCAAAATGTCACCTTCACCACAATATAATGGTTAAAAGAAAAGTCACAAAGCCCACCCAAAAACAAGGAAAAGTCACACAGACCTTATTTTTCTATGGGAGAATTGCTACCACATTTAATTCACCACAGACATAAATCTGGAGAAGAAATTCAGAGTCAATCAGAAGGATCTTACAAACCATCTCTAGGGATTTGTGTTTGATCTGCAAAAAAAAGCAACAAAAAGAGGATTATTTTCCTAAAGAGAGAACTATGCTTATTAGAAGAGATTTAAGGATAATTACTCCCAAGATGCAGTGGAGGATGGGTGAAAGGAGAGTCAACTGGCCAAAGACTACGGGAGAGGCTACTGCAGGAGTCCAACTGGACACAATGCTTCCTGATCCCCAGTAGCCCAAAGGTCTGTTGACAAGGGAAGAGGAAAGACTGTGCTGTGGTTTGGACATAGGTCTTGGTGTCCAGGCTTGACTCCAGAATGACACAGGGTGGAAACCTAATCCAATAGAGGTATTTAGGGGTAGACCTAGTAGGAGGTCCTTAGGTCACTGGAGGTATGTCCCTGGAAGGCAGTTCTCATGAAAGGCCTGGTTATAGAAGCCAAGCTGGGCCCAGCCACTCTCTCTCCTTCCTGCTTTACCATGTGATCCTTCCTCCACACGGGCACACGCTTTACCATTGCCATCTGCTGGCCTCATCAAGTGGCCAAACAAATGGGATCCTCCCCAATTCAGACTACAAACTTCCAAAACTGTGAGCCAACGTAAACCTCCTCCCTTCATAAGTAATTTCTCCTGAGTATTTGTTATAGTGACAAAAGGCTGAGTAATGCAGACTGTCTCTTGACTTAGCAACCAACTGTGACTCACAAAATCCTGTGAACAAGATTTGCTGATCACTTAGAATAGAAGGAAAGAAAAGCAAAGCAGGAGTTACAAATATTTCTAAGGTTTCTATCTTAGGAGATTAAATGGATGATGATCCCATTAGCAAAGACATCTACTGGTAGCTAATTATGTCAAAGACTTCCTGCACATGGTGGACTTACTGCTCTTATAATGCCCCTCTGCTCTTTTAAGTGCCTCTTCTTCCTCCCTTCCACCTTCTGTGTCTCTCCAAACCCCCTACCCTACACACAGATAGAAAACTCATGTGGAATATTGTGTGTGTGTATGTGTGTGCGCTATCAGCTACTCAGCACAGTTCCTTATTCATGCATATCCACTCTAAACCTCTAGCTTTTCATCTCTCAGTTCACAGAGAAGTTCAAGGCCAGCTGCATAAGAATTAGCCAGAGGAGCTTGTTAAAAAGTTCAGTTTCTAGTGGCCACTCCTGTGGATTCTGATTCATGGGCTTGAGAGACTGCCAGGCTTGGGAAGAACTGCAAGAAGTGACTGACTTCACTGGGTACAGAGGGTAGGCCTTAGAAACGTGTCAAAGGTGCTAATGGAACCTGAGCCAGCCCTGTTTGAACACTTCTAAACATCCTCTGGTAACACAAAGCCTCTGAACACGCAGGGTGTGGGGTTTGATGAGAAACAGGATGCTGGTTCCTTTCTAGTCTTTACTTTCAATGTGATCTTTTATCAGAGGCACATATGTTTTCAATACCTTCACATGTGGCTGCAGTTAGACCAGGAAACAAATTCCCCACTAGTTGAAAGGTTTGGCCTCTCTTTCACGCCCACCGAGCATCATTTCTATCCTCTGTTGGGGAGACCCCAGGGAAATAATTAATCAGCCGGCCTGCTTGCAATACTCCCAGGGCTTGGGTCATAGGAAGTGCACTGTTCTCGACAGATGGCACAGCAGTGGCCTGGAGACCTTCTCTCCACTCCAGTGCCATCTCTATGGTCAGCAGTGCCCAGTTGGTTACTTCCATAAACCCCTCGCAACACAGGTTGGGACTCTAAGAAAAACCCCTCCCCCTCATTTCCCCAGGGCTTTTCCCTACTGGATAATTAATGTTTTAGATCAAGACCTATCCAAGCACTTATGATGGGCAATTTCATTGAGACATCCCATAGACGCAAATTTAGCATCCAAGCAACCAGTCCTCATTAGCAGCCTAGGTTTTAGCTACACAAATGGCACATGGAAGCCCCCAGGACACAGACATCCAAACCCAGGCCCATGTGGTATGATGAAATCTAGCTAATTAACATATGCATCACCTCATCTCATTATCTTTGTGGTTAGCACATGTTCCAACCATAGAGTAACTTTTCTAAAAGCAAATCCAATCATGTCTCTTCTGAGCTAACCAGAAACACAATTCTCACCCTTTGCTGTGGGTGAGAATCACTCAGCAAGCTTGTAAAATATGCTGATGCTTGCAAGACCCTTCCCCTTTAGATTCGGCATCTGCAATTTTTGCTGAGCCTAAATACTAGGTCCATGCACTACATTCATGAACACCGCCCTGATGATTCCAAGGCAGATACTCTGAAGCTGATTGATTGCATCAAAGGTCACATTATTTGCCCTCTCAGGAGCCGCACCTTTTGCCATGGGACTTTGCAGTGCTTCCCGCGACCAGAGTACAGATTACTTTCCCATGTGTTGAATCTCCACTAGCTTGGACCAATAAAATACTAACAAATGTGGCGCGAACAGAGACTTCAAATAACACTTGAATGACTTTGCCATCACCAAGAGTACAGGCTACTCTGACAAAGGATGAAAGGTAATGATCACCCAGTCATCTTGGCAGAGGCTATCTGAAATGTTCTGACATCCAGCCAATTCCTAGACATGGGGATGAACCAAACACCGAGCCAACGATCCCAAATATATGAACAATGAGTGCTCAGTGTTGTGTGCTACTGAGATTGTGTGATTGAGATGCGGCAATGTTATGGCAATATATCACTGATCCATGGCTTGAAGATGAGAAGAAAACACTGGTCTGACAGTATCACATCCAAGTTCCTCAGCACACCATGCAAGATCATCTTCTACACCTCTTCAACACTACATCTCCATCTTCTTGACCCAACACAGCTGACATGCACCTGTGCTCCAGCTGCGCTAAAACACTTGCAGTTCATCATGGAAACAGGGCTACTTCGCATTACCTTTGCCCATGCTGGTCCCTCTTTCTTTTTTCAAGATTTATTTGTATTTATTTATTTGAAAGTTGTAGCAACAGAGAGAGAGGGAGAAGAAGCAAAAGAAGAGGAAGAAGGGGGGGGAGAGAGAGAGAGAGAGAGAGAGAGAGAATGAGAAACTGCCATCTTCTGGTTTATTCCCAGATGGCCACAACAGCCAAGTCTGGGTCAGGCTTTGAATGTCATCCAGGTCTCCCCCATTTGGCAGAGAACCAAGCACTTGGACCATCTCCCACTGTCTTCCCAGGTGCATAAGCAGAAGTTGTATCAGAAGTAGAACAGCTGGGACTCGAACCAGCACTCCAATAGGGGATTCCAGTGTCACAAACGGTGGCTTCAGACACTTCATCACATCATCCTGGTGCTTGTTCCCACTTCTTGAAATGCATTGCAACTCATGCATCTCTTCACCTTTCACAGATTTTTCCTTAACAGCCAACTTGTACCACCCCTCATGGCTCATGAATTAATGGCTCTATTATTATTATTAATGGCTCTATTATTAATGCTTGGTGTAGTACTTACGTAAATAAATACTTCTTACATGGTTATACTAATAAAACAGAAACTAGGTCACAGGCACATTTGTGTCACTAGTTTTCAGTAAGCCATCATTCAATGAACAGTTAAATGCTGGTTTGGAAAGAACTGGAAAAGGTCACCAAGAACTTGTTGATCAATGAGTTTGAAATTATCTGTTGAAGGCCAGTCCACTGCAGTGGCTTTCAATGTGGTAAGCCTGAGCTTCAGCAGAAGTCAGCTTGTGAAGAGCCCTGGCAGCTCTGCCAAGAGTTGGATCACTGGAAATGGACCTGCCCTGGAGTCGAAGGATGCCCAGGTCAGAGCCACAGATCTTATTGGCTCTAAGCTGAAAAGCCCTTCACTCAGCCCAACTTCCAAAGTGACCACTGCAGCTGAGGGGATGGTCAAGTAGGGTCAGCAACATTGCAGGCAGAACTGTCAATTTCTTGTTAGAGATGCCACCTGCCTTTACCTGGCCAGCTCTCCTCCCAGGCCAGCCAAGTAATGAAAGTCAACAGAGTGCCTTCCCCTAGGAGGTTCACACCTCCCTTAGGATATACCCCATGTGAAGAGATAGATAGGTCTGGGCCTCTGAATTTACAAGGCCTAAAGCCCACCAGATTATTATCAAGCCCCTTCTATCAGGTTCTATTTGCCTCTCAATCAGAAAACTTAATTGTAGCTTAGACAGCACCTTTCTTAGCTCCTCTAATAATGACTCTGTCCTTTGTTCTAGGCCCTGTCTAGTGCACTTGGGCCTCATTCCTTTGTAATCATAACCTCTACTCTACCACCAATGGCTCTACTCCCAACCTGTGTGTACTGATGGTCCTCTTCCCCACTTAATGCTGTATAATTGTTCAAACCTGGTAAATGCCACTCTTAGGATCATTGGTTACTATCCTCACTCTGTCTTTTATGACCTTGTCTAAATATGATCAGAGTCGGCAAACTTGGAAGGCTTCCATAGCCTTGGCAACTCAGGATGACAGCCTAGGATGGTTACTGGCGCCATAAACTAGAGTGTCAATTTGTTGGGTCAACAACAGGAGCCACTGTGCACTTGCTCCTCATGTGGGATCTCTGTCCTTAATGTGCTATACATTGTGATTTAATGCTATAACTAGTACTCAAACAGTATGTTTCACTTTGTGTTTCTGTGTGGGTGCAAACTGTTGAAATCTTTATACTAAATTGATCTTCTGTATGTAAAGAGAATTGAAAATGAATCTTGATGCAAATGGAAGGGGAGAGGGAGCGGGAGAGGGGAGGGTTGTGGGTGGGAGGGAAGTTGTGGGAGGGGGAAGCCATTGTAATCCATAAGCTGTACACTGGAAATTTATATTCATTAAATAAAAGTTAAAAAAAAAAGAAATTATCTGTTGAAAATTTCAACTAATCATGAAAGATCATCAGTAGAGTAGCTTGGATCCACAACAGGTAAATTTATGACCCTGCTGCTTACAAACTATCAATCTTGGGCAAGATTTTAATCTTCCTGAATTTTTTTTAATTTGTTGGATTGCAACAAAAATTAAATAAGATAATGAGTATAAAAGCTTTTTCACAGAATAAGCACTTCAATTATGCTAAATGTTGATGCCAATGTTTTCATTTTTTTTTTTTTTTATTTTTGACAGGCAGAGTTAGTGAGAGAGAGAGAGACAGAGAGAAAGGTCTTCCTTTTACCGTTGGTTCACCCACAATAATTTTTTTTTGACAGGCAGAGTTAGACAGTGAGAGAGAGAGACAGAGAGAAAGGTCTTCCTTTTACCGTTGGTTCACCCCCAATGACCGCTGTGTCCAGCACGCGGCAGCCGGCCCACTGCGCTGATCTGAAACCAGGAGCCAGGTGTTTCTCCTGGTCTCCCATGCGGGTGCAGGACCCAAGCACTTGGGCCATCCTCCACTGCACTCCTGGGCCACAGCAGAGAGCTGGCCTGGAAGAGGGGCAACCGGGACAAAATCCGGCTCCCTGACCGGGACTAGAACCTGGGGTGCCGGCGCTGCGGGTGGAGTATTAGCCTAGTGAGCCGCGGCACGGGCCGCCAATGTTTTTATTTTTAAACCAACCCATCATTTTCAGCATAAAACAATTTTCTGAAAAGCCCTGAATTTAGAACAGCAAAAGAAAATGAAAACCAAAAACCAAGAGGGAAAGGTGACTCTCCAGCTGCAAGAGCACAGTACATGCTCCTATGTATGAGTTGGGGAACATGACCCTGCTGACTTTTATTTAAAAATAGGAAGATGGTGTGCATTTTTGTTCTCCAGCAATATTGCAGATTAGACCTACAGAAAGACAAAGAACTTCAGAAAGTTCACAAAATAGATAAAATTAAGGATAAGTTCATTTTGGAGCAAAAAAAAAAATTGAAATCCATGCATACAAACAATCTTCTTCAAAGAGTTCTTGGAAAATGCATATTATGAAAAAAAGCATAGACTTCAGGGCCAGCGCTGTGGCACAGCAGGTTAACACCCTGGCCTGAAGCACCAGCATCCCATATGGGTGCTGATTCGAAACCCAACTGCTCCACTTCCAATCCAGCTCTCTGCTATGGCCTGGGAAAGCAGTAGAAGATATGGGAGACCAGGAAGAAGCTCCTGGCTCCTGGCTTCAGATCTGCACAGCTCCAGCCGTTGTGGCCAATTGGGAAGTGATCGAATGGATGGAAGGCCTCTCTCTCTCTCTCTCTCTCTCTCTCTCTCTCTCTCTCTCTCTCTCTCTTTCTCCCTGTCTTTCTCTCTTTGCCTCTCCTCTCTCTGTAATTCTTTCAAATAAAATAATCTTTAAAAAAACATAGATTTCAAAATGCGATGTATCAAAATAAATTTGATTAATACAATTTTCCCACGAATGTTGGAGTACTCTCTCATTCCTCCCAAAACAGACTGACTTAAAGTTTTAGCAAATATTGCAAAGGATCCTTTTTCAGAAGCATGGCTTTGTCGATGCGAATGTCATCCCTGTGCTTTTGACACTGAAGGCAGCATCCATAAAAGAAAACAACAGATATATTTGCCTCATACAAATTAAAAACATTTGCTTCCCCCAAGATTGTGTTAAAAGGTTGAAAAAACAAGCCACCATTTGAGGGAAAATAGTTGCATGTTTCCTGACAATCATATCCAGAACATATGAAGGACTCTCTAAGTAGTCTGAAAACAATGGAATTTTAAGATGAGCAAAAAATTTAAGTAGACATTTAATAAAGAAGATATGGAAGTGGCAATTAAGTACATGGAAAGACATTAGTAAAGTGCAAATTAAAACTACCATGAGACACCATTGCACGTCTTTTAAGATAGCTTAAAAAATAAATAAACACCGATACTATCAAATGTTAATGAGATGTAAGAAAATTGGATTTCTCATTCTTTGGTAGGAATATAAAAATGATATGGCTACTACAGAAATCAGTCTGTGGGCTTTTTAAAAAAAATTCTAAGTATATACTTACAACATAACAAAATAATAGCATGCTTAGGCAGCCATACTAGAAATATGAAATGTATGTTTACACAAAAACATAGTGTTGGGGATTAGAGAACATCAGCCTAGTAATGTGGCATTTTTTTTACATGATGAGCACTTTGATCTAAAAAAAATTAAAAGATCTGAAAAGTAGGCTCAGAATCAAGGGACCCCTAACCTGTCTTACTTCTCCCCCAACAAACCCAGAGACTTTCTGCAAAGTTCCCATGTAGTTCTCAACTCTGGGCCCAACAGTGAAGAAAAAATTATCTATGGTCCCTCCCCTGAGTGTTCATGGACTAAGTCAGGGTCTATTACAGAAAGACTAAGAGTGTCAACACGCCTGGACAGACTTCTGTCAACTTTTGTCACACACCATTATTCCCAAATTCAGCCCCTTAGAGAATCATTTACAATCCATTGTCCTGCGGGCCCACCGGATTTCGTCCCATGCCATTGCATGTTCTTCAGGCCCAGTGAGTTCCCTAGAAATCATTCACTCTGCCCCTGACATTGCCCCTCTTACCCTCTCCTATGAAAGGGCTGTATACATTGCTGAATTGCGTTGGGACACAGGTAGTCACACACCTGTGGTGTTCCTGTGCTCTGATCTTTACCCCTTTGCACATTAAGAAGCTTGGACGCCTTTTCTCCTGCTGATGCTATCTATTGTTGGTTCATTCCAGCAAACCTTCAGAGGGCAGAGGGGAAATTTCATGTCCTCCCTACAATAGCCTTGGCTCATTCAGTTACACATTATCTATGGCATCTTGCACAATACAATGACAAAGTTGAGTTTAAGAGACAGAAACGACATCATTTGCAAAGCTTGCAATGCTTACCATCCAACCCTTTACAGAAATGGTTTGTCAACCTCTGGCATATACAGTTCTAATTTTTCACCACTAAAAAATAATGCTCCAGTGACACCTTCATGAATAACTTTCTATTTCTTTTGGATTATTTTCTTGGGATAAACGCCCAGAAGTGAGTGAGTCAGAGGGTATGAGTATTTTGATAGCTCTCTGCACATGCTGCCAAATTGCTTCCCACAAGGACTGGACCAATTTCCACAGGCCCCAGGAGCGGGTAGGGGTGCCAGTTTCCACGCATCCTCCTCTGATGACATAGCATGTCAGCCTGCACTGTGCTGAAGTCTTACCCACTCCCACCCATGGAAGTGGCCACGTGTGTGCATCTCAACACAGTCAGTCTAAGAGGAGCACACATCCCTCAGACACTGACTTTGGAAATAATGAGCCACAACCTAACAGTTTCAGGGCTGAGGTTTGTCATTTTCAGTTTCTGAGATGACAAATACCTCTTGAGACCATTGCTATCTTAATAGAGCCAAGACATGCATGGTTTCATAATCTCAGTTTCTAGAAGTAAATTAATAAAGTCTCTCCATTCCAGAGATGAGCATAACTTAGAAGTCAAATGTTGGGACCCACATTCTGGCCAAGCAGGTTATGCCACCTCCTGCAACACAGTTATCCCATATGGGTGCTGGTTCCTGTCCTGGCTGCTTCACTTCTAATTCAGCTCCCTGCTAATGGCTTGAGAAAAGCAGTGGAAGATGGCCCAAGTACTTAGGCCTCAGCACCCACAAGGGAGACCCAGATGAAACTCCTGGATCCTGGCTTCAGCTGTTGCAGCCACTGGGAAGTGAATCTGTGGATAGATCCCTCTACCTCTTCCTCTCTTTCTGTAACTCTGGCTTTCAAATAAATAAAATGAATCTTTTTTTAAAAAGAGAAATCAAACGCTGATCAACCTTTTATCTTTCCACCCGATGTACTTTCCCTGTGATGGCCTGAATTATGCCCCCCAAAATTCATATTATGAATGTGATGGGATTAGGGAGTGAAGGCTTTGCTAGGTGATTAGGTTGGAGCTGCTGGGATGGGATCTGTGCCATTGTGAGAAAGACTATGAGAGAACTCTCTTTTCCCTCTGCCATGAAAGGACACACATCGCAAAGCCAGCCAGCAGGTCCTCACCAGGAACCAAATCAGCCGGCACCTTGAATTTGAACTTCCCAACCTCCAAAACTGTGAGAAATAAATGCTGATGTTTAAGCCACCCAGTTTGGTATTTTGTTATAACAACTTGGACGGACCAAACCTTCTCCAATATTCTCATTTGAATGTGAAGAAATAGATGTCCAGTGCAATCATTTTATTCTTCAAAGTCACATGGCTAATAACATGTATGACTAGACTCCTTTCAAGTGTTCCTGTCATTATCCTCTGTAGTTCGTTGGTGTCATTGGCCATACTGACAATATCAAGCCCCTCCCCAATAGATTCTCCTTGGTTATGCACAAGGATAAATTAACTGATGAAATTTGAGGGTGTTAAAGCTTGCATCAGCCTTGAAATTACAGATCTAAACAATGTACTTGAGCAGCCATGAATGCAAAGAACAGAAACTGTCAATCAACCACGAGAAGGCGACAACCTGTCACTTCAAACTCTTGTAGATATTGGCACAGCATGCCCAACATGATAGGGAGGGGCAGAGGGGAAGCTCAGGAAACAGGCAAGCTGATTGCTTGGATACCAGGCCCATGTCTGCACAGTACAGGGCTCACTGCTTTTCATTTTCTGTGTTGACAACAACTTACAAGTCGATGTTGTCAGGCAACAGCCAAAGCAAAGGCCTGATTTTCCCCAGTTTAGGAAGCCAGGTTCGTCATGTTCTTCTAACAGTTCTGCTAAGATTTCAGAAGTCACAAATGCCTCTCTAGAAGCAGAGTGAGGGCATTTGCCTCCCTCCCCAGCCCCACAGTCCTGCTGTCATGAGACTCCTGCCCACAGCCTACTTTGACAAGCTCTGGCAGGAAATCAAAGCAAAGAATCCCCCAGCCCAGCCCCCAGAGCTCACCAGCCCACACCCTTCCAGCTTCCGCAGACTGGCGTTAGTAACCACAGGCACGTTTCTGCTTTGGCGACCCCTGAATCTTGCACTAGTCTCCTCTGAAACGTGTCCAGGAACAGCAGCCGAAACTGTAGACTTAACTTCTGTTCCCACTGCACGGATTTCCCTGGACACCCCACTTGAAAAAGACCTCCTCTCCCTTGGACCAATCTGTATACAAAGGCAGCAATTGAGCCTCATGCATGGCAATTGAAGCCTGGATTATTGAATATCAAAGAACTCTAGGGGGTACCCCAGCCCTCCAGCCTGCTCCTCACCTGGCTCCCTGGGCTGCCTCCTGCCCAGTCCTTGACAGCTTCTACTTGAATCTCAAACCACCCTCTGGATTGGTTCCTCACTCATAATTAAACTCAGAATGCCTCTGGTTCACAAAGGAGGCTTAGTCACACTGTGTTCAACACATATTCACTGAGCACCTGTTATGTACCAGGCATTCTGATTATCACTGAAGATTTCAAAATTAGTAAGACACAGTCGCTGCTGGTAGTCTAGACATTGAACAATAGACACAAGAAGTCAGTTTTGTCTACACCCACAGGCAGAGCTGTGTATGTGCAGGAGCCCGGAACTGCAACTAAAGTGCTGTCTCTGTCTCTTAGGTCTCCTTAAGCTCAGAGGATGGACGAGGTGGGGTAGGGAGGCCATGAGTCTAGTTCTCAAGGTTGGGAGAAGCTGCCCTAGGCAGGGGGCTGGCATCTACAGTAAGAGCCAGGAGCCAACCCACATTTGGATCCCCATAGAAGCCCCTGCCAGGTAAGGGAAGGCTTCCCCAGAGCATTCCTATGTTGGGCTCCCATGTGGGTTCCCCAAGAGAGGAGTCTTAGAGAGAGGAGCTTTAGGAAACAAAAGAGCCATTTCCATAAAAACCTCACTGAGTCACAACACAAGACTGCCTACATGAGACAGAAGGGATGAGAACTGGCCTCTGGGTGGAGGGAAGGAGGCCTCCCATCTCCTGAGTGGCATGGCAAGGCTTCTGCAGCCACCCAGCTCTGGCCCTCCAGGGCTCAGCCAGATGGGTGGGCCCAGCAGCAGCCTCAGTGTAGAAGAGACTCAGCTTCCAAGGCCTAAGCGAGGGGCCATCATCTCAGGAATCCAGAGCGGATCAGGAGGCAGGCAGCCCAGCCAGCAGCCCAGCCAGGATGGAACTTCTAACCCCACGGAAGCCACGGCCATCACTTCTGGGAGCACAGACAGGACTCTCAGGGTGTCTGGGGTAAGACGGTCAGGGCCAGAAAAAATCCCATTGCTGCTGTTACTGTGATGTGGCTTTGTACTCTCAACCTGGGACATTCAAATGACAGCTAGGTACTCTTCCATGTATTACAAGTGTGTCCCAGCCCTGGGGAATAAAGGAAAAGTCAAAGAAACCCCGCCCCCAACTCCCTGCGTTCCTGGGATGTTTGCTGTTTCGCAGATGAGGCTAAGTGCCAGGAATCCATTGCAGTGACCGATGAGGGACACACAGAGAGGACTGAGGCAGGAAGGGAGCTGCAAGGATAGGGAAGGAGGTCCCAAGAACGGAGAGGGGCCCTGCATTGAAAAGAACATGGAACCGATTTGCCAGCAAAGCAGCACAGAGCAGGGGCCTGGAAGGCCTCAGGTTTCCTAAACCTCTCTGAAGAAATCCAACTTTGTGTCTCCACTAAGGACAGGAGAGCAGACAGCCTGTGGGGTGACCAGATGCCAGTGTCACAAGGCCTCATCTCCCTGCCCCATCTCTAAAGGCTGTGAGGCATTGCCCGGGGGCTCTGATTGGGCTCTCGCCAGCTGGAAGCACAGATCTGAAGGAAGGCATGCTCTGGGCATAGTCCCTTTGAGCTCTTATCCCAGCCTTCAAAGTCAACCATGTGGGCCTTCTGAAAAGGCCACACTGCCAGGAGGCCTGAGCTGGAGGCTTTGCTACAGCAGGAAGCTAAAAGGCCCGGCTGACCAGCCAAGAGCGCAGTCAGCTCCAATTCTGACCAGAGCCTGTGCAAACAACACACTCCCTTTCATTCTTGGTGCGAAGAGCAGAGCTTTCCTCAGATTTTGCTCCACCAATTTCTCTCTCCCACAGAAAAACAGGAAAGCTTTCTTTTCCCAGCAAAATGGAAGTTCTTCCTGGTACTTGTGCAATAATGGAGCCCAGATCGGGCAAAGGCTCATAGTGGGCCTGTGATTGGAAGCCAGGGGCTCACAACTGAGTCTGTTCTGCTCGTTGTACAATTGTTTCCCCTGAAACTTTCACCTTTCCTCCCAGAACAACACCCTCTTTCTCAGTTGCAGGCAATTCTGTAGAGTCCAAGAGCCTCGTCCAGTTCGTTTCCGTACTGCACTGGGCAGCGCTGGGCCAAAGCCCTTGTGGGAATGCCTGCCACATGGAATGCAAGAAGGCGCAGAAAGGCTCCAGTCACAAAAGGGATGCTCACTCTCCCCCGTGTTAGTAGTTGGCAAACTTTCACTGTAAGACAACAGAGGGGCAATATTTTAGGCTATATGTACCAGGAAGCAAAATTTAAAAATTATGAGGAGGGCTGTGTAAATAACAGGAAAATAAACTTCCAGAATTTTTCCAACCACTTATAAATGCAATAACCATTTCCATCCAAGAACAGGCGGCATCCAGATTTGGCCTCCAGGTCACTAATGGCCAACCCCAGCAGGTGTCCTCCAGTGCTCTGCCTATGCCCATCTACCTTCTTCATGGTTCAGATAATGGCTGACTGAGCATTAGCTGATTAAGATGGGGGGAGGGTAAGATACAATGACTTTCCACCCATTTAATTTTCAAATCATTGAATGTTCTTGTTCAACCCATGAGTATATTCAAATTTCAGCTGCAAACTACCCACCCACACAGAATCAAATTTAACATTTGACCCACAACAGCTGAAACGGTTCAAAATGTGTACAGAATAAATAGCAAAACCACAGAATTTTCACCTAAAGATACTGAAAATCTAAAAAATCCTAAGTTATGATAATAAGTAGTCACCCAGAACCATCTCTGTAAGCCATCAGAATAAGGAAATAGCACCGCTATAGGTTGATCCTGCTCTTTAGACTCAAGAGTTAAGTTTCCTTCATCACCCGTGTTTCCTTGGACAAGTTACTTAACCTCTCCAAAACCCACTATCCTCCTAACTAAAAAGAAAATGCAAGACCTTTGGATATCTGCTACATTGACCTTGGCAGATGAGATATCTTGTTCCATTACGGGATATGTGATGTGGTTGGGCAGCCCATTCTTCCCACAAAATACATTATCCCACTTGCTAGACTTCCAAAAGTCTTCATGTTTCTCAGTCCTTTGGGTGAAAACATTAAAAACACACTCTAGTCAAGTTTCGCTGATTTTAACACTATCTAAATAAGAACTCCATGTGTATATGATCACATTAGATCCGTAAACCTTGGAAGGTGATAAAATTAAATGTTATCTCTCTTTTGCAGTCAAGAAAACAAATCAAAAACTTTGGGCTTGAAGTCAGAAAATCATAAGTCAAATGTGCCACATGAGTTTTGCGATGTTGAGTTTATTATTTGATCCCCCCTTATTCTCAGTTTTCCAATCTGTAAAGTGGATATCTGGTATTATAAGAAGGTTTTATTCAGAATGCTTGGCACAGCATCTGCAATATGGTAGGAACCAACATATTGCTGGTTCAAACTGTATAGCCAGATGACAAAAATCAGACTTCAGTGGAGTGCATTGACATACACTTCTTCAGGCCATTTGTAGTGGCACAAAAGTCTCACGGTTTGTAGAAGTGATTCTCAGGGAGTCGGTAAATTCTTTGAGTCCCTGAATATACAAAACTCCTACTAAATCCCAGGGTTTGCTGACTTGTTGGAATGTATTGGTTAAAATAATACAGTCCTGAGGTCTCAATATTTTCCACCTTTCCATTGAGAGGTAGAGATGCCTGATGCTTCTAGAAGATTCTGCCGAGTGTGGCCTAACTTCTTCGTGACTGGCAACTCATAGGAGAAAATACTTCAGCTCCTCTCAGTAATGACTTGTAGGAATGCATTTTTAGAAATTATTTATTTGGTGAAATTTTTATGAGCAACTACTACATTCTAGGCAAGACACAACAAGTACAAAAATCAATAAGACGCAGTTGATGCTCTTGGTCTGGTGGATGAGACATATTTGCAAGCAGGAACAATGCAGCATGGTAAAAGTTATAAGAGAAGATTGAAGTGCTGTGAAACTCTTCTCAGGAGAGACAAAGATTGCTCACAGGAAAAAGCATTGATGTGGGTTGTAAGAGATGACAAAAAGCATGTCAGGTAAAACAAGGATCTCCAGAGACAGAAAATTATGCTAACAAAGGCCCAAAATGTTTAGGGAAAAGTCAATCCTGTGCAAATTGAGGCATATGACTTTGTCTGCAAATAAAAGAAAACCATAGCTCACTATGGTTTAAGTGAGGAGGATATTTTACTTGACTATCTAAAAGTACATAGTGAGTGAGCCTGGATCAATGGATTCAGCTACTCAGCAGCCTTTTCTTTTCTTATGCTGCATAACAACACCATTTCAAGGTTTCACAGTCTTGCAACAGAATATATTTATTTCTTACTCATGACACTGTCAGTTGGGCTTGACTGGGCTCTGTTGGACTCAGCTGGTCTTGACCATGCTCAGCTACGCTCACGTCAATTCAGCCCTTATGTCTTCCCACCTGGGGAACCCAGACAGGCTGTTCTCAGAGTGAAAAACAGAAGCAAGAGCACCCCATTCACAACCCAATCACACTTACAGCTTCTGCTCAGAAAGGGAAAATGAAATATCTACTCATAGCCATTGGCACAAGCCCATTACTTGTCCAATGCCCAAGTCAGTGGTATGGCTCAGTATGGCAAAGATGAGGCAGGAACAAAGAGCTATAAAATCTAATAATAATAATAGAATCTATCACTTCTGTGGTCTGAATGTTGATACCCCAAATTCTTATACTAGACCCTAATACCCAATGTGATAGTATTAAGACACAGAGCCTCTGAGGAAGTGATCAAGTGCTGGGCACTCTGCCCTCATGAATGGGAGTATTGCCCCTACAAATGATGTGGAAGGGAGTTGCTTTGCCTCTCTTGTCATGCAAAGATGCAGCAAGAAATCAAAGTCTATGAGGAACAGACCGTCAACAGGAATCGATCCTGCTGGCACCTTGATCTTGAAGATCTCAGCTTCTTGAACTGTGAGAAATAAATCCCTGTTGCTCATAACTTATCCAGTCTAACAGGCTTTTTGCCTTTGCAGCCCAAATAGACTAAAACAATCACCATCATCCAAAACCTTGCTTCCCTCTGCCTCTCTGCTCAGCCATCCACAGTTCCAGCTTTGTCCTGAGGCTGTGGGTAGGAACTGGGACTGTAATCTTCTTTGTTCACCTCCAGTATGAAATGAAAAACACTGTTTTCAATCTGATGAGGCCATTTTAGAACGTGTGAGGTCCCTGAACCAGGGACAGTCATCAGAAACTGTCAGGTACTGAGTGGCCAAGACTAATTAGGATGTATCCATGGAGCGGGGGATGAGGTCACCCTCCTTTGAGTCTGGAGTGATTATCACCTGGGTGAATCAGAATTGTATTAAGAAGGAAGAAATACAAGGGGATGAATTCTGGGTCAGCAACTTGCAATGTGGCCCAAACATGTGTGTTAATGACTCAGGTTTAATTTTTTAAGACTCAAGGAACCTGTAGAGTAGTGAGAAGACAAGATCTGATTTTAGAAGAAGTGATTCTATCCTCATTTCCCTCCCACCTCTATGATCCCCTCTCAATGCCCAAGGTGGACACTACACCCTCCCTTTTCAATATTTATAGCCTTCCATGATCTCCCTTCTGATCACCTCTTTATCTTCATCTAATACACTCTCACCTCATTAAACTGCCCGCAGTCCAGCCACTCCACACCACCACTTCAAGGCTTCCTGCACCTCTGTGCCTTCTTCATCCATGCCATCTCCTAGCCCCTTCTTGCCCAGCTCTCTTCTACTCACGTGACAGCTCTGGTTCCTTTCCTGCTCTTACCACTCCCTTTGCTCTCCAACATCATGGCAACCATCCCAGTACTTTGTAACTGCACCCTCAGTTGCCTGTTTTCCTCAGCAAACTACCCCTCAACAGCAGAGACATCAGCTTCACTCTCTCTGCGGCTTTTAGCATGTGTTGATCAAGTGAGTGAATGAGACAAAGAGAGATGAGTTTATTGTCTTAAGGTCATTCATTTTTTCATAAACATTAGTTGAGAATCTACTGTGTGTCAGGTATTACTTTGGGTGTTGAGGATACAGAATGGAACAACACAGAAAACAAATAGAATCTCAAGTGTGAAATGTGCAGTCCAATCATTTGTTCCCTCACATTCATTCCTTCTTTCAGTTACACACACACACACACACATCCAATACTGGTTTAGTATTTCTGTCTCCTTCCCCTCCCACCCATCCCCAAAATTTTAAGCAATGTGAATTGCTTGGTAAATATTTGTTGAATTCATGATCTATTGACAGATGGCTAACTACAAAATGCTAGGCATCAAAGCACCGAGTCTGCCCTTTCAAGATGTTCTGATTCATCCCAACTGGTGAAGAACAAGTTAGAAACAACAGTCAACTCAAGCAGTAGCCACCACTCATCACACTCCTGTTTACCAGACACTATAGAAATTTCCAAGGTCAAATTTTTTCAGCAAGCAGGCAGCTCATGAGTTTTGCTGAGGCTCCCGCTACCTCATTCCTGAGTCTCACAGCCAGTGACATCTTCAGACCTTCCCTGTCCAACACAAGACAAGAGCCAAGAGACTCCTTTCACACAGAAAGCAGAGCTTCCCCTAAGCCCAGAATAGTGCATTCCAGCCAGCACCAAGGGAGTTGAATGTCCCCCCCGGGGGTCCCTCAGGCTCTAGTGAACTGCTTCCAAAGGGAAATTCCTGAAGTTCTAACTCTCTTCTGGAAACTCTGACACAGAGCTGTGCCTGTCCCCCAGTGGCGACACACATGCCACTGTCATCCTGTGAATCCCCATGTGGGGTTTCGAATCCCCTTTATGGGGAGAAGAGTAAAACTGAGTGATTCTCCCAGACAGAGCTCTCTTTGAAACTGATGGGAAACCCCTATCTAAATCCAAATTCCCCCAACACTCTTCTGCTTCCCCTGAGGACTGCTCTGTCTATATTCTCTGATTCAAGGACACTAGCTCAGGCTCAAAGGGTGCATGCCGCCTGGACAAGGAGCTCAGATATTTATTTCTTGGAGTCAAAGGCTCATAGAAGTAAAAAGAAGATTAACATCAAGACCCACAACAGCCCCTTACTCAACAGCTAAGAAAACTGAAAATCCACGTATTAGTTTGCCGGGGCTGTCAAAACAAAATATCAGAGGCTACATGACTAAACACAGCAATGTATTTTTTTTCATGTTTTGTGGGCTAAATGTCCAAGATCGAGTTCTTCAGAGGTTTGGTTTCTCCTGAGGTCCCTGTCCTTGGCTTCTCTCTGTCCTCCTTACATGATCTTTTCTTTGTGAGGGTGCAACCCTAATTTCTCTTTCTTGTGTCTGAATTTCCTCTTCTTTTAAGGACACCCTAATGGGCTAATTTTAATTTGATCATCTCTTTAAAGGTGCTCTCTTCAAATACAGTAACACTCTGAAGTAGAGGGAGTTGGGCTTTAACAGGAATTTGGGGGAACCACAACTGAGCCCATAACCCCAGGGAACCCACAGATGCCCCCAGACCTTCTGACAACTGACTTCCTTCCAACATCTGAGTCTCAGAGAAGACTTCTCTGGCTAGCAAATTCAGTGCTGCTCTCACTCAGATCTCTTGTCCTCGGTACTCTTCCATTTCTTCATAATCCTTATTGCTTCCACCATGAGAACAGTCTCATTTAAGGCTTTGGAGGGAAATCCAAACTCCATATCTTGGCTAACAAATCCCCAGTAGTATGTTGTCCCTGCTGCCCTTGCTAGAATCATTGCCATCACCCTGGGCTCCCATCTATTCCTTGAAAGAACTCCCAACATCATTCCCACCTGAGAGTCTTTGCACTTGCTGTTCCCTCAGCCCAACATGCCCCCTCCTTGGACATCTCTTGCCATTCAGATTTAATCTTAAATATGACCCCTCTGAAAGGCCTTCCACGACCAGCCAAGCTAAAGCCACCACCACGTTTATTTTCTGCATAGCACTCATCACCACCTGACATTGTCCTTGTTGCTAATTCACTCCCTTGTTCATGTCCAACTCTGCTTCCACTCACTCTACCCTGCACCTAGATTGAAAGTGTCAGAGAACAGAGACTTTCTGTCTTCTCCACTGTATTCCCTATGCTTAGAACTGTAGCTAGTCTGTTATAAGTGCTCATAGAGTAAAGGGTAGAATGAGTGATGAGCCAGACCAGAGCTTCTCAACTACTCTGCCATTGTCAGAGTCATGGACTGCATGTTTTCCTAAACTCCAGTGGTGTGATATTTGGAGGTGGGGCCTTTGAGAGGTAATTAGGTTTGAACAAGGACATGAGAGTAGAGCCCTGTGGTGGAATGAGTGCCCTTCTAAGGGGAGGAGGGATCAAAATTTGCTCACGCTCTCTCTCTCTCTCTCTCTCTGCCAAGTGAGGGGGAAGATGTCATCTATAAGCCAGCAAGTGGTCCTTTCCAGATACCAGATCTGCCATTAATCTGACTGCCTGGCCTGCAGACCCAGGAGAAATATTTGTTGTTCAAGGCACGTCATCTGTAGTATTCCATTACAGCAGCCCAGACGCCCTGAGCATTGTAGGATGCTTAGTAACATCCCTGGCCTCTATCCACCAGATGCTGGTGACACAAAGCCCCCAGTCATGACAACCAAAAGTGTCTCTAAGCTTTGCCAAATGTCCCCTGGAAGGCATAGTCACCCGATTGACAATGATTCCTTAAGCTAAGAGCTCCCAGGTAGTAGGATCCGTGGCAGAAACATTATGATTCCTGTTGTCTCCACATAGTGTATGCTTCATAAATATTTACTGAAGATAGAAAAAGTAACATTTCACAATTTGTTAAAACCCAGATGGACTATTCCAGACCCATTCTTGTAATAGGATTTGGCCACTTGTTATTTATGTGCTTTTAAGTAACTCACTTCTCTGAGCCTTGGCTTCCACACACGTTAATAGAAATATCAAAATTCCCCACAATGGGACCATGCCTTCTAAACCTTAAAGTAGGATATAAAAGTGCTGCCTATTATTGATTGATTCCCAGGCTGTGCATTTACTATCTCATGTTAACTCTTGCCTAACATAACTTCAAAAGAGCATTTACCCTCCTCATTGCCTAAAGCTCTACTTTGGTATTTACCTGACACACCCCCTCCCCTCCCCAGAAGTTGGGGAACTTTCCAGATTTTGCTTCCTTCCCTTCCTCTATTCTTCTTCTCTGTAAGAGCAGACTCACAAATGAGGTCTCTGTCTTAAGCAGTTCATAGGCAACTTTGTCACAGGGAGAACTAGGTTGTTTGTGATGTGTCTACTCCACAATCTTCAGAAAAAAAAAATTTCCAACTTAAATATTAACCTTTCTTCATGACTGATGTCCCCAGCCTTTCCTCAAGAAGCTCATCTTTCGTCTATCAGCCAAGAATACCATCTTAGGGTTGATCTCTAACATAGCACATCTCAAAGCTCATCTGGCGTCACATGAGTGGATGGATCGTCCATTCTAGCTAGACGGTGAGCTCCTAGGGAGGGGAGAGTCCAGGGGTATTGGGGGGAGAGATTGCAACATATTCTCTTCTTCCCTCTGTCACCACATCCCAGCAGGGAAAAACATATTACTAGAAATCTGATCCCCTGGGAATCATGAAAGTACACACAATCTGCTTTTGAGATTAGCAAAGACAAATCATATTTCTGTGACTTCTAAAGCAGAATATAATTTACTGTATGCATTTTTATTTTAATAAAGCAAAATGACAAGCACACAAAGACAAACTATGAGCGCCACCTCATGGAGAGATCAACCTCTGTCCAGCAGCTAGGCTCTTCCACTTGCACCATAGGCTGGGACACACTTTCCCACACACACATGCTATGTGCGCCCTGTTGGCTGCATGCCAGTCGACCGTGACATCATGTCTCTCGCAGGCAGCTCATCCCCAACCCTCTGTCAGTCTAAATTGGGGCAGCAGCAGCAGCAGCAGACAAGTCTGAGGTGCCTCTCGCTACCTGTGGTCTGTATTCCATTGATCAGGGAAGCCCTGGAGCTCACCAGGCAGCCTCCAAGCCCCAGAAGCCTTAGCTCCTGTCCTTGTCCTATCCTCTGGCCATTCCTGGGTCCAGGTCCTATCTGTTTCCTGCTAAAGCTTGACGCATCTCTAAACCTGCGCTTTCTGCTTGAAAATCCATACTCAGTGTAGCTCAGACTGCTCTGCTCCCTGCTCAGAGTCTGCTATGAAGAACTGCCCAGAACCCAAGGCTATTGCCAACTTGCTGGACCCTCCCTCTCCAGGAAGACTTACTGACTGCACTTTCCTGTCCAAATACACACCTGCCCAAACACACAAGAACTTGCTAGATCCCTTGGACAGTGTGGATTGAGTCCACAGCCTGGCCCCAGGGCAGTCGCTCCTGCCAGTTAGCTTTCCCAGCACCCACCAGTTGTCAGGCTTCCTCTCTATTCCCGGGGCCTTGCTGTCATAACTCCTACATGTGGATTATAGTGCATCCATCCAAGTCAAAGACTCCAACACCTCTTCTGGGTGTTCTTTAGTCAGTTCATAGCAAATAGGAGACTCGACACCAGCTGATAAAACTGTCATGTGCTATCTAACAATAACCCTTGTCCATCATCATGAAGAGGGATGCTAGAGTAAGGGCCATGACCTCAATCACCCACCAGAATCAGGAAGATAAGTAAAAGACTGGTATAGACCAGGGGTAAGACATTCCCAGTCACAGCAAACTGTTAGGCATGCCCGCTATGATGGTTAACTTTAGACATCAATTTGGCCCATATATTGAGTCAATCATGATTCTAAATGTTTCTGTGAAGATGTTTTTTGGATAAGATAAAAATTTAGAGCAGCAGACTTCAAGTTGAGCATCTCACCTAATTCAGGTGGATCTCATCCAATCAGTTGCACAAAGACTGACCTTTCCCAAGCAAGAAAGAAGTCTCCAACAGACTCCCTGTGGAAGCAGACAGTAACCTTTCCTGGGTTTCTGGCCAGGCCACCCTGCAGACTTTGATTTGCCAGTTTCTTAAAATGTATCACTCTCTAGATACACATGCATACACACGCAAGGGCTTCAAAAATGTGTGGAAATGCACACTGTCTTTTAATTTCACTTTCTATAAACTCTTTGAAGTCCCCTCATATATGTGTACACACACAACACACACACACATATCCTGTGGGTTCAATTCTTCTGGAGAACACTGACTAATACACACATCACAAGAGGCCAGTAATTATTACTCAGTTTCCTCTAATCGTGGGGACCAAACAAAAATATTTTTAGACCACTGCCAACCTCTAGGCTATCAATTCGTGTGTCTGAGATAGAACTGAGATGGATAGAACCAGGATCCAGTCTTAGTCAATATTGAGAATCTCTACCCTTCCAACTCAGGGACATCAGACCCTCCATGTCCTAACTTCCTGCATACCAACTGCTATCGTGAGCACTGGTTGAGAAAAGAAAATAGCATAACATGTGTACAGGCCAGGAACACAATGTCTCAATGATCTGTCCCCAGTTTACAGATGAGGAAGAGACAGAAAGGAGTTCAGTTTCTGTAACTGAATCAAGATCACACAGCAGGCAGAGGTGTGCGTGATCAAAACATGCACCACCTAAGTCCAGTGCTCAAGCCTTACCAAGACGACTTACTGGAGACCATCATCAGAAATTCCCATTTCCAGAAACAGCCTGGTTTGCTCATCACCAGAAAGATGACCATAGGAACCACCTCCTGCAGCAAATTGTCAGGGTTCACCACACAGTGCAGGCAACACACATGTAAAACTCATTGCATTTCTCCAACAGAATAACAGCTTTATCACCCCAGTATAGCCGGAACATCCTCCACACAGCTGTAACCAGAGCAGTAAATCAAAAGCTGAAATCTGATCCTAACACATCTCTGGTTATACTTCTCCTGTGGCTAAAGGGTCTCCTGCCTCTTGTCAGTATTTGTCCTGGGAGCAGAGTGAGGCTGAGTCTTCTGATGAGGATCAAGTGACCATGGTGGAGGAGGAGCAGGGGATGATGCAGCAGCGGGGCCAGGAACAGGTACACAATGAAACCTTGGGGTCCATCATGTTCCTAAATGTCCTCTGGCTGGCTAAGAGGATGTACATGGCCTGTTCCTCTGTAGGCGTCCCACTTTTCCATGTGCAAAGTGTCATCATTCTCTGTCCAGGGCCATTGTATCAGTAAGCTTTCCCTAGCATTTCTTGCAAGCACAAGTGAGGAGGGATCCTCCACCTTTCTTAAGACCTTGTTTTTGATTATAGGCAAGAGGGTTGCTCTCACCCAAGCCATTCCTCAACATGGCCTCATATGGAACATGAAGAGGACTCCAGGCTGGCTCCCGAGTGATTCTTGGCAAAAGAATGACTAAGGGAGGCCAGGCTTCCTGCCAAATTCTGTTCTTGTGAAAAATAAGTTAGCCCATTCTGTCCAGTTGTATAAAATAATCTGTAATAAATATCCCCTGAAAATTTTGGGGGAATTTTCCATCTTTACATGCTAAGATTATAATAAAGTCATTGAATCACAGAATTAATCATGCAAGCTATGGGAACCAAATATCTAATCAAGCCAAAAAGAAAAAAGAAAAGAGATGCCTGCATTTATGTGCCTCCCTAGTGGTTGCAAAGATTAATTTCAGAAATCTGTTTGGTAGATTGGGACCAGGTTGCTGCAGAACCTAACTGCTTAGAAAAGATAATCTGCTGCAGGTAGTCAGCCACAAAGTAGCCTCAGATATACAATCTCTTTTGTGTCCAGGAAGATACTGAGAATCAAAACGTAGGTGCTGGAAGGGCCCCAGTATTCTTTGGAACAACAGACTGAGTACCTTGAGGTACATAATTTATTTAAAGTGGATTATGATGGTGAGGTAGGAGGGAGCCTGCTGCTCTATTCTAGGAGAGATAGTTTTTAAAAAGTGGAAAGAGTGCAGTCTCAGGGAAGAGTTACAAAGAAAAGAGCAGAATAAACTATGTAAGTTGGAGGAACACAGTGGACATACATGGAGGGAGAAGATGCACACAATTTAGGATCCCACCAGCCGAGAGCCTCTGCACCAGCGTTAGAAAACAAGGTGAGGCCAGACTGCAGCACCACAAGCCCTTGGCAAAAAGCTGCAGGAAGATCCTAGAGGGAATCCCGCTTGGAGCCCCATGGGGAATAGTGTACCCACCAAACTAGAGAAGAGAAAACAAAGGGAGAGGGCACATTTTCTCTCTCACCAATCATCCTGCAAAGGTGTCCTGTAACAAGCTGACAGAGAGCAGGTGCCATTTTGGATATCCATAACAGCTGCACCAGCTCCTAACTGCACCCAGCAATGAGCCAAGTAGAGACTCCTGAGTCTGGTGGAGAGCACAGACAAGGGGCTGAGTGCTTGTGACTATAGGAGGCTTGTGTACATGGACTGTGAAAACACACAGGCTGTTTGGAAGGAATCAGGGTGTGGCTGGGACATGGGGCAGTCACTGTGGGTGGCTCCACACAATCAGGGCTCCCTGGTTACCTAGTGAGAGACTTGCTTGGAAATCTGAGCTTTTACTGAGGACTGCACAGATCATTTTTGTGGTCCTTATGGCAGAGCGAATGAATAATATACTCACTAGGGCTAGCGGACAGGCACTGGTCTTGTTGGAGGAGAGGCACTCAGCTGAGTCTACCCCAAAAGAAACCCCCCCTCTGATAAAAAGAAAAAAAGAGATTTACCAAGTCAAACCTGGGTGTCACCTCAGACATACCCTTCACCCTGGAGCACTGAACAGAGCTCCCCAGCAAATCCCACCACACACCTCTAGGTAGTCCCTGAAATCAGACATTCCACTAATCCAATCAGACGTAGTCCAAAGATAAAAGCCACCACACTGAAAAATCAAAGAAACCAATGAGTATCCCCACAAATGCCAAGTAACAAACACACCAATCCCAGAAACAAGAAAAAGGAAGACATGACATCCCCAAAAGAACACAACACTTTACTACTAGACTGTGAAGATGATGAGACTGAAGAAATGCCAGAAATGGAATTCAAAAAATTGATCTTAGGATTACTTAGAAGTAATCAGAAGCAATTGCATGAGCTAATGAAATCCATACATGACATGAAAGAAAATTCTTCCACAAAATTGAGATCTAAAAGGGTAATCAAAATGAAATCTCAGGAATGAAGAATTCAATAGAAAAACAAAAAATACAGTGGAGAGCCTTAACAACAGAATCAGAAAGAATATCCAACTTAGAATAAAAAGCACAGGAAATTATACAGTCAGACCAAACACAAGAAGAAGAAATTAGGAAACCTAAAAACACTGTTGGGAATCTACAAGATACTACCAAATGACCCAACATAAGGGTTTTAGGAATTCCTGAAGGCATGTAAAGAGAGAAAGGATTAGAAGGCCTTTTTAGTGAAATAATAACAGAAACTGTCCCCAATTTGGAGAAAGAAAGGGACATCCAAGTACAGGAAGCACATAGACCTCCTAATAAGCATGACCAGAAAAGATCTTCACCATGACACATTGTAATCAAACTCTCCACAGTAAAACTAAAGAAAAGATTCTAAAATGTGCACAAGAGAAACACCAGATTACTTTCAGAGGATCTCCAAATAGACTCACGCAGACTTCTCATCAGAAAATCTACAATCTAGCAGAGAATGGTGAGATATAGTCAAAATCTTAAGAGGAAAAAACCGTCAACCCAGAATACTATACTCTGCAAAGCTCTCACTTGTGAATGAAGGTGAAATAAAGATCTTCCATGACGAACAGAAATTGAATTTGTCACCAACAGTCCAGCTCTGCAGAAGATCATGAGGGATGTGCTACACACAGAAACATAGAAACATGGTCATCACTATGGAAGAAGGTAAAGGAAGAAAAGCTCCCAGTAAAAGTACAAAGTAAATTCAACATAAAAAAAATGGGAATAATTATGAAATGGCAGGGCATAGCCATTACTTATCAATAGTCACCTCCAATGTAAATGGCCTTAACTCTCCAATTAAAAGACACAGATTAGCTGGGTGGATTAAAAAACAAAACCCACTTATTTGCTGCCTATAAGAAACACATCTCATCAACAAAGATGCATGCAGACTGAAAGTGAAAGGATGGAAAAAGATATCCCATGCTAACAGAAACCAAAAAAAGAGCTGGTATAGCCATCCTAATATCAGACAAAATGGACTTTAACACAAAAAGTGTTAAAAGTGACAAAGAAGGACACTGTAATGATTAAAGGATCAATTTAACAGGAAGATGTGACTATTATAAACATATATGCATCAAATTACAGGGCACCTGGCTATTTAAAAGAAATGTTAAGGAATCTAAAAGGAGACATAGACTCAGATACAAAGAAATCAAAGGAAATTGGGAATGAGGAAGTAAAACTATCACTATTTTGTAGATGACATGATTCTATTTATAGGGGATCCAAAAGACTCAACCAAGAGACTGTTGGAACTCATAGAAGAGTTTATTAAAGTAGCAGAATGTAAAATCAATACAGAAAAATCAACATCCTTTGTATACACAGACAATTCCAAGGCTCAGATTGAGCTTCTAAGATCAATTCCATTCACAATAGCTATAAAAAAATCAAATACTTTGGAATAAATTTAACCAAGGATGTCCAAGATCTCTATGATGAGAATTACAAAACATCAAAAAAATGAAATAGGAGAAGATACAAAAAAAAATGGGAAGATCTTCCATGTTTATGGATTGCAAGAATCAAAATGGAATATTGGAATATCATCAAATATCCATTCTTCCAAAAGCAATCTTCAGATTCAATGTGATACCAATCAAAATACCAAAGACTTTCTTCTCATATCTAGAAAAAATGATTCTGAAATTCATATGGAAACACAGGAGACCTTGAATAGCTAAGGCAATCTTATACAACAAAAACAAAGCTGGAGGCATTACAATACCAGATTTCAAGACATACTACAAGGCGGTTATAATCAAAACAGCCTGGTATTGGTACAAAAACAGATGGATAGACCAATGGAACAGAATAGAAATGCCAGAAATCAATCCAAGCATCTACAACCAACTTGTATTTGACCAATGAGCTAAAACCAATCCCTGGAACAAAGCAATCTCTTCAACAAATGGTGCTAGGAAAACTGGATTTCCACAAGCATGAGTATGAAGTAGGACCCTTATCTTACACCTTACATGAAAATCTATTCAAAGTGGATTAAAGACTTAAATCTATGACCTGATACCATCAAATTTCTAGAGAACATTGGGGAAACCCTGCAAGACATTGGCTTCGGCAAAGAGATCTTGGAGAAGACCCCAGAGGCACAGACAATCAAAGCCAAAATCATCAAATGGGAACACATCAAATTGAGAAGCTTCTGTATTGCAAAACACTCAGGAAAATGAAAAGGCAACTGAGAGAATGGGAGAAATTATTTACAAACTATGCAACAGATAAAGGATCAATAACTAGAATATATAAAGAGATCAAGAAGCTCCACAACAACAACAAAACAAACAACCCAGTTAAGAAATGGGCCAAGGACTTAGACATTTTTCAAAAGAGAAAATTTAAATGGCCAACAGACACAAGAAAAAATATTCAGGATCACTAGCCATCAGAGAAATGCAAATCAAAACTACAATGAGTTTTCACTTCACCTCAGTTAGAATGGTTTTCATAGAGATCAAAAAACAACAAATGCTGGCAAGTGTGTAGGGCATAAGGTACCCTAATCCACTGTTGGGGAAACCACTATGGAAATCAGTTTGGCAATACCTCAGAAATCTGAATATAGACCTACCATATGACCCAGCCATTCCACTACTGGGAATTTACCCAGGGGAAAGGAAATCAGCAAATAAAAGAGGTACCTGCACCTCCATTTTATTGCAGCTCAATTCACAATAGCTAAGACATGGAATCAACCTAAATGCCCATCACCTGAAGACTGGATAAAGAAATTATTGGGTATGTACTTTATGGAATACTACAGCACAGTAAAAAAAAATGAAATCCAGTCACTTACAACAAAATGGATTAATCTGGGAAACATAATACTTAGTGAAATAAGCTAATCCCAAAGGGACAAATACCATGTGTTCTCCTTGATCTGTGGTAACTATGGAGCACCTAAAAGTAGAAGTGAAATTGCCACTTTGAGAATCAATGACTTGAACAGCCCTTGTCCTGACTATTGAGAAACAGGTGGTTTTTTTTTTCTTAATGGAGAATGGGACTGGGAATGGCAGAGGGAAGAGGAAGTGGGGTGGGAGGATGGGTACACTGGGAAGAATCACTATATTCCTAAAGTTATACTTATGAAATTTGTACTCATTAAATAAATGGTTTCTTTGGGAAAAAAAGTACAAAAAAAGAAAAAATAATTTGTTTAAGAGGATGCAGTAAGCTATGAGCAAAATGAGGCATCCTGAACCAGGGTCACTTCATATGGGGCTACATTCACGTGAAGATCTCACTAGGCATAAGTGGTCACAAATAAAATATATTCTACCCTCAGTATCCACAGAAAAGTTATTCCAGAAACAAAATTCACAGATACTCAAATTACTTACATAGAATGCTGTAGTGTTTGCATATAACCTACAAACACCTTCCCACATACTTTAAATCATCTCTATATTATAATACATAATACAATGAAAATGCTGTGTAAGCAGTTGTTATACTGCTTGGTTTAGGAAACAATGACAAGGAAAAAATGTCCACACATGTTCAATACAGATGCAACTGCTTACAAAATGTTTTTGACCCATAGTTGATTACAACCATGGATGCAGAACTATTGGAGAAGGAGGGCCAGTTCCAGACCACAGTTACCAAATGTGTGTTCTTTTATAAAATTGATCTGTTTGGGAAAGCACTGTGAGGCAGCAAATATATTCTCTTTTTCTGGCCCTTTCTCCATTCTTCACTCATTCTGAGGGGGAAAAAAAGGCATACTTCTTAGCCACATCAAATATGTACCAAAACCAAGGTGCCAAAGCAAGAGATTTGCAAAGTCTCCATTACTAGGAAGTTATAGGACAGGAAGTTGTGGTGTAGCAGGTAAAGCTGCTGCCTGCAATGCCAGCATCCATGTGGACACTGGTTCATGTTCTGGTTGCTCTGCTTCCAATCCTGCTGACGGCTATTGGTCTGGGAAAAGTAGTAGAAGGTGGCCCAAGTGCTTGGGCAGCTGCCACCCACATGGGAGAACTGGATGAAACTCCTGGCTCCTGAATTCAGCCTGGCCCATCCTTGCCCATTATGGCCATTTAGAGAGGCAACAAAAAGATGGACTCTCTCCCTCTCCCTCTCCCTCTCCCTCTCCCTCTCCCTCTCCCTCTCCCTCTCCCTCTCCCTCTCCCTCTCCCTCTCCCTCTCTCTCTCTCTCTCTCTCTCTCTCCGTAACTCCATCTTCAAATAAATAAATCTTAAAAAATGACACCCATATTTCCTGTCAGAGTACCTGGTTTTGCTCTCCGTTCCAGCTTCTAGTTGGTGCACATCCTGAAAATCAGCAAGTTATGACTTAAGTACTTGGGTCCCTGCAACCCACTTGGGAGACCCAGATTGAGTTTCTGTGTCCTAGCTGCAACCTGGCCAAGTTCTGGATGTTGCAGGCATTTGGGGAGTGAACCTGAGTGAATCTGCAGATGGGAGACCTCTATCTGCCTCTTTCTTCATCCCTCTGCCTTTCAAATGCATAAACTAAACTTTACAAATATAAAGCAAATAAACAAAAATATTAACCTAAGGAAATATAACCTAAACTCCATATTTTCTTATTAAGAAAAATATATCTAATACTATTTTATTTCTATGACTACTTATTAAAATATACAGTACATACACATGTCATTTTGATCAATTATAAATGAATTATGATAATGATAATGCAATCCAAAAGGACTTTGTTCTGAAATGTAGTTTGAAGTCACAGAAAGGCATTTTCATTTCAAATTTTAAATATATTTTCTTTTGCATCAATGTTTCATAGTTGATCAGTAGAAGAGCATTAAACATGAAATTATGTTACAATAAGAGAGAACTTTGTGATGAGAGTGAAATGGAAATGAGTTATTTAAGATGCAAAATCCAGTGTAGAATGACCTACTGCTAAATAAATGCCTCATAGTGTGATTTGTTAATATTAGATGATAGAAGCAACACCTCTGTGCCAGTGGATCAATTTAAAAGACTACTGTGTTGTTTGTTTGTTTGTTTGTCATTGGAGAGGCAGACAGAGACAGATGAACAGAAAGATTCCCATGCACTAGTTCACTCCCTGAATGCCAGTAATGGCCCTGGAGAGCATGGGTGTCAGGAACTCAATACAGGTGTCCCACATGGGTGGCAAGTCACAACTCTTGAGCTATCACTGCTGCCTCTCAGGGTCTGCATTGGCAAGAATCTAGATTCAGGAGGTAGCACAGAGAAGCAAACCCAGGCACTCCAATGCGGAACACGAGCATGTTAGCCACTAGGCAGAATGCTCACCCCAGAGTAATACAGTTTATAGTACACTGCTCAATATGTATATGTTAGAAATTTCATCCTTTGAAACAGTTTAAATGTATGAAAAAAAGTATGCCAATTTAAAAAATTTGTAAGAAGGGGCATAATTTGGCAAAATATTTTTAGGGCACAAAGGAGCAAAAACTTTGAAAAACCACTATTTTTCACTTTCTTTTTAGATAAACAATAAAATTGGTGACAAAGAAAAAATGCTGGGCTCTCAATCCTATCCTGTCACTGGGTCAGCATGTTAGTCTGAGTAGTATGGTAATGAGCAGAGACTGGCTGGATACCCAGAAAACCCATTTCTTCTGCAAAATGCATATTTCCAGCATTCTGCATCTGAATGGATTGGTTGTAGCCAATTGAAACCAAGAAAAAGTTATGTGACCTTCCAGGTCAAGGTGGTTAAGAGCAGCATACCTTCTCTGCACTTCTCTCTTCCATCTGCCAGCTGATGACACCAGAATGAACTTGAAGCCATGTGTCAAAGCTGGTGTAGCCACAAGGCAGGTAGATCCCGAGTTGCTTCTTAGAGGGACTGCCCAGAAGAGACTCATAACCTAGAATAACTGTAGTAAACGTTGTGTAAGTAGAAAATATGTGTACTCACATGGTGGATGTGTGTGTGTGTGTGTGTGTGTGAGAGAGAGAGAGAGAGAGAGAACTCACTGATTATCCTGATATATACCTACTAATATCCCTGGCTGAAATATGATTCACAAGTGTGTTCTTGCCACATTGGAAGGCCATCTCTCATCCCACACATATGGCTTTGCTTACAACACATGTATCAGTCTGAATTTCATATGAACACCAAAACTGTGGTCAAATTTAATTTAGCTAACTTGTAATATTGACCAAATTGGTTCAGTTTATGTAATAAAACAATCATGTTGGTTCATGACTAAAGTGTAACTTGTTATCCTTGAAGGGTCCAACTACACTGATGGGAAGTATGTTGAAGTTAAATCCAGGTGTTCATCTTTTTAACATTAAGTTATTGTAGAAAGTCTATGCAGGGTATACTTCCCAGGTGTGACGGTAATAGTAATTATTCTCTCTGCCTACAAAACAATACCCAAAACACCTTTGCAGAGTGCGATGGTAAATTTTATGTGTCACCTTGGCTGAGCTGTGGGGTGCCCAGGTATCTGACTAACCATTGTTTCTGGATATGTCTGTGAAAGAGTTTCTGGAACAGATTAGCATCTGAATTCATGGTGCCAGTAAAGCAGATTGGCCCTTTAAAGTCCTTTAGGAGTCTGAGTACAAGAAAAAGGCAGAGGAAGGTTGGCCTCATTCTCAGACCCACGGCTTGACCTGGAGCATCTATGTCCTGCCCTTGGTGCTCCTGCTTGTCAGTCATTCAGACCCAGGAGGAATCCACACCTCAAGTATTTGAACTACATCACCAGCTCCTCTGGTTTTCTAGATTGCACACAGTAGATCAATGGGACTTTTTGACCTCCATAGTCATTTGAGCCAATACCTTATAACACATGTCCTTATAGATATCCTATTTCTGGTTCTAAGGAAAACCCTAGCTTTTGGAGTACTCAAGGCCCTTTACATTCTGATCCCAATGTGCCTTTCCAATATTATTCCTCAAAATTACATTATGTTCCTTGTGTTCCAGTCAAAATTAAATCTTCTAATTTAATTATGCTTAGTAAAATTATCATTGTTGTGTAGCATTTATAAAGAGCCTAAATCTTTATTCCAGGCATATCAATATTTCCCAAACTAATAATATAGAAAAACATTCAGCAAATAGTAGTTCTGGGTAGAACAGCTCTTTCCTACTCATAGGAATTTGCTTGCTTAACAGAATTAAATAAATGTCAGTGTGCCTTTAAAGAAAGGACCTCCTCAGAGCCCTCAATATGCTAATATTGAATTAAAATCGCTGGCATTTCCCCACATTCATTTGCTTGTGGGGCTCTTATTCCCAGAGTGTGTGTTTACATCTACACAGCACAGCTAGATTTCTCAGCAGCTTCCCAAGAAACCCCAGGCCATCTTCTCTTGAAGCTTGCCTCATGCTGTTGCTTTCACACTAAATGCTCCTCCACTCTCTCAACCTTAGTCTCCATCAGTTCAAACTTCCTCATCTCTACCTCTCCCATACAGCTTTCCTTGGACTCCCTCTCCCAAGATTCCTCATCCTCCTTGCTCTGCTTCCCACTGCTCCCACATTAGTGTTTCCCTTTATTCCATCTTGCTTAAATCTACCATCCATGCACAATCTATATCCTTCGGTAAACGGTTAAGATCTTTGAAAGCAAAAACTAAATATTTGTTCTTTGTAGATGCCCCCCTAAAAACATTATGACACCACATATGCTCCACACTATTTCTACTAGAATGATCTACACCTCAAAGCATAAATCAATGAAGTGGAGCTTCTAACGTTCTGATACATATGGTCTGAGTTTTCCACGTTAGGGGTGACCCTAAAATATCTTGCAATATCCACTAAGTCCTGGTATTTCATGTCAAGGCCAACTTTCCTTGAGTAATCACTGGCAAGTACTCTACAAAATATAGATTTTAAAAAGTCATTGCCTCATTACTTCTGCTTAATACATTTCTGGATAAGGAGTAATTTCATGAGTCACAAACTTCTTTCCTAGGGCACCAGTAGCCACCTTGCAAAATGTACTAATGAATAACTGTCATGGGAAGCAGCAACAAAGGAAAGATCAAGTTCTGACCCATGCTGAGTTGTTGGAACAGTGGTGCTTCTTGCAAGCCAGGTTAGCATTATGAGGAATGTTTGCTCTGGCCCTGACCACCAGAGCTTCAAAAAGAGGAGCTCACATTTCCCCTGCCCTTCAATCAGTGTATTGGTTTAACAAGCATTCTAATTCAATAACCCATTTAAGATTTACTGAGCAATATAATCACCCAAGCTTGCCAGTTACCTTTAAGAAAAGCAATTCAACAAAAACAGTGCACAAACAGGTATGCAAAAGCCACCTATGGGAACATGCATTGTAGCACACCAGGGTTAAGGGAGTCACTGCTTAGGATGTCCGCATCCCATATCCCCATATCAGAATGCCAGTTTCAGTCCCAGCTGCTGCTAATGTACATGAGAAAGCATCAGATGATGGCCTGGGTATTTGAGTCTCTTCCAGCCACAGATGGGATACCAGGCTCTTGGTTTAGACCTGGTACAGCTCTAGTTGTTGAGGTTATTAGGAGGGTAAATTAGTGGATGGAAAATCTCTGTCTCTCCCTCTCTCACTGTCACTCTACTTTTCAAATAAATACATCTTTTCAAATAAAAAAAGGCCCCTGTGACAGAGGGTGCTGCTTATCTATAATATCCATGACTCATGAGAAACAAGATCCCAATTTTATTTGAGGCAGAAACCCATCCAGATAAAATACTGAATTTCTCATCTCCTTTCAGATGAGACAAGGCCACAAAACTAATTTGGCCAGAGATGCCTAGCAGGCTGTGGGAGCTTCCAGGAGCACTGCTTAAAGGCGCTGACTCAGGCAGAAAGGTCGATCTTTTTTGCTTTGCCTCTCATCCTCTCTCCTGCTACCTGAGATGTTGTTGTAGCAGCTGGAACTCCAACAACCATCCTGGACCGTAAGGTGCTCTTGACATGGATGCCTTGGAGGTAAAAAATAGAACAGCTCATTAATGATTCTGAAAGATCATTCCTTGTACCAGCCCCATAGTGCCTCCACCTATCTCCTTTGATATTATAAGATAAATCTCTGAAATAAATTAATACTTTCTGGTTTCTGTTACAAAGAGTCTGTCCTAGTCTTGCCCAGCAACCATAGCAATACACCACAGAGTTGGGACATAAACCGTGCAAATTTGTTTTCTTACAGTTCTGTAGGTAGAAGCCCAAGACCAGGGTACTGCCATGGTCAAGTTCTGACAAGGGATCTCTGCCTGGCCACCTTCACACGGTATCTTCACATAACAGAGAGAAAAAGATCTCTCTTTTCAGCTTCTTATAAGCCATCAACCTTATAGAAATAGGACCCTGTTTTTTTTTTTAATTAATGGTTTTTTTTAATTGGGAAAAACAAAGACTAGCATTTACAACTTGGGAAGGACATAAATCATGATTTCTTGAACAGCTATGTTTATGTTTGTGCTGGAATCCACAGCTACAGTCTACTCTGCCAGCTCTAAGTCATGGTTCAGAAGGTTTTAAAAGCAAAGAGTCCTGCAAACCCCATTAGGTTGGATGTTACAAATGCCATCTTACTAGTTAAAGTGGTCATTTTAAATCCATAACTGATCATAAAGATAGGAATAAGTGTCAAGGGACCACATAAATAAGATCAAGTATCTGCTAATAACAATAGATAGAATTAAAAAGGAGAGAATGGTTCAACATGGGATGCAGGCCATACAGCAGACTCATAGAATGACAAATGCCCTAAACAGCACTCTGGTCTCAGAATCAGCCCTTAAGGCATTCAGATCTGGCTGAAGAGCCCATGAGAGCATTTCAAGCATGGAAAGCCAAGAAACTGTGGCAAAAAAAATGGCCTACATGAAAGATCTCTGTGAGTGAGGGCTCAGTGGAAAGAAAAGGCCATCAAAGAAGGAGGTAACTTTCTCTGAAGGGAGAACTTCCACTTTGCTTATGGCCCTGTCTAAATACTGACAGAGTTTGTGGACTCTAAAGGCTTCCATCACCTTGGCAGCTCATGACAATAGTCTCAGGTGATCACTGATGTCATAAATAAGAGTGTTAATTGTTAAATCAACAACAGGAGTCACTGTGCACTTGGTCCCCATGTAGGACCTCTGTCCTTAATGAGTTGTACTTTGAGAATTAATGGTAAAACTTGTCTTCAAACAGTACTCATATTTTGTGTGCCTGTGTGGTGCAAACTGTTGAAATCTTTACTTAGTATAGAGTTGGTCTTCTGTATATGAAAATAATTAAAAATGAATCTTAATGAAGAATGGAATGGGAGAGGGAGTAGGAGGTGGGAGGGTGGGTATGGGGGGAAGAACAGCTATATTCCAAAAGCTATATCTATGAAATTTATATTTATTAAATAAAAGCTTTCTAAAAAAAAAGCAGAGAGTCCAAATATGCTCCCTTGGGAAAGGTTTCTTATTAAAATTTGTGTGGATGGTGACAGCCTGACACCTGCTGCACTCTAGTACACAAGACTAAACCAACACAGTTGAGTGTGCCACCGGGCTGCGTGGCTGTCAACGCAGGCAGGAGCACACAGAGGGAGAGGAGACCATCCTGCTAGCAGGCTTACCTCTCAACAGCTCATCCCTCACCCATTTCACTATGTGTCATCCTGAGTTAAACCAATATTAAAGGCGTTTGTTTTCCATAAACCAGCTATGACAATTTATCCTAACAAATTGAACTAGATCCCATCTGAGTGAGTTTTGAATTTATTGGGTGGGTTTTTTTTTCATTTTTTTGGTTTTAATCTAAACGCCTGACTGTACTCCATCATCAGGCCCACACGGCGTGTTATTGATCATTAGCAATGGAACCTGAAGGGGTCTACGAAGTACTTCCCTATCATTAAGGTAGTACAAGGATGTATAGTGTGAAATGGACGTGTAGCTTGATCTTTAGGGACAGGACCACCAACCAACACATGCAGAATTTGTGTGACTTAGGATCTTGGGCTCCTTCCTCTGGCATGTCACACTTTCCATGTCATTCTTGTTCACACTACCTTCAAGCTAATCCACCTAACCCCAATTTCAGAGCTTCTATTTTTCTACTTTGGAAAGAACACCCCAAAAGCAGTTGAACTATAAAGAACACAGAAGCCTGAGACAGATGAGAAATGTCATTTCAGTGAATCTTCAGAATCTACCAGCTAATCTTTGATTTTCAGTTTCCCAGTGATATGTCCTAGAGGTGCACTGGCTGCCCAGCACAACACCTGGCACAGATACTTGCTATAGGAAAGTGCACACTCTACTTGTGGGAGAGAGGGGATCAGAACCATCAGTGCAATTTGGGGTCAATTTTAATTGACTATTAAAAATTTCCTGGATGACTCATATTGAAACCAATGAGACATTATTCAGTTCAAATAGAAAAAAAAGGAAGGAGATGGATGAACAATGTCTTCATGGGAACATTGGTAATTGAGAATGGGGAGGTTGAATATTGTTATCACACAGCTTGATGACCCAGGTACATAGAATGGTGCAATTTCTAATGCAAAGAAATCCAAAGTAGTGTACAAGACTTGTCTATCTCAAGGAAAGATCTAGACTAGGGACAACCGCATTTTAACTTCAGAGTAAAATTCCATTCCTGCCTCCTCTGTTTTCTCCCTTCACTTCCAAACACTCACAGACTTACACAAGTGTGTGCACACACACACACATACATATACAGACACAAACAACAACAATCCTACAAAGCTAGGTCAAATAAAGGTTAGGAAAACCTTAAAGAGCAAACAATTTACATGATGGTTATATGGAGGAGGAGGTATGTGTATACATAGGACGAGGGTGGTCCTATCAGCTTTGTTTTCGTTTTGAGCTTATTAGAGGAAGATCATTTCAGAACCGAAACGTTTTTATTGCACTTGAGAGAAATGGAGTCTGGGGCAGAACAGGAGAGCAAGATCAGACTTTGGGATCTAAGAGACTCCTAAATGCTGAACAGCAGGGTCAGGGCTGTCACTCACAAACAGCACCAATATCTGCTCTAACCCAAACCCCATTACTTTCTCTTACATGCTCTAACAAGGCTGGCACAAGGGCCCAGACAGTAAATCTGGGAAAAGCATAGAAACCTCTGGGAGAAAAAATGTGAATTTTTCCCCAAGATCAGGATTTTTTTTTTCAAGGCAAGGGGAGTGAGGGGCCCAAGACTCTGCCTTTTGCAGTTCTCACCTTGAGGAAGTGACCTTTGACACTAGACCCTTCTCAATATCATGGTCCAACTTCACCTACCCACCAGACATTTCCAGTGAGAAAATGAAGTCTAGAGGTGTGATGTATCTTGCCCATGAATATACAGACACCTCATAGCAAAACCATTGCGGACTTGTTGAACACGTTTAGATGCTGGTCTTTTAAGAACCTTTTAAATAGCAGAGTGAAATCTGCATCTTTCCCCTGGAATCTGCCACCCACTACTTATAGAGTCACCAACCAGTATCTGAAGACTGGTACAGAGTCTCCAATGGATCAGTATGTCATACAGGATTGCATTTGGCCATACAAAACAGAGAAGCTAAAAATAAGTGTGCATATTGCTCACAAATGTAAAAAAAAAAGTCAACAGTAGATAGTCTAGGGATGGCATAGAAGCAACACCAAGTTGTCTGGGACTCTCGCTAGCATGTTATGATATCATGACATCATTCTGGAGTGTAATTCTGGGACTCGTGCTTCAAGATGCTTTGCCAGAGCTCAAGCCTGCACATTTGACAGTACAGGGGAGGGGAAGAAAGAAAAGAGGTATGCCTTTTCCCTCTAAGGACATTTCTTGACTTTATTCATAACCCTTATTTCATTAGTCAAAATCTGAAGTCAATTGCAAAGGAGAGTTGAGACATTCCATTAACAATCTGCTATCTCCTTAAGGATGAAAGGATGGCAGCATAGTGGTATAACAGGTAGAGTCACCACCTGCAACACCAGCATCCCATATGGGCACCGTTTCAAGTCCTGGCTGCTCTACCTCCAATCCAGCCTCTCTCTCTCTCTCTCTCTCTCTCTCTCTCTCTCTCTCTCTGTAAACTCTGTCTTTCAAATAAATTAATAAATGAAAGAAAGAGAGAGAGAAAAAGAAAGGAAGGAAGGAAGGAGGAAAGAAAGGAAAAAAGGAAGGAAGGAAGGAGGAAAGAAAGGAAAAAAGGAAGGAAGGAAGGAGGAAAGAAAGGAAAAAAGGAAGGAAGGAAGGAAGGAAGGAAGGAAGGAAGGAAGGAAGGAAGGAAGGAAAGAAGGAAGGAAAGAAGGAAGGAAGGAAGGAAGGAAGGAAGGAAGGAAGGAAGGAAGGAAGGAAGAAAGACTGGTGCTGTGGCATTATCTGCTGCCTACTGCTACAGTGCCAGCTCCCCATGTGGGCACCAGTTCAAGTCCCGGCTGCTCCACTTCCGATCCAGCTCCCTGCTATGGCCTGGGAAGGCAATGGAGGATGGCCCAAGTCCTTGGGCCTTTGCACCCACATGGGAGACCTGGAGGAGGCTCCTGGCTCCTGGATTTGGATCGGCGCAGCTATGGCCATTGCAGCCAATTGAGGAGTGAACAGTGGATGGAAGACCTCTCTGCCTTTCCTTCTTTCTCTGTGGTACTCTGACTTTCAAATAAATAAATAAATATTTTTAAAAAAAAAAAGAAGAAGAAAGAAAAGATGGGTTTATGCCACACCCAAAGCCATTTCCAAGTGAAGAGGATTGGATAAAGGAAATCAAATGAGGGGGCCAGCAGCTGGTTAACATCCTGGTCTGAAGCGCCAGCATCCCATATGGGTGCCTCGAGACCCGGCTGCTCCACTTCTGATCCAGCTCTCTGCTATGGCCTGGGAAGGCACTGGAAGATGGCCCAAGTCCTTGGACCTCTGCACCCATGTGGGAGATCTGGAAGAGGCTCCTGGCTCCTGACTTCGGATCAGAATACCTCCAACCATTGTGGCCAACTGGGGAGTGAACCAGTAGATGGAAGACCTCTCTCTCTCTCTCTCTCTCTCTCTCTCTCTCTGCCTCTCATCTCTCTGTGTAACTCTGACTTTCAAATAAATAAATAAATCTTAAAAAAAAAAAAGGAAATCAAATGAATAAATCAAAGTATACTCGTGCCTTATTGGCTTGAGCAAGAATATGGGAAAGAGTTCTGCATGGAGGAAATCTCATGGGCAATGGCCTAGAGGAGGGAAATATTAAAAGCTAATGTAGGGGCAGGTATTGTGACACAGTGAGCTAAGCTGCTTCTTGGGATGCCTGCATCCTCTACCAGTGCCAGTTTGAGTCCCAGCTGCTCCACTTCTGACCCAGCTTCCTGTTAATAAGCCTGTGAATTCAGTCAATGATGACTCAAGTAATTGGGTTACCAGTACCCACGTGGGCGGCCCAAATGAAGTTCCCAGCTCCTGACTTGAGCCTGGCCCAGCCTTAGCTGCTGTGGCTATTTGGAGAGTAGATGGAATATCTCTCTCCCCTGAACCTTCTCTATTTCTTGGTGACTCAGCATTTCAAATAAATAAATAAGTTTTTAAAAAACATAAAAGCTAATGTACTAGGTGAAACAGTTCCTGAGACAATGGTAATGGAAAATAACCTGAGGAATTGAGTATAGAAGGGAGTGGGAAATGAATTATCCAGATCTAAGTATCCATATTTCAGTTTTAATAATCCATTCAACCTACGTTTCTTGAGTACCTACTCTAAGATAAGAACTATGCCTGAAGTGACACCCTGACAATAGGGACTCCATTTTAGAGCACCCAAAACTCCATCTTGAGAAAGCACCCTCTCCCATGAGAGTACAGTTTGACACTAACTATGGTCTAAAACTCAGACAGTAACAGTACACTACATTCCACTTGGCAGAACATAGAAATCTCCTAACATGATTGCTCAAGCTTAAAACAGAGAGATTACATCTGGATTAATGTTAAGATTGTAATTTGTCTATATCCCACATATGATTTAGGTCAGTACCTGGATTAATGTCAAGACTGTAATTGGTATTGTTAAGATTGCAATGGATATTAGATCCCCAAATGCTTTATGTCAGCTTGACCCTAGTAATCATGTATTACCTCTCCACTCCTTGTGGTTTTTGCCTTTATAAACCCTGTTGCACTGACCTTCGGGGTCAAGAGTTCTTTAGGGCATGAGCCTGTGTTGAACCGCCAGCAATAAAGGACTGTCAAATTTTATCAGTGTGTGGTCCTCCTCTGTTTGCACTCTCTCAGGCACAGCATGCCTACTTGAGTAAGAAGAGGGCACTAAACTCACGATCTTACATTCCAGAAGAAATTAGATCTTTATAGTACAGAGTGGTGGTGACTAATCTAGATAAAGTTTCGTACTATGACAGCACCAAGAGCCACCTACCGCAGATTTACAAGGTCAAGGAAAACAAAGTCCACCTGGAGGAAATGCTCTAAAAGCCATGTTCAGCAGGGTTTAAGAAAAGGACTCTCTGTCTGCTTCCACAGGTTCAAATCCTGACTCCACCTCTTACTAGCTGTGTATCCAGGCAAGACATTTATTTCCTCTGTACTCCAGCCTCTTGACTTGGAAAATTGGGATGCAATGATTATAGCACCCACAGCACGAGCTACGATTATTGAAAGAATTAAATGAGAGACTCTGTGTGAAGTCCTTAGCATGGCTTCTGGCACATAAATAAATCTCTATGGAAATGACCTATGAATAAGATGATTATTACTAATGCTAAGCTGAGTTAAGAATAAGTAGGAGCTGGTGGTAAATGGGAAAGCACAATGATATCCAGACAGAAGGAAACCAAAAGGCCTGAGTCACAGGTAATCAAAAGGAAGGGTCACAAAGTGGGGACTCCGAGAGGGAAGGCTGGGAAGGTGAGCTGGGCTGGATCGTTCGGGGACTTGCAGGCTTGATGAAGGCATTCAGGCTTTCACAAGGAACAACTGGGAGCCTCAGAGCTGGGGAATTGACGTGATCAGGCTTTCACCTAGAACGATGACTCTAACTTCCACACGGTGAGTGGATTGATGGGGAAGGCCAGCTGTCAATCAGGAGGCAGTCTTGGAAATCCCAGTAACGAGTGATTGCAGCTTGAACCAAAGTACTAGCAATGAAGATGGAAGAAAGCAAATATTTAGGAAATAAATCTATAGGATCTGCTCGTGCTTTTATCCAACTTGACATGTGCCCTGGGTGTAGCTTCTTGAACAACTGAAATCCTGCACAAAGCTTGGAACATGTTCCAGCACCATTGCCACTAGTCCTTCTCATCAGAGAGGACCAAACTGTCACATAGTAACTGAACAATTCAGTAAAGAGCATGTATAATTTCTAGCTGGTAGAAGTAGATAATAACCAAATCACATAAAAATGATTCAGAGATTGAGACATGCACTGCCAAGAACTAAGCCAAAAATAAATCTGAAGATAAAGCACTCTATAATAACGCCTCCCTATCCCTGGCCCATTGCCCATTTCAACCACTCCAGGATCCAGCTGAACAACAGGGTTGTGTAGGTGAGATGCTCTTCAGTAGCTATCTTAACTCATTTTCTGTGGCTATTACCACAGTACCAGAAACTGGGTAAGTTATCAAGAAAAGAAGCTTTCTTTGGCCCAAAGTGAAGTGGCTGCATCTGGCGGTGACCTTGCAGGCAGGGTCCCAAACTAACACAGAGAATCACTTGACAAGAAGCAGGGAGTGCACATGTGTGTATGTGTGTCTTCGTCTCTCTCTCCTCATAAAGCCACCAGAATACACTCATGGGGAATCCACATTGTGACCTTAACTAACCCTAACCACTCCCCAAAGACCTTGCCTCTACACCCTAAAGTCAAGTTAAGTCTGCATTCTCTTAATAAATTACAGCGGATGTTAAATGGCAACATGAGTTTCAGAGGAGACAAACTATATCCAAACCATTGCAATGAGCCAATAATTTATCCTCCAACCAAGACATTTCTAAGAATATGTGTGGTTTTTATTCATAACTATGTTAGGACAATAGGCAGGAAACTGGATGTCTTCCAACCAAACCAAGTCAGAGTCACTCACCTCTCTCTCTCTCTCTCTCTCTCTCCCTCTCTCTCTCTCTCTCTCTCACACACACACACACACACACACACACATGCTTTTTCCTAACAAAAACCTTTGATTTCCTTCTGAGGATTCAGCTATCCCCAGTGTTAGGTAGTCTTACTGGAACCATCAATGCAAGTGCAGGTAGTAAGCCCATGATTCAAGGTACAGGCTGAACCTAGGACTTTGAAGTTGATAAGAAATTTTACAGAAACATAAACCACCAGAAAGACACATTCATTCCAGAGGCATCTCCCAATGAGACCATGGAAACATTTCTGATTCCTAGATCCCGGGCACCATTATTGAACCTAGTTCTCCAGTTCTTCCCTTCAATTCTATAAGCTATTCAATGCAATACAGTCTTCTTTTGTTATTAATAGTGCTAATTGGGACCAGCATTGTGGCATAGCACATAAAGCCATCATCTGCAATGCTAGCATCCCATATAGGCACCAGTTCGAGACCCGGCTGCTCCACTTCCAATTCAGTTCCCTGATAATGAGTCTGGGAAAATAGTGGAAGATGGCCCAAGTAATTGGACCCCAACACCCCCATGGAAGATCTGGAAGCAGCTTCTGAATCCTGGTTTGGGCTTAGCCCAGCCCCAGACATTGTGGCCGTTTGGGGAGTGAACCAGTGGATGGAAGATTCTCTATGTGTGTGTGTCTCTCTCTGTCTCTTCTTCTCTCTTTGTAACACTGACTTTCAGATAAATAAACAAATCGTTTCTAAAAATCCTAATTCATGGAATTACCACAAGCTCTAAAACACACAATTTGACCCTAAATTTTATCTCTGATATTCAATAGTCCTGTGTCCTTGGCTTTAGTATCATCATCTGTAAAAAATAATATAATGGTTTTAGAAATAAGGGATAATGTATGCCAAGTACCTGGCTCAGTACCGGATTCAGGAGAAAGTGATAAACTAACAATAATTTCCTTCCAACTTGTGTTCCTTCCAGTTACTGTTGTGTAGATACAGTTTTGATATTTCAAACCATGACTGAAATTCTTGGAAGATGAATCACAATGTCAAATGGATACACAGTTGTGCTCCTGAAAAAGTATAAGGAAAAAAATAGATGAGTAGATGAATGGAACACACTATGCATAATGTCCTTATCAGTAAGCATAGTTGAGGTTATGCTACAATAATAAACCCCAAAATCTCAGTGTCTTTCAGCAACAGAGGGTTCTTTCTTGCTCATGATACATTCCATTATAAGTTGGCTGAATGCTGTTATCCCATCCATCCTCACCCAGTGTATCCATCAGGGAAACAGAACAAAGAAACAGAGCCCATAAAATACACACACATAGAGAGATCTATTTTAAGGAACTGGCTCACCAAAATCAGTGCGGTAGGCCAGCAGTCTAGAAATTAACAGAGAAGTCAAGGTCACAGTCCTGAGTCTGAAATCTACAGGGCAGCAGGCTGGACGCTAAGATGGGGTTTCTCTGCTGTGCTCTTGAAATAACTCCTCCCTCTTTGGGAAACCTCAGTCTTTGCTTTTAAGACCTTCCCCTGATTGGATGAGACCCACCTTCATCCTAGAGGATAACCTGCTTACTCAAAGTCCACTGATGTAAATGTTAATCTCATCCAAAAATCCCATAATGGCAAAGTCCAGATTGGTGTTTAACCAAGCAACTAGGCACCCTAAGCTTAGCCAAGTTTATACAAAAATTAACCAAGCTCAGCATTTATCTCAAATATTGACCATCATTGTATAGCCAAAGAGAGAGTGTGGAAAGCACGTTGGCTCTGGACTTTCCTTCCATAACTGATGCATCCCACTGTCTCTCCTATTTAATTGACCACAGAAAGTCACATGGCCACACCTAACTTTAGTGGAGTCCTACAATTCTATCATGGACCAAGAACAGAACCAAAATATTAATGAACACCCTTAAGGAATGCTATGCTGTCATAATCTCATCTTCATTATAAAGAATAACATTGCCCTTGATTTCTCCCTCTCTGACTGTGCTGATAAAGCTTTCTGTTCTCATGGTCCACAGAGAGCCCCTTGAAGGAAGACACTGATAGAAGTGCCTCTCGTTAGACCTCTTAGCACAGAGTGCTCAGCTTTTGAGGGTCTGATCAGGAGGCTGTGAATTGCCACTGGAAAAGGCAGTGCCATTTCTTACTCAGGTTATCATCCTGGAGTCTGACCTGTGTGATAAGAACCAAGGGAACAGAGGACTACATTTCTTACACACAACAGACAGAAATGAGGCAGATGGAAGAGGTACCTAAGTTATGATATCTGAAAGGATTTGCAAGCTTCATCCTGCTCTGGGGTGTGTGCCAGATTTCCTTTCCGGGTTCATCTAGAGGCATTGTCAAAGACAATCTCTAAGAAACAAGGATCTGTCCCTTTGCTCATTGTTCGTTCAGTAGCCACTTTCCCTTCTGCTTCCAAAAAAGGAGATTAAATCGATTTATTTTATCCGGCTGAGGCAGCCAAACCTAATTAGCATCATTGGTCTCAAGTAATCTTTGCTTCTCTTAAGGCTTCTTGCAAAGCTTTTACAAAAGCTATGCAAAAGATGGGCTTATTATTTTCTCCTTGATCACCTTGTTGGCAAAAGGTGGCCTGGTAAGAAAGCATGGATAGAGCTGAAGTTGGTGCCAATGTGACAGCAGGGCAATGAGGGTCCCTAGCTTAGAGCAGACATGGGGAGGACGCAATGAGCTAATGACCCCGTGGAGGCTTTAGCACAGCAGCCACCCACAGCCTCACTCGGTGATGGCAGATGTTCTTGGGGCATCCAGAAATGGAACTCAACTCCACACAGCAGTCATGGAAGCCCAGAGGCTACATAACATCTCTTTCCTCCTCTCTAAGATGGAAATGATCACAGTGCACACCACATCAGATGAATCTGAGGATGAAAGATTGACATAAAGCAGTTAGTAGTGCAGCCAATCCAGCTTCCGTGTGTCACAAGTGCTGTTAGCCATAGCTATGAGGGAAGCAGGGCTTTAGTTGGAGTGTGTTCCCTCTGCTCAGTTCTTTTCAAAACAGCACTATCTCTTTAGGGACAGCCATTCTCGAATTCTGCCTAAGAAGCTTAGGTACCTCCAAAACAGGAGAAGTCATGCTAGACTTGACTATGACCCCTCATGTCACCACAAAAGTGATTTCAGTATAAAAAATAGGTGCTGATGTGGAATAAAATTTAAAATTTGTTCTTCTGTACCACTCTTTACTCTCTCATTCTAGGACAAGATCATTAAAAATGAGATAAATGTAAATATTTATTCTTGATTCTTTTATTTGTTCATGGTTTATTTTTTTCATGCATTGTATTTGTACATTTTTTAGCAAGTCCCCAGCCAGGCCCCAGGTTGTCAACCTAAAACAAAACAATGCCAATCCTGTGAGCTTTCGGGTAACTCCCAGCAGAAGAGGTAGACAAGGAAACAGGCGGTGGCCCTCCAGTGTTATTAGCCTCCTGGTGGAGGCAGATATATTACACTGAAGGAAGAAAGTATTGAAAAGCCTCCAAGGGCTGAGAGACTTACAGGGGGAACAGTGTATAAGCTGGAGTGTAAAGGGCTGGAATAAAGCATGAGAGAAGGAAATGGGGCAATTTTTCTAGGTAGAGACTCAAAGGTAAGATAGAAAATGATAAATATAGGAAAGCAATCATTCAGTACTTGGGAGGGCCAACATACAGGACCAAGGGCACACAGCCTCACACAGAATCCTGGCTGATGTAGGAAGTGTCAAATAAGTTGTAAGGTCAGGTAGTGTTGCAGAACAAAAACAAAACAGATGCCCTCAGTTCACACCAAAAAAAAAAAAAATGTGAGTTAATGAAAAGTGACGATTCGATACCCATTGGGCTTTGCACCTACCCAGCTTTGTGACCAGACGTCATTACCCCTCTGGACTACCGTTGGCTCATCTGTCAAATTCTGTCATTAAATGAGAAAATTTCAGTGGACGCCTCTAGAGTTGAATTCTATGAAATGATTTGGCCCTACCTGGTTTTAATGTCAGCCAATCTCCTGTGCCTCATCTTTAATGCACAGATATCATGGAAACTCCTTGGCCAGCACCATTTGGGGTCTATCCCAGTATTTCTAAAACTTTTTCAAACCCCTTACTATAGCTTTAATAGAGTTTGTCCCCTTTGAAAAATGAGATATTAAGAGGTGGGACCTGGTAAGACCTTCAAAAGATAATAGGGTTCTTTCCTTCGTGAATGGATTAGCCCATTCAAATGACTAACAGATAAATTGATTGGTAGGTTAATGGGTTATCTCAAGGGTAGGTCTGCTCTCTTGCCATATGATCACTCTAACCACATCTAGACTCTGCCAGCAAAGAGACCATAACCAGATGCAGTCCCTCACCCATGGGCCAGAAGTATGAGCCAAACGAGCCTCCTTTGTCTATAACTCACCCACTTTGTGGTTTTCTGTTATTAACAATAGAAAACAGACCAATAACCCAGAATACAATATGTTTCATTAAAAACATCTATATGATTCTTCCTTAAGGAAAATATCAGATCTTAATACAAATCAAATCTCTACAACAAAAATCAAATCATGTTTTTATTTAATTGGAAATGATAGAAAAGAAGAAATGACTTTGCTCAGATTTTATCATGGAGAATATATAACTGAGAATTTTCACGAATGTTTGCAGCATGTTACAAGCTGTTGCAAGTAAGAAAAAGAGATCCACAGCACGTGTTAAAACACAATCAAACAATAAAACTGTCCAATATTGCACAAATACGTCCATTCATGTAAGGCTGGTTGTCAAAATAGATCCTTGGAGTCTCAGCAAGTCAGGTTACCCTGCAAGAACCAAGTCCCAAGCCCTTATTACTTTGAATGGCCTCCCACTGAAATAGCAGAGTGGTGAAGGCCCCCTGAGTCTTGAGAGAGGGAGAAAGAGCTGGGAGAGATTAAATAGCCTTCCTTTACTAGATTTGATTTCAGGGCTTCCATATGAAACCAGAGCAGCCTCCTCAACGCTGGCAGCCCTTCAAACTCCATCTTCTCTGCTCCTAAGACAAATCCATATGTCAGCAGCAGCAGAAGCGGCAGGGATCCCAAGAACTGAGCAGTCCTGGCCCCACAAGAATGGAATTCACTCCAGACGCCCTCACTGTACAGGCTGCCAGCAGTCAAAGCGAAAGCAGAGCCAGAGCAGAGCAGGGGCTCCTAGGTACACCAGCAGACGTTGGACCAAGCCAGTGCCAAGCGACTCCACCTGAGGGCTGCAGTGGGAATCCCATTAACTGAGGGCTGGAGAGAATTTTCTGTGTGAGTTTGGGTCCCCCTAGTGGAGCAGCGAAAGTGCACTGGCTCAGTCTCCTGAAGGCGGCCTGTGGAGAGATGGAACCTCTCCCAGCGTTGAAACCAGCTGCCAAAACTTGGGGCTGCCTTTTCCTACTTTCCCTGGGGTAGGAGAACAGTTCTGCAGCCAAGCAACCAATTAACATGTAATTCACACCTACTGTTTACCCAGCTTTGGAGAAAGAGAGAAGTACAAGAGGAATCGGGCACCATCCGCCTGCCTCTCAAGGTGTCCATAGTATGGGGGAGGGAGGGCAGCAAGGCTGACAAACAGGCTCCCTCAGGGTTAGCAAGTGCCACATGGAGGCCAGAGGTCACATGACAATGCAGTGGCTCAGGGGAAGAGCCTTGAAATCAGACTGCCTGGGTTCCTCTGCTGGCTCCTCTGGTCGCTGGCTCACTGACCTTGGATTTTTCATTCAACAAATACATATGAGACCAATATAGAGATGGAAAGCACTGGTCTAGGCAATAAGAACAGAGCAAAATACACACACACACAAAATCCATCATTGGGAACCATGCGTTCTTCATCGGTAAAAAAAAGTGTACAATATACTACCTGATGAAAGGATTTAAGAACCAGTGCAGGAGTCAGCATTGTGGTGCAGTAGATTAAGCTACCGTCTGCAGCACTAGCATCTCGTATGAACACCAGTTCAAGTCCCAGATGTTCCACTGCTGATCCAGTGCCCTGCTAATATATATGTGCCTGGGAAAGCAGCAGAAGACGGCCCAAGTACTTGGGCCCCTGCTACCCATATGGGAGACCAAAGGCTCCTGCCTTTGGCCAGGCCCAGTCCCAGTATTTCAGGTTTTTTGGGCAGTGAACCAGAGCATGGGATATCTCTTTCTCTCTCACTCTCTCTATCAACTCTGCTTTTCAAATAAATACATAAACCTTTCAAAACATAGCCTACTAAACTATAAAGCATTTTACAAATTAAATAATACAATTCTGCATATACTGAGTGTGTCCTATTTTCTAGGTACCATTTTAGACACTAGACAGAGATAAACAAGCAAGGTCTCTAGGCTACAGGAATTCACAAACCGTGCAAATCACTGTGCTTGATCTCTGAGCATCAAAGGTGAAAAGAGAGTCTTGGGAAGCTAACAATTTAGGAGGAAAAAAAGAGACAGATGAGAGAAATCTCTGCCACCAAAGAATCAAAGGAAAGAGAAAAGTAGCACTCGGTGTTACTGAAACCTATGAAAGGATGCACAAATGGCCTAACAGCTGTCTGCAAAAAATCCAGCAGGTCCATTTCAATTAATCTTTGAACCCCATTGTCTATTTTCGCCTTGATCTCATTACCTTTTTGCTCAATGTGTATCTCCAGCCTGAACCTCTCTAGCAACTTCCTGGCTGGCAATTCTGTCGGTTTGAAGCTTCCACCTGGATATTTTAAAAGCACTTTCAGCGTAGCAGATCTAACACCCACTTAGCACATCCTCCAGGAATGCCAGCTCCTCTTCCCTTCTCTTCCCATGCACCCAGACTCTGAGCTTGAGAACCACATTGTCATCTGTGCCTCCATGCTTTCCCCCAAGTCCCAATAAGTTTCCAAGTCCTAAAGATGCTACATCCAAAATCTTTTGCTATCATTGTCTTCCTTTCTATGTTTGCTGCCAATCACACTTCTCTTACACGCTTGCAAAAGTGAGAGTCCCACTGAGATCCAATCTGCTTTAAATGCAGCTCTAATCTTCTTCTAAAACCTTCAATAACTTTCAATTTCCTACTAAGTCAATTCAAAGTGCTCACCCAACTTCAAACCTCTTTGCAACAGATTCCTGGAAATGTTTAAATAACATTTATCAAGTGCCATCTGTGTGCCAAACCTGCCTCCTGTCCAAGCCAAGGTGATGCAAAGATCTGTCAGCTCAGTCCCTACCCACAAGAGCTTCTTGTTTGAATGAGGGATTGTGGTGACCATGGAAACACATCTCTTCCATTGCCTTCAAGAGAACCTGCTGCAGGGAACATAACGGGCACACTCAGTTGCGACCTCCATGAATGCCAAGGCCATGCGTCCCCTAGGCTGCTCCCAACCAATAAGGCCACTCTTGCCCAGTATGGCAATTTTCTGAGTGACTTTGGCTCAGGAACTCTCCACTGGCCTGGCTAAAACATTCTCAAGCTTGTGTGAGAGTCTTGGGCTTTTTTCTCCTCTCTCTCTCTCTCTCTCTCTCTTTTTCACAGGTGCCAGACCAGCACTGAGGTCTGAAGGCTCTCTTCCACTACTGCTCCTTCCTCTCCCTTTACTCTTCACAGGCATTCCCCCAATTAAGTTTCCTGTGCTTCTGATTCTAGCTCTGTGTCTGCTTCTTGGAGAACCCAAACTGACCCAGAGGCAATCATGTAGATGGGGAATTTTAGTATGTTGTGATGAGTACTCTATGAGAGAGGCAGCCATGGTTATAAAGAGATATGGAGGAGGAGCACCTCACAGTGAATCCAGGGGAGGGGTACATCAGGGTTACTGGAACCTGGGACTAGGCTGAGCTACGAAGAATGTAATGTCGACTGAATTGGTCTCCACTCTTCTAATAGTACTCCACACTCAAAAATAGCATACTTGGGACAGGCACTCTGGCATCATGGATAAAGCCATTGCCCGCAGTGCTGACATCCCACATAGGCACTGGTTCAAGTCCTGGCTGCTCCTCTTCCAATCCAGCTCTCTGCTACGGTCTCGGAAAGCAGTAGAAGATGGCCCAAGTTCTTGGGCCCCTGCGCCCATGTGGGAGACCTGGAAGAAGCTCCTGGCTCCTGGCTTCAGATCAGCCCAGCTCTGGCAGTAGCAGCCATTTGGGGAGTGAACCAGCAGATAAAAGACCTCTCTCTCTCTCTCTCTCTCTCTCTCTCTCTCTCTCTCTTTCCCTCCCTCCCTCCCTCCCTCCCTCCGTCTCACTATAACTCTGCCTTTTGAATAAATATAAATCCTTTTACAATAAAAAAAAAATAGCATGCTTAGCTGCAGCTTCAATTTTTATTCTACCTGCCCACAGATTTTCTTTATCATTGTTTAGGTCTTGAAGGGACCATAAATAGCTCCATCTTCCCACATTTAAAGTCCAAATTGGAAAAATAGGTGTTCCTAGGGTGAGTTCAAAATATCTCCTCTGTTATGAGAAAGATAAGAGGACATTGTTGCCTGTGGGAGCCAAATGGATCTGAGTGCCAGATGCCCCTTTGGGATCTCCTGAGATCCAGTGAGTGGCAGCCTACAGTTTGCTCCCAGAAGTCTCTGTTTGCATCTCCATTTGTCTGGGTTACAACAAAACCTATGAACCAAGTAAACCAAGCACAAGCAACCAGCCTGATGCAGGCAGCTGGGGTAAATGCGGCAAGCCTTCCCCTGAAGAATCCAGGAAAACCCCACTCTGAGCGCAGCTCATTCCCTACAGGAGGCAGGGTGGTTAAGATCCAAATGTGCCCAGTTTTCTCTTCTCATGGCTCCCAACCAGATGTCGCTCTACTTCTTCTGGAGTGGCGAGAGGCTTCAACGAAAATTAAGTTTAACACAAAAAGAAATTTAGGAACCTTAAGAAATGATCTCCCCTAACATGGTTTAGCTTTTTGTTCTTAGCTCAATTAGCTTCGTTGCTATGTCCATGGTCCTCTCAGAAGGTCACTAGGGTATGGAACTGCACCCCCACTACCAAATGTTATTCCTGGGACCACTGATGGGTCTGTAAGACATTGTTTCTAGACCCTGAAAAGCACTAAGAACAGAACCAAAATGCAATCAACATGAGAATGAGTCCAACCCAACACTGAAAATCCACTCTCAATTATATTTGCCATGTCACATTGTGTGCAGCCCCATTGGGCACTGGACTATATCCAAGATTCAGCAATGAGATTAAATGACAGCATTTAATGAACTACAAGAAGACATTTATAAATAGAATGATTGCAACTTGGAGGTGCCCCATTATCAAATTCTTGGAGAAAAAAAATACATGTTCAAAGGTCAAATTCTCCTGAAAGTTAAAGTCTAAAATTTTTCTCATTTTTATATTTTTACCAAATCTTCACAATGCCCAAGAACAGAATTTTGTCCTTGTGTATTAAAAGCTAACAGTCCAAAATCTGTGGTGCTTATGTGTAGTGAAAGCAAACCTCATCACCAAATAAAAGGCTAAACCCTTAAGTTGAGCAACTTTTTAAATAACGTTACCAAACGGTACATGAGAAAAACACATATATGAGAAAAAGTAAATGTTTAGTCTACTTGGTTAAAGAAGGACTAGTTTTCTTCTGGTTAATGAAATAGTCTGACTAATGGCTAACAGGATGGCTTAAACAGACAGTGACAAAGTTGCCAAATGACCTAAAGCCAGGGAACACAGAAAAAAAAAAACACACACACACACATTTGCACTACCCAATACAGACTGGGAGTGAAAACTGAGTTGGCTGTACCTTGTGGTTGATTGAGAAGCCTGGTTAGAACCTTCCCATGAGGGTGGGATTGTTACTAGGCCTGGAGCAACAGACGCTCAGGAGGCAGGGACTGCCGTCGGTGAGTCCTGTGTGTCTTTCTGTGCAGGACTTCGAGTCTGGCAAGCTCACAAGTCTCGTTTCACTTCCCATTGCACCAAGGACATGCATCTCCAGACCCTGACACTGGTGGCCTCAGTCACCTCCAAACCAAAAGGACAGTGAGCCCACTTGACTCGTGGGCCCTCATCAGCAGATCCAGCCAAACATGGGTCTCAAATATTAAAAAAAATAAAACTGCATCAACACTGAACACGTCCAGGTTGTTTTTTTCGTGTCATCATTCCCTAAAAAGTGCAAGGTAAACCTATTTTCATGGCACTGACATTGTATTAGGGATCATAATTAATCTCCAGATGGTTTCAAGTATACACAGGGGTGTGCACAGATTCTATGTAAACACTACTCCGTTTTATGGAAGCGACTTGAGCACCTCCGGATTTGGGTGTCCACCAGGAGGTTCTGGAACCAATCCCCAATGCCCACCAGATTATTGTACTGAATTATATTCCGTAAATTCATAGAATGGAAAGGTCTTTGCTGTGACAGAGCCAAGCTACCTAACATCCACAACAAGGTCAGGACAGTCAACCAAATGGTATATTGTATTTATGTTTATCCCATTCCCATTAAAGAGGATTAATTTAGGAACTGCTTCTTCCTTGATTATACCCACTAGCAAATGAAGCCAGGTTGCTGAGCACAGCTCCCAGCTTATATCAAATATGCAGTGTTGGGCCAGCACCGCGGCTCACTTGGCTAATCCTCTGCCTGCGGCGTCGGCACTCCGGGTTCTAGTCCCAGTTGGGGTGCCGGATTCTGTCCCAGTTTCCCCTCTTCCAGGCCAGCTCTCTGCTGTGGCCCGAGAGGGCAGTGGAGGATGGCCCACGTGCTTGGGCCCTGCACCCACATGGGAGACCAGGAGGAAGCACCTGGCTCCTGGCTTCGGATCGGCACAGCGCTCCGGCTGTAGCGGCCATTTGGGGGGTGAACCAAAGGAAAAGGAAGACCTTTCTCTTTGTCTCTCTCTCACTGTCTAACTCTGCCTGTCAAAAAAAAATGCAGTCTTACTTCATTTGGATTCTGATGTCACAAATCTTATATTAAGTAGAAGCAATAAGCAGTTCGCCCCTAGAGAGCTAAAGCTCCTTGCTTTGTGTGTGTGTGTGTGTGTGTGTTGCTCTTGATGGGGAGTGATTGTTTTATATGAAAAACCAAGAAAACGAAGTCAGAGGCTTTTGTGTCAACCTGACCCCTACCTCGTGCCACCTCTTCAGCCCTTGCTCTCCCTGTCTCTTGCCCTCTCGGCAGCTTGCCCTTTGCTGGCTTCATCTCTCTGGCTTGGCACCTGCCAGGGAAGGAGCAGATGCTCATCTTGGCCAGCCCTGCATGGCCACAGCAGGATTCTGGCTTCCTCTATGCTCCCTGCATTCTGTGCATACCCAGGCATTATATCAGGGAACCCCGGGAATGAAGGCAAACCCTTTCCAAGTCAGTCAGGTGCAGTCAGCCCTCCAAAGAGTCAGGTCGTGACGATCTGCTGCCTCTGTTCTTTTCCACCCAGGAATCCCCACTCCCAGTCCAGGCTTCCCCCTCCAATGCCCTCAAATCCCTGACCCCGCAGTTATTCTTCCCTCATTGCTATGGGTAAGTCCTGATACTACTGCATCTGTCCCCTGACTCCCCGGCTGGGCTGCTTCCTTGGGGAGGCTACACTGAGTACAACAGCAAGGAGGACGCACCTTCTCTCAGCAACGGGCATGGGCATGAGTTCCTGTCGTATCACTCCAGCTGCCCCTCTTCCCAAACAGCATCCTTCCCTTTCTATCAAGCCCCCTGCCACACTTTGTCCAGGCTTCCCTTGTCCTCCACCCCCAGTACCACCTCCACTTCTCCAAAGGCCCAAGATTGACTTGGCAACCCCTTCCCTATCACCATAGTCTGGTTTCACCATGTCTTGATCAGGTTCCTGGCAACAAAGTTTGACATGGGAGTTGCCAGGCTGGGGATTTCAAGGCGGTGCTCTCAAGATCAACAGCCTAAGGAGTAAAGGGGGTAGGCCTGGGCAGAGAAGCTGAATGGTGATAGAGTCACCTTAGAGCTTCAGCATGCTCCCATGGGGAGCCCTGGAGATAAGATGGCCATTCAGAGTCATCCCACTTTAAGACATGTGGACCAAGCTTTTATGCCTTGCTTAGCTGCCCTTGGGGGGAAGGAGGCATCATCTCAAGTGAGGCTGTTTTTTGTCCACCAAGGGCAATTCCTACAGAGCAAACTGAGAGCCACCAGCAGCCAAAACTCCTGGCAGCTGGAAGACAGAGCCCCTGGGTCACGGAGAGAGATCTGGGTGAACGTCCTCTGCATGTTCACGAGTCTGTTCACTCTTTCTTTCACTCACCAAATGCAAGCGGACTTCAAAACATTCATGGAAATGGAACTAAGTGTATATTTTCTGGGAACCTGTTGAAGCCTCCTCACACTGATGAAGAGTGCACAGTCTTGAAGATACATTATGAAGCAGCTTTCACCATATCTGTGAGCCCTGCCCTTTGTGTGCAGGCACTATCTCTTCTTTCTCTGCACCTGATACATTTAATGATCACACAAGGAACAACTGCTGAAGGAAAGACAAACAATGGGACTGAAGCAGGCCTAGGCAGTACCACCTCTTTTTCTACTGCATTTCAAAACCACTCGAGAGACAAGATCAGACCTATGGGAGCCAAAATATCACCTTTATTACTGAAAACAGTGCCCCTAGAGAGTGTTGATTCTATTTGTGGGCAAGTATAGGAAATGAGTGATAGGAAACCCCAGAGTTAGGCAGACTTTTCCACCCAGTCCTGGGAAATACTGGACAATCACGTATCTGCTCCCAAGCACAAGGGAGGGACAGAAAAGACAATCTTCTCTGGGATCCTGAAAGGAAGAATTGTGGGCTAAGAACAATGCCCAGCCTGTTCTCCCATAATTAATGGTCAGAGATAGGACATCTTCTTCCCCTGCAAAGAAAGGGGAGGCCGAGGCGAGACCTGGTTGTTGCAGCCTTTTGGGGAGTAAACCAGCAGACAGAAGATCTGTATCTCTGTCTCTCCCCACCTCTCTGTCACTCTTCTAAGTAAATAATAAAATCTTTTAAACATAATTTCATCAACAAGGTACATTATGAAAAAACTATTCGTGGATTTCAAAAAATTGTTTTGCACCAAAATAAACTTATCTTTTGGAAAAGAAAAAAAAAAAAAGAAAGAGGAGGCCGAGGCCAGAGTGTGAGCGTCGTGGCACCACCTCCGTAACTGAGCATACTGCAGGATTAGGGACACATTTACCCCTAATGAGTATGTACTGGCCAGACCAACACTGAAAGCAGCCCAGCCTTTGATTCCAGACACAAAGCCCAGTTCTACCCATGACACAGTCATTTCCTGAGCCAGCAAAGCCCCTTGCTCCTAAGCAAGTGCTAGTAGGATTCACCTGTAAATCCTTAGCAAAAAAAAAAAAAGTTGGCCATAATAGAAATTCAATGTCAATAATTTAGGCTTAGCTCCACTGCTAGTCAATTTGGAGCAAGAGGGGCCAGCGCCGTTGCATAGCAAGTAAAGCCACCATCTGCAGTGCTGGCATCCCTTATAGGTGCTGGTTTGAGTCCTGCCTGTTCCACTTCTGATCCAGCTCTCTGCTATGGCCTGGGACAACAGTGAAAGATGGTCCAAGTCCTTGGGCACTTGAACCTGAGTGGGAGACTCAGGAGAAGCTCCTGGCTCCTGGCTTCAGATCAGCACAGCTCTGGCCATTGCAGCCATTTGGGGAATATCTCTCTCTCTCTCTCTTTCTCTCTCTCTCTGTCTCTCCTTCTCTCTGTATGTAACTCTGACTTTCAAATAAATAAATAAATCTTTTTTAAAAATTGGAGCAAGAGTGCTTACTATCGAAATAACTCTCCTCTAAGGTCCATACTAGATATTAGATTCCTCCTGGATCATGTTAATTTCTGGCATACAGCCAATACCTAAATACCAGGGAAGGCCACCTTTGTGGCAATGATGGTACAGTACCCTCAACTGGGTAACTAGATTGGGAATTGGCCAGAGTGAACTTGGTGTGTGTGTCAGTATAAAAGAAAAATCCGATTTCTCCCCAGCAATGCTCTGGCAACGAAAGGGGACATAATTCAGTCCCAGAAGAACAAGAAAATGAAGTTTACACAGGGACTGGGACTGAGAGAGGAAGCATTGTGGTTTCTATTCAAGGTTCCAAGCCTGAGGAGAATCTCAATTTAATGTCCTCTTGACAATGGCTTCTGTGCTTCCAGTTAAGGTCAGCCACAAGCTGGCCTAGTGCTTGGGGAGATCAGAGAGTTTCACAGGTTTCTCTCTAAATGGCAAGGTGGCACTTTCATTTCCCAGATATTTGGTAATATTCACATTCCTGTACTTTGAGTAATAGTTGGAAAAAGAGGCTGTAAGATGCAGACCATCACTTTAGCTCAAACTAAGTCAAAACCAGGACCATGAACTCCACTAGCTCGAAAGTGCCCAGTGGCACACAGCTTTTGGAGAAATGTAGGCAGAAGGAAGGGCTCTACACCTCTGGGGTGTAGGCAGAGAAAATTAATATGACATGCATATTAATAAAAGGTAAATGAAGATGAGTCATGTATTTATGTCCTTGTGGTAAAGAATCATATTGTTGTCATCCATAGGCACATTTTCCCCTTTCTGGAACATAGTTCTAATCCTGACTGTGACTTTAGTAAGCTCCAAGACCTAAGCAAATTGCCCAATCTGTCTAGATTCTAAATTCCATCATTTGTAGAATCATATGACAGTGATAACTCAAGTCACTTTCTGTTCTAAAATATTATATTTATAATATGGCAATGTCTACTCCTAAGCTAAACTACTTGTTAAACGAAGTAATAAATAGGTGTGAGAAAGAATGAATCAATAAGTACATTAATAAATGGAAGCTCAATAAGTTGAGAGGAATACCTATTTCCAAACAGCCATTATCCATCAAATTTGTGCAAGAGAATTAGCCTTTAAAGCCCTAAGGCAACCACTGTATGTCACGAATTAACTTATTTCGATGCATCTACAATGGCAGTAGTTATGTACAGTACATAGAGAAGGACATGGGCTCAGGAGACAGAATGCCCAGGATTCCAGTCCTCACTGTCCCAACTACTTCAGCTCTTGAAGCTTTGATCTTGTTGTCTTAGCTTGGGACTCTCTAAGCACAGACTGTAAGGCAAGGGTTTTGGTTGAAGTAATTTATTTGGGAGCTGACCCAAGGAAGGACGGCACAGCATAGGACTTCTCACCTTTGACACTACTGGCATGAGAGCCAGACCTTCTTTGCGGTGAGGGGCAACCTTGAACACTGTTGAACATCGAGCAACTTCTTTGGGCTTTTCCTAGTAAATATCAGTAGCAACCCTGCCCCTCCAGATCTAATAACCATGAATGTCTCCAGCTATTTCCACATATCCCCAGTTGGGGACTTTTGGGATAATGGACACTGTGGGCTATGGCTCAGCTGCCCCCAACAGAGCTCATTAGCCCAGAAACTGAGAATGTTGGAAGCTGAGTAATCATAGAGGCAGCTCCCTCTGGAAATTGCCCTTGGCCGAAGAGACCTGCCTCATCACAGGTAATGCTGCCTCCCTAGGGGCAGCCCATATCCAGTGACTGGGACACTAATGGCCTGGCCCCCTTGCCTGAAGGCAAGAAAACTGCAAGGCCTTCCAACTCCAAATCTGGCTGAGGATCAGCAAGTCCTCCAGAGAGACTGCATCCCTGTGTTCCTGTTTCTCTCACTTCTTCCAGGTGTTGTTCCCAAGTACATTCCCCAGTAAAACTCCTGCATGCAACTCTCCATCTGTCTCTGAGGAATATAAGCTGGGACGTCTTGTCAGGAGGTGTCCAGGGAAGCAGCCTCTAATATAGGATGTGGGAAACTGATCTCCTCACCAGTTGACTGGAATATCCATCATTGATATTAAGAACTCCACATGCTGGCATTGCAGTTGTTAAAACTGTCACCTGTTCAGAATTGGATGAGATACCCATGGAAGGGAATGCACTGGCTGGCAACTGAAGCATTTGAGAGGTGTGAATAGATTAAGCATTTGAGAGATAAGTGAGGCAAGAGAAGTGATAACTATGAGTACAATGGAATCAGATGACTGCTGCTGAGTGCCATAAATACCTTAGAGAAAGAGAATAGAGGGCCAAGGTGATTCACCACCTTAACAAGGTGAGAAGTGAAAGGCAGAGGGCCTTATCTGCAGAAAGGAAAAACCTCCTGCAGGCAGAGGACAGAAAAAAATGAGCATCAGTCCTGGGCCTTCAGCTGCTATGAAGGTTGAAATTCCAAGTGCAGCAGGGCTTCCATGCCTGGGCTAGAGCTCAAACTGGGAAGGAATTGGAGGCTGGTGCTTGGATACCTGGGTGAGGACAATGGGTCAGTGCACTCAGCAAACTTGAGACATTAGATCTTTCTGAAGAATTGGCCCACTCCTCCCCATTACAGGTCAACAGTCCCTCCACTCCCTTGCTTGAAGACCTCTTGAGTACAGGTGCAAGACAACACATACCTTCCTTGGGTTCTTACCCCACCTCTCCAGACTGCCCAGACAAAACCTAGGGTCAAGTCATGACACAATAGGTCCAGGGAAGTTCTGGCTCTGTTAAGAGAGGCCCATATGCCACAGGAGATGCTGGGCCTGGCCAAGATGGCACCCACGGGAAACAGAAAGATATTATAGGACTGGACCTTGACAGACTGGATCCAGATGACAGAATATAAAGTTGGGTTAGGAAGAGTTTATGGAGGAGTGAAAGATTTGGCTTAGTGGTTAAAATATAGGTTAAGATACCCACATCCCATATTGGAGTTCCTGGGCTTGATCCCCAGCCTTGGCTCCAGACTCCAGCTTCCTGCTAATGCACACCCTAGGAGAGGGCAAGTGACAGCTCAAGTAGTTGTGTCCCTACCACCCACATGGGAGACCTAGACTGAGTTCCTAGCTTCTGGCTTCTGTCCGCCCTAGCCCCAGCCATTGTGGGCATGTGGGGAATGAACTGGCAGATGGGGGCTCTCTCTGCCCATCTCTTTCTGTCTTTCATCCTCTCTCATAAAAAACTAAAAGTAAAATTAGAAAAGAGAGTGCACTGATACTGGAAAATGATTTAACACCCTGGCAATAACCATAGGAGGTAGTGTTGATGGGCATCTTGGGTGACTCTTGAAAGTTTGAGTGCTCACACTAAGTGTAAGTGAGGTACAAGTAGAATGGCCACCACAGACAGTGGAGGAAGGTATGGAATCGCTCAGCAAAGCAGGCGTGCTGGAGAAGTTATACTACTTGTACTGGGCACACTCTAATGGTCCTCAAGGCATCCTGCCCTTGTATAGTCCATCCCCTTGCACTCATGGAGAGATTGTGCCTGCTTCTAGCTAACTGTACTGCCAAAGGTGGTGGGATAGTCACTCCCATGGTTACATCACATTACATAACACTCTGGCTTGGCATCCTGGAGTGAGATTTTCCTGCTAGGTGGAATCCCTAAGAGTCTGGGGCAGTCTTTAGTTCCTCAATGGTTCAGAAGAATTCCTTTTTGTTTTACTAATTCAAATTGGTGATCCTTAAAAATAAAACCAAAAGGATAAATGGAGAGAGGACCAACGAGAGCCTAGACTTGGTTTCCTGAGTGTATTCTCAAATTGAGCCTTTAAGGAGTGGGAGAGTCCTGACCACTTTCCCTGTCTCCTCCAATGTATTAATCCCTGAAAGTATCCAATGTAAATAATCTATAAGAGTACTTCAAAAAAAATGCCTGGGAAAGTAGAATTAAAAGAGACGTTTATTTTGGTGCAAAGAAAAATTTCAAATTCATGCATAGTTTTTCCATAGTATGCATTTCCCATGAATTTTTTGAAGAACTCTTAAATCATTTCTCATATAAAGGCAATAAAATTTATTTACTTATTCATCCATTTCAAAATGTTGAAATGAGTACTGTTCACTAAGCTTTTTGCTAGGCACTATTGGCTGTCCCTTTTCCTCACTGTGGTGTTTTATGCATAAGTGTGGTCTTTCTCTTTGTAGACCCTTGGGAACGTGACTAGGGGCATCACAGGAGGAAGCACACTTCTGACCTTCTCTGTCCACTCTGGGGCCAGAATCTCAACTTTGAGAAGAAGTCTGTCCATCAAGCCCACAAAACTCCTCTGCCAAACTTCAGAAGTTCGAACTTTAATATTGAGCTATATAAACAGATATGTACGATGACAGTTAGCTGACAATGACAAATTCCACCTCACATGGGCTGAATTATGTACAATTTTATGAGCAACTAACTTGATTTCTAAAACCATATGCAAGTAAGTGGGATAAAATCAAATAACAGATTAACTAACAATATCATCAGAGCCATAAACCCTTATAGGCAAGTGTTTGAGACCATGAGCTCCAGTCTAGCTTTAGAGTTTTAAATAACCTGAAGAGATATTTATAAAATTTCTCAAAAATTCTAAGTCAATTTAATTTGAATACATTGGTGATATAGATAGATACACACATGCATACACATAAACGGGTTTCAAAAAGATCATGAAAATTCATATTATCTTGTAATATCACTTTTCAATTAAATTTTATGGGATTTGTTTGGTTTTTTATTTTTTATTTTAAGATTTAGCAATGTTTAATAATTTTCCATATTTGTGACATATGTAGATATTAAATATGTACATATATACTATTTGTCTTAAAGACAGAAATATTAATATCACAAAATGTGGGATTCATGAATGACAACAAAGTGGGGGAAGAAAGGCATATTGTATGTATATGGTATAATTCAGTGAAGCAATATTTATAACTCTGCACCAAGTAATATGACATCCACACAATTTTATACTCTCTCTATATATATTAATTTCCACAAATAAGAGAAAACGTGATATTTATCTTTGTGGGTCTGGCTTATTTCACTTAACATAATAATCTCCAGTACCATCCATTCTGTTACAAATTTCATGATTTCATTTTTTATGGCTGAGTAATATTCCATTGTGTATATATACCACATTTTCTTTATTCATCAGTTAATAGAAAAATAAGTTGATTCCATACCTTTGCTATTGTGCAAGTTAGTACAACTATTACGGAAAACAGTATTGCGATTCCTCCAAAAACTAAATGGACCTACCATATGACCCAGCTATTTCACCTCTAGGAAAATACCCAAAGGAAAAGAAATCAGCATATGAAAGAAATATCTGCACTCACATGTTTATGGCAGGTCACTAAATTTTTGAAGCATCTTCATATATGTATGTGCATATATCTGTGTATGTTTATATGTTTGGGTATGTATACAATATGTGTGTATATACAACTGTACATCTATATATATATATATATATATATATATATATACATGCTTGTTTGCTGGTTTTTTGTTCCTTCTTCATGTAGTTGTATATGAAGGGAGGGAAAGATTTTTAATTCAAAAGCCATGAGATTTCACAGCCACTAGAAGGTGACACTTACCAGTCTGTGCACATTCACACAATGCCCATAAGCATCTACCAAATGGCAGCTAAAGGGCAGCATCCCTTCTGACTCACCCAACATAAAAACACTTGCCCTTGCTACTGAGCCATCGGTTCGTTGCAAGACCGTATCATAGCAATATTCAGCCAGGGAACTTTCAAGAGTACTAGAGCATCCTTCTGGATGGTTGCCATTGTCCTAGCACAAGATGAAAGGGAAAGGAAACTTCCAGCCGAGCCCTTAGAGCACTGGCTCTTACAGCCCTGACTCTACCGCCGCCTGGATGCTGACTGAGTAGCTTGGACGATATCCATCCATTCATTCATTTAGCTAAGATTTATAGAGCATCTAATAGGTGCCAGGCTGCAAGCCACTGTGCAGCGGACAACTTCCAACATCTTGTTGAATTCTAAGAGGGGACCAGGAATAGCACACCTGTAGAGATAGAGAAGCATTTATTCAAATTAGCATCTCCCAACAGAGCTAAACCCTTGATCATCTTGTGAATGACCTCCCTTGTTCATCACCCTTCTTGGTTGGAAAAAAAAAAAAAAAAAAGAGGGCAGTTGCTGTGAGTCCTCCCCTTGACTGTTGAGAAGAGGTCACTGCTGTGGAAATGAGCTAGGCAGACAGTGTGCCTGCCCAAGGCTGCTCGGTCAGCCTCCCCTGGCTCCTGCTCCTCTCCCCTCTCCAGAGAGACCCACCCCTTGGCCGCTTCACAGCCTGCAGAAGCTGCTTAGCATTTTGCACACTCCAGCAAACTGAGCTTTGTAATCTCACTTGTCCCCTCAGCAAAAATATTGGGTGGAAGGGGAGCAGATTTGAAAACAAATGACAATTGCATAATTTGCCTGAGTCCCAGGGCAGCAATACCACCTGATGCTGCCCCTTCACTGCTTCCCCTTGCCCTCCCCGCCCTACCCCAGCAAGCCCCCAGCGGGTAATCCCAGTCTAGCCACTCACCCCATGGAAGATCTTCCTTCCCAAGCTGGGAAATTGCAGCATGGCTCCAGAATAAAATTCCTTTTGTTTCTCGTTGCCATGGTAAGGGGTTTGCAATTACTAAGTGAGATGGCACTTCAATCGTAGGAGGAAAAGACTCACTCTTCTATTTTCTGTCCCTGATCTCAACTTCTTCGGGAATCCCATTCCACAAGGGAGTGGGGGAAAGCATTAACTTAGCAACTGAAGGCTTCTCAACTCCATCCAGTTTAAAGCAGCGTCTTCCAAGCTGAGTGGCTGGGAGGGAATTGCTCAGTCTTTCAGGTGTTTTCCCCTGCCTGATTGCAGATGACAGCATTCATCTCATGGTGCCCAGGGACAAGATCTCAGAGGTGGGGCTGCCTCCGGAGGGGGAAAGTCTTCCCTGAGTAGCTGCTGGGCTGAGCTGACCCCTGGGTGCCTCCTGGGGCATGGTGAGTCCCTACTTGTCCTTCGGGGTAATAAACTGAAATAACTCACTGAAGCCTGTGGTCTTGATCTCTTGCCTGCAAATGACAAGTCTGTATATAGTCAGTTCTCATCATGACCTCTACCAACCCAGCAGTTATTTCAGGCTCCACATCTCTCTCACCTTATTCATTTCCTAGAGCTGTCATAATCAATCACCACAAACTGAGGGACTTAATACAATCAAAATGCATTCTCTCTCAAGCTTCCAAAGTCCAAAATCACGGTGTCAGTAGGTCTTCCCTCCCTCTGAAGACTCTCGGGAAAAGTCCACCTTGCCTCCTCCACCTTTGAGTAAGTCCTGGCCTTTCTCAACTTGTGACAACATCTCTCCAGTGTCTGCCTTCATCCTTGACTGACCATCTTCCCTGTGTCTCTGTGCTTCAATACCCTTCTCTTTTTTTTATTTTTTTAACTTTTTATTTCAGATCTTTAAATTTACAAAACAAAGATTGCAGAGTTGTACAAAGAGTTCCCAAACAACCCAGACCCAGCTTCTCCTATTATTAACATCTTATTTAAGGATGCCAATCACTGGATACTGGTCCACCCTGAATCCAAGATGATTTCCTTTGCAGACCCTTAACTTAAGTTCATCCATAAAGACCCTACTTCCATCTAGTGTCACGTTCACAAGTACAAAGAGATTAAGACTCTGTCATCTCTTTTGGGGGCCACAATTAAACCTATTACATCCTCTGAAGGCCACCTGAAAACTCCAGGATCCCTTAGCCTCTTACTCCATTCACAACTGCAGAGAGCCAGGAGTGTTGCTTCAGTCCCTGGATGGAGCTGCCTCCTCCACAGTGTCTCACCCACTGCAAGTGCCACCACGAGGCTGAACTTCTCAGTAGATCCTGGGAAGCCAGAACAAGAGTTGAGGATGCCTAAAATCTCTGAAATTTCTAGAAAATCCTCCATCTTCCTGCTCCTCTCTCCTTCCTCTGCAGTTTTCTTTCCCACCCTTTAGACCCGTCACACCTTCCCCAAAGGAAATGAGCCCACATTCAGAAAACCTGAGTTTGAACTCCAAGTCTGACATCTACTGGCTGTGTGGCCTTCAACAAACCATGACCCGCATTCTGAACTCTTGGATGCTGCACTCCAGCCATGAGAGAGACATCCAGACCTTCAATCCTCTCGCTCAATTTCATTATCCACTTTCAACTGAAGGGAAGTCCACTGCCCCACAACATTCTCCTTGTCACAGCGCCAGCTGTTCCCACTCCAGCTAAGAGACACACACTGTCTCCAAGTCCTGCCCACAAGCTCCCACAGCTTGTGAGCTACCTGTTTATGTCCTCTGCCTACTTCTTACCCTAACTCTATGAGCCACAGGACGGAGGAGTTCTGGTGACCCCAACTAAACACTGGGAAATACTCTTAGCCAATGACCTAAGAGAGCAACCCCTTCATGTTTCACATCCTGAATCCACTCAGGCTCCACTGGGTGTCACATGGACACTTATTTCCTTGTTTCCCAGGCATCCTCTCACTAAAACCTTCTCCTGCCCCATGTCTTCCTGGAAATCTTCCCACAGAGCCCTCTGGAACTCAGGCTTCCCCAACAAACTCTCCTTCATCCTCACCCTCTTCTGTGAATATCCCAGCCACCTTCTGCCACTAACCAAAATGTAGCCAGCCCCTGGTTATTCCGGTGCTCTCTACCAGAGATGATGTCTTTCCTCCCACAACCCTTAAGCCTGGGGATGTGGACGTGGGGTGAGAATCCTCTTGGCTCCCCATTGGTTTCTTCCAAGCAATTTCTCCTTGTTGCTTCGGTAAAAACAAACAAGCAAACTCCCACTACAGTAAACTCCCTCCAGTAAAAACAAACAAGCAAACTCCCACTACAGTAAACTCCCTCCAGTAAAAACAAACAAGCAAACAACCACAACAAACTCACTTCTTTTGAGCTTGCTTCATTGAGCTTTCTGGCCTTATTGTCCTTTCTCTTCATCTTCTCCTGACCCCAAACCCCTCTGCATAATTCACTGATCACTTCCATGGCTGGCTGACTGTTGACCTCTTCCCAGTCCCTCTTATCTTTCCTGGTGAGTTTAATGTCCCATAAATGACACATCCCACATGCTGGTCTATCACTTCTTTGGCTCCTTAACTCCAGCCATATTCTGTGGCATCTCATCCCAGCCACCCATTCGTGTGAAATAAATTAATAGATCTCTATGCCAAGTCACACTGAGTGACAGAAAGCTAACAGTTGATTCATGTCAGTCAACTCCCACCTACAGAAAACTCTTTCAATTTTCTCTTGTCCTTAATGACTCTGGTTGGAAAAACACATTAAGCAAATGATTTAAGGAACATGGAGAGATGAAGCCTTTGATCAAATGAGGGTCAATGCTCACTGAGACTGCAGAAGTGAGGTTGAGGCAGGGAGTTGGGAAGGCATCCTAGAGGAGGTGGCCACTGGGCAAAATTTTTAAGTACAATCAGGAGCTAGAAAGGTGTGAAATGAATGGGTTTTGTTTAGAGAGTATAGCATATGCAAAGCCACAGAGGTAGATGAATTATGGCAAAGGGTTTATTTGATTATAGTAGAACTTGTGAGGGAGGGAGCACTGAGAAATGAGGTTGGAGAGATAGGCAGGGCCCATACTAGCGAAGGCCTCAAATGCTGTGCCAAGGAATTTGGATGCTGGCCTGAAAATGCTGGCAGCTATGGAGGATTTGAATCACTAGGAATCCTTTCACATAATGCATTCTCAGGTGTCCATCCTCCAATAATGGCCACCAGTAATCCCTTCCCTCCCTGTCCACCTGTCATGCTCCACTTAACAAGAAATGGGGTCCCCTCCCCTTCCCTTTGAATCTCAACTAGTCTCATGACTTGTCTTACCCTATATGTTGTGACAGAACTGACACTGTGCAAGCTTGAGGTTAAACTTAAAGACACCAGGCACTTTCTCGCTGGCTCTGAATTGTCAGCTAGCATGCAAGGAAGAAGCTCAGATTCCTGAGGGATAAGACACCATATGGGGAGAAAGAGGCCATGTGGAGGAGCCACAAGGTGCCAGATGTGTACATTTGGCTTTTCTGGACCTCTCAGCCAAGCCTGGCTGCCAGGCAACTGCAACCAAGTGAATGAGCCCCAGCACAGAACACGTGCGACAGAGGAACCACCAAGCTGAGCACTGCCTGGATTCTCGACCTATCGAATCATGCTCTACCAAGTATCTGGATGATTTGCAATATAGTCATAGAAACTGAAACAAATCTCATTTCATTTTCAAAAGAATCCTACAAGGAAGTACAAGGGTACTTGGAAAGGTCTATGGAGGAGAAAAAATGGAAGATAAGTTTATCTTGATGCAAAAAAAAAAAGAAAAGAAAAGAAAAGAAAGTTGAAATCCATGCATTTCTTTTCATGATACACATTTCCATGAACTTTTTGAATATCCATCACAGGCATGGCTTTCACAAATCTTTGCACCAAAAGAAACTTGCCTTTAATTCCATTTTCCACAAGTTTTTGGAAATATCCTTGTATTGTTTTCTCCATTTATAGATGAAGATCAGCAACACTTTAACTTACTCAAAGACAGAACTATAAAGGGATTTCAGAACACACCCGAGATTGAACTTAACTTTTAAGGACTCTGGAACCCATGGTCTCATCACTAGAGCTGGGAAACAAGCCTCGTCTGGAGCTAAAATGTTGGGTAGAGTCGACCTCTATTCTGACTGGTCTGGTGCCCATTCCAATTACTCAAGGCCTTTTCTTTTATGGTTATGAAATAGTTGGAATATTGCCCCTGCCTGGGAGCACACAATTATAAGAAGCAATCACCATAACCATCTTTGGAAAATGCTGAAAGTCTTTCAAGCGTAGCGAAAACACCCCTACCCCAGCCTGCTTTCCTGGCCCTGCCAACCTGGCTTGTTTTGGATACAGACTGAGGCCCAAAAGTTGCAGGTAACCCTCCTTGGGGACTTCTCCCACACAGCCAGAACACTTGTCAGCAGGCCAAACAATGATGTACCCCTTTCCTTTTCTGTTGCTTACCTTTTTCTTACTCTATTTCATAGGGTTTTTTTACTGTCTGTTTTGCTGCTTTGGAGTAAAATTACCTCATTTAATTCAATGTGTTGCTCTTAGAAGCAGATCTTGTGTCCTGTATTTGACGTTATACAACAAATGAGACGTTTCTGTTTTTCCCAGTCCTAGCATCCAGCCTCCCTTCTTGTTACCATGAGTAGGGGGCTAACAAATTTACGTCATGTCCCATCTTTTATAGAGGCTTTTCCTAGAGCAAACCAACCAGAACGAAGATTTCTGCACAAATTGGACTCCACACATTCACAAAGGAAAAGGTAGAGAATTAGGTGTACTCAGGTGGCTATCACATTTTTAAGCAGATGTCTTCCTGGGTTGAGTCATTCAAAGAATGAGGCAGAAACTCCCTGGTTCCATAACACCTCCAATAACTCCATTCTGTGCATGAGAACTTCCCGTGTGAAATGCTGGACTTGAAATCAAAAGGCTACGTGGGCTCTTCTCCACCCATTCCAATCTGACCTTTACCCTCATCCTCATCGCATAACAAGGTCACCAATGCCTTGCCAAGGTCACAAGTGACCTCTGACCAAATCCAACAATGGATTTTCATACTCATCTCAATTAACATCTCAACAGCAACTGATAGCTGATGTTACCACTGTCTCTTTTCACGAAATCGTTTTTTTCACTGGACTTCTGGGCCACCTCGCACTCTTGTGTTCCTCATTCCCCTCTCTTCTTTGCTGGATTCTCCTCTTCCTGACCATCTGTCTGCTTGAGTGCCCAAAGTCTCAACCTCAGGTTCCTTGTTTCTTCGCTCACCTCTCATTCTCCATTTGACTTCATCCACCCTTGTGGCTTCAAAGTCAGTCTATATGTTGTTGACTCTCATGGTTTATCTCCAAATCAAATGATTCTCTTGTCAGGATCTCAAACCTAACAAATTCAAAATAGACTTCCAAATCCCAGCCCTCCCTTACCCTGCTCTCCCACCAGTCTTCTCCAACTCAGCAACTGTTACCACTGTTCACCAAGGGGTTCAGACCAAAATCCTGGAGTCTTCCTTAACTTTTCCTTCTTGTATACTCCACATTTATCTAATCAGCAAGTCTTCACCACTTCAACTGTAGCACCTTTGCCTGAGCCAGCTTCGTTTGGCCTTGAATACGGCAATTGCCTCCTATGATAGATTGCACCAGAGTTTCCAAGTACAGATGCTCCTGGTCTTATGATGGCATTACAACCTAATAAACCCACCATAAGCTTAAAATGTCACCTCAAAAGTGCATTTTAGGAGTGGGCATTTTGGTACAGTGGGTTAAGTCAACACCTGGGACTCTCCCATTCCATACCACAGTGCTAGTTCAAGAAACAGCTACTCTATGCTTCCAATCCAGCTTCCTACTAATGTGCCTGAAGGCAACAGATGTTGGCCCAAGTACCTGGGTTCCTGCAACTTAGATGTAGTTCCTAGCCAGCCCCTGTTGTTGCAGGCATTTGAGGGAGTAAGCCAGCAGAGGGAAGATAACTCTTTCTATCTCCCTTTCAAATAAAAAAGTTAATCTTTTTTAAAGAGCTATCAAAGTACATTTCATACACCTAAATTACCACCAGCATAGCTTATTAACACAGTACACCGTAGAGTAACTACTACCAGCATAGCTTAGTAACACAGTACACTGCAGAACAATTAACCCCACCATAGTTTTGCAACAGAGTACACTGAAGGGTTGCTTGCCCTATGATCCCATGGCTGACTGGGAGCTGTTGTTGTCACTGCTCAGCATTGCAAAAGAGGATTGTACCACATATCGCCAGCCCAGGAAGAGGTCAAGATTCAAAGTACAGTTTCTACTGAATGCATATTACAGTCACACAGTCATTAGGTTAAAAATTATAAAGCAAACCATGTAAGTCAAGAACTGTCTGTCTTCACTGCTCCTCTTGGGGGAGGATTATACTTCCCTGACCACAGTGATGCTCAGCTTTCCACCAGACTTGCTATGGTCAATGAAAGGTGATGGAAATGATGTTTGGCACTTCCAGGCAAAAGAGTTCAGGATCAGCATATGATTTGCTGCAATCTCTTTTGCCTCTGCCATGAGCGCAGCAGTGTTTCAGATGGAGCCGCTCTATACCCTGGACCCTAGAGTAGAGGTGATATGGAACAGAGCTGCAAAACACACATGTGCTCATCCTGGATAACACTTATCATTTGACCTCCCTACTTCCATGTCAGTGCCCTCCCCCAAAACCCAACCAGTGAACTCACCACCTAGTAGCCAGAGGGATTTTCCAAAGGGTGGATTAGATATGTCATTTCCCCTAATCAAAGTCCTCCACAGGATTCCCATCCTAGTTAGAATAAAATCCAGCCCTTTCATATTCCCATGAGCCCATGGAATTCTAGCCCACCACTCTACCAACACTTTGCCCCTTTCCTCTTGCTCTTTCATCTCAGACAAGCTGGATTTCTTGCTGTTTCTGGCATATACAAAACATATATCTACATCAGAGAGTTTGCATCTCCTAGACCCCTTATCTGGGGTGTTTCTAGGGCTCCCTCCCTCACCTGCTATAGATCTCTGCCCAGATATTACCTCCTCTGAGATTTCCTGAATAATTGGTTAAAATAGTCCAGGGGTGGACATTCGGTGCAGCAATCAAGATACAACTTAGGACACCTGTGTGCCACATTACAGTGCCTGGACTCAAGTCCTGGCTTTGCTCCTGATTCCAACTTCTGCTAAAACAGACCCTGGGAGGTAGCAGGTGATGGATGAAGTAGCTGGGTTCTTGTCACCCATATGGGAGACTAAGACTGAGCTCCTAGGTCCTGGCTCCTATCTGATTCAGCCCCTGCTGTTGTGGGCATTTGGGAAGTGAGCCAGCTGATTTAAGATCCGTACCCAGCTAGCTATCTCTGCATTTAAAATAAATAAAAATATATTTAAAGTAGTCCATTCCCTCTTCCCACCCAACCACCTGCTATCTCCTTTCTCTGCTTTATTTTACCACACAGCACCTATGAGAATCAATCAATATATTATACAACTGCTTATTCATTCATTCCTTAGAGAATGTGAATTCCACAAGAGCATGAACTTGGTATTCCTCATTATTAAATACTCGGAGCCTACATGACTTCCAGGTACACGATAGGCTCCAAAAATATGTACACACATGTTGAATGAACAAGTGAATGAATGAAGCCTGAGTGAGATTCTCTCACCTACTGTCTACATGAACATGAGAAAATCACTTCGCTTTCAGAGTTCAAGTTCCTCATCTGTAAAAAAAGGAGAGTGGAGTGGAGTCCATAGCTCCAAGGGTTATATGAGATTCAAATCAGATTGTGAATATAAATGTGCCTTCTAAGTAGCAAATGTTTACAGAAATATTACTTAGGATTATTGGCATTTTATTTGAGATACAAGGTTGTTGTTTGGCTAAACTCTGAGATAGATAAAGTTTGTCTCTGAAGACTTTCACTTTCTTTTCTATTGCCATCCCCTCAAAAGATGGTTGCTCCTTTTCGTCCCTTGAATCCAGATGCTTCATCCTATTTGCAGAGTAGTAAGAATAATGCAAACCCAAGCCGTCTTCAAATCTACCAGATCTGACTGAAAAAGTTCCTTAACCTTTTGTGATTCAGATTCTTCATCTGTTAAATAATGAATCAACTCTACAAGGTAATCACAAGCCTTAAATGAGTTATGCCATATAAGCTTTGGAGATTATGTGGCTCATAGTGATCTTTCAGTAAGTATTAGTGTGATTCATTTGTGTATTTATTGAATGCTTATGCGGATGATATTAAAATCTTATATAGTTTTTATGTGTGAATCAAATGAGGGTATACATGTTAATTACTTAGGGTGGAACTTGAAACTTAATGAGTACTTAACAGTCGTTATTGTAAGTAGTGGTGATGGTAGAGGTAGCAGTGGCTCACAATAGTTATAAATTAAAAAAAAAAAAAAGGCCCATTGTCCCTACATATATTTGGTTCATCACCTTTTCTAGCATTGGAGTACCAATTAGGAGATTTTTAATATAAACCTCTTTCCTAAGCATTTCAGCAAGCTGAAATTCACAACACCCAAAAGCATCATCCCAAAGACATGATAATTCTTCTGACTGCAACACCCAACCCACTCCCCTCAAAAGAGAAAAAAAGACCCATGGGTTTTGATTGTAATCTCAAAGCCAAAAATTGGCTACAATAAGTTTGTAGGAACCACGGCATTGCTTTCTATCTAGGAATTCATGATCCTCGGTTTCCAAACTCTCCTAATGCCATTAACGCCAACAAGGTTCTTGGCACAGAAGCTCCACAGAAGCATCAGTGTACTACAAACTAATGGCAGACACCCCTCATCCTGTTCCTCTAACATAAGATAGAATCCAAGCTTGGGCTAAGCTTTCCCAAGACGTCCTTCTCACTAATTCTTCCCAGGGATCTCTGTTTCAATCAATGTGGGGGGAGGGGAGAAAGAGAGAGAGAGAGATGGGCAGTCATGCCAACTTCCTATATCTATTATCCCTTCTGCAAATATTGTCCTATCTTCTTAGAACAACATGCACAATTTTTCTGCTCCTTCCAGAAATCTCTATAAAAATTAAAGTAGAAAAATTTTAAGATGTTAAACCTCCATGATAAGCCACATGAAAGAAACTGACAGGACATTTGGAGATCTAGAAAGCAGATGAACTGGTAGTAACCCACCAAGCACACCTGACAGCAGAAATTACCCAAGTAGAATCACTGTAGGATCCCAGGGTTCTAGACATAAGTGTGACATTAGTTCTTTTAGCCTGATATGGTTACTTGAAAGTATAATTAAGAAATAAGAAGAATCTCCAAGTACCATCTACCTGCACCAATCCTGACTTTTCCCCAACCCAAACATTTGAAGTTTCATTCCTTGGGGAGAATAAAGCATATTGGGGCACATAAAAGATTGCTGACAGGACAGTGTCCTGGAAACAGGAAGATTAAGCGAAGCTCATTTAATAAGAATAAGAAGCAAACCTCCTTAGATCTTAGAGCATAGGAAGCCAGACTCAACACCCTCCTCCTTGCCAGAAACTGGAGCGTAGAGCTCTAGGAAATCTATGTTCTCAAAGAAAGTAAACAGAAGTGCTGACAGCAGAATTGACCTGAAGAATCAGACCAACCTACAATCTTAAAAGTAGTGAAGTCCACAGTGACAAGTTCCACTCCATATGCTAGACTTCCAAATAGCTTTTAAGTGACTCATTTACTTTTTTTAAGATTTTATTTATTTATTTGAAAGCCAGAGTTACAGACAGAGAGGAGAGAGAGAGAGGTCTTCACTCCTCTGGTTCACACCCCAAATGGCTGCAGTGGCCAGAGCTGAGCCAATCCGAAGCCAGGAGCCAGGAGCTTCTTCCAGATCTCCAACATGGATGCAGGGATCCAAGCACTGGGGCCATCCTCCACTGCTTTCCCAGGCCATAAGCAGAGAGTTGGCTTGGAATAGGAGCAACAGGACACAAATAATTGCCCATATGGGATGTCAGCAGGTGGGAGCTTAGCCTACTGCACTATAGTGCAGGCCCCTCATTTCAAAACATGGACAGACCTCTGTGGATATTCTTGAACTTGGAGAACAGAGACCAAGTATTAGGGGGAGAAAAGGCAAGTTGTAGAAACCTCTAGGAAAATAAAAACTAATTAACATCCTCAGACAAGCCGGACAAGTTATTGAATTTATTACAAGACTCTATTCCACAAAAAGATAACAATTGTGAAACAAAAGGGATTGCTCAAAGATTCAAACTGTGCTGGCCATAATAAAAACTTCAGTAAATGAATCAGAAGACGAAGCTAAAGAAATCTCTTAAAAATCACTGGGAAAAGTCAGAGATGGAAGGAATGACAAAATATCAGAAAGCTGGTCTAGGAGTTCATCCGCTGAATATTTAAAGTTTCAGCAAAAGAAAACTTGGAAAACAGAAGAGAAGAAGATACAAGAAATAATCCGAGAAATTTCCCAGTACTGAAGGACAGGAGTTTCTAGACTGCAAGGGCACGTGACAAACCCAATGCAACTGATGAAAATAAATAAATCCATGTTGATTCATCATCTTGAATTCTCCGAACAATAAAGACAAAGAAATAAGCTTAAGTTTCTACAAGAAATGATTTTAAAAATCAGAATAACTGGGGCCCGGCACCGTGGCTCACTAGGTTAATCCTCCGCCTGTGGCGCCAGCATCCCATATGGGCACCGGGTTCTAGTCCCGGTCGCCCCTCTTCCAGGCCAGCTCTCTGCTGTGGCCCAGGAAGGCAGTGGAGGATGGCCCAAGTGCTTGGGCCCCTGCACCCGCATGGGAGACCAGGAAGAAGCACCTGGCTCCTGGCTTTGGAATGGCGCAGCACCAGCCATAGTGGCCATTTGGGGGTGAACCAACAGAAGGAAGACCTTTCTCTCTGCCTCACTCTCTCTCTGTCTGTCTTTAACTCTATCTGTCAAATAAATAATTTTTTTAAAAAAAATCAGAATAACTGAATTTCTCAATAGCCACTTTAGAAACAAAAAGGCAATGCAAAGTTCTGTAGAAAACCCATTTCTTACTGGAATTCTAGACCCATAAAATAAATATCAGTTAAATATTAGAGTGAAATGTAAACATTTAAGGTATGAAAGGTCTCAAAACATGTACCTATCGTGAACCCTTCTCCTGAAGCTACTAAAGAAGTTTCTTATCCAAAACTAGGAGGCAAACTAAGAAAGTGAAAGACACAAAGTCTGGAAAGTAAGAACATCAAGCCAAAAGGAGGAGAGGGAATTCTGGGGGTGAATGGGGAAGTGAGAGCCAAGTACAGCTGCGCACTCAGCCTAGAAAGAAACTAGTCCAGGGGAGAAGATCTCATAATGACACAGGAAAAATGTTCCTGAAGACGGTCTGGCTGGAATACCTCCTTTGAGTGAATGTTCTGAGGGTAGATTTAAACAATTGAGGAACAAAATTGGAATGAACTAGTGATAGAAAATAAAACAAAGAAGGGAAAAGCAATGCAACCAATAACTCCAGCAAAACCTAAAGGTTAAACAAGAAGCTAATTATGTTTCAGCTGTGAAGAGTATTTATATGGATAGGATAATATACACCAAATAGCAATATAAGTAAAATTATGAAATAAGAGTAGTATCATAATAGGAGTATAGGAGTTAGGAGTTAAGCATCATGGGGCAAGATAGGAGTAGTGAAAAAAAGCAGGCCGGTGCCGCGGCTCACTAGGCTAATCCTCTGCCTTGCGGCGCCGGCACACTGGGTTCTAGTCCCGGTCGGAGCACCGATCCTGTCCCGGTTGCCCCTCTTCCAGGCCAGCTCTCTGCTGTGGCCAGGGAGTGCAGAGGAGGATGGCCCAAGTTCTTGGGCCCTGCACCCGCATGGGAGACCAGGATAAGCACCTGGCTCCTGCCATCGGAACAGCGCGGTGCGCCGGCCGCAGCGCTCCTACCGTGGCAGCCATTGGAGGGTGAACCAATGGCAAAAGGAGGACCTTTCTCTCTGTCTCTCTCTCACTGTCTACTCTGCCTGTCAAAAATTTTAAAAAATTTTTTTTTAATTAAAAAAAAGAAAAAAAGCTAAATTAGTGGGAGAACAATAGATGCTGCCTAAAGCTAGAAGAAGGAAAAAGAAAGGGTGGAGTTCTGTAAGTATATGCCAGAAATACAGAGGTAACATCAAAGATAATTCCCTAAAACTAAGAACAGGATATGTTGATTCTACAAAATAGGAAACTGTAAGGCAAGAGAGGTCTGTTGTTCTTCAAAGTACTTTATGAAATTATTTGACCTGGAAAATTATGTCCATGTATAACTTTGATAAAAATGAAGACTTAATTTTAAAATGATCATTCATCAACAATACTTTAATGGAAGAATTTTTAAATCTAGCTTCCCTTTGTTATGTGCAGACATAAACACACAGTGCCATTTGAGCAATACATTTTGCAAAGCAGCTAAATGCATGAAAATATTTCAGAGAAGTGTTAATGATGGCCTGGACCAATCTGTCTGTTGTAAATAATTTCTCAAGCAAGTGTACTAATTAGAGTTAGGATAGGCAAATGATAACAACAACCTATCAATCAACAGCACTTGCTGCTCATCTATTGAATATATAGCAGTAGATACTCAACATTCTGTGGGTAAACAACCAAGTGTAAGATACAGCCTCTGGAATTAATGATTTTAGTATTCAAAGGAAGACATGGGTCATAAATTTCTATAAAGTTAAATAACACTATGAATTTATAAATAATGTTTTGCATTAAAGCAAAAAGATGTCTTTTTTACTTCTCTGCAAGAAGATAATACATGATTTTTGCTAAATAAAAAGCACAAATGAGTACTACAGTGTTATTGTCTAGAAGAAAGAGATCATGATGTAGTGAAAGAATCACTGAGAGATAACAAATACTTATTGAGGGGCTGGTGCTGTGGCACAGAGGGTAAGGCCTCCAGTCTGCTGCACCAGCATCCCGTATGGGCGCTGGTACAAATCCTGGCTGCTCCACTTCCAATCCAGCTCCCTGCTAATGTGCCTGGGAAAACAGCAGAGGATGACCCAAATCCTTGGGCCCCTGCACCCACATGGATGACTCAGAGGAAGCTCCTGGCTCCTGGCTTCAGATTGGCTCAGCTCCAGCTCAGTTTTGGCAATTTGGAGAGTGAACCAGGGGATGGAAGCCGTGTGTGTGTGTGTGTGTGTGGTTACTTCTCTCTGTAACTCTTTTGAATAAATAAAATAAAAAAAATAAAGAAATGTGTTGAAAGATGGGTGGTGTTTGAATGAAGAGAGGAAAGGAAAGAATCAGAGTGTGGATCCAGGAGCATGAGACGTGATCGTGGCACCGTGAAGAGATCACAAGAGCAGGGGCAGTCATTCAGCCCCGGGGTTAAGATGCCCACATCCCACATCAGAGGGCCTGTGTTCAATACTCGGCTCTGCTCCAGATCCAGCTGCCTGCTAACGCAGACCTGGGAGGCAGCAATGATGGCTCAAGTAACTGGGTTCCTGCCACCCTCGTGGGAGACCTGATGTGAGTTCCCAGCTCTCAGCCTTGGCCCAGCCATTGCAAGCATTTGAGGAATGAACCAGAGAATAGAATATGTCTTCCTGCTGCCCCTTAGTCCTCTCAACAAATTTTCAGAGAGAGAGAGAGAGGAGAGAGAGTAATGTCTACAGCTAAAATGTTTCTTGAGAGTCTGCTCATCAAAATGTGAAGGCAATTAATCTTTGGCCTGAGTTAAACAATTTATTCCAAAAAAATTCTATCTCTTACAATGAAGCCAAGAATCCAGACAGGTGTTCTGATGAGTCATGTATCCATCATTTTATAAGCTAAAAAAAAAAAAAAAAAATCCAGGAACAGTCTCTGGTCCATTTCACAGACCCCAATCTCATTGAAACAGCAATTACTTCTTATCACAATCACTAATTAGGGCCTTGTGTTGATCCTATCATGAATTTAAAAACATACATTTGAGGACTTCTGTGCCTTGTTGAGAGTAGAGTGTAATTTATCCGTAAGTTGTCCTCCAAGGAAATATAAATATGCAAGTTGTAAGTCTCCCCTGTTGATAAAGTGGGAACACACATTGTCCCTAAATTGGCTCTCAAAATTAAAGTGACCTCAGTTCAGACAAGTTGGATAGACATGTAAAGTAACAAAAATAAATGTTCTATGTAGCACTAAGATCCAACAAGGAAAAATATCTAGATCCGTGGGAGGTCAGAAGCATTCTGTGCCTAGCTCTCACCAGGCAAGCAGAAACACATGGTAGGAATGCAAAGAAAACCTCGCTATTCTGTATTCTGATGGGCAGGTATAAGAAGACAGAGGTCACATCAAAAGGAAAAGCAGAGACCACATGGTTTATATCCCCTTCAGAAGAGAAGGTGGCTATACCCACCAGTGACCAGAAGAGGGCAGCCAAGAGCTGCTCCGATGGAATCCCCCTGTAGAAGGACACCCAGTTGGCACCAGTCAGAGGAAACCATCCTTTCTACCCCCAAAGAGAAGGGCAGAATCAGCCCAGCACTGATGGGTGAATGAGGTAGGGGAAGGAGGAAGCAGCAGTGGCGTCCAAGACGGATGAAGAACCACACCAAGAAGAATCATGGAGAAACCAGAGAATGGAAAACCCAGATGGACAGCAGCCAGGTACGAAGGAATGAGGCTCAGGACACAGCAGCTCTGACTGTGCCACTCCCCTGCTCAAGAGCTGTTCATAGCTCCCTCGCTTCTACTGCACAGATTCCTTAGCCTGGTATCCAGGGTCCCCCTGTAATCTAGCCCTCACCCACCACCTTAAGAATGTTGGCATTTGTTGGAGTTTCGTCACACTTCCAAGGTTCCAACCAAAGCAAAGATCTTCCTCTGTGTCTTTGTCCCTCCATTCATTCACTCCAACACTGAGTGGCCCCTTCGTGCTAATTATGGGCGGAGAGAGACAGAATCAACCGGACGAAGCACCCACCCGAAAAGCCGCCAGGACACACAGCAACATACAGTAAGGGCAAACAAGGCAGTGCATGGGTGGGGACAGCAGAGGCCAAATTAGGCTGTGCGAAGGCTCCTGGGTGGAGGAGACAATCCCAGTGGAATCCCCTTGCCTCTCCTTCTCACGCTCACTCTTCAGAGCCTGCTGCTCCCAGCTTCCTCCTGGCTTCCCCACTCCTGGTTAAAATATTTGCTCTTCTTCCAGAACCTGCTCCCCACTCCATATTCCAGGCAGGTTTGGAGGCAGACTTGACCGATCACATTACCCCCTCATCACCTTTGTCCACAGGGGTTGGTTAAGAAGCAGCCTTCAGAGCAAACCAATCAGATTTCTTCACTGGAGTTCCTCACCTCCACTTGGAATCAGAGTAGCAGCTCTCTCTTTCGCCAGGACTGGGAGCTGTCAGAGTAGACTCGAGCTGCCGGTGTGGTGTGTCTCCTGCTTCCTGGAGAATTCTGAGAATAGACTGGGAAGAGAGACAGAGAGACCTGACACTGGGCAAACCCCAGAATCTAGTGACCCTTAATTAGAGCGAGGCCTGTGTTCAACAGCATGTAATAAGAGCCCAACTCCAAAGCTTACCCAGAGTTTCTATTAATCAAAGGATGAGTTATCAAAGGACAAGCAGGCAAGATGTGGCAAACTGACTCCATGACGCCATCAAGGATCATTTGTTCCATTGTCGTCATCCCAACTGTCCTCATGCTCCCAACATGACTGCCACATCTCCAGACATCATATCCACATTCCAGATGGGAACAGCAAAAAGCTTGTGCTCCCTAAGTATCCCTCTGTACCAGAAAAATAACAGATGCCTGTGGCCCCACACTGGACACTTCCCCTTACACCTAAACATTTGGCCACCCCTGGCTGCAAAAATACCTGGAGAGGAAACTGCTCGTGTCTGCCACCACCCCTAGATTTCCTTGTTTGCCTGCATAAACCCACAGATACTCCTTTTTGCTCCAGCTAGCTCAAGGGGAGTGTTTCTAACATTTAATTACAAAGCCACAGCTAACACTCCTGCTAAATGCCACCACCTTTGCTGATCCCACTCCGTCAGAATAATCGTGATGTCTCTAGTCTCTGGGAATAGCGGCCCTTTGTCCCACCAGCAGCCTGAGGAAGAGAAATCATAGAGGTAGGGCAGTCCCACCCGGGCAGCCAAACCAGCCCTGAGGATCAGGAGGGGCTGTGTCCAATCCATCGGCTCCATGAACTTCCACTTCCTCAGCGCTGTTGACTCCATCTCCTGAACCCAGCAGGGCTACCAGGAGCTTGAAGCTAACAAAAACAAGGGAGAGCAACAGCCCTGAGTTGCCACTAAAACACTTGACCATGATATCAGGGGAACTTGAAAGTTCATGGAAAGTAGGATTACAAGGTAAGTTTTATTCTGGTGCAAAATACTGAAATCAATGCATTCATGGCGATCTTTTAAAAGGTCATGAAAAAATGTATATTATGAAAAGTCATCATGAATTTCCAAATGGTCTCTTATTTCCACTTTTCCACAAACTTTTTAAAGTACCTTTGTACAGTAGCCATACAGCAAAGTACCATGTAGCTATAAAGACAGCGGCAAGATTGTTGATGTAGTCTGATGTGGAACAATTCTCAAAACTCTCTTTTTTAAAGATTTATTTATTTACTTTTGAGAGGTAGAGTTACAGACAGAGAGAGAAAGATAGAGCTCATTCATCTTTGGTTCATTCCCCAAATAGCAGCAACGGCTGGAACTGGGCCGATCCGAAGCCAGAAGCCAGGAGCTTCCTCCACGTCTCCCACGAGGGTGCAAGGGCCCAAGCACTTGGGTCATCCTCCGCTGCTTTCCCAGGCCATAGCAGAGAGCTGGATTGGAAGTGGAGCAGCCAGGACACAAACTGACACCCATAGGGGAAGCCAGTGACACAGGCAGATATATAATCTACTACATTACAGCACCAGCCCCCCAAAAAACTTATTCAAGGGTAGGTCAGATGATGTTGTCTTCAATGTGATCATGGTAAATGCAGATTATGTGAAAACTATGGATTTCAAAAATACTTTATCAATTAAATGTCTTAGTCTTCTTTTCCATGATTTTAAAGTATGCTCGCGTGTATTTGGGGGTGGGGGTGGAGAGAGGCATTGTGTTAAAGGAAAGAAAAACAGTAATGTATGTGCAAATATTTGCACCTGCGAGAATTTTCTCTGAAAGGCTTTGCAAGGCAAGAAGCTAGCACCATTGGCTGCCCCCCGGGAGAAGTACAGGGATGTTCCTCCATACAGACTTGAAGTCTTTTGAATTCTGGGCCCTGCGAGCATATTACCTACTTGGAAAAGAATGAAAAATGTATTTCCTTAAGTAAACTCATTTACGTTATGGTTTGCGGTGGTGCGGCTGGTTTTGTTTTGTTTTGTTTTGTTTTTCAAGGCAGACAATAGAAGGAGAAGATTGGCAGTCTAGTCTGGAAAAGGCAGAAAAAAAGAAAAACAAAATTGGCATCCTTTGAACAATAAAATAGAAATAATGTTTTGTGATGAATGGGCGCTTTTCTCACATTTTGCTCAAAGCATTTGTAGACATCAGCTCATGCAACCTCTCTCTCCTCTTCAGGGTGTGGAAAAACTGATTCAGTGCTGTTGAGCTCAGGACTGGGGACAGACTTGAAGAACGGAGTCTGCGTGTCTGGCCTGTACCCGTCCAGGCAGGTCACCGTGTCCCTGCTCGGGCTGTCATCTGTGCCTGGAACGTCCCTTACTCGCCGTATCCCAAGAAGCTGCTCTGACACCAACACACCTTCTCTGCCCAAATCCGACACCAAGTGCCGGAAAACCTTTTCTGTCCATGGCCGGGGGTAAATATTTTAAGCCTTAAAAAAAGAAATGTCCATTCTGTCTCTGTTGTAGCTACTCAATTCCACACTTGCATCAGGAAAGTGGTGATGGTCAAAATGTACACAAGCTGTGTCCCAGCAAAATCATCTTCAAAAACCCAGAATACTGACAACATCACATGATGGCAAGCACGTGGAGCAACAGGAACTCCCATTTATCATTGGCAGGAATGCAGAAGGCAGCCGCTTTGGCAGGCAGTAAAACTCACCATATTTTTCCCATACAATCCAACACTCCTGCTCGTTGGTGTCTACCCAAAGGAGATGTAAACTTATGACCACACAGCAATGTGCACACAAAAAACTTCACCCATAATTGCCCCAGCTGGGAAGCATGAGATGACTTGCAGCAAGTGAATGGGTAAATTGATTTTTTTCTTTTTTTAAATTTTTTTTTTAATTTATTTTGAAAGACAGAGGAGTTACAGAGAGAAGTAGAGCCAGAGAGAGAGAGAGAATCTTCCATTCCACTGGTTCACTCCCCAAATGACCACAACGGCCAGAGCTGAGCTGATCCGAAGCCAGGAACCAGGAGCTTCTTCCAGGTCTCCCACGCGGGTGCAGGGGCCCAAGGACTTGGGACATCTTCTACTGCTTTCCCAGGCCATAGCAGAGAGCTGGATCAGAAGAGGAGCAGCCGGGACTAAACCAGCGTCCATATGGAATACCAGTGCTGCAGGCTGGGGCTTTAACCCACTGTGCCACAGCACTGGCCCCATAGGTAAACTGATTTATCTAGACAATGGATATTTTGCAGCACCAAAAAGAAACAAATGCCATAACAAGAATGGAGAAATTTTAAACGCATGTTACTGAGAGAGAAGTCAGTTTGAAAAGACTGCATACTGTATGGTTCCGACTCTGTGATGTCCTGGAAAAGGCAAAGCTATGGAGACAGGAAAAAAGATGAGTGATTGCCAGGGGCAAGAGGGGAGAAGGGATGAGCAGGTGGGGCACAGAGGGTATAGACAGTGGAGCTGTCTGTGTGTGATGGCAGATAAACGTGACTCTACGTTCACCCAAACCCACTGAACGTACAACGAGAATGAGCTATAATGGAAACTGGGAGTCTTAGGTAATAGTGGTGTGTCTAGGTGGGTCCATCGGTCACAACAGATGTACCACTCCAGTGGGGATATTGATAATGGCGGAGGCTGTGCATGTGTGGGGGAAGGGGGGTGCGAGGGAAACCTCTGCACATTCCTCTCAAGTTTTAGAACCTCTTCTAAACACTGCAGCTTGTTTCTAAAAACAAGAAGGCCGCTGAGGCTGTGTTTGGCCTACAGGCCGTCATCCCCCGATGCTTCCTCTGGACTCCATGGACATGCGCCATCAGCCACCATCACACTGTGCATCAATCGATGCCCCCTTCCCCCAGCCAATGCAAACTCGTTGAAGATAGAGACTCGTTTCTTTTCCTGTGAACTATTCTGCATACTGGGTGGACTGAACTGGCTGAGTTCATTCAGCCTGGTGCTAAGGTGAGAATGGCAGTCACAGCCTTACACTCCGGTAGAAAGCAGTGCCTCTGCTCCATGACCCAGTGTGCACTGCCTACAGAGCCAGCCTTACTAACACAGTCAGAGTACCTTTTCTAGATGGTGTAGAATGACTGCACAGAATAGCTCTTTTCTAAATGGTGCAGAATGTCTTGAACCTCGGGGCAAGCATTGTGGCTCAGCAAGTCAAGCCGCCACTCGGGACACGTACATCCCTTATTGGAGTGCCAGTTGGAGTCCCAGCTACACTGCTTCCCATGCAGCTTCCTGAAGATGCATCCTGGGAGCCAGCAGATGATGGCTCAAGCTCCTGGGTCCCCGCCACTCGCATGGGAGACCCAAATGGAGTTCCAGGCTCCTGGCTTCAGCTTGGCCCAACCCTGGCTACTGCAGGCATTTGGGGAGTGAACCAGCAGATAGAAGGTTTCTCTCTTTCCGTGTGTGTATGTATCTCTCTGTCTCTCTCTCTCTCTCTCTCTCTCTCTTGCTCTGCCTTTCAAGTAGATGAAAATAAGTGAACTTTCTTTTTTTAAAGAAAGGAGAAAACTCTTCAATCAAATAGTAGAGCAGCTTTGCTCAGCGTGGCTGCCACAGCTCCTCCTGTGGCCCTGAGATCCTGTTGCCTACACAGCATGGCTAGCTTTTGGTTTTATATAATGTTTTAGTTGCTGCTAATTTTTGGTCCACATTCAGCATTAATTATACTAACCTAGCATTTATCGAACAGCTACTACATGCCAAGTGCTTAAATGTCTTTAAAACTTGCCCAAGGGAGGAAGAGGGGATGTTTGCTTTCATTGGCTAACTTTCTGGTGCTGTTTGAATTTTTTACTGTGCATACCACTACTTTCCCTTTATAATTACCCTAGAAGAGACCAGTGAAGGAATTTGGCATGTGATTTTTTTTTTCAATGTATATTTCATGCATGAGGTCTTTCAGATCACACATTCCAACCAAATGTTTTTCGCTTGGCTAAGTGCAGAGTAAAATACATGATTTTTGTTTTGCATTTGGAAACCACAGAATTTACTAAATAATCTTATTCTAAGTTTTCAAAATTATTTTCTGCACTAACACTGCTATGCTTCCAAAGTCAAGGGCCTCTGTGTTCAAGACTTGGAAACTGAAAAGGAGGTAGCTTTCTCCCAGCCCCCACCAGCCTCTGTCCATTGCTTCCTTCCAGCCAGGCAAGGCTGCTCTTCTTCTGGCTACCAGCAGGGGGCGTAGCAGTTCCCTTGCCTCCCCAACCTCCTGGCATTCTCTGGGGTCCTTGAACCCGGGAGACACACCCCAGGGTACCCATCCTCCAAGCCCCCCAGGAAAAACAGCACCATCTGAATTTTCCCCAAGATGCTGAAAATGCAGAGAAGTGAAACCCCACTGCAGATTACACTGGCAGCTGGCTGAGCCTGCACCGTGACTGCTCCAGTCCCCAAGGTCTTGAGAAGAATGAAACATGCATTGAGACGCACAGGAAGGATGCATGAAGCTGCCACCAAGTCTTGGAGCCATTGCACTCTCTCCTGATCCCACTGCCTCTTCCCTTCATCCCTCCCTACTCCCCAGAGCCTGTGGCTCTCACAAAGTGGTGTGACTGAGGAACTGAATGGCTTTATTATTTTTTAACTAATTTAAATGTAAGTTGAAAAACAGACACAATTCAGATATGGTTTGGAAGTATTGGGGGAAGTGAACCTATTTTTTCAACCATAAATTTTACAAAATCAATATCCATGTCAAATACTTCTTACAAGAATGTGAAGTCCAGATTGAGACATGCTATGAGTATAAAATAGACATCAGATTTTGCATGTGTAGTTCAAAATGATGCAAAATATCTCATTCATAATTGTTTACATTGATCTGTGAGGAAATTATAATATTTTGGATATCTTAGGTTAAGTAAAATATGTTGTTAAAATAGATTTCATCTGGTTTTTTTCCCCTTTTTTAAGATTTATTTATTTATTTGAAAGTCAGAGTTACAGAGAGAGAAGGAGAGGCAGAGAGAGAGAGAGAGAGAGGTCTTTCATCTGCTGGTTCACTCCCCAGTTGGCTGCAACGGCTAGAGCTGCACCGATCTGAAGCCAGGAGCCAGGAGCTTCTTCCGCATCTCCCATGTGGGTGCAGGGACCCAAGGACTTGGGCCATCTTCTACTGCTTTCCCAGGCCACAGCAGAGAGCTGGATCAGAAGTGGAGCAGCCGGGACTCGAACCAGCTCCCACATTGGATGCTGGAACTGCAGGAGGCAGCTTTACCTGCTATGCCACAGCACCAACCTCTCCTTTTTTAAAAAAGATTTACTTTGGCCGGCGCCGCGGCTCACTAGGCTAATCCTCCGCCTTGCGGCGCCGGCACACCGGGTTCTAGTCCCGGTCGGGGCACCGATCCTGTCCCGGTTGCCCCTCTTCCAGGCCAGCTCTCTGCTGTGGCCAGGGAGTGCAGTGGAGGATGGCCCAAGTCCTTGGGCCCTGCACCCCATGGGAGACCAGGATAAGCACCTGGCTCCTGCCATCGGATCAGCGCGGTGCGCCGGCCGCAGCGCGCTACCGCGGTGGCCATTGGAGGGTGAACCAACGGCAAAAGGAAGACCTTTCTCTCTGTCTCTCTCTCTCACTGTCCACTCTGCCTGTCAAAAATAAAAAAAAAAAAAAGATTTACTTTATTATTTATTAATTTGAAAGGCAGAGTAACAGAGAGATAAGAAGTGACAGAGCAAGAGAAATCTTCCATCCCCTGGCTCACCCTCCAAAAGACCACAACAGTGGGATCTGGGTCAGGCTGAAGCCAGGAGCCAGGAACTCCATTTTGGTCTCCTACAGGGATGCCAGGGTCCCAAATACTTGGTCCATCCTCTGCTGCCTTCCTAAGCACATTAGCAGGAAACTCTTTCGAAAGTGGAGCATCTGGGGCCGGTGCTGTGGCATAGTAGGCTAAGCCTCTGCCCTGCGGCACTGACATCCCATATGGACACCAGTTCATGTCCCAGCTGCCCCTCTACCAATCCAGCTCTCTGCTAATGGGCTGGTAAAGCAGTGGAATATGGCGCAATTGCTTAAGTCCCTGCACCCATGTGGGAGACCCGAATGAAGTTCCTGGCTCCTGGCTTCGGATCAGCCCAGCTCCAGCTGTTGTGGCCATTTGGGGAGTGAACCAAATGTGCCTGTAACTCTTCCTCTCAAATAATAAATAAAATTAAGAAACTAAGAAAATAAGAAAGAGAGGGAGGGAGGGAGGAAGAGGAAGGAAGGAAGGAAGGAAGGAAGGAAGGAAGGAAGGAAGGAAGGAAGGAGGGAGGGAGGGAAGGAATGAAGGAGGGAAGGAAGATAAAAGCATCCAGGACTTGAAATGGAGTTCCAATATGTGATGCCAACATCCCAAGTAGCAGCTTAACCCACTTTGCCACAATGCTGGCCCCTCTTTTTTTTTTTTTTTTTTTTTTTTTTTTTTGGCAATGTGGCTCCCAGAAAGTTTAAAATTCCATTTGTAGCTCCCATGATATTTCTACTGGGCAGGGCTCCTCTATGCCACTTTCCAGTTATCTTTTGCATGGGGAAACTTTGGCCACCTCCCTGCAGGGCTGCGCTCCTGGGGTTAGCAGGGTAGTTTCCTCCAGCAGAAATCGCTCAGCCTCGTGGAGGCTCAGGAGAGAGGGGAGACAGAAGGAGCACCGACGGGAAGGCCTGGGTATGACTTCCAGCCCTAAACATCAGTGCCCCACCCCATCCTGGATCCCTGAGGTCCACAACAGGCACCCATCTGGTGGTCCTGGGATGAAGATTGCAGTGGCACAGGGATGTATAGGAGCATCCAACTCAACTGTGGGACAGGGAGGACAGGGAATGGTCCAGAGGGGAGGCGGCACCTGGACATGTTCAGAGGGGACTCACGCCTCTCTCCACCTGAACCATGCAGTGGCTCTGCATAGCCCATCATGGCCCCATCTACAGCTGAACCAGACACACAAACTTGGGCATCATCACCCTTCTCTGAGCCTCCATCCATCAAATGAGAGAGTGTGAGCAGGCTCAACTTAAAAATGCAGGAACTCAGCACAATTGCCTTTTTCTCTACGTTGCATTGGCAGAGTAGCAGGGCTCCAATCAGGCCCCTGGCCAGCTCTTGTCTTCTCTCCTAGAGAGCTAACTCAGTTCATTTCCATACCCAGTGCCCAAGAGCAGGTCTGCCTGAAATTCAGGCCAAATCTCATTAAAGACACACAGAACAGAGTCTGCCAGGACAGGAAGACTGGCTCTGCTGGGCAGGATCAGCGCTGGGGGCTCAGTTTTCTGGGCTCCACCTCCCTGGGCTGCATTTCTCCTGTCCCAGGGCAGCACCTCCATTCCAGGAGATTCCAAGTTGGAAACACACAAGACAGATTTGGGTACACGTACCCAGTCACAGACGCCAGCAGAACTGGAATATCCAGCAAAGTGCTTTCCAACCTTTTGGTGCCCAATGGGCCTGGGAGGCCAGAGAGTGGTGAGTCCAAGAGAGGAGGAGGGAACAGCTGTGCAGTCAAAACCCAGAAACCCAGCGCAGCTCTTGACTTTGCAACACAGCACTCAGGGTCTTGGGAAAGATAACAGACAGAGGAGCAGTCACACTTGCATTTGCCTCCACTCTGCATGCCAGTCCAGAGGGGGAATGACTCAGAGAATACATAAAGAGCTCTTGTCTCCTGCAGCTTCCACTCCGTGACAGCCATGCAGCCGCAAGGACAGGTTCTAAGATGTGTGTCATCCGGTGGTTTCGATGTCGTGTGAACATCACAGAGTGTCACTACACAACCCCAGATGGTACAGCCTGCCACACACCTGGTGTGCATATAGCATGGCCCATCGCTCCCAGTGCCGGGATAGACAAAGTGACACAAAATCAAGCACGAGATAAAATTAGGAGCTGTGTGAGGCTGCTGCCGGCACAATGTGGCTCGCTGCTTTATGGCAGCATTGGGCTAGCAGCAGAAGCAGCAGACTCTGAAATAACCGTATTATAGAACAAATATATCACACGAATGGAAGATGCTAACCACAGGGGGAGCTGACTGCGCAGTGTAAAGAACACTTCACACCACTTCACGATTTCGTGTGGTGAACTGAACATTGCTCCAAAGTGAAAAGCTTTTAAAACTAAAATAAAATAACCAGAGGGGAGGGCATTTGATGCAGCAATGAAGATGCCACTTGGCACACCCTCATCCTACATCAGAGTGCCGGAATTTGAGTCCCTGCTCCACTTCTGAGCCAGCTTCCTTTTAATGCACACCCTGGAATGGTTCAACTACTTGGGTTTCTTCCACCCACATGGAAGTTCTGCACTGAGTCCCAGGCTCCTGGATTTAGCCTGGCCCAGATCTGGCTGTTGCAGACACTGGGAACATGAACCAGCAGATGGAAGACCTCTCTCTCTCTCTCTCTCTCTCTCTCTTTCCCTGCCTTTCAAATAAGTACAGTTAATTAAAACTTTTTAAAATAAATATTAATAAAATCATAGTACAGAAAATACACAGCAGGCACTTACTATCCAGTATTATGTACTGATGCACACAATCGTATGTGCTACACTTTTATACAACTGGAAGTGCAGTGGCTTTGTTTACAACAGCATCTCCACATACATGAGTCAAGCATTGCTCCATGACTGTACAACTGCTAGGACATCATTAAGTGATACAGATTTTCAGCATCAGCATAATCTTATAGGAGCACTGTCAGGGGCTAATGTCGTTTTGCTGTACATGACAGTGTGAGATCAAGGGCAACAAAGGAGTGTAGATAAAGTAAATTGTTTCTGGAGCCAGCATTGTGGCACAGCGGGTTAAGCCATCAGCTACAATGCCCATGCGACACATGAGCACTGGTTCCAATTCAGGCTACCCCAATTCCAATCTAGCTCCCTGGATGTATCTAGGAGAACAGTAGAAGACAGTAACATCCAGGCATTGGTCTCCTTGGAGGAGAGGAGGTGAGCATGAAACTATGCCAACAGAGCTGAACAAACTTCCTCTCTGATTAAAAAAAGAGAGAGCGATTTGCCACTTCCAATTTAAGAGTCATCTTGGACACTCCCCTCACCCTGGAGCACTGAACAGAGCTCCCTCGCCACACCCAGCATATGCTTCAAGGTATTCACTGAAAGAGGAGAGACTCCACAAGCCACAGAGGCATGGTCCAAAGATAAAAGCCATCACAGTGAAAAAAATTAATAAATAAACCCACAAGTATTTCCACAAATGCCTAAAAATAAATGTAGTAATTCCAGAAACAAGAATAAGGAAGACAACAACACTTCAATACTATAATAAGAAAATGAAGAGATTGAAGAAGTGCCAGAAATAGAATTCAAAAAATTGATCATAGGATTACTTAGAAGTAATCAGGGCCGGCGCTGCGGCTCAATAGGATAATCCTCCGCCTGTGGCGCCGGCACACCGGGTTCTGTCCCGGTTGCCCCTCTCCCAGGCCAGCTCTCTGCTGTGGCCCGAGAGTGCAGTGGAGAATGGCCCAAGTGCTTGGGCCCTGCACCCACATGGACCAGGAGAAGCACCTGGCTCCTGGCTTCAGATCAGTGCGGTGCGCCGGCCGCAGCGCGCCGGCCGCAGTGGCCATTGGAGGGTGAACCAAAGGTAAAAGGAAGACCTTCCTCTCTGTCTCTCTCTCTCACTGTCCACTCTGCCTGTCAAAAGAAGAAGAAGAAGAAGAAGAAGAAGAAGAAGAAGAAGAAGAAGAAGAAGAAGAAGAAGAAGAAGAAGAAGAAGAAGAAACAAATCCACAAACTAAAGATATCTGTGCATGACATAAAAGAAAATTTTTCTCATGGAATTGAGATTTTAAAGAGAAATCAAAATGAAATATTGGAAGTGAGGAATTAAATAGAACAAATAAAAAATGTGGTGGAAAGCCTTAACAACAGACTTGAAATCAACAACTCAAGAATCTCTAGAACATATGCAAATACATGGAGACTGAATGACATGCTCCTGAACGAACAGTGGGTCACAGAAGAAATCAAAAGAGAAATCAAAACACTGCTGAGGAACAGCTTTTTTTAATACTATTTTTGGACTCTTTACTTAGTATAGAATTAGTCATCTGTGTATAAAGTTAACTGAAAGTAAATCTTGGTAAAGAAATAAGAATGGGAATAGGAGAGGGAGGAGGAAGAAGGGTGGGAGGGTGGGTATGGTGGGAAGAATCACTATCATTATGTTCCTAAAGTTGTATCTATGAAATGCATGGATTTTGTAGACTTTAAATAAGTTTTCTGGGGGCAGAAAAATGATACAAGTGCTTGGGCCCTTGCTGACTACATGGGAGACCAGGATGAAGCTCCTAGCCGCTGACTTCGGCCTGACCCAGCCCAAGCCATTGTGGTTATTTGGGGAGTGAACCAGCAGATGCAAGGTCTCTCTCTCCCTGTCTATAACTCTGCCTTTAAATAAAGGAATAAATCTTCAAAATAAATAAATGACAGCATCTTCTTAAAAAGTAAAGTGGGTACCACAATTACTTCCAACTATAGGGATAGGGAAGGACTTCCTGGTAGGGTGGCATTGGGGAGAAAATTGCCCAGGAGGAGAGAGACTAAGGAGCAGAGAGTGAGGCATGTCTCTCCTTTTGACTCCAAATCGAGTTCCCATTCTCCTCTTCTAAGCACTCACTGCAACAGGAGCCCACTGCTCTCTGTTCTCTGAAGCATAAAGCTTGTGTCGAGTGAAACTTAATGCTTGATTAGTCATACTTCCTGACATTTCATTTTTTACCACCAAGAACATTCACGATGGTCCACTGCTCTGCTGCTTTGTGCATGTCTTATCTCTGCAGCAGCCTAGTCAGGGAGCACACTCAACACTGCCTTGTATCCCCTGCCACCTGCCCTGCACTCTCTGGATTGGAAGTGTCCTTGAAGATTATGCTACTCAGTCTCCCACCCTTTCCCCCTCGGAGGCCTCTGCAAGACTCGTGAGCATACTGCATCCCTCTTTATTCTGAGTTTGTGCAAAATCAGGTGTCAAAGCAGGTTCTTTCTGTTTCAGTATCTGCTGAGGGTCCAAGACAAAGGCCGGCTGCTTCCCATTACTAAGTAAAGTGTAAGACCACCCAGCCTTAAGGAGGAAGTAGTTAAGAAGAGGTGTTAAGAACCCAATCTATCCACCTTCAGAACCGTACAGAAAATTGGAGAAAGCAGAGATAGGGCTTAGTATTAGACAAGGATTTGGGTAGAGTGTCTAGATTCCCATACCCCCATGAGGAAGGCGTTCTTTCTTCTCATTTCAAGCAGAGGCAAAGGGTCTTCTGTAGAAGCCCTGATGCCTGTTTTGTGCATCACTGGGAACTCCACAGATTGCTGCCTGACTCTCCCTGAGAAACTTAAAGGGCAAGAGATGATGGCAAGTTGGGTGCACTGAGAGTGGAGTCAGATGCAGTTGCTATGTTGAGGGTGGCTTGCTTTACCCAAGTCTATTATTCAGGACAAAGGATGTGTGACAGCTTCCTATGATCCAGGACTGGACTGGGTAGTCTCATGCCAGATGCCAGGAGCGTGAGGGAGGGATCATAGAAAACCAATCAGAGGAGACACGTGTTCCTGATCAAGTAAACTGCATCTGCCCTACCCAGTGAAGGAGAGGGGTTTGCTGCAAATCACCCACAAAATGGTCCAAGAGAAAACAAGTCAACAGTCAAACCTAAATGGCAAGAGTAACTCCAGTGGAATCAGCCTTTAATATCCCTTCTCTCTGCAGGGCCCAACCCAGGGCAGCCAAGCTGGGAAAGGGAAGAAGTTGTCATGCTCAGTGAAGGGTGGAGGATTTGGGTTATGCCCCTGAGCAGCCACAGTAATTACTGAGGGCGACTGAGTGTTTGCGAGAAAAGTGACTGGAACACTTTTTCCGAGATAAGAGTGAGAAAGGGAGTCATGCGCTCCACCCCACTTTGATCAAGACCCAGAATAAAAAGTACAGAGCCAGCTTACAGGATAGTGGGAGAGGAAAACCCAACTCACTTCTGCTGCCTCCTACACGTCCCTCCTTGTTCACAGTTTCCAACATTGGGATCAGGCCCTCTCTGGTATTCAGATATTTATTTTTTCACAAAGAACACTAAATCATGATGTTTTTATTCCTTGGAAGAAAATATTCATCTACAAGTGTCATGCCAGTATCTGGAAAAGCTGTAGTTTATTTGCCCAATATCTTATCTAATGTTTGCTCTTGCAAATCACAGAGAAATCAAATATCTTATGCATAATTCTTCGCATACAGATTTGATTCCTTCCTTGGGATAAATTTTTAAGAAGCAGGATTGCTGGATTAATGGGCAGAAACCTTTTCAAAGCTTTCAGTCTCTATTACCAGAGAGACTCAGGGTCTGGCAACACATTTCCCTAAGAAGGGTTGAGTTGTCCAGAAAGGCTTGCAGGGGCTGCGTACACCCTGGAGTCAGTGTGCTTGCCATCCAAGGAGCAGCAAGCCCCCAGATGTGACTATCAGGGGAGCTCTTCCCAAGCAAAGCTATGTAAAGGCAACAGGAATCACATCCGAACAAGCTTGTTCTACCATAACATATGCAGAAATCATTGCATAACACTTGTGTCAGTGCTTCTTGTCCTGACTCCCTCAAAGGATTAACTTCTGGGGAAGGCAGCATTGGATCCAAAGAGGCTTCAGAATATTCATGGAAAATGTAATTAAAAGATAAATTATTTGGGTACCAAAAAATACTTGAAATCATTGCATAGTTTTTTCAGAGTACACATCTTTCCATGGACTTTGTGGAGATTTTTCACATGCATGGATTTCAATTTTTTTGCACCAAAACAAACTTACCTTTCGATTTCATCTTCCACGAACATTGTGAAGTCTACTTGAATGGCCAATGCAATGGCTTCTGGAGTCAGAGAGCTTGGCCTCAGCTCTTCCACATACTACATGTGATACTGGAGCAAGTGACTGCACCCCTGTGTCCTGACCTTCTGCATCCATAAGCTCTCACATTTGACTGCTTCCTGAAAATCCTTACTAAGAGGCTGGAATTCAGTACATGCTCAATACATGGTCATTAGCAATTGTTTTCTGGTTTAACCTTCAGCAGAAGACTTGAGGCCAGACCAGGTAAATCAGTGATTCATAACTGGGAGTGATTGGCATTTTGGGCTCTATCTGAAGACATTGATGATGGTGTCAATGTATGATGGGAGGTGTCCCTAACATCCAGTGGGTGGGAGCCAGGGATGCTTCTAAAGCTCTATGCACCTGACAGCTCCCCACAATAAAATGTCAGTAGTGCTGAGGTTGACAATCCCTAAGCTAAACCAACTTTGGCATTCACCTGGGAGCCAGCTCTTACATCCAGAGGATCCCTGCATTCCTGTTTGTGGAATGTCACTCTTGTGCAGCACTTCCTCCCCAAGTCTCTGAGGTGCTCCAGGATCCCAAGCATGTAGCAGAGACTATGCCCCTGTCCAGCACTCATGGGATAAGATGAGCCACAGGAATCTCAGTTCCAGGTATATTAGCTGGCTTCTTCTGCAAGCATACTTCCAAATAAGTGCAAACATCTGAAGCAAGCAAAATCAATATTAATTGTTGCTCATGGCCAGTACAGTTCTGCTTCATGTTATTGGTCAAGTTCAAGGTTACCCCATGCATCTTATTCTGGAGCCTAGCTTGAAAGGACCCCAATAACAGGGTTTTATTCCAGGGTGATAGTCCCAGGAGGACAAGCTGAAGCCCGGGTCCCTGCTGAGGCTCAGAAGCGGCACATGTCACTTCAACACACACTCCATTAGCCAGAATCCTTGAGTGGCTCCTTGTTGCCTACAGGATCAGACCCAGATGGCCTCAACGGTCCTCAGTCCCTAACTGGAATCAGGCAGACAGTACATGCTTGCTTTCCTTTTTGTCTTTAGCAGAACACAAAAGGGCCTCAGTGCACATCTCTGCCTTCTCTTCAGCTCTACCCTGGCTATACTTGTAGCTCTCAAGTAGGTCCTGCCTAGCATTTCACACCATCAGGACCTGCAGATGCCACCAACCCTCCAAGCCTCCTAGCCAGGATGCCTTTCCCCTCCTGCACTTGACAAAATCCTGCTTCTCCTCTAGGTCCCAGTTCACTTGTTTTTATTTCTGCAAATCCCCCAAACCCAACCCGAACTAAAGTGTCCATTTGACCATCACTGCCCGTAGACTCATGTGTTGGGTCACTTCTCATGCGCCATTACCCTGCTCTCTGCCTACCTCAGGAGCACTCTACGGAAAACAGCAGTGCTTTGTTCATTCTTAGCTCCCCAGAATGTGGGTGTTCAGCATTTGTTAACGAGTGAGCAAGTGAATGAATGAATGCTATGTCCCATTTCAAACATGTATACTTGTACACTTTTGCTCAGATACCTGATTGCTTCCCAATAGCCATTCTCCCCTTCTTCCTCATGAAAAAAACTCAATTTTTAAACTAGGGGCATTAAAATATATTCCCCAACCTTCCTTGCAACTCTGTGTTCCCATGAAGCTAAAGCCTGCCCAGTGACATAAAAACAGAGATGTTGTGTAGGCTGTGCAGCACGACTTTTTAACAGGTCTTCCCGTCCTCCTTCTTGCTCCCTGGAATCCAGATGTAGTGGCAGAAATTTTAGCAGCCACCTTGGACCCTTGAGGACGGAAGGTTCACAGAGTAGAATGGAAAGATGGAAGGCTCTTGGGTCTTTGACAGCTCCTGGAGCTGCCTTAGCTGCCCCCTAACACCTACCAACAAAATTCTTTTCTAAGATAGTAAAGAGTTTTATATGCTGAAGCCACTACAGTTAAACCTCTGATTTATAAATAAACTACATCCTAAAGCATGCTTCAGGACCCCTGAGTTCCCAGGGTGAACACATCTTTGTCTCAGTGTCTTATATATTCACTCTCCTACGAGTGGTGCTGGCATTCCCTACCCAGCCTGAAAACACTGGAGAAGAGAAATCTATCACATCTTGCTCAGCCTTTGTGCGACTTCTGCCAGCCTTGCTGTCCACTGAAAACTAAGGGGAGTTAAGGGAGGAGGAATAAAACTAAAAAAGTGCCAAGAACTGTTACTGCATTCCGTTGCCAAGCCTTCTATCATCAGGTGAGTTCTCTCATCTTCTTTCTGGGCAATATTAATATTTTACATCTTGAAACCAAAGTCCAGTGCACAGCTGTCATCCTCCACTGCTTCTCTAGATGCTCTCCATTCACATGGAAGACAACCCTTGAGCTCCTGTGCCCACCCCAGACCTTACTGCTATGACTGTCCTTTCTTCACCTGTGCCTGCTCAGGATACGTCAGCCTTTGCTGGCTCCCGTCCAGCTGTAGGGCTCCTGGGCTTCACAATGAGAAGTCCCTGAATTAGCAAACCTCACCCTCTCCACCAGGCCCACGCAGCAAGTCCTTCAACCACAGACTCCTGTTCCCCTCGCTAACACCTGCCCCCTCTCTCACCCAGCGTCTCCCTGGAACAGTTAGGCTTCCACCTAAAGGTAGCTTCTTCTGCCACCCCTTCTCCCCATGACAGCGGCCTGGCAGAGTCGTAAAACGCGGTGGACATCAGAGTGCCCCTAGAGCAGTGGCTTCCGGGTATTTGTTATCTTAAACCTAGAACTCTATTCATGCAAACTCTTAAGTGAAACCAAGCATACCAGCAGATGGTGGGAAAGGACTTGGAGGGGAGCCACAAATGTGTCTGCTCCCATTCCAGGTCCTCAGCAGTTTTTAGGGCAACTCCTCTGCAGCCCAAATCTCTCCCTTCTCCCTCTCCCTTCTCTCAGTGTTCCTCCCCCAGGAGTTGGCACAGACCCCCCCCCCCCCACCTTCCAGCCAGGTCACCAAAGTCACCTCCTCTAGGAGGCCTTTCCATGTCACTTATCTAAAATAGCCGCGGCTAGTCCTCCACCTTGCGGCGCCGGCACACAGGGTTCTAGTCCCGGTCGGGGCACCGGATTCTGTCCCGGTTGCTCCTCTTCCAGGCCCGGGAGTGCAGTGGAGGATGGCCCAAGTTCTTGGGCCCTGCACCCCGTGGGAGACCAGGAGAAGCACCTGGCTCCTGGCTTCGGATCAGTGCGGTGCGCCGGCCGCAGCGCTCCAGCCGCAGCGGCCAATGGAGGCTGAACCAACGGCAAAGGAAGACCTTTCTCTCTCTCTGTCTCTCTCTCTCACTGTCACTCTGCCTGTCAAAAAAAAAAAAAATAGCCCCTACCCTAAGTCACCCTCTCTTCTTCCAAGCTCCTTAGTCCTGGGTTAGCCCAGGACCTCTAAAAACAGATGCAAAGATGGGTAAGAAATGCAAAACGTTATTAGAGAACACGTACGAGAAAGTAAAGGGAGCAAGTTGGAGCAATTGAGAGAGCGATCAACCAGCAGTAAAGATCTCCCCGTTTATGGAAAGAGAGAAGGAGGGAAAAAGAGAAGAGGAGGAAAGGAGGGAGCGAGAGCCTTAGTCTGTAAAACACTCTAAGAAAACTTTATCAAGGCCTTCACAGGGGCTCAGGTCCAAGTTTCCCACTGGAGAGCCCCCAGTCTGTCTTAGCATCACTCTCACATTTGGTTGTTGGCGGGGAGGAGTCCCAGAGAAACACAGTTCCAGCAGCAACACACTGTTGAGTTTCAGAACACGGCTGCCGGTTCTCAGGACTTGAACCCAAGCACTCGATTATGAGACAAGGGTAGCCAAAATAGCATCCTAATCACTTCATCAAATGTCTACCTCTACAAGTTTTCTTCATAGCATTTCCACATATGACATTTTGTTCACTATTGGTTTTTTTATTGTTGGTCTCCAAGCTAAAAGGCAAATGCTAGAACAACAAAGGGAAGCTTCTTTACTGCTGTATCCTCAGCTCCCACAACAAACATCTGGGAAATGAATGTACTCAACAAATACTTGTTGACTGGGTGCGTGGGCAGATGAATGGATAGCTCGGACTGCAAAGGAGCTACAACATGAAGGGAACTGGGTAGAGTCTCCCATTCGTCTTGCTAATCAAGAAAGGATCAAAGGCATCTTTCTATCCTGGGTTAGACTGGAGAAAGAGCAGATGCCAACTGAGAGAGCTTTAAAAATGCTCTTACCTCAGGGAAGAGACGGGATTCAAGAAGCCCTGAAGGCAAGGAGACCCCAGACAAGAAATTGAGGATATAGGGTCCTTTATGGCTCAAGGTTTGCAATTTATCCAGGCTGAGAGATTTAAGTTTAATATCCTGGAGCAAAAAGGAAGTCAACTAGAAGTCATGAAAAAAAATAAAACTATCATCAAACCTTCTCTCTTTAGAAAGCACACTGACTTCTTTTGTGTGTGGCCTTTAATGATCCGGGTATAATTTTATCCCATCACATCCCTCCAACCCACCCCACACAAACCATCCCCCAAGACGGCACTGTTCGACAACTCTCTTTCCAGACCCTGAGACCCTAGGTCACATGGAGATCTGACTCCACCCTCTGAATTTTAGGGCCAAGAAGGTCTGAGGAGACTGGAACTGTGTTCTCATGAGTGTGGACACGTGAAAGAAGAATGTCTTCTCCATGAGTCAGTATTGGAATCTAAAGCGATTTTCCCCCTGATTAGTAAGAACAAAAAAGCCCAAAGGCTGTGTAAGGATATCTGCTCCTCATTTATGGGGTTTTCCAAAATACATGGCTCCCTTTGGTATGACAAATTCAACTGATTCGTGTAACAAACCATAAAATTAAATATGTGCCCTTAAAGGACTGGGACTGCCAAATGGAGTCTCCAAAGTAGCTTTGCCTTTTGGATTCGCCGCACCATCTTGAGCCAGAGCTGGTGCAATAATCTAAACATTGCAATAACAATGCAACCTCACAACCCTCCAGTAAGCTCACAGGGGCCTCCAGCTTTCAATAACAGAGCTGAGGACCAAGGGAAGATCAAGGAATTGGATGGATTTCACAGATTTGAGATCATGGAAGCAACTATCATTGTCTGCTCCACGGAGCAGGTGTAGGGGGTCAGAACAGGGACCTCATGGACCACCACGTGGACGAGAGGTCCTCTAAGCACCTAGCCACCCCTTGCCCCAGTGCACCACACTTTCATCTGACATACACGCTTGGCCTTGTGGTATGCTTTCACATAAAGAACAGTCTGAATAAGCAACTTGAGCAGCACGGGGATGAGGCAACATTTCTATCAAAGCCTTCATTCTCATGTATCCTTAGGGGGTTCCTTGTTTGATATTCACTGACATATTTCCCACTACCCAATACTCAAGGGCTGCCTCCAAACTCAGACAGATGTTGTCTAGCGTACACAAGCTTTTCTGTAGTGCTTAGTGGGAAAATTATGGTAAAAGAAATATGTCAGTGAACATTGACGGAATTCTAACTCTATGCTAGACATTAGGGAAAATAAGATTGACCTTCTCCACAAAAAACTTATAGAAGAATATAGGGAGACATGCATAGACAGTGTCCACATAAAATGGTAAATCATTTGGAATATGTTCACCTGTGAGTGACAGTACATGCCCCAACCCCCCACAATGTGATTTAGACATCAGGGGGTTGTCAGCACATCACACACAGCAAAACATTTGGAGGAAGGGTAGGCATTTGGTACAGCAGTTAAAAGGCCACTTGGCATGCCCATATCCCTTATCACAGTGCCTTGGTTTGGGTCCCAGCTCTGCTTCTGATTCCAGCTTCCTGCTACTGTGCATGCTGGGAGTCAGTAACAATGGCTCAAGTAGTTAGGCCTCCTCCATGGGTGGGCTCATGGCTTTGGCCTGGCTGTTACGGGCATATGGACGGTGAATCACTTGATGGGATCTCTCTCTCTCTCTCTCTCTCTCTCTCTCTTTCTCTCTCTCCCTCCACTCTTCATGATTCTCTTGGCTTTCTCTCTCAGTTACCAGATGGTTGCTGCAGCTCCAAACATCACATCCTCACAAAAGCACATGCAATGGCAGAAATTAAAAATGATCACTCTTTTGTCATCATGGAGAAAAATCTTCACCAAGAATCTCTTAGCAGATTTCCCATCTTATCTTTGTAAGCAGAAATCAGTCACATACCCAGACCTTGACTGTAAGGCTGGCTGGAGAAGAAATTATTGAGTATTTTCTGCCTTGGTTGAGAGATGCAATTCTGCCAGCAAGTAAAACAGAAAACGAATAGTTGTGGGCGGGCAACCCACAAGGTCTGGCATGTGTGTCAGGTGCAATGACAGAGAAATGTATAGCAGGGATGAGGGAAAACTGTCCATGAGCTGCTCACTCATCACCCTGCAAAGGGTATCCTCACCATCTTTTTTCCTGCTTCTTGTAGAACCTAGAGGGCGGCAAAAACTAAATAAAAAAAAATAACAAAGTCTCCACCTAAAGATGCTGGTGAAATTCCCCAAAGTAAGATTAACTTCTCAAGATGGCTCACCTAAAAACTCCTCCACACTTCTCTTGTGTTACAGAGAAAAGTAACCAAGAGTAGCTATCATTTGAGGCAGGAGATGAAGACCAAAGATGGCCATGAAATTTGTCAGAGGCAGAGAGCAGGAGGACTTGAGTGTATGGGTTCTGAGCAGGACCATCTGGGTTCCAATGCCGTTACCTGTGTTTATCAGCTTATGGCCCCCTAGACGAGGTACCTAGGGAAAGGTGTCCTGCCTGGGAAGCAGTTGTCCCAAGAGAAAATGGTAGTTGGGATGACAATGGCACCTACATCACAGAGTTGTGGAGGAGTGAAGCATTCATTCATTAAAGTTCAGTGAGGGAGCTACAAGGACTGAGAGCCAAGGTGGGGGTGCACCCCCACATGACAGCTGGGGACTAAAATGATAAGGATAAATGCCGTAGGAGTAAATAGCCAATGTTTGCTTAATGGTCACGTGGCATATTCTTTGCCCAATGGTCCACCCTTTTTCCAATCCACTCAGTCTGGATGGTCATGGAGAGATAGGAAAGATCAAATTTCTCCGTCCACTGCAGAAATTGTGGTTGATACGATTGGTTCTTAATTCCTCATGTCTGAAGCCAACTGGAAAATCTATCTCTCTCTTAAAAGCATCACTCAGTGCAACCATTGGGTCAAATTTGGCTAAAGATGATGTTCCTGCAAAGTGCTGAATGAAGTGTCTTGCCATTTGTGATGGAAAAACCATTGCCCATTATTCCAAGAATGAGTCAAAAGATCTCATTACCCCAAATGAAAAGGACTAAAGCATGATTATTTTCCTTTTAATCTCCATCCCCACACACACACACACCAGTGGAAACGTACATAAAATGGAGTTATGATCCATTCCTTTCATGCTGGCTGAGTATCATAAAATCTCCTCTCATGGTCTCCATGGCAGCAGCCCCCAGCCTAAGACTGGGCTGCTTTGCTCTTTGGAGCAAATTTGGCTTTTTTTCTGATGAGTGCAATCCATGTAGACAAACACTGCGTGACTCAAACTTGAGATTATTTCTGGTTTTGAATTCCTTGTGTGTTTTGGCTGTCTGTGTTGGTCAAATTCACCAGATGAATTCAAGTCTGTCTGTTACTTTAGTTTGGGTTGAAATGGCCTGAGAAGGCTCCTGCTGTTTGGAATGCTGGCTCTCACTCTGTCCTGATTCTGGGGCATTCTCTGGTTTCCTACAAGAGGATGATGCTACAGACTCACTTTCTGGGTCAGTGAGGACTTGCTCTGCAAGTTGCTCTGCCAGTAGTGGATACTCTTTCTCAACTCATTTTCTGTGATGTTCTCACATACACTCACATGAGCCCAGTGAACAGGGAGAAGCCATGGTAAGTGAGCTACCCTAATGAGTGGATGACTGCAGCCAAGCAGAAACTGAGCCTGTGATCTGCCTTTCTGAGTGCTGACAATGGTATGACCATGTCCAGTGCTCTCAAGGGAAGGCCAGGCTCCTAGGATGGGAATTGGATACCTACACTTATTCATGCTGCCAAGGACTCTGCTTAGAGGGTGAAAAGACAACCTACAATGTGGGAAACTATTTGCAAGCCACATCTCTGACAAGCACCTTATACTTAAGACAGATAAAGAACTCTCAAAACTCGCTAGTAAAAATAAATCCAATTTTAAAATTGTCAAATAAATAAATCTTTAAAAAAATAAATATAAAAATTGTCAAAAGGATGTGAACAAATATATCACCAAATAGGAGAGACAGATGGCAAATTAACACAATAAAAGTTGCTCAATATCATTATCCATTAGGAAAGTGCAAATTAAAATGACAATGACATATTCCTACACATCTCTTAGAATAGCTCTAACAAAAATATGGATAATATCAAAAGCAGTGATAATATCAATGATCTCCAACATTATCAATATCAGTGATCATATCATTATCATAATCACATATCCTAATCATACCATATCACTATCATATGCCATAATAGCCTTATCAATATCAATGATCACTAGCAAATATCAATGATTGCTAACAAAAAATAGGAATAATAACAATAATCTATACATGGCTAGTGAGAATGTAAAATGGTGCAGCCATTATGGAAAAGTTTGTCAGTTTCTTATGAGATTAAACAAGTATTTACTATTTAACACAGCAAATATACTCCTGGGCATTTATCCCAAAGAAATAAAACCTTATGTTCACACAGAAACCTATGTGCAAACGTTCATAGCAGATTTATTCAGATTAACAAAATACTGGGGAAAAAAGCAAATGTCCTTCAATAGGTGAATGATTGAACAAACCCAGGCACTTCCATATGATGGAATACGGCTCAGCAACCAAAACAAATGAACTACTGGAACATGCAACACTTGGATGGACATCAAGGGCATGATACTTAATGAAAAAAGACAGTCTCAGATGGCTATACACCTTGTATATATGATCCCACTTATGTAAGATTCTCAAAATAACAAAACCATAGAACTGGACAATAGCTAAATGGTTACCAGGGGAAAAGGGTGATGATGGAGTAGGAATACAAAGAGGTGCCATGATTTCTTCTATGAGATGGAGCAGTTCTGAATCTTGACTGTGATGGTAGTTACATGAATCTATACCTGGAATAATTACACACACACACGCACACACACACAGACTTTAAATGGTGAAACCAGAATACAGCCTAATTGGTAACGGTAATGTACCAAATTTCCTGGTTCTAATATTGTTCTACAGTTTGTAAGATGTTACCATTGGGGGAAGCTTCCTATGAATCCATAGTTATTTCAAAAGAAAAAAAAAACTATCACAAGCCATTCTATTCATCATCATCTATTCATTTTATTAATTTCTTCCCTTAATTATTCATTCATGACATTAATTATGATAACTATCCCTATCAATAGAAACCTCAAACATGCATACATACAGCTCTCTTTTGTTTACTCTCAGAACAATGCTGCAGCCTGTCTTGGACCTGTCTGTGACTGCTCTGTGCTCTTGTCTAACATTCCATTCTTGATAAAAGCACTGGTGGCAGACACGATTGTCCTCCACAGGCCAGGCTGTATCAAGAGCGTCCTCAAGTCTCTGAAGACTCATTCTTGCTTTGTTGTCTCTTAAAGGACTTTATATTTTTAGGAAATGTCACTTCCAAAGGTAATACATCCCACGTGTTTACCAGCATTGTTAAAAGTATTCACAGTTGATATTGAACCTTTTGGAAACCTCATGGGTGCTCCTCTGATTTGGGTTCATTGGAATTTGGTGAACAAGTTTACTTACTTGCTGCATCTTTTCTATGCCCTTCATAAATTTGTAGCACTTATTTCTTCAAAGCTTTGGTCTTTTCATTCTTGTATCCATATCCTTTGAGCTCTTGCTCAAGTGTAGAATCTTTTGATCATTTAGTCTGTCTCCTCCTGTGTTCTCCTAAGTCCTTCCTTTCATAGTACAACCATTAAAATTGCAGAGCCCTCTAGGTGATGACCCACCCAGGTTGTTTACAAGATGTACAGAGCCAAACAGTGAACATCTGGGACCAGTGGAAGCCTCTCTTGGATGCTAACAATTTTAGAGGCCTAAATTTTCTTCTTCTAGACTTTTTTCTGACCTTACTTTTTTCTCTCAATTGAAATCTGTGCAAAATGAAACCCAAAGGGAGCCTCTATCAAAAAAATTGATAGGCTGTGTCCCAAGAACATCAGATAGGGGAGAAATGTTCCCCAGGTATCCACACAAGTGGATGCTCACAGTGGGAAGGTGAGGATGGCAGATATCTACATGATGACGTCAACATATTTTAGCTACCAGCTGTGAGCTGCCTTCATTTCTTCTTGCATGGGCTCCTCAAAGAGTGATGCCAGAAGTGAGTCCTTGGGTTGTTGACTCCATGGACAATTCTGAAAGTAACTATAACCTCATTTCAGTTTTAATGTTTCCCCAGATATTGAGTAGCATGCCCTTGGCCTCATATGACACACACTGGGCAAATGGTTTTAGCGAACAATCTACCGTGCATATTGTCTCTTACCTGATTATCAGCTGAAAGCCATTTTTTTTTCAATTTATCCCCATTTGACATGTTTTTATACATTTGCCCATCATGTATTTTCTCTTTCCCTTGCTTATTTATTTACTCAATTGTTCACTCACTCACTTGACATCATTTCTCATCTGCTTATTATGGGCAAGTTCCTAGGGAATGGCCTGGATACACCACAAACAAAACTATGTCATAGTCCCTGGACTCAAAAAGTTTCCACTTTGTAAATGGCTCATATGACCCTGCCCAAGCCAGTCAGCACAACACATACTCCTGGTTCCAGTGGCTGATTCTGATGGCATATGCCTAAAGACAGTCCAACTAGAGTTCCTTGGAGGATTGGACCGGCTCATACAAGCGCCACGATGATAAGACCCTCTTTTCTCTTTGTCTCCCTGTATCCCCAGCACAGAAAAGACTGTCTGGTACCTAATAGGGCCTCAATAAATATTTGTGAATTAATTAATTCTGTGAGTTTTCTTTGGCTTTTTGAGAAACAGACCACCTCTTTTCTGAAGTACAAGAGGATTCTGTTGCTGCCATTTTCTATCAGATGGAGTCCAAGCATCCTTAAATGAGAGCATTTCAGCTCCTTGGGAAGAGAAACTTGACCCCAACCATAGGGGATAAGAGTTGTTTCATTGAGTTGCCTTTGTAAAGGGTTTGTTCTTGATGGGAAAAACAACAAATTTAGATAGTGGGGACCTCCATAGCCCAACCTCCTAGCAGAGTTGATGAGGTGTGATGAAGTCATGTGGGTCAGTAGAAAGAATTCTTAATATAAAGCTAAAAACCAGAATCTTGAACTCAGTTTTTCTATTTAAGAGTTCCATGACCATGAATAAGTCCACTGATCTGTCTGCACTTCAGTTTTCTATAACCTGAATTTAATAACCTGGACTAAGTGATCCGGTTCTCAAATGTGTGTGACTACCAACATCTCTGTCGATATTGAGCCTACTGCTGAAGCAACTGCTGTTGTTATAGCTACCCCGATGATGATAGCTGGGAAAGGGTGATGGTGGCTGGCATAGAGAGAGCGGGGGTAATGATAATGTTTGTAATTATGGGGCTGGACAAGTGATTTTAGTGAGATGCTAATGGATATGATAATGGTGGTAGTGAGGGAATGGCTGCAGTGGTGATAACAGTACATTACATTCAGCTCTCTTCCATTCTACTCCAACCCTCATTGCCACCTAAAGTTGACCTTACAACTGCTTCCAGAATGATACATTTCAGAATTGGAAGAAACTTCACAAAAGTATATTTCAGTCCAGTGCCGTGGCTCAATAGGCTAATCCTCCACCTGCAAGGCTGGCACATTGGGTTCTAGTCCCAGCTGGGGTGCCGGATTCTGTCCCGGTTGCTCCTCTTCCAGTCCAGCTCTCTGCTGTGGCCCAGGAAGGCAGTGGAGGATGGCCCAAGTGCTTGGGCCCTGCACCCCATGGGAGACCAGGAGAAGCACCTGGCTCCTGGCTTTGGGATCAGCGCGGTGCGCCGGCCGCAGCAGCCATTGGGGAGTGAACCAACGGAAAAGGAAGACCTTCCTCTCTGTCTCTCTCATTGTCTAACTCTGCCTGTCAAGAAAGAAAGAAAGAAAGAAAGAAAGAAAGAAAGGAAGGAAGGAAGGAAGGAAGGAAGGAAGGAAGGAAGGAAGGAAGAAAGAAAGAAAGAAAGAAAGAAAGAATATTTCCACTTTCCTGCTTAAAGGCAGACAGGGTGCTAGTGCCCTTGTGTTGCAGACAAAACCACTGAAGCTCCAAGTTTGTTTGTTTGTTTCTTTGTGTTTAAGATTTATTTATTTATTTGAAAGGCAGAGTTACAGAGAGCAGAGGCAGAGAGAGAGAGAGAGAGAGAGAGAGAGAGAGAGATCTTCTGTCTAATGGTTCACTCCCCAGATGGCTGCAATGGCCGGAGCTGAGCCAATCCAAATCCAGGAGCCAGGAGCTTCTTCCGGGTCTCCCACATAGGCTTAGGGGCCCAAGAACTTGGGCATTTTCTACTGATTTCCCAGGCCATAGCAGAGAACTGGATCAGAAGTGGAGCAGCCAGGACTTGAACCGACGTGCATATGGGATGTCAGCACTACAGACAGCGGCTTTATCCACTATGCCACAACACCGCCCTTCCAAGTTTTTAAGTCACTTTCCAAAGCCATCCACTGATGGAGGCAGTGGGGAGCTGGGTGCAAGGCTATCACCAGCAGACAATTCTGCTCACTTCATCTCCAGCTGCCTTGCCCAATCACCTACACTACAGACTCCACAGCTTCTCATTCCTGGATGAATTAAAATACATCTTTTCATATGAAGGCTCAGTCACATTCCCAATGTGAATGACTCTCAGAGGATGAGACCTGTTATATAACTTTAATATGTTGAAATCCTAACCTTCCATACTTTAGAATGTAACTATATTTGAAGATACAATCTTTAAAGAAACAATTAAACTAAATTGAGTTTACTGGGGTAGGTCTTACTGCACTATGACTGGTGTCTTTGTATATAAAGGGTATTTAGACCAAAGATGATGTGAAGACACAGGGTGAAGACAGCCACCTGCAAGCCAAGGAGGGATGCCACAGAAGAAGTCAGCCCTGATGATACCTTGATCTCAGATATCCATACCCCAGAACCGTGAAAAATTAATTTTCTGTGGTTTAATTCATCTACTCTGTGGTCCTTTGTTATGGAAGCCTACTATATTTTCAAGAGGATATGGCTCCTGAACTCATGCAGATCCCCAAAGTTATAAGCTAATGGTACCAAGAGGGGATGCAACCCAATTATGGTGTCTATGGTAAGCCTCATGGGGGGTCCTTAGATCCCTAGGCTATGCCCTTGGAAGGTAGTTCTCATGAGAGAATTGATCTTAAAAGCCAAATTGGTCTTAGCCATTCTCTGCTTCTTGGCTGGCCATGTGATCCTCCCTATATACAACCCCCCCCCCCATACACACATACATACACTACCACCACCATCACCACCACCATTGCCTTTTTCCAGCCTCATGAGCTGTCCACACCATTGGGGCTGCCCAATCTTGGACTGTGAACCTCCAAAACCATGAGCCAAATAAACCTTCTTGCTTCATAAGTGATCTCCTTTATTTGTAGTGGTGAATGACTGACTAATTCACAATCCTAGAAAATTAATAGTCTGTGCATAATCATTTAACTCTTGCTCAGGTGATTCTACTGTCCAGTCATTGTCAGTTATGAATGCCTTGTAAGATCAACCTACATTCATTCCTCAGCCCCCATTCAAGATTCTCTACCTGTCCAACCACATAATCCACTTCCCCATAAAAGTTCTACTGCAATCAGGACCTTTACTGCACTGTCACTTAAGAATGCCATGCTGTGGCCGATAGAACTCATTTGCTCCTACTGATTTTCTCCAGCTTCAAAGTCTTTAGTTCTCTCATGAGGTAAGGTGTGAGGATGCCTAATGAAGAAATATAGTTTAAAGGGGTGGGGAATGTCATGATCCCTTGCTTTACAAGGAAGAGAAAGGAGCCATATTTCAGCTTCCCATCCCATCCCTTAAGTTACAGTAATTGGAACCCGTCTGAAACCGAATAAAAACCTGGCTGTAAGTTTTCAAAGAGCTGGGGTGGGAATTTCCACTGCTGGTATTCAGGAAGACACAAAGCTTTTTTTGCAGTCCCCTGTTCAGGGGAAGTACCATAAAGGAAGGGGGTGGTGAACGCACCCTGGCAAATTTGAGCTGTGTTCTCAGTTCCCATTCATAATTTTGTCTGTCTTTGACGGCTCTGCTAGTCTAAAAAAGTACTAGTGAAAAAAGTATGTTTCTTAATGATCAAGAACACAGATCCTAGACTTGAAAGAGCTTAGTTCAAGTCCCAGTTCTTCTACTTCCTAGCTGCCCAAAATAATATCTTAAGATTAGGAAATGCAGAAGAAATGTGGGTTTTATTGTGCAAGGCTTTCTACCAACAAGGCAGTATTCACCTAGGGGTAGATATTAACTTAAAAGTCTTGGTCCAGTAAAAAGGTAAATAATTTAACACTGCTGGAAGAATTGCCTCCTTGGATTAAGGTTTGTGGTATTGTTGGACGTTAACCAGCTTTCTATCTAACCCAGGAATCCTTCTGCATTGATTGCCTACTGCAGCTACAATAATTTATCACACGTGGGGCTTAAGACAATGTGAATCTATTAGCTGACAGTGAAGTTCAAAATCAGAATCCTGGGCTAAAATCAAGATGTCAGCTGGGCTGGTTCCTTCTTGAGGCTCAAAAGGAGGACCTGTGTCCTCGCCTTTTCCACCTCCTAGGGGTCACCTGCCGTCCTTGGCTTGAGGTCCCTTCCTCCATCATCAAAACACAGCACTCCAGCCTCTGCTCCCATTTCTCTCACTCGCTCGCTCGCTCTAGCTCTCTCTCTCTCACACACTCTTTCACTCTCTCTCACTCTCGCTCTCTATCACTTCCCTGCCTTCCTCTAGTAAAAACAAAGGTGATTACATCAGCCCTATCCAGATATCCCAGAATAATTTCCCCACACCCCAAAAATCCTGGAAAGTCCTTTTCATATGTAAAGGAGCATATTCACAATTTTCAGGGACCAGGACTGCACATCATGTTTTTAAGATGGGAAGACGGTTTCACTATTCAGTCTACTACCCTTTTCTAACATTTCTTTCTTAAAACATCTACATGTACTTAAATTTTCTAACACTCTGGATAAGTTGTAACTTCTTACTGATTCCCTCACTAGCTAATGAGTTAAATAAAACCCATTACATGAAATATGGTTTTTATTTATGCTTGGAAGTTACTATTTACATCTTTGAAGCTTATACTTTAACAAAGCCCTTTGATCCTAAGTGATTGCTTAACCTAAGTTTCAGTTTATACGTCTGTAAGTGGGGATGGTAAGAGTAATACTAGTGGGGCCGGCACTGTGGCGCAGCGGGTTAAAGCCCTGGCCTGAAGCACCAGCATCCCATTTGAGCACCGGTTCTAGTCCCGAGTGCTCCACTTCCAATCCAGCTCTCTGCTATGGCCTGGGGAAGCAGTGGAAGATGGCCCAAGTGCTTGGGCCCCTGCACCCACGTGGGAGACCCACAGGAAGCTCCTGGCTCCTGGCTTTGGATAGGCGCAGCTCAAGTTGTTACGGCCATCTTGGGAGTGAACCAGCAGATGGAAGACTTCTCTCTCTGTCTCTACCTCTCTCTCTGTAACTCTGTCTTTCAAATAAATAAAATAAATATTTTTTTAAAAAGAGTAATACTAGTACTCAACTTTTGGGGTCACTGTAGGGAGCATACATAACAATACACGTAAAGCAGTTAGCCCTGTGCCTGTGTGTCGGACGCACTTGCTAAATGGCCATGACAGTGATGCTGATGAAGGTGATGAGAACTGGAACCACAGCTCTGGTCCTCGATATCTCCAGACCTCTAAAATGAAAATATTGAGGTTGGTGTTCTCTGTTCCCTTCTGTAACTCTTTCTAGCTTTCTGATCAGGGCTATGAAACATCAGGTACTTTTATACAGACTGCAAAAAGGCATCCCCTCTTGGTGAAAAAGGCAATGCAAGCCCATCCACGGTACCTGGCTCAGCCAAGGGATGCTGGCTGTTTTGAATCCTCACCTGTCATGTTAGCTGAGATCCCCTATGCCATGTACAGACTGTACAGGGAGGCTCTGACTGTGACTTTTAAATTAAGTGATGATGGAGGTTATCTTCAGAAGCTCTCCACACTGCTCTCTAGATAAAAGCAGAATGACATAACAACCTGAGCAGAAAGGCAGGGCTCGCCTTGGTCTTGATTTCACATCAAAACATAGCAAATTGCATCAGACAAGTGCCAGGAAATTTATTAGCATCAACAACAATCTTCACACACACACACACACACACACACCAAAAAAAAAAAAAAAAAAAAAAAACTTTTCTGTCCAGAAGAGGCAATGGTCATCATTTCTTCAGCTCACTAGCCAACATTTCCTCATGCGGTACATCATGCAAATGGCATATCCTGCAGCTACAGAAGCTTGAACTCAGGGTCATGTTTATAAGGTAAGCATGTAAATGTACAGGGTAAACATGTGTGCTCACTCTGTTTTGTTTTGTTTTGTTTTGTTTTGTTTTCAGGAGAAAGAAAACAGCCTTGCTATTCAAAGTGTGGCCTGGGTCCCTAGCAAGTGCATCACCTGGGAACTTGTCAGAAATGCAGGATCTCAGGCCCCACCCCAGACCTGCTGAATCAGAATCTGCATTTAAACAAGATGCAGTGCAGATGCGCACTGGAGTTTGAGAAGCATTTCTCTAAGAACCTCTGAGTGAGAATGCAGCATTGTAGCATCCTTGTGGACACTGGCCCTGTTTGTCAGGAAGAATCGCCCCGCTGCAATAAACCAGCCAGGTTTTCAGAAAAGAGACGCCATCAACTACTCCTCGGGAACCTATGATGTGTCAGCACTATACTTGGTGCTGAAGATACAGCAATGGAAAAACAGAGGGAAAAAGAAAGCCCTCAGCCCTTGAGGATCACATGAATAAATAAAATAGAGCACGAGGGAGTCTGCGAAAAGTTCATCAAAAATGTGTGTTATGAAAAAACTACCAAGCTGATATAGCACAGCAGGGCAGGTTAAGCTGCTGCTTGTGACCCCAACATCCCATGTCTATCCGAGTGCCAGTTCCAGTCCAATGTTGGTCATTGCCTAAAATCTCCATTACAATATGGCGCCTGCGGATGTTAGAGGGGTGTGTCTGTGGCTGCTGCAGTTAAGCTATGTAAGATCAGACCACCGGCAGGGATAGGTCCGCTTTGGTTCCGGACACGTGGACAGTGCGTGATCCCTATACTTTGCTTAAGATGCCCCTGTACGTCGTGGCCCACCCACACCTGCATGACCTTTTCGCTGATTGGCTCCCTTACTGCGCATGTCTTTTGTAAGCTTTATAAGCCTGTACACTTCAATAAAACGGTTCCTGCTTCGACAGAACTCACGGGTGCTTGTGGTGTGTTCATCACCCGTCAACCTTACCTCTCCCATTCGCCTTGTCGGGGAGTGTCTGTAGTGGCCCCTGCTGGTCAGTGTCCAGTCTAGGGCTTGAGACCCTGACAGCCATCCCAGTAGCAGAAGATGGCCCAAGTGCTTCGGTCCTTGCCAGCCACAGGGGAGATCAAGAGGGAGTTCCCGGCCCCTGGCTTCAGCCTGGCCCAGCCCCAGTTGTAGCCATTTGGGGAGTGAACAAGCAGAATGAAGATTTCTCTCTCTCTCTCTCTCTCTCTCTCTCTCGTGCTCTGCCTTTCAAATAAATAAATAATTTTTTTAAAAACTGTAGATTTCAATTTTTTGCCCCAAAATAAACTTACTTTTTAATTCCATTTTCTTCTCATGGATGTTTTGAAGTCCCATCACATGCAGCTTGCTGGGTGGTGGGTAAGTACCAGGAAGAAAAATAAAATGGGATAGGCAGTGGGGAGGTTTGGAAATTTCACATGGTACTGTTGGGAGTTGATCCTAGGGTCCCAGAGCAACAGCAGAAGGTTTCAGGAGACAAGGAGCACTGAGCGACGGGCTCACACACGGACTGTGCACAGCTGTGTGGGATCCAGGAGATGAGTCAAGTGCCCAGCAGCTGGGCTGTATGTGGGGACTGTGGTAACAGCAAGAATGGGCTTTTTTTTTTTTTTTTTTTTTTGAGAGGCAGAGTGGATAGTGAGAGAGAGAGACAGAGAGAAAGGTCTTCCTTTTTGCCGTTGGTTCACCCTCCAATGGCCACTGAGGCCGGCACATCTTGCCGATCCAAAGCCAGGAGCCAGGAGCTTCTCCTGGTCTCCTTGCGGGTGCAGGGCCCAAGCACCTGGGCCATCCTCCACTGCCTCCCCGGGCCATAGCAGAGAGCTGGCCTGGAAGAGGGGCAACCGGGATAGAATCCGGCACCCCAACCGGGACTAGAACCCGGTGTGCCGGCACCACAAGGCGGAGGATTAGCCTGTTAAGCCACGGCGCCAGCCATAGAATGGGCTCTTGATGCCCCAGAACAGGAACTAGGTGGAGCTCTGAGTGCTGCAGGAGAAACAGGGCTCCTGATGGGACCACAGAGTTCCGGAGCATCCTCCTCACTTCCTCTTAAGGGGGGACAGAGAATACCCCAGAGCAGTGGGCACCCCTCAGCCACAGGCAAAGGAAAATGAAGGCCTGGGAGAGGCGGTCTTTCCCAGGGAGCAGAAGCCAACCAGAAAGGCCTTGGGGATGGAATCGCCCTGGAGAAGCAGACAACTGCACACGGGACACAAGCTCCAGGGCGCTGTGCCAGAAGCCTGTCTAGAGCCTGACTCTCGCCCTCACTTCACTGAGTCATGTTCCTCAGGCTTGGCACATCCTGCTGCTTCTCCCTACAAGTCTTCTCTCCCTTTTCCAATCCAAGGACATGGCCATGGTCTGCTACTTGAAGCGTTCACCCATTTCACTCTGCTCTGCCATCCATTCATTTGTTCAGTAATTCATTCAAGAAATAATGATAACTAGCATTAAAAGTAACAGGAGGCCGGTGCCGTGGCTCACTTGGTTAATCCTCTGCCTGAGGTGCCGGCATCCCATATGGGCACTGGGTTCTAGTCCCTGTTGCTCCTCTTCCATTCCAGCTCTTTGCTGTGGCCCGGGAGGGCAGTGGAGGATGGCCCAAGTGCTTGGGCCCTGCACCCACATGGGAGACCAGGAAAAAGCACCTGGCTCCTGGCTTCAGATTGGCAAAGCACCGGCCATAGTGGCCATTTGGGGGTGAACCAACAGAAGGAAGACCTTCCTCTCTGTCTCTCTCTCACTGTCTATAACTCTACCTGTCAAAGAATAAATCAATACATACATACATACAAAAGAAAGTAACAGATAGGGGCCAGCACCGTGGCTCACTTGGTTAATCCTCCGCCTGCAGCACCGGCATCCCATATAGGCACCAGGTTCTAGTCCCGGTTGCTCTTCTTCCAGTCCAGCTCTCTGCTGTGGCCCAGGAGGGCAGTGAAGGATGGCCCAAGTGCTTGGGCCCCTGCACCCACATAGGAGACCAGGAAGAAGCTCCTGGTTCCTGGCTTCAGATGAGCACAGCACTGGCCATAGCAGCCATTTGGGGAGTGAACCAACAGAAGGAAGACCTTTCTCTCTGTCTCTCTCTCTCTCTCTCTCTCATTGTCTATAACGATACCTGTCAAATAAATTTAAAAAAATAATAAAGTAACAGATAAACTAGCATTCAGATTTTGGTGCAGCAGGGTAAGCTGCCACTTGGCAATGCTGGATCCCTTATCAGCGTGCTGGTTTGACTCCCAGCTGCTCTGCTTCCTACGCAGCTCCCTGTTAAAGCACCTGGGAAGGCAGCAGAAGATGGCCCAAGTATCTGGGTCTCTGCCATCTCCATGGGAGAACTGGAGGAAACTCCAGGCTCATGGCTTGAGTTTGGCCCAACTCCAGTCACTTTGGCCACTTGGAGAAGGGACCAGCAGATGGAAGATTTCTTTCTCTGTCTCTCCCACTCTCTTTGTCACTCTACCCTCCAAATAAATGAAATAAAGTTCTAAAATAAAGTAAAATAGCAAATACAATCCCACACTGACCAGATGCATGTCTTTAGAAATGCCCTTAGATCCTTTGGGGCTCAGTTTCTGCTCCTGTAACATGAAGACACTCACAATTCCCACAGGGCTGAGTGTGACAAATCAGTGAAAGAATCAGGCCAGTGTGTGACAGCACTTGGTGCTGCGCACACAGTGACGATTCAGTAACTAGTAACTATTGGTCATTGTGAGTCACAGATGCTCTTCTGGGTGCTTAGCTAAGCGCTAGAGACACAAAGCCTCGTATTCTAGCTAGGGAGACAGCATCCAAACCAATCAACTACTATGGTCCTGTGATTAGATAAAAGCTGCTCCAAAGGAATGGATACAAACACCATCAAAGTGTCACAAAATGGCTTTTTGGTCCTGACTTGGGAAGATGAGAATACTTCCCAGGAATGATTTTTGGAAATGTCTTCCAATGACTAAAAATCTATTTTAATCAACCAGGACTGCTATAGTAGACAAAGTGACACAGTAGACAAAGTGGTTCATAAACAACAAAAATGTATCTTTCACCGTTCTAGAGACTGGTGATCAAGATGAAGATCAAGTCTTGGACTGGCGTTGTGGTGTAGCAGGCTAAGCCACTACCTACAACGTCAGAATCCCATATGAGTGCCCGTTTGAGTCCCAGCTGCTCCACTTACAATTCAACTCCCTGCTAACGGCCTGGGGAACAGCAGAAGATGGCCCAACTACTTGGGCCACTGCCACTCACATGGGAGACCTGGATGAAACTCCTGGCTTTGGTTCCTGGATTTGGTTCCTGGCTTTGACCTGACCCAGCTCTGGCCCTTGCATCCATTTGGGGAGTGAGTTAGCGAATGAAAGATCTCTCTGTCTCACCATCTGTCTCCATAAGTCTGCCTCTTAAGTAAATAAACAAATCAAGTACAAGATCAAGGTGCCAGTGGATTTAGCATCAGGTGAGGGCTTACTTCCTGGTTCATAGGTCATGTCTTCCTGCTGTGTCTTCACAAGGCATAAGTGACAAGAGAGCTTCTAGAGACTTTTCTATAAGGGTACTGACGCCATTCTTGAGGGCTCCACCCTCCTTACCTAACCACATGTGTTAGGTAAGTCAACATGTGACTTTTGAGGGACATAAACATTGTCTACAGAGGAGCCATTCTCTAGACGGAGAAAGGGAGAGGCACCCCTGGCTGAATGAAAATCATGGCACCTTGCAATAGTGTGGTATGTCCAGGAAGCTGTGAGAAGACACGATGACTGAAGAAGAGGGTGCATGGGAAAGAGTAATAGGAGTCGATGCTTGCAAAGCCAAAGTTCCCCCATTGGGAAGGGCACATTTGCAATGCGAGCCCTTCTGACTTGATCTTGTGAGCCATGGGCATTCACATGCAGAGGCAGAAGAAAAGCATGATCAGTATGTTGGCATCAGAGTTGGAGGTAGGTCAGTGGAGGAGGGAGATTGAGGTGAGGGGATCATGTACATAGCTGTTACAATAATGCAAAGTGAGACATGGGAAGAACCTGAACAAGAGCATCAATGGATGGGGACAGAGAAAAGCCATGAGTGGAAGAGATCGTTCAGAAGTAAAATACGCAGGCTTCAGGGATGATGGGCTGGGGGCAAAGGTAAAAGGATGAGGGAGTCACTCACAATTCGTCTGTAGATTCACATGGCCGTGGGCTGCTACGACAGAAGGGAAACTGCTTTAGGGAATGGAGACCCCAGGTCCAGGACAGCTTGGAAGTACTTGGAGCACATCTTCTTAGATCTGTTGCTGAACACTCGAGTGTACTCTAGAGACCATGGGTCTTTAAAGCATATATGACATCGTATGGCTGAAATATTAACCATTATACGATTTGTGCGCTATGAGGGAAGTCAGACAAGTATGTCAGACTTAGCAAAGGAAAAAAACTACTATAGAAGTTTGTCCTTGAACTAGAGCTTGAAGGGTGAGGAAATTTCAGTGGGTAAGAGGGCAAAGATGTCGGAGCTGAGACAGGGGAGCAGCAAAGCAACTCTCAGGGGCGTTGTGAGAGTTGCTGCTCTGTGAGCTACTCCAGGACAAGAGGACACAACAATTCTGGCTGTAACCTGTTACACAGCCTTTCCCTTGGAGGTCCACAATACTCTTGACACACTAAAGATCCTGACAAGTCCTGCAGTCAAAAATAATTGCCTATCAGGGCTGACACTGTGGCTTAGCTGGTAAAGACACCACCTGCAGTGCCCACATCCCAAATGGGCACCGGTTCAAGTCCCAGCTGCTCCACTTCTGATCCAGCTCTCTCCTATGGACTGGAAGAGCAATGGAAGATGGCCCAAGTGCTTGGGCTCCTACACTCATGTGGGATACCCAGAGGAAGCTCCTGGCTCTTGGCTTCAGATCAGCACAGCTCTGGCTGTTTTGGCCAACTGGGGAGTGAACCAGCAGATGGAAAATCTCTCTCTCTGCCTCTCCTTCTCTCTGTGTATAACTCTGACTTTCAAATAAATAAATAAATATGTTTTTAAAAATAAAAAAAGTGAAATCTATCCTAGGCTTTTAAGTACAAACTTTCCCCTATTCTCTAGCTGTCTAGTTTCCCTCTCAGAGCCAACAAATGTTACTTTACACTTTTAAAATGTGTTCTGCCGGCGCCGCGGCTCACTAGGCTAATCCTCTCTGCCTGTGGCACCGGCACCCCGGGTTCTAGTCCCGGTTGGGGTGCCGGATTCTGTCCCAGTTGCTCCTCTTCCACTCCAGCTCTCTGTTGTGGCCAGGGAGTGCAGTGGAGGATGGCACAAGTGCTTGGGCCCTGCACCCCATGGGAGACCAGGAGAAGCACCTGGCTCCTGCCTTCGGATCAGCGTGGTGCGCCGGCTGAAGCGCGCTGGCCACGGGGGCCATTGGAGGGTGAACCAACGGAAGGAAGACCTTTCTCTCTGTCTCCGTCTCTCTCACTGTCTAACTCTGCCTCTCAAAAAAAAAGTGTTCTCTCAGAAATGATGTCTATCTACAATTTTTACTCAAATGGTAGCATCATATAAAAACTGTTCAGTAACTTTCTATTTTTCACTCAAGAAAAAAAACTTGTCAGTAATCACATAGCAGAAACTCAAAAATTTGAGGAAACTCTAAACTTTATGGAAAATTGAATTAAAAGATAAAAACTTTAAAATCTATACATCGTGTTTTCAGAATACACAATTTCCTGTACTTTTTGAAGGCTCCTCCTATGCACAGATTTCAATTTTTTGCACCAAAATGAACTTATCTTTTAATTCCACTTTCCACAATCATTTTTAAGTATGTTCATATAGCTTTTAATGATATAAACCAATGATGTTTTAACATTTTTGTTTATTTATTTTATTTATTTGAAAGGCAGAGACAGAGAGAAATTTTCCAGCCACTAATTCACTCCTCAAATTCATGCAAAAGTCAAGGCTAGGCCATCCTGGAGCCAGGAACTCAATCCTGGTCTCCCATGTGAGTGGCAGGGAGCCAACTACTTGAGCCATCATCTGCTGCCTCCCAAGGTATGCATTAGCAGGAAGCTGGACTGGAGAGCAAGGCATGGACTTGAACACAGGCACTTGGATATCAGATGTGAGCACCCCAAGCCTGCACCTCCACTAACAGTTTTCAACATAGATGTGCATTGGAATAGCCTGGGGAGATTTTGGAAGATCCACTGGAGTTCCGATTATCTACTTCTCTGTAACAAACATTCCCCAAACCATAGAAATATGAAACATTAGCTGGTTATTTTACTCACAATTTTGGGGACAAGAGTATCAAGAATTCAGATACAACTGGGACAGCTTGTTTCTGCTCCACAGTGACTAGGGCCTCACCCAGAGGGGCTGGAATGGCTTTATTACAGCCATGTATCCGGGGCTTGGTTCTTGCATCAGCTGGGATCCTTGGTTATTTTCCATATCACGTCTTCTTTCTGAAGCTGGACTATCCAAAAGGTCTTTCTACTCACATATCTAGGGACTGGACTGGGTAGACTACAACAATCTCTCTCTCTCTCTCTCTCTCTCTCTCTCTCTCTCTCTCCACCTAGCTTGGCCTTCCTCACAGCATGGGGATCTCAGAGGAGTTGGACTTACCACACAGCATCTGTCTCACTTCCCAGCTACAGTTCCAAGAGGCCAGAGCAGAAGCTACAAAGCTTTGAGGTCCCGTACTATCTCTTCGATCACATTGTGTGAGGCAAACCATTCTCCACACCAGCCCAGATTCAAGGGAAGAGGAACTGGGCACCACCTTTCAATAGGAGGAGGATCTGTCGTCATCTTAATGTGCTACACCCAAGTGACCTGAATGGGCAGCCGGGCTTAACAACTGCTCTTGCTATGTCATAGGTCTACCACACCTTTTTGACCAGGCCTTCATTGATGGATAGGCAGGTTGCGTCCGATATTTTGCCACTGCAAGTAACACAGCACTCAATATGCACTCCAACCATCATTTCACACATGGGCAAGTCTGTCTGCAGGAGAAATTGCTGGAAGAGGAATTGATGGATTAAAGATTGGGTGCTGAAAGTTTCTTAGCTGTAAAGTGACACAAGCAAGGCTGAACTTTAGGAAATTCAATCTGTCTGTGTGGCCCAGAGCTGAGCAGACAGAGGGAGGGACTACAGGCAGAGACCAGGCTGAATGCTGTCAGTCTGTCTGGAGGATGGGTCACAAGGTAGAAGTGCAGCTGCAAGGAAACATTTGACAGGAACCATCAAAATGTCATGATTCTCATTAGCAAGTGGTGGGAGAGAGAAGTTAACTTGGTAATGAACTTAGTGGTGCTGCTAGCACGCACCACTGTAGTCACGGCAGTTTTCCTGGAAGAGGTGAGATGGAGCATGCAGGATGAGGAGAATTTTACTAACCAATAAGGAAGGAGGAAGACAACCTTCCCGTCAGCATCTCATGGGCCACTGTTAGACGATATAGAGGCACTCCTTCTTGAGACAGATAATCCAGCACAAGCGTTAGAGGTTAAGCCAGTGCCCACTACCTAACAGGCATTCAGATCTTATAAAAGCTTAATAAGGAGCCTGTGTTGTGGTTTAGCTGGTTGATTTGCCACCTGCAGTTCAGGCATTCCATATGGGCAATGGTCTGAATCCCAGCTGCTCCACTTCTGATCTGGGTTCTTGCTAATGTCCTGGGAAAGCAGCAGAAGATGGCCCAAGTGCTTGGGGTCCCTGCACCCAAGTGGGAGACCAGGATGAAGCTCCTGGCTCCTGGCTCCTGGCTCCTGGCTCCTGGCTTTAGCCTGGCCCAGCCCTGGCTGTTGTAGCCATTTGAGGAGTGAACCAATGGATGAAAGACCTCTCTCTTTTCCTCTCTCTCTCTCTCTCTCTCTCTCTCTCTCTCTCTCTCTCTCAATCTGCCTTTCAAAATAAATAAAAAATTAAAAGCTTAATAAATTGGAACATGACTGAGTGACCACTATTTCTGCTCTTGTAATTTCTGAGCAGACTCTTGTAGGGTGGGAGTCTGTGGGCTCAACCACAAGCCCAAGTTGGAGAAGATAGTGGTTTTTCTCTCCTCTGTCCCCCAGCCACCATCAGCTTCCCACCCTTGTATGAGAATACCATTGGGAATTGACACTGTCTGCACAGAGACAGCCGTAGAATCCCATTCCAGACCTGCCATCACCCTTCCAGGCCTAGTCCTGATCTGCAGGCCACCCCCAAACCTGAGACCAACAGCTGGTTTTCCTTAGAGTTCCCTTAACAGAAGAAAAGTCCCCAGAGCAAGTATAGAAAGAGTCCCACTGTATTCAGAGCTGGGGAGACCTTTTCTAAATAATTGTTGCAATTCTAGACAGCACATGGTAGGGAAAAGAAACAACATGTGGAGGTATCCATATATTATGATATGGCCAATGCTTCAAATCCTATGGGTCTTAGTTTAAAAGTCACTTCCTCCAGAAAGTCCTCCCCAACAACTCTGAGACTGTCCCAATATGTACTTCCTAACACCCCGAATCTCCATTGTCTTTGCAATTAACACATTACTATTATTCTTCCATGGATGTCTCCCTCTGTGATGGATCCTCAATGTTTTCCACTGCCTGCTGTTCGTGCGTTGGCATCATCTTCTCCCTTTGAATGTAGGCAGGACCTATGTCTTGTTTCTAATCAATACAGTGAGGGACCGCCATCTCCATCACATAAGACTCAGAGATGCTCCTTGGTGGCAGGATAACGTAAGTGGTTGTGTTGGGGAAGCCCACGAGGCAAGGGACTGTGGGAGCCTGCATTTGCCAGGAGTAGTCTCTTGGACCTTGGGCTGGAATCCAGCCAACAGCCAACCAAACCACAGTCATGCCTTGGTAAGAAAGTGAATTTTGCCTACGAGCTAAATGAGCTTGGAAACATATTTTTCCTCCGGGCAAGCTTGCAGGTGACAACACATCTTGGTAGAACACCTTGACTGCAATTTGAAGAACCTGAGCAAAGGAGCCAATTAAGCCAGGCTCAGACTCCTGACCCCTTGAAAGTGTGTTGTTTCAAGCCTCTAAGTTTGTGGCCATTTGTTATTCTATGATAGAAAGCTAACACATAATCCCACTAGACTATATACTCTGTGTGGACAGAGACCATGTCCCCCTTATTCCCCATTATATCCACAGCACCCCACACTATCCCCTGGAACATAGAATACACTCAACAGTTATTTTATGGATTAATGATTGAATGATGAAGATCATCCATACAATATTTCCAACCACTTTATAAAAAGGATTATTTTAATTCAACTTTTAATAACACTGGGCAAAGATAAATGACACATCTAAGATTCATATAGAAAGAGAAGAGATGGGATATAAACTAGCATCTGCTAGGACCAAATTCCAAGCTCATTCACCAAAACCATAGCCTTAAGAACAGTGCAGGCATTCCACTGTGGCAGAGCCAATAGGAGCCTACACAAATTATCGTCCCCTTCCTATACCCAGAGAAGACATCACTAATCAATGCCAGCCTTCAGGCTGAGTTCATCACAAACCTTCTCAACTCAGCATTTCAGTAGCTACAGGCAATCGATCACAGCTGGCCCAGGAGAGGAAACCTATTTATCATCTGAGCTCTAAGATCCTAGTTAGGAGCTATACCTTCATGTAATTGAATTTAGGATCCATTCCCAGCAATGTCAGGAAAATAATAAGAAATAAAAAGAATTCTGAGGATAGAGGGAAGTGGTAGGGAGGGAAAGAAAAGCCAAAAAAAAAAAAGAAAGAGAGAAAAGAAAAGAAAAGAAAAGAAAAGAAAAGAAAAGAAAAGAAAAGAAAAAAGAAAAAGGTTGGGGATGGAGAAAAACCAAACAGAAAACAATGTTCCTAGAACTTTTTCCCACAGAAAACATTTCCAGGCAGGAAATTCCATTCATGATGCAGCTACAGCTGGATTCTTTTATGGTTGAATTCCTGAGTCAGCTGATGGATTTGTCCTTGTACAGTAATTAGACCCAGCAATTAGAATCCCCTTTTTATTATCATCACTGTCATGCTATCCTCCAGCTTCCCTCCAAACCCAGCTGATGACCGCACCACGAGTGCAATAGATTGGACACTCTCCACGACTGTTATCTGTATTGTTTTGATGATTAAGGTGTGTGTTTGCCTGAGGGTCTGCAGTTATGATATTTTAAGCATCTTTGTCCAGAGAGGAAAGCTAACTGTTTGAACAACAAGTGTGTATGCTGCCATAAACATGATGGAAACTTAAAGTAAGAAAACAGATTGAAAAGTATGGAAAATGTCAATGAATCTGTTTGAATTTCAGTTGCTTTCTTTGTTAATAAATCAATTAAATCCACTTTGCTCTAGGCATTGTGTAGACTACAGTCACCAAATACATTGTGCTGACAGTATCACCTCTCTTGCCCAAGGCAGGCATTACTAATTAATCACATCACTCTTTCCTCCTTGAGTCTCAGAATGGTCTTGGAAACCATCCCACTATGGAGGTTCAGCCAGCCAATATCATTCTATCATTTTGGATCTCAAAGCAAAACTACTTGCCCTCCAACATTGCTAGCCCTAACTCACAAGTCATCATGTAAAAAGAAGTAGAATGAAGCTCTTATGATAAAGGGGAACCCAGACACAGGGCTTAAAGTGCCTGGATTTGAAGCCAACCTCTGATATCCACAAGCCCTCCCATTCCCCAGTATTGTCACTTAAAAAATGGGGCTAATACCAGCACCCACCTCATAGAGCTACAATGATGATTACATGAGCAAAGATATGGATGGCTTTTGGAAGAGTACCTAGCAAACTTAAACACTGGTTACTCTTTCTTGCATTTGGATGGTTTGGTTCCCTTTTTTCTCTTTGCACAATCTAGAACTGCTGGTAGACTAAGCTGCTCAAAGGCAAGCACCATTCTTTATATCCTGCTTTGCATTTCTAACACTTAATATGCAATGAGAGAGGCCGGCCTGTTCAAGACCTGGCTGCTCCACTTCCGATCCTGCTTTCTGTTATGACCTGGGAAAACAGTGGAAGATGACCCAAGTCCTTGGGCCCCTGCACCCACGTGGGAGACCCACAGGAAGCTCCTGGCTCCTAGCTTCGGATCTGCTCAACTCCAGCTGTTGTGGCCATTTGGGAAGTGAACCAGTGGATGGAAGACCTCTCTCTCTCTCTCTCTCTCTCTCTCTCTCTCTCTCTTTCTCTCTCTCTCTCTCTGCCTTTCCTTTTCTCTCTGTGTAACTCACTTTCAAATATTAAAAAAAAAATGCAGTGGGAGCTAAGTCAGTACATGTAAAACTCTTGAATCAAACTCTTCCAGCCAGACCAGCATGCTCACTACCCCAATACACAGTGTCTTCACATCTCTGCTTCCTGTGTCGCTCGTCATCTCCCATCCCATCCTCCACCTCTTTAAGGCTCCACTTTACCCTTCCCCCTCTCCCACTCTCTCCATCTCAGTCCCACCCTGCAGTCATTCCTCTATTTCCCACCCATTCTTCAGAGTCTTCCCAGCTGGAGAAGTCATCAATCTGTCCTCCCAGTGCTTCCAGTTCTCTGCCTTCTGGGCACAGAGCAGATGTGTACTTCCTGCCCTTCCCCTGTGCTTGGATGGGGCCATATAAAGAGCAGAGCACTTGATTGCTGGTGTGTTCCTGGCCCTCCAAATCTCACTTTCTCTTCCTCTGGCCAGCAGTGTTCCCACATATGGCTGTTCCATCAGTCTGGTTTGGAGTGAAAGGAGGCACTAGTGGACCATGATGGGCGGCCAATAGGACAGATGGAAATGAATCTTTGCTTTTAAATTTGTTATCATTGTTTTACACCATCATCTAATTTATCCTGACAGCTTTAGTTAAACACCCTTCAGTAAGACTGTTCCATCTACTCTAATCCATGGCACTTTTTTTCCCCAAAGAACATATAGTCTTACTCACTTTTAGTCCAATAGCTAACAGAATCTTGCACCTGGTGAGTGTTCATTGCATGAACAGTCATTAATCTCTGAACCTGGGGTTTCCCATCTGTGGAACAGAATAACAAATTTCTTGTTCTCCCTACTTTGCAGAGCTATTGTGAGGCTCAACTGGAATTACGTGTTAAGAAAGTGCTCTGCGAACCACAGGATGAAGAAAGCACCCTATGTGTTATTATTAGATGATCAACTACAGGGAGAACTTCACAGAATTCATTCATCTACCTGGCACTGTTGTTCCATTTTATCATTAATTGTCCTCATAGCCAATCCTGAGTTCCGTTACTGTTTTTAAACTTAAGTAAAATAACAATAGTCAACATCTACCAATTGGACGACATATGAGAGCATATCAAAAACTTCACAGAAAATGAAATTAAATGATGAGTTTATTTTGGTTAAAAAAAGTGAAATCCATTAATACAAAGGATCTGCAAAATGTTCGAGGATAATGGATATTATAAACAGCCTATGCCTGGATTTCAAAACATTTTGACACTAAAATAAATTTATCTTTAATGCTTTTCCATGACCTTTTTGAAGTATCCTCACAACCAGGCACTGAGCTGAGTGCTTTCACACCATTATCACTGATAATTTTCAATCATTGGTGATAGATACCTTATGCCTATTTTATATATGGCAAGACTGAGGTTCAAAAAGCATGAGTGGCTGGCGCCATGGTTCAACAGGCTAATCCTCTGCCTAGTGGCGCCGGCACACCGGGTTCTAGTCCCGGTCGGAGTGCCGGATTCTGTCCCAGTTGCCCCTATTCCAGGCCAGCTCTCTGCTGTGGCCCAGGAATGCAGTGGAGGATGGCCCAAGTGCTTGGGCCCTGCACCCCATGGAAGACCAGGAGAAGCACCTGATTCCTGGCTTCAGATCAGCACGGTGCGCCAGCCATGGCAGCCATTGGAGGGTGAACCAACGGCAAAGGAAGACCTTTCTCTCTGTCTCTCTCTCTCACTGTCCACTCTGCCTATCAAAAATAAAAAATAAATGAATAAATAAAAAAATTTTAAAAAGCATGAGTAATCTGAAGCCCCTGTCAGATGGCTAAAAAGCAGTAAACTAGGAGCTCAATCAGCAAATCCATATATCTGAGCTCCTCAGAACAGAGCCCTTAGACACAGAACCATTCTACCTCCCAAGAAAGGTTTAAACTAAACAATCTTCGAATTGCAGATGGATGTGACATCACTGCAAGCTCAGGGACCTTGAGCATGGCCACTGAAGGGACAGCAGTGACCCCATGGGAAGAGACTGCCCAGGCTCTCATCTTCCCAAGTCACAGGAGCTGAGCTGCTGGGTGTTGTCAAATGCACATCCATGCGGATGAGGCCACACCCAATTTTAGAAACTTGATTCAGTCGTGCACCACATAGCTACATTCCCAATGATGGACTGAAGATACAGCCACAGTCCCATAAGATTATAATACAGGCACAAAATGCCTACCACCTAGTGTTCTTCTAGGTGTAGATCTGTTTGGGTATGCAAATACTGCTGTGTGGCAATTGTCTACAGTACTTGCCACAGTAGCATGTTGCACATGTTCCCACCCAAGTGGCAATAGGCCCCTTGTGGACTAGGTGTTTAGTTAAATAAACTCGTGCAAAAACTCTAAAATGTTGAAAAGACAAACTCGTCTAATGAATCAGGACATGTCTCCATGCTAGGTAATACTCGATTGTATACAGAAAGACAAACACCCCACAAGGGGCCAGCATTATGGCACAGTAGTACTGGTCCCAGCTGCTCCACTCCCAATCCAACTCCCTGCTAATGTGTCTAGGAAAGCTGTCAAAGATGGCTCAAGGGGCCAGCGCTGTGATTTATTGGGTAAAACCACCACCTGCAGTGCTGGCATCTCATATGGGTAGCAGGTCTAGTCCTGGCTGCTCTCTGCTATGGCCTAGGAAAGCAGTAGAAGATGGCCCAAGTCCTTGGGCCCCTGCACTTTCGTGAGAGATGAGAAAGAAACTCCTGGCTCCTGGCTTCAGATGGGTGCAGCTCTGGCTTTTGTGGTCATCTGGGGAGTGAATCAGCTGATGGAAGACCTCTCTCTCTCTCTCTGCCTCTGCCTCTGCCTCTCTGTAACTCTGCCTTTCAAATAAATAAATAAATATTTTTTTAAAAAGATGCCTCAAGTGCTTGGATCCCCTACCACCCACATGGGAGACCTGGATGGAGTTCCAGGATCCTGACTTTGGCCTAGCCTAGCCCTGGCAGTTGCAGCCATTTAGGGAGTGAATCAGCAGATAGAAATGCTCTCTCGCTCTCTCTCTCGCTCTGTGTGTGTGTATGTATCTATCTGTGTGTGTGTGTCCCTCTCTCTAACTCTGCCTTTCAAATAAGTAATAAATATTTTAAAAGAACAAGAAGAAGGGAAGACATCTATAAAAGTGTCTACTTCTCACTTTAGAAAGGAAATTGCCTGAGAAAGCGTGTAAGTAGTGTCAACCTCACAAGCATTCCACCAGTGCAGCACAACAGAGCCCTGAGCTTAAGGCCCCACATTCAGCGTGGCTATGCAGATGCCACACTGAAATTCTCAAGCAATTTCTGAAGATGCTTAAAATGTTTTTATTTATTAATTTCCATTGTATTTGAAAGGCAGGGGGACTCACTCCCCCAAATGCCTACAGCAGTCAGAGCTGGGCCAGGCCAAATTCAGGAGCCCAGAACTCCATCCGGGTCTCTCACTTAGGTGATGGGGATCCGAGTAGTGGAGCCATCACTTGCTGCCTCCCACGATGTACAGAGATTCCCATGTTACCTTGGATTTGCGCTTCAAAGATCAAGCCTACGGGGGCAATAGCAAACACTCCAGAGCTGAGAGCCTTGGTTCACGTGCAGTCCCACCTCCTACTGCTCCCTGCTTCCCAGGGGGAAGACTCCCAGCTCCCTGAACCTCAGCCTGGGTGCTCCAGCCCTACCTTCCCTGTCTCTACCTGAGCACAGATACTGCTGGGTCACTCCCTAAATGGCTGAACTGTCAGGGCTGGGCCAGGCCAAAGCCAAAGCTGGGATCCCGGAACTCCACTCGGAATGCAGATAGCTGGAATTTCAATCCCCTCTCCTCACTTGCCAGCTCTATCATCTCGGATCTTACTTACCTGTCAAGCCTCAGTTTCCTCCTCTGGAAAACAAGCGCAATCACAGTATCTGCCTTGTGGAGCTGCTGTGAGGATTAGGATGCTCCTGACAAGCAGGACACTTGGCAGCTAGGAACCACTCAGTAAACGGCAGGGATCATGTTGTGGGCATCAGGCTATGAGGCTGGGCTTCCACTCCAGTCCACAGATGAGAAACTGAGGCTGCAGAATACTAAGTTATGCACCCAGGAGGCTCTTTCAAGCAGGAGCCAAGATGTACTCTTAGACTTGTTGGCTTTCAAAACCCAGGGGCCTGATCCCCCAGGCCACACTGCCACACTTCTGGGACATATCCCTTTCTGATGTCACAGGTCCCACCCCGAGCTTGCCTCTGAGCTCTTTAAATTGCAGCCCTCTGAACTTGGGATCTGACAGGTCTTTGCAGCTCTCAAAGTCCTATTGGCAATCAAGATAACCCTCCCAGGCAGCCATTGTGGCTACCATTATGCACACACCCCAAGGGACCCCTCCTGTCTGTTGAACTTGCCTTGCACAGAGCCTCATACAACGCCATGCCCAGACAGCTACTTAATGGGCTTCTTTGATGAAAGCCGATGTGGCAGTTAGGGCTGGGACGGTATTCATTTTCCCTGCACCTACCTGATGTTTGATGCCGACACTGAGCGGTAGGAGGCGAGCAACAAGAATGACCTAACGAAAGCACAATTGAAACCAAAGGAAAAAGGAAAAAGGGAAAAGGGCAGACCGAGTGTCTGCAACCCAGGCTTTTATGTTTTTGGAGCAGAATCCAGGAAAATTGCTGCGAGCTGTGTGGACGGTTGGCGGGCGTCTTCTCCCTGGATTGCCGCATCGTTTGGGAACCTCCTGTCTCGAAATGCTCAGGTTGGGAGCACAGCCCTGTAGCCTCTGCGTGCAGTGTGTGTGTGTGTGTGTGAGAGTCGGCCTTGGGCCCTGGCCTGGCCTCGCAGGGAGTCCAGGCCCGGCGCTGACACATGGGGGAGACGAGACAGGAGTGGGTGTTTGCTGACAAGCAGCTTCATGGGAACGCTTGCCTTGGCATTTCTCAGTGCTGAATCAGGGAGAGAAGTTGGGCAGAGTGCCTGTGTGTGTTTGGGGGGTTGGGGAGTGGGAGAAACAGAGAAAGAAATAAAACAGAGGCTTGAGGTGGGAAAGCAAGCCCCACAGAAGGCTGTAAGAGCAATAGGACAATCGTAACTACTAGGAGGCAGACAGGCGCTTGCCCTGCACTTGCCCTGTCTGCCCTGGGGATAGCTTTCTGAGTTAAGGGAACCCCTGGAGGAACGTTTGCCCTCTAGCACAGGAAAAATACAGGTTAAGAGAGATCCAGAGCCGTACAACAAAGTAGTGCCCAGAATAGACTTTGACCTCAAGTCTCACTTCAAACCTCGCTGTTCTCAATGTCTAATGCTCACCCCACCCAACTCTGTACAACACTCTGTTCCACCCTGCCATCCCCTTCTTTAGGGAAAGGCAACCAGACAGGAAACAACTCAGACATGGAGAGTGGCATTCACCTCCCCAGACAGACTGGGAAGAAGTGAGCAGACTCCAAACACGGGAGCCTGGGTGGGCCTTGGTCAGCCCTGGGTGAGCAGACCTGCACCCAACTGTCTAGTGGAGAGAGAGAAAGCCAGGCATCCCGTTACTCCCTGATTGTGTTGTCTGATAAAAATACAATGCAAGACACGTAGCATAATTATAACTTGCTAGTCGCTACATTTGAAGAAATAAAAAGATTGATTATAATAGATTTATCTCATCCAATGCATCCAAAATGGCATTACTTAAATATGTAATCCACATGAGAATTATTTTGTTTTAACTTATTTTTCATTTTTTATTTTAAAGTCAGAGACATAGAGATCTCCCATCTACTGGTTCAACAGTTCAACTCTCCAATGCTTGGCCTACTATGCCACAGCACTGGCCCCAGTAAGTTTTTAAATTTGATGATGTCCAATTTCTTGAAGCATTTTCTCATATGAAATGTGTTTTTATTATCATAAATGGACTCTTTTGCCTAACCTTAAGTCATAGAGATTTTCTCATATTAAATTTTTGAACTAGAAAATCACACTTTAATAGCTAAAAAGAAACTAGGAGAAAATTAACTGTGCATTTTTGTTGTGAAGATCCACATTTTCTTATGGATTCATTCATTTACCCCACAGATCATTGCAAGTTGAAAAATCATCACTTGTAAAACAAATATGAATAACATTTGGTCCACAATAGCAGTCGCCATTGATTGAGCATCTAGACCCCGTGGCCATTTAAGCATCATCTATAACCTTCAGTCTGGCATGACTGTCCCCACTGCACAGCAGAGGAACCTGAAGTTTGCAGAGGTCAAGTAATTTTCCACAGTTGCACAACCAAGAAACAGGACTGTCAGTGCCAGCTAACTTCAAAGCCCTCATACATAGGGGAGTTGTTTGGTTTCTAGCACCTTAGCTCACCTACCTAAGAAGGAAAAACAAAGAAAGAGGTAGTCCACAAGTGTTTTACAGAACCAACCCAACAGCTAAACAAGCAGAACGTGGAAGCGAAATGCATCAAGTCTGGGGATCAAGGGAGCAGGGAGGAAAAGAAGGCATTATCCTCCATCTATTCCCTTAGACTGAAGCATTTTCAACAATTTTCAGCTCTTGTGTTTTTCCTCTCAGACTGTGGATTCCCTGATGGACCTGGTGTGGATCATGTGCCCGTATTTTTTGACCAAGGAAGGAAGGGACGTTGTACTTGACAGTCCTACTAAGACTATGCACAATGAGGAACATGGGCTCCTTTCTTTGCTGTAAGGAGTATTGAGGTGCTGTCACCAGAGGAAAAGGGAAGCGTGGGTTCTGGGGTGGGAAAAAAGTCACAGAATCTATCTATGGCAGTGGCTTCCAAAATTTTGGACCATGATCTGTGTTGCAAACTGTACTTCACCAACAGGTAAGCAAACATGTGAATGAAAGAAATGGGATGCCCCTATAATAGTATATACTCTCACAATCTGTAATACATTCTGGCACGTCATATTTTCCTCCTGTTTAGAAAGTGAACTTTGTCACTCCCTATTGAGTTAGGACCTGAAGTTGAAAAGCACTGCTCTCAGCTGTGATTTCCTTCCTCTCCCTACCCCTGGAGACTCCAGAAGGGAAGACGTGAGTCCAACAATGAAGATGGAAAGTGGGGAGCTCCATAATTTGTTCCCAGAGAATACTGGGTGATCTGTCTCCCAATGTGGATGTGTGTGGACACCCAGGATGTAAAGATCTGGATCTGAAGAGCTGATTTGCAAAGTGATCCCAGGGAGCACAGGGAAGAGGTAGTGAAGTGTGCAAGGAAGAGAGGGAAGTCAGCCCTGGCCCGGGATGCACGTGTTGTCACTGTAGGCCTCTGGGGTGAGATCACACAGGAGGCCCTCTAAGAAACTGGGCCTCAGAACTCTGCCACCTTTGGACAAGGGAGCTGGCTGTTCATCCGCCAACTGCCATCCTCCTATGTTCAAGATCAAAGCCAAGCCTTAACTTCTTTTTTTTTTTTTAATTTTTATTTTATTTATTTGAGTGGTAGAGTTACAGACAGAGAAAGGGAGAGACAGAGAGAGAGAGGTCTTCCATCCACTGATTCAGTTCCCCAAATGGCCACAACGGCGGGAGCAGTGCCCATCCGAAGTCAGGAGCCAGGAGATTCCTTTGGGTCTTGCACATGGCTGTAGGGGCCCAAGCACTTGGGGCATCTTCTGCTTTCTCAGGCCATAGCAGAGAGCTGGATCAGAAGAGGAGCAGCTGAAACATAAACTAGCACCCATATGGGATGTCAGCACCACGGGTGGAGGCTCAACCCACTATGCCACAGCGTCAGCCTCATGTTTAACTTCTTGATTCTTCCAACCTGCCCAAGATGAGGACCGGACTTCCACAGCCAGCGAGCACCTGCAGACCAAGAGACATGGGAAGCACTGGGCTGTAAGGGAACGGTCTGCAGATGACCTCAAGAGTGAGCTCAGAGTATGCAATCTGAGGCTCTCCTGAAGGATAGAAGGAGGTGGGAAAAGGGCTAGCCCAGGAAAGCGCTCTCAGCCATCAACGCTTACCTCCCTCCCCAGAACAAACCTCACAGCCCCAGCTCATCTACCCATCTCAAAGGTAAGGAAACTGAAGCTCAGGATAATCAGGTAATCCACCCAAGCTCCCAACCACAATAGAGCCAAAATCACCACCCAAAACTCTGAGTTCAAAGGCCATGATTCTTTCTACCCACTATATTCCCAAGTAAAATTTCAATAAGGTTGATGATAAAAGGGATGGGACAGGAAAAAAAAAAAAAAAAACTGAGAATGAGGTATCACAGGAAAAAGCAAGGCTGGCCTAGATAAGGCAGGTTGAGAGAGGGCCCTGGATCTCCCAGGCTGTCCACAGCACCAAGGAACATGGGCAAGGCCACCGGAGGGGGACTGAGTAACATCTAGTCCTCTTTTTCAACATCCCCTGAGGCTAACCCTGCTCTCAAGAATGCCTTGCACCCAAGATTGCCGCATGGGCCGTGGTCCCGTCAGACCCTGAACTGAGACTTGGAACATCACGCCCATCAGCTCGTGTCTGAGAGTCTCTTGGCGTGCTTAATCTTCTCCATCTTCTCTCTGGCCTCCAGGCAGACTCGATTCAGCTGTGAGAATAAACCACCGCACAGCAACCCGCCTCTCCTCATTTCCGCAACGGATTTCTCTATTCTCTGTGACTGCTTGGCTCTGGGAGCTGGCAGCCCATCTGGCTGAAGGGCTATCCTGCTGTGCACAGCCTCTTCTGGGACTGCTCAAAGACAGAAGAAACCCTATTCATTTCTACTCCTCTGCGTTTGCTCCGTGAAACTGCATCTTGCTTAAGCATCGCATTTGGAAAAGAAAAACAGAATTTCAGTCTTGGCTGTCTTGATTCTTCAGCGACAGAGAGAGGCCCAATAAATTAAAGCAGCTCTCAAAAGGAAAGCCTCAAAACGAAACTCTCCCAAGCAGGCTGTGTTTCCCAAGTTCAAGAGCATCCTCCGGTGAGGACTGGGAAACCGTCAAGCTGGGAGGGCCATAGAGATTGTCTCTTAGATGGGGAACCGAAGCCCCAAATGGGAGCGTGACTTGTCCAACGTCACAGCACAAGCTGGGAGCAGACCCTCTGACCTCATACTGCTGGCCATGTGTTAGTGGGCAGGGGCTGCAAGACGAGGAAAGGCAGGAGAACCACACAATGAAAGTGGGTCCCCTTGGGCCCGCCAAAGTTGTATTGGTAAGGAAGTAGCGGATTTAAAACCTGTAGGCTTAGCACCACTTGTGAAAAAGCAAAGTGATCTTTGCTATTTACCAATTTGTCTCTCCCAAGTTGACCAATACAGGGCCACAATTCCAGGCAGTTCAGCTCATGCTGCACGGTTCACCTGTATTTTGAAAAAGCGAAAGAGTAGTAGCTCAACAAATACTAACTATTCTTTTCCTTATCTGCACTAATTGATAACTACAATATTCACAACTTAGGGACATCATGATGACTTAGCTTTCAAGATCCAAAAGAATAAGTCTGCAAAAGTGGGTGTTACAACATTGTTTGAAAACGAGGACATTTGCAGCAAGCACAGACTTCGGCACTTGCCAATGTCAGCTCTGTGGCAGGCATGGTTCCACACGCTTCATGTGTGTTAATCCTCACAACCTTCGGCCTAGGTTCTACAATCACGCAGTTCACACCTGAGGAAACTGAGGAGAGAGGTAATCAAATAACAGGCAAATCCCAGGGCCAGTAGGCAGCAAAGGGGTTTCAAAGGCAGCGAGTATTCTGCCTCCCAACGCTGTGTCCTTAACAGTTTACACCATCATCCCTTTTGTAGATGCCAGCTCATCAATGCTATTTGCTCCTGAGAGTTGGGGACAAACGAGGCCATCTCCATTCCCCTCAAATCACTGCAGGTGACTTACGTGCCATGTGCAACATGGTGACAGTGAGGAAGGACTCTTGATCCAACACAGGGAGAACCTTTCCAGAGAGGGAGGCCACCACAGCTCAGCTCTAGGGAAACCAGAAATGGCTGGTGTCATTGTCAGGGAGACACAGAGATCAGCAAGCATCCCAGATTCCGCAAACATTATGGCAGGAGTTCACCCAAACTCCTCTTCAGGAGTGTACAGTGCAAAGAAGAGAGTAAAAACCTTTAAGTCCCTTCCATGGAAGCCAACAGCAAACATTCCCAGTAACTTGAGCCCTCCTCCAGCACTTCTGAACTCATTATAGCGGATTTACTTTAATTCATCTCACTCTGTAATCTGATCTCTCTGAACCCCAGCTCCTTCAACTCTATAGAGTTCATATCTACTGCACATAGATATGTTGCAGGAATTAATTGGAAATACAGATGAAAAAGGCTTAGTACAACACTCACCACCAGGTAGCAGACCAATAAATGGGAGTTTTGTTCTGCCTTTGGGGGATGAGGAGGGCACTGATAGGTTCTTACCCAATATCTATTATTCTTCTTTGTCAACAGAACTCTTTTCTCATCTGGGGTTGCAACATGTCCAGATAAAAAGATTACTTTTCCAGACTCTTGTGCATGTAGGGTGCCTATAATTCAGTCTGGCAAATGAGATGTCAGCAGAAGACTAGCAGTGAGGGGAGCTTCCAGAAAATGTGTTGCTTCCCTAAAAATAGAGACTCACTTGGCATTTTTTTTTACTCTTGCCTTTTGCCCAGCCTTCTTCTTCTTAATTGAAACCGTGGGCTGAGGATGAGCATTTGGCCCAGAAATTAGGACTTCTGCATCCCATATCAGAGTTCCTCAGTTGGATGCCCAGCTCTGGCTCCTGACCCCAGCTTCCTGCTACTACGGACCCTGGGAGGCAGTGGTGAAGGCTCAGGTAGTTGGGTTCCTGTCAGCCACATGGGACACCTGGACCAAGTTCCGAGGTCCTGGCTTCAGCCTTGCCCAGTGTTGGCCATCGTGGACATGTGGTGAGTAAACCAGTGGATGGGGAATTTCTCTCTCTCTCTCCTTCCACTTCAAATAAAATTGTTTTATAAAACTAAAAACCACATGCTGATCTTAAGAACAGAGAAGGAGCCTAGATCCTAAGTAACCTCTTTTGGTTATTACACCAACTCTAGATCCCTACCACCTGACTTGTCAGTGTAGAAAAATAAACTCCTATCATTAGAATTTCATTGTTAATCTATTAAGTAGCTGAGCACAATCCTGATGGATATCTACCAATCCCAGACTGATGTATTGAAATTAACAAAAGTAGAGAGATGCTGTTTGTTCAAGGTCATATCAGGAATTGATTAATGGCAAAGTTAGAAACATTGCATACCAAAGTCTTACATTTCTAAGTCAAACACTGCCCTAATAGATTACATTTCCATAAAAATTGTCTTTTTGTCAAGAATAAGAATAGGGGTCAGCACTGTGCCATAGAGGGTAAAGCCACTGCCTGCAGTGCCAGCATGCCATATAGGAACCAGTTCGAGTTCTGGCTGCTCCACTTCCCACCCAGCTCCCTGCTATGGCCTAGGAAAGCAGAAGATGTCCCAAGTCCTTGGGCCCCTGCACCCACATGGGAGACTTGGAAGAAGCTCCTGGCTCCTAGCTTCAGATCAGCACAGCTCCGGCCATTGCAGCCAACTGGGGAGTGCACCAGTGAATGGAAGACCTCTCTCTCTCTCTCTCTCTCTTGCTCTCTGCCTCTCCTTCTCTCTGTGTGTAACTCTGACTTTCAGATAAATAAATAAATAAATCTTTAAAAAAAAAGAATAAGAATGGACAGTGTCATAAAACATATCTCTGTCCTTAATGTGCTATACATTGTGATTTAATGCTATAACTAGTACTCAAACAGTATGTTTCACTTTGTGTTTCTGTGTGGGTGCAAACTGTTGAAATCTTTACTTAATATATACTAAATTGATCTTCTGTATATAAAGAGAATTGAAAATGAATCTTGATGTGAATGGAAGGGGAGAGGGAGCAGGAAAGGGGAGGGTTGCGGGTGGGAGGGAACATATAGGGGGGAAGCCATTGTAATCCATAAGCTGTACTTTGGAAATTTATATTCATTAAATAAAAAATAAAATAAAATAAAACATGTGTATGGAAGCCAGGTGTGCTTATGTATAAGAAATTGCCTTCTGGAAATTTAAGTAGCAAATTTTTTTTTGAAAACCATAGATTCCACTTAATCTGTGCAAGTGGCCTTTTCCGTCTTGGGGTGAATCACACACAGCTCAGCAGAGAACTGTTCATCTACAAAACCCAGCTTCATTCGCCTGCCAATGTAAGGAAGCACCTTTGAACCACACAAAGAACATCATGCCGTGAAAGCAACAAATAGAGCTGCCTGCCCCGACACCTCTCCTGGAGAAGACACTAGATGCAAAAAAGAGATGCCTTTGAACTGCTAATAAATATTTTATAACTAGATCATTCGAGGAGTCAGGATTGAAAAGCACTGCCTTATAAATATAACCTGTGTGCAAAATTGCTTGGGTTTAAATATATCACCTGTCGTGGGTTGTTACAATTTAATGAAAGTTATTTGATGGGCTCAAAAATGCCACTGACAAATGAATGCAATTAATAAGACCATATCCAAATTCTCTTGTTGAGAGTGTTTCTGCCAGGAAGCTGTTGGCTCTGAGTTTGGTCAGAATCTGGACACATTAGAGTCCCTGGGAGAGGAAGATGTACTCCGACTTGCCAAGAGGTACATCCCTGGAACTTTCCAGGCAGGTGTAGGTGATGGTGCTTAGAACTGATCTTGCCACTAAGCAGTTGACTCCAAGTGATTCCCCAGGGGTCTTGGTTGTGCTCATGTCCACCTGTCCCTGGCCAGACCCTACTGGTCCAGCGTAAGCACACGTGATCCACACTGTGGCAGACTCTCAGCCATGGGAAATTGGGACTTGAAGAGACAGTGCTGGGAAACCTGTAGAATGTCGTCAGCTAGCAACACATTAGAAAGTGAGCTCACAAATTACCGTCGTCGAGGGCCCAAGGGTTTGTCTAGTTCTTGCTTTTCCTAGGACCTTCTGATTCTGACAGTTCCCTGGTACTTCCTTAAGAAATGTCTCTTTTCTTTTTTTTTTTTTTAAAGATTTACTTATTTATTTGAAAGTCAGAGTAACACAGAGAGAGGAGAGGCAGAGAGAAAGAGAGAGGTCTTCCATCCGCTGGTTCACACCCCAGATGGCTGCCACCGGCTGCGCCAATCCGAAGCCAGGAGCCAGGAGTTTCTTCCGGGTCTCCCATGCTTGGGCCATCTTCTGCTCTCCCAGGCCACAGCAGAGAGCTGGATTGGAAGGGAAGAAGCCAGGACTAGAACCGGCGCCCATATGGGATGCTGGCGCTTCAGGCCAGGGCCTTAACCTGCTGCACCACAGCACTGGCCCCAAAAAATGTCTCTTTTCAAACTTGAGCTGAACTGAATCAGTTTCTACTGCTCACAGCCACCTCTTAGTGAATATACTTTGCCACTATGCACCAATTTGGAGGCTCACAGAGGCAGAAAAGAATCCAAGAGGTCTCCCAGCTCTTCCCATCTTCATGGAGAAACTAGTGGGGAAAGAAAAGGGAGTGGCAAAGAGTCACCACCTGATTGTCTGCAGGCCTCTATGGAAGGTAGTTTCAACACCCAGCACCAAGCACCTTCCTTCCTTCCCTGCCTTCTTCCTCCTTTCTGTTGTGGTGACAGCAGTTAATAGTAGTTCTGGCTTTGCGACTGAACTCCCTGGCTTGGAATCGGACCCTGCTGCTGTCTAGCCGTGTGACTCAGGTGTTATCCAACCTCCCCGAGCCATGGCCTCTGTGTCCGCTTCTGTATAGATGGGATAACCAATGGGCTTGTGGGACTTAAGTGAGTTAATGCATTTAATGTGCTCAGAATGACGTTCCAACTCTCCTGCCACCTACTAGTTCAGGCATACCAGCCTATATCTGCTTTTCTGTCCAAAACTTTTAGGGGGCCTTTGTACACTCTATTCTTTCTGACTGGGAGCCCCTCCTTAGCCCCCACTCCCCCACATACACTCAGAGATAACATTGCAAAAATCGTCCCAGTTCTCCACCTTTCCCTGTAACCATACTCTGTGCTTTGTGATTTTACAGCTCCTCCTACCAGAAGTGGAGTCTATATGGTCACTCCCTTGACTCTGGGCTGGTCATGTGACCTTCCTTGGCCAATAGAATTCGGTAAAAGTGACACCATGCTAGTTTTAAGCCTAAGTCTCAAGAGACTTCGCAGTTTCCAGTCTCTCAGATCCCTCCCAGCCACCAGCCTACATTAGCCTGTTGAATGATGAGAGACACCTGGACCAGTCTCCACCATTACCCCAGCCCATGAATGACTAAGTCCTTGAAGCAGAACTGTGTAGCTGACCAGGATCTGACCATCAAATCATAATGGCCCAGCGAGACCTGAACGAGCTGAGACCAGAAGAACCATCCAGCTGAACCCAACCCAAATTGCCAACTCTCCACATTAAAAACTAAATAAGTGATTGTTATTTCAAGCCTCTAAATTTGGAGTAGTTTACCATATTGTAAAAGCTAACTGATAAATATCCTCTGCAAGCCTCAGTGACTTCAATAAGATGAAAATAATGACAATAGAAATAAGAAAACCTACGTCATAAAATAAGTGTGCAGATTAAATAGCATAATGCTTGTAAAGTGCCTATGTGATTGGATAGTGCACAGCCTTTAACTACCACAAGCATTGTAATGATAACACCTTACTTTGGATTCTTTCTCTGTCATCTATAAATTTAGGAATAAGGATATGGAATGATTAGGGTGGTTGTGGAGAACTGAGAAAATTTGTATAATGTACTCTGCAGAGATACAAACCAAAGTCAGATACAAGGCAAACATCAATAAACACTTGTAACTGACGTGCTGTTGCTGTTAACAGCATTCCTGAGGCTGGTGCCTTCATTGTATTTGCCGCCCCTCACACACAGTCAGCCACCACTTCCCCTGCCTTGTCTCCAGCCTTCATGGTTTTTCTCACCTTGGACTCCAGCATTCGGTCTCACACTGGATCATCACAACCTGCATAGCACACATGCTTGCAAGAGGAGGCATCAGAACTCCACAGGAAGAAGTTCATGGTGAGTCTCCTTGAACTTCAGTCCCCTTATGAACCATAGCCACTAGGGGGCAGCCTCACACTCCAGCTCACAAAAGCAGGGTCCATGCTGTGGGTTTTATTCCGGGTTTCTTATCCTGCTGCCCACTTTTCTCTGCAGGACTTGGGACCAGTGGACTGTGGGCCATGTCTCCACGGTGATCCTTCCCCCTGTTCACATCGCCCCCTCCCTCCTGATGTGGAGCAACCCCACTCCCCGCCACCTGGAGTCGACACTGGTGGCAACAGTGCCCCAACTCTGGGCAACCTCTCAACCTACGTGAGTGGTTTCATAATTCATCCCTGCCCATCAGCAGACAGATTTAGCCTGCTGCCTGCTGAGTCTGGAAATACTGAATATTAAAATATCCCCAGACACTCGCCCTTCTGACGCCCTCGCTTCTCTTGGGTTCACATGCAGTTTGTTGCACAAGCAATTTCAGGAACACATATCCATGTGTCGATTAAGTAGGTTCTGAGCACTGCAATGTGTAACTTATCAAAACGGGGGAGGAATCCTTGGGGCCACATGTGAGGTGTGTGCCCTTAGAGAAGTCCTAAGCTTCTGACATCAGAGCTGGCATATTTTCTCCTGGTCACATTGCTTCAAAAACTTCCCAGGCCCTTTTTGTGGTACTATTTGCAAGAAAAAGCAGGAATCCTATTTGGAGGGTAGAGCAAAGTAGAGCTGAACACCTACAAACATATTTTCTGCCTTATGTAGGACAACAACAGAGAGGCTGTGGGGAATTAAAACCTGCCTCGAATGTGAAGTAGAAGCAGAGGAGAGTGGCGTATTTGGTAAAGCAGGTGCACATGTGTGTGTGTGTGTGTCACACCCCTTTACCAAAAATCTGACTCCTCATCCTACACACCAAAGTCTGCCCCGCATTTCCCACCTTTGATGTTGAGCTTTTAAAACTTCTACTCAGCCAGAGAACTCTTAGGCTGCTGTGAACACACACACGTTGGCTGATATCCAACAATGACAAGCCACGAAAATGGGCTTGAGGTTTCTGGGTGTGAAGTGGGAAGTGCCCCCACGGATTCCTAATAGAGGAAAAGGTTTCTCTTGGCTCTCTTCCTGGAGAAATTCAGTGAGCCCCTGAAGCAGGCTCCAAAAGAAGAAAGAAGTCAGAAAGAGACCATTTGCTCTCAGGGTGGGTAATCTTACGGAGCAGGCAAGACCACCATAGGGAAAATAAAAGACAATGGCCAGGCAACATAGGCAGCAGGCATAGTAACTTAGTGTACGAACTCCAAGGAGCAGCAGAGAGCAACAAGTCTGTGTGGAGGGAACTTGAAATTTCTCAGGAAGCAGGCGAGTAAGGCCAGGGTGTGTAGGACACTGAAGAGCTGGGCCAGGCAGACCAGGATTCAAGCCTTGGCCCTTCTGCCCATGACGGGACCCCAGACAATGTCCTTATTTCCTCTTAGGCCTCAGTTTCCACGTGCATGCAATGGGATAATAATACGCCCACACCAGAGGCTCGGAGGGTTCACCTGGCTCCTTTTCAGGGGCTTCTTCTGCTTCACTAGGGACTTGGTGGCTTGAGATAAGAGACTGCACCTGAAAGGATCTGGTCACAGCTGATGGATAAGTGACTCAGAGGACTGGTAATAGTGCAATCCAGCACAATGACTAATTACAAACTGCAGTGGGCTGTGCCACACGTCTCCACCCCCTGAGAGAGGTCACCACGCACTGCTTTCAGGAGTGCCCAGCAGGAATCCAGGGACACCCATCCAATGAGACCACAGACGTGTCACCTGCAATGCCACCTGTTTGCTGTCTTACAGTGCTGGAGGGAGAACAGAATGTGTCTCACTGGGCTGAGGCCACCTCCTCCAGCTTTGTCCAGCCTACAAACTCCACACCAGGAACATATGAGCCCAGTGGGGCTTTAAGAAAATGTTCTCCTCTTGAAATCCCAGCAAAGCAAGGGCCAGCCTACCTTCTGGATCCATAACCATGCCCAAGGAAGATCTTCTTCCTGTGAGAGCTGGGAGAGTTCAGAGGTTCAGATGAGGATGTCAGAGTTGAAAGTCCCAGATAACACACCCTGGTCCAACACAGGGACTCAGATCAGTTACTGCAGCTCCTGTAGTCTCGTATCTTCTGCAAGCTGGAGATGGTGTTACAGTGACACCTGGCAAAATTAGTTAGTTCTCACGGAGTGCTTGCTGTAATGTCTGGTTTGTTCTGGGTGATGTGCGAACAGCATTTGCACTATCAACCCCACTCTATCAGCCTCCTAAGGCCACCATAGCAAATTAGCCACAAACTTAGTGGCTAAAAGCAACAGCTCGGCCGGCGCCGTGGCTTAACAGGCTAATCCTCCGCCTTACGGCACCGGCACACCGGGTTCTAGTCCCGGTTGGGGCGCCGGATTCTGTCCCGGTTGCCCCTCTTCCAGGCCAGCTCTCTGCTGTGCCCCGGAGTACAGTGGAGGATGGCCCAAGTCCTTGGGCCCTGCACCCGCATGGGAGACCGGGAGAAGCGCCTGGCTCCTGGCTTCGGACCAGCGAGATGCGCCAGCCGCAGCAGCCATTGGAGGGTGAACCAACGGCAAAAAGGAAGACCTTTCTCTCTGTCTCTCTCTCACTATCCACTCTGCCTGTCAAAAAAAAAAAAAAAAAAAAAAGCAACAGCTCTAGAGAGCACAAGTCTGAAGCCAAGATGTCAGCAGAGCCAAGCAGCCTCCCAAAGCTCTAGGGGAGGGGAGTTCATCGCCTCTTCCAGCCTCTGGCGCTCCTGCAGGGCTTGTGGGCCCATCCCTCCTTTCCGGCCTCCCTCTTCCCATGACCATCCTCCCAATGTGTCCTTTCCTCTTCGTCTAAGGAGACCCAAACTGTTTCTAGGGCCAGCGTGATCTCCCCCCAATCCTCACCTTCATACACCTGCAAGATCCTCTTTCTGGATGTCTCCATCCACTCGAGCTTCTTTATCAAAGTACCTTGGACTGAGTCATTGTAAAACAACAGCAATGCATTGCCCACACCCAGGAGACATGCACGCAGGCTTCCTATACAGAGGGGGCCACCAGAGCCAGCAAGGATCCAGATCCGCCACACAGGGAGTCAGACAGCATAGAGTCAAGCGAGGTCTCTTGATCCCTGGGCCATTGTCACGCGGAGAAACGTGAAGGCACACCCCACCATGAAGAGTCCATTTGGAAAGTACATTTTTAGAGATGTGCTAACCCACAGGGCTGTATCTCTCTCTCCTCTGCAAGGCACATCCCTATATGTATTCTCATTTGATCGGGACAAGAAGGCTGCAAGGAGGAGGGAATGGGGGCTTTAGTCCCAGTTTACAGAGAAGAAAATGGACTCTCTGGGTGATCATGGCCAGTCTCCCCCTCTCTTCATCTCAACATCCTCACATGTAAGATGAGGCTGGATCCTCACCTCATCTATGTCTGTGAGTCACACAATTTGTCCCCAAATATCAGACGATGTTAAGAACACACAAAAGACATGTTACAGAGGCCGGCGCCATGGCTCAATAAGCTAATCCTCCACCTGCAGCACCGACACACCAGGTTCTAGTCCCGGTCGGGGCGCCGGATTCTGTCCTGGTTGCTCCTCTTCCAGTCCAGCTCCCTGCTGTGGCCTGGGAGTGCAGTGGAGGATGGCCCAGGTCCTTGGGCCCTGCACCCACGTGGGAGACCAGGGGGGCGGGGAGGACTCCTGGCTCCTGGCTCCTGGCTCCTAGCTCCTGGCTCCTAGCTCCTAGCTCCTGGCTTCGCATCAGCGTGGCGGCCACAGTGGCCATTGGGGGGTGAACCAACAGAAAAGGAAGACCTTTCTCTCTGTCTCTCTCTCATTGTCCACTCTGCCTGTCAAAAAGAAAAAAAGAACATGTTACAGAGTGAGTGACAGATAATATGTTGTGCGTATTATGAGTCAAAGCACTAGAATTATATTAACAATTCCCATCTATCAGGGCCGTCTGCTAAATTCTTAGTATATGACCGATCACTTAATCCTCACAACCCTGTGAATGCCTTCTCACGGTCACCCCTCTCTAAGTGTCTGGGTCCCAATGTCCTGCTCTTACAAGAAATCTCTCTACTAGATAAGAGCACACCCCAGTGACCACATCTTAACTTAATTACGCCTTTCAAGACCCTATCTCCAAATACAGTCACCCTCGAGGTACTAAGGTTAGGGATGCAATCAAGAAGCTGGGGAGAAGGGACAGGATTGAGTCTGTAACAAAGACCTAAGTCTGGCAGGCGCCGCGGCTCACTAGGCTAATCCTCTGCCTTGCGGCGCCGGCACACCGGGTTCTAGTCCCAGTCGGGGCACCGGATTCTGTCCCGGTTGCCCCTCTTCCAAGTCAGCTCTCTGCTGTGGCCAGGGAGTGCAGTGGAGGATGGCCCAAGTGCTTGGGCCCTGCACCCCATGGGAGATCAGGAGAAGCACCTGGCTCCTGCCATCGGATCAGCGCGGTGCGCCAGCCACAGCGCGCCAACCGCGGCGGCCATTGGAGGGTGAACCAACGGCAAAGGAAGACCTTTCTCTCTGTCTCTCTCTCTCTTACTATCCACTCTGCCTGTCAAAAAAAAAAAAAAAAAAAGACCTAAGTCCAGGTGGGGTGCAGGGGCCTCACTTAAAATCACTCACGTGAAGCAGACTTTTTATTTATTTATCTAGTTTATTTGCCTGAGAGAGAGCGCACACTTTCATCTCTGGTTCACACCTACAGTGCCCACAATAGTCAGAGGTGGGCCTGGCTGAGCTAGGAGCCAGGCACTCAATCTAGGTCTCTCATATGCAGGGAAGAGGGGGCAGGAAACCAACCACTTGGGCCACCACCTGCTGCCACCCAGAGTGTACATTAGGAAGAAAGTGGTATTGGGAGTGAAGCCAGGACTTGAACCCAGGCCCTCTGGCACAGCATAAGGTACCCCAAGTGTTATTTTAACAGCTGGGCCTAACACTTGTCCCCAAATGGACGTTTTAAAGCAACGTTGTCACCAATTAAACTCCAGTCGCACCTCCTCTCTTAGAGGAGCCCTTGGACATAGTTCTTCATCAACAGACACAAGAGAGGATGCGGCTTCAAGCTCTTCTCTGGCAGGTGTGAGAGCTCTGCAAGAATTTTTTACTTTCAGTGTTCTCATTTTTATGATCACCAAAAACAATTATTTCAGCCGGCGCCGCGGCTCACTTGGCTAATCCTCCGCCTGTGGTGCCAGCACACCAGGTTCTAGTCCAGGTCGGGGTGCCAGGTACTAGTCCCAGTTGCTCCTCTTCCAGGCCAGCTCTCTGCTGTGGCCAGGGAGTGCAGTGGAGGATGGCCCAAGTGCTTGGGCCCTGCACCGGCATGGGAGATCAGGAGGAAGCACCTGGCTTCTGGCTTCAGATTGGCACAGCACGCCGGCCATGGTGGCCATTTGGGGAGTGAACCAACAGGAGGAAGACCTTCCTCTCTGTCTCTGTCTCTCTCACTGGCTAACTCTGCCTGTCAAAAAAAAAAAAAAAAAAAAAAAAAAACCAAAAACAATTATTTCATGAGGTTTAAAGATGAAATTCTCAGTAATGCTAGTGTGCACCTGAAAAATATTGGTCAAGAATGAATCTTCAATTTTTCAAGTCTCTGTTTCTGAAAGTCAGGTCCTGCAAACATAGGGTTCACTGATGTATTTTCAGGCGTCCACAGGAAATGTCCCACCAGAGTCATATTTGAAGAGCGTCCATGTAGAAATGGTGTTTTCCTCCAGGCCACCTACCTCTCTTTATGCTTCAGGGATGGAACAAGATATGAAATTTCTAGCCCCGCATCCTTCACTCTAATTTTCTTGCAATATTTGTATTTTATGTGAAAACAAAACATGGAGAAATTTGACCACCACAATCTTACCACACTGATAATTATTCCAGGTTTTTTCTCTGTTTTTCTGAGGATCATTGGGTAACATTTATGGAGTTACAGACACAAGTAGATATACTATTGCATTCAACTGTTCCCCTCATTGTAACAAAAGCATTTCTCATGTTATTACATTTTCTTTGAAATAGTCTTCCAAGTGAATACAATCCTTTTATTGTTCATTTAACTCATTTTCAATTTCTTGCTTTTAAACTAACATTAAAATGAACAACGTCGTACATTATTTTTTCCCCTCATTTTGAATTCTTTTTTTAAAAAGAATTCCCAGAAATGGCATTATGGAGTGCAGAGTATACAGGCTTCTTTGGATGCTTACAGCATGTTCCCAAAATTGTGCGCCGTCGCCACCACTATCCATCATGAGTATATGGACCTCATTGGTTTTCATTTTTACCATTTGTATACAATAAACTCTGATACCAGCTCAATTCATTTCTTTGATAATGAAGAAAGTTAAGTATGTTCCCGTATTTATTTACTTATTGTATATTCTTACGTGACCTGAGTTTTCATGTCATTGCCAACTTCTCCCCTTTCGAACAGGACTAATCAATCTGCCTGGGTCTTCTCTTGGGGCCTAGTTCCTCCCTCTGCTTCCAGACTGAGCACACTGTGGCTGTCACTGGCTCACACAGAAGCTTCCAGAGGCAAAGGGCTATATCTTCCCACCTAAACCTGCCCTGTCGAATACAGCAGTCACCAGTGTCTTCTACTTTTTTTAAGATTTATTTTCCTTATTTGAAAGGAGGAGTTAGAGAGAGAGAAAGGGAGAGACAGAGAGATCTTCCATCCTCTAGCTCACTCCCCAAATGGCTGTATCAGCCAGGGCTGGGCCAGGTGAAGCCAAGAGCCAGGAGCTTCATCAGGGTCCCCCATGCAGGTGCAAACACTTGGGAAATCTTCACTGCTTTCCCAGGTGCATTAGCAGGGAGCTGGGTCACAAGTGGAGCAGCAGGGATGGGAACCAGTGCCCATATGGGAGGCAGTGTCGCAGGTGACTGCTACGCCACAATGCCTTCCTCCAGCCACCAGTTTCTGTGATTACTGAACACTCAAAATGTGGCTAATCCAGATCGAGATGTCCTCGAAGTGTGAAACGTACACTGGAATTTGAAGATTTAGAAACATAAAGGAACATAGAATGTCTCAGCAATCACATTTACATTTATTATATGTTGAAATGCTAAATATTTTGCCTATGTTGGATTAAATAAAATAAATATTAAAATTAATTTCACCCCTTTAGTTTTACTTCTCTGATGTAGCAACTAGAACACTGTAAGGTTGTATGTGTCTTCATACTATGTTTTTGTTGGACAAAGTTGCCTACAGTCCTGATGCTTCAATCAATGTTTTCAGAGAAGTAATTTATGAAATGTTTAAGAGTTGATGGGAGCCAGCACTGTGGCATAGTGGGTAGGGCTGCGGTGCTGGTCTCCCATAAAGGTACCAATTTGAGTCCCGGCTGCTCCACTTCTGATCCAGCTCTCTGCTATGGCCTGGGAAAGCAGTGGAAAATGGCCCAGGTCCTTGGGCCCCTGTACCCACATGGGAGACCTGAAAGAAGCTCCTTGCTCCTGGCTTCAGATCGGCGCAGCTCTAGCCATTGCAGCCAACTGGGGAGTGAACCAACAGAAGGAAGACCTTTCTCTCTGTCTCTGCCTCTCCCTCTCTCTGTGTGTAACCTTTTCAAATAAATAAATATTTTTAAAAAGAGAGAGAGAGAATATATACAAGCACTTAAGGTCTTCCTTGACAATCTGACCGTGGCCCTTAGTTTAAAATTATCGTCATTGTTGTCTCGTAAGAGAGAGCTCCAACACTGGTTCACTCCCTAAATGCCTGCAAAAGCCAGAATTGGGCCAGGCTGAAGCTGCAGGCTGGGAACTCAATTCAAGTCTCCCAGGTGCATGACAGGTTCCAACTACTTGATCCCTCACCACTGCCTCCCAGGGTCTGCACTGGCAGAAGCCAGGAGTCCAAGGCAGGCACTCCAGTATGGGACGTGGGCATCTTAATCATCTTACCCACTGGGGCAAGTACCCACCGCCTCACCTTGTCAGGTTTACATCTCCCCGTTAACACGTTGCAACATGAAGGGAGAAAACTTAGCACTGCAACTAACGCAACAAATGGCTTTTGAACATCTGCTGCTGTCAGGCTCCTTCGAGAAACAGGACAATCATTGGAGGAAGAAGATGCAGGAGCTCTCCCGGAGGAGTTAACATGGGGAAGAGGAGACAGGGATAAGAACGCTAGGTTTATGACCTTGCATGTTAGAAAAGGGAAAATGCTACAGCAAAAGAGAAAACAAACAAGGGGTAGGGAGGGGCAGTTTGCACTATGGGTGGGTGGTCTCGGTAGATCTAATGAAAAGAGATCCCAAAGATTTCAAGGAAATCTTTGTCGCAGGGACTCCCTGAGGGAAGAGCATTCGTTGGCACCAAGAATGGCCACAGCAAACAGCTTCTGTCTCCAGGCCTCGGTTTCCCCGTGTCATCCAGGTCTTATCTCTCTGGCTCTCCACCCGCAATGCTCACAACTGCACCACCAACGTCTCTCATTAAGGTCAGTGCCCATCGACCCCATCCTCACCGGGGCTTCAGCCGTCTCCCAGGCTCTCTGAGTCTAGAAAAGCCTGGTGTGGCGGGGGAGGGGCGAGTGGAGCCGGAGTCGGCTTATTTATAGAGCAGGGCAGGCAGTGGGTTACTCTGCAACCCTGGCTCAGCTCCTGGAGGAACAGCCGGCTGCTGAAACGCGTCCCCGGGGAGCCGCTCAGCTCACTTGTCGGGCGCCGCCTGCAGCTCCGCTGGGGTGGTGAAGAACGAGGCCGGACGCAGGCGAACCGGCCTCCGCGGCTTCCTAACTGAATTCCGCCCTCCTCTGCCCCGCCACGGAGGCCTGTGCGCCGCGGTTCTGAGCTTAGCAGCACGGCACGCAGTGCCTCCCAGCAGAAGGATCTTAGCAGAGTGCGTCGAAGTGTCACAGCCTGGCCCCAGACCAGCGTCCTGGCTTCATTTGCTTTCTAGATCCTTCCTGATCGTTCTCGATCACTTTCCCTCCAAACCCCTCTGCCAGACGTATCGCAGCCGCCCAAGGTGCGGTTGTTCCCACTCCTCGGGCTGCCTTGAGGTGGCCCTCTCCTCTGCTCCCCCGGCAGGCGCCCACACTCCTCCAATGCGACCTTTGGTCAGGGTGTGGCTCCCGGAGTCAGACCTCAAATCCCAGCTCTGGCATTTGCTACCACCCTAAGCTTTGGCTTCATCTTCTGTGGAATGGGGTAATGATAAACAGCACAGCCTAGCAGAGTGCAGCAGGTGTTGTGGCAGCACCAGGCATACAGTAAGTGCCTGATAAGTGCTGACATGGTTTCTGTGCTTTCATACTATCATCATTATCACTCTCAACTCCTGCTACTACCACGGCTGCTCCCCCAGGCAGAAGGGATCCTCCTCCAGTGCGTCCCTAAATGTCTTCATGTGTGTTCCTCCAACTTGGTGCTGGTTCCCTCAGAATCAGACCGTGTCCTGTGATGAGGGCATGGATGCAAATGATTTGCCTGCGAAGTGATCCCAGGAAGACCGATGAGAAAGTGGGAGAGAAAAGTCAAGAAAGGTGGGTTCATGAGAGCCTTATCTGTGTAGGTAGTTGAAACTCAGCCCCACAGGAGATTCCTTAAGCGAATGCTCCCTTTATCAGCTAGATATCAATAAACTGGGGACCCAACCTGCCCAGTCCTGGCCTAGTTCAGAGATACAGACACTGCTTACAAGAACCATGCTGCAACCTGATGTCAACTATTTCTCAAAAAAACCTCAAGAGTTTGCCATGTCTTTTTACCTTGGCAATTCCACCTTGAAGAATGTATGTGAGGTGACTAATCGTAGACATATACAGAAGAACAGCAAAAAGAATTTTCAAGGGGCTAGCCCTGTGGCATAGTGGGTAAAGCCGCTACCTATGGTACTGACATCCCATATGGGTGCTGGTTCAAGTCCCAGCTGCTCAACTTCCCATATAGGTCTCTGCTAATGTACCTGGGGAAGCAGTGGAAGATGGTTCAGGTGCTTGGGCACCTGCACTCATGTGGGAGACATGGATAAATCTCTTGGCTTTACCTGGCTTTACCTGGCTCCACCTTGGCTGTTGTGTCAATTTGGGGAGTCAACCAGCAGATGTAAGATCTCTCTTTCTCTCTCTCTCTCTCTCTGTCTCTCTCTCTCTCTTTCCCTCAACTCTGTCTTTCAAATAAATTTTTAAAAATTTTTTAAAATAAATTTTTCATATTCAGAATTGTTTGTAATAGTGAAAAATTGAGCTCAATCTAAATGTCCAACAATGTGAGTAGATAATTGAACCATGATTCTTCCCCACAGTAGAATTCCCAGCAGCCACTAATGATGATTTTGGGCAAGAATAGTTAATATCACAGAAAACTTAGCATATATTGTAGACATACATGACATGAATGAAGTGATTCTTAAATAACAGGTGCATAACACACATAACCCAGTATGAATAATAGGATCCAATATGAATTTAAATAAGAGTTTACTGTAACACACACACTTCCAATACTTGGAAAGGTAATGACTAAAAATGATCACAATGGAAATGATTGATTGCATTTGAATTTTCTTTTGTTGTTGTTGTTGTTGTTATCTGTAATTTCAAACCATTCTAGAGTGCTAAGATGTTATAGGAATGCTCTGGCAGCATCCACGCTGCCAACTTCGAGAAGGAACAAGAAGGCTGAGCATCACTCAATTTGCCTGTCCAAGTGGGTTTTTATTTTCCTCTAACAAGAAAGGTCCTGAGATCAAGCAACTCTGAAAGCCTGGCTTGCCTCCAGTCCCAGAGTTGCCCATCTGGGACATGTGCATCTCTGAAAACACATGGGCTTTTCCAGTGAGAGCATGCAGCCCACAACCAGAAAGGGAAATTAAATGCTTTTTCAGCAAATGTCTCCTTCTCCAAATTTTAATCAGTTAAATAGAACTACTTGCTGGTTTATGTTGACTGAAGATTGATTGAAATTAGTTGATCCTATGAAATTACTAATAAAAGGAAAAGTGAATTACTTGCACCAGGCTTGCTAATATCTAATCGGTAGATCTTGAAGATCTTGTTCCATGTTCTCCAGCTGTACTTAGAGGATTGTAAGGAAAACAGGAGACTGCAACAGAAAATCTCTATGGTCACTGAAAAATGTTTTGTATCTTAATGGAAGGAGGAAGGCCTCTACCTTTTTCTAGTTTTTTGTTCTCACAATAGCATTAGAGGAACTTTCACATCCCTTTCATCACTTCTAGAGCCTGTGTCCACCCCATCCCTTGAAAACTTCCTCCCCAAGGAACCAGAGCTGGGGTGATCATTGGACCATGCTTATGGACGAGTTGAACTACAGTGTCCCTTGACTTCTGCACACCCTTTTCCTTGATCACAGGCAGTCCCCTGTCTGTGCCTGACCCTCTACCCAGTACTAGGTACATCATGCAAGTTGACCATCCTTGCCTTCCAGCTGGGTGGGTAAGTGGTCTTAGAGTCAACTCTACATGGCCAGTTATTCTAGACTTGAGAGGACAAGAAAAAGGAAGTTCCATTTTCTTGGAAGGAGGCAGAAACATAAGCAACTGTGTACCATAATTGGCACACTATAATGGGATAAATGCTGCAATGTAAGGATGGACAAAGTGCAGGGCAAACATGCATGTAAATGTTGCAGAAGGAATTGGAAAAGAAACTGGGAAGTCTTAACAGAGGGGAAGATATTTAGGCCACATCTTGATGAGCCTATAGGAGAGAAGCAAGAGAAGGAAATTCAACCAGAGGGAATAATAGTGCAAGGAATACGATGCATAACTCCACATGGCACTTTGCAGAAGTGGCATGGTATAAATGATGGGAGTTGTGATTTTCTTATGAATTTATGTAGGTCTTCATAATTAAGACAAACTCCTTTGTCTATTATTGTCGTAGGGTACGGAGTAGGTTCAGTGAGAAAACAATAAGGCACCATTTAGGAGGCTATTTTTCCACTGAGAAACCATGCAGATCCAAATCAGATGGTAGCAAAAAGAAGCTGTCCAAAGCATGGAGTAAAACTGGAAGTTAAAGCAGAAAGGTAATCTACTGTGTATGAATGCAGTCTTCTTTGTCCTATCTCATGGAGGGAGCAGCCTGGGAAAAACCTCAGATAATGAACGGATTGGCTGCTTATAGGGTCTTTACCATGAGAGATGTGGACCATTTGGAAAACAGCCATGCCTTTCGCAGCCTCCACTAAAGACCCCCTCTTATGATGGAATCCCTCTCACTCAGATTTCTGTTGAGAAAACCCTTGGTAACCAGAAAATCAGTCTTTTTTTTTTAATCCTGATTCATTAACAAAGGTTTCATGGAGAAGATGGAACTTATTTTGGTCCTGAAGAATGAATAGACTCTGAGTAGGTGGGAAAGCGAGAGGCATAGCAACTCCAAGAGTATTCCTTCATGCTGCTAGTAAACGCCTTAGCACCCTTTCCCAGGCAAATCTTCCTTGGTTTAAAAAAAAAATCAACTCAATCTAGCTCAGTAAAAGGAGGAGGATGTGGGAGGTGTCCCACAGACCATCCCCTCTCTTCCAGCCACTTGACAAGATTAACAGGTTCTAGCTCATTGAATCCCAGTTCTTAGAAACAGATCTGATTGGTCCAACCTGATTCTCATGTTCAGTCCCAGTCAATCAGCTCTCGCTGAGAGTCTGGATCTCATGGTACAAATATGGCTGTTCTGGGCAACTGTCAAAAAAAAAATTAAAAAAAAAAAAAAACATAAACTGTACCACACTCTCCAAATTCACAGTTCTTTCAGAAAGAGAAGGAATGTATTACCAAGCTCCCTTCTGCCCCAGAACTAAAGTTCAGCTGAAATCTATGACCAGATAGAAACCTTAATTCAGTGTGGACAGTAGGGTGGCCAGATTCAGGAAATAAAAATACAAACTACACAAATAAATTTGAATATTTAACCAAAACAAAAATTTAGTAAAAGTATGTTCTTTTCAATATTTGGGACAGACTTATACTAAAAATCCTTCACTATTTTATATGAAATTCAAATTTAACTGGGTATCCTGTATTTTATCTATCAAACCGAGTGGAAAGGTGATACTTTTATAGCACTCAGAATTCTTGACATTTCCAACATAATGATCACATCTCTGGGAATGCAAATGCCCAAGACAGATGTAGGGATTTTCAATATGCCATATCGAGACCACTGTGAGTGAAACTGGCATCCTGAGAGCGGGAGGTGGATCTGCATAATTATCAGTGAATTAAATTGCTTTGCTGCACAGAGTCAGCTTATTAAATATGCATTTCCATTTTGGAGTGGTTGGCTGAGGAATCTGAGTATCAACAGATGGGAAATCCCTTGTGCAGCCATGACATTTACCTGCCATGCTGACTCACAGGGCCATATGCAGGAGGACATTACTGTACCTCCAATGCCACTCTCCAGACACTGTGGGCAGGGAGCACCGGGCTCCTCTGGGGCTGGCTACCTCAATGGGGACATGCTCTCTGTGGCTTTTCTTGGTCTTCACCCATGCTTTGGCTCCTCTCCCTCCGTGACAAGGACACTGCTGTCAATGTTAAACAAACTTGGGTCCTGGTTTTGCTGCTATCTCTTACAAGCTTTACAAGCCAGAGAACATAATGAAAATTCTGTGAGTATCAGTTTCCTCATATGTTAGTTGGGGGTGATATCCATCATCTTAGGGTCATGGGGAAGAGTCAATGACCTGATGATTATAAGTGCAAGATGTTTGTGGTCCTCACCCCTTATTCATATCCTAGTCTTTCTTCTCTGTGGTCTGTGTCCCCATGGTCAGTCATTTTCATGGTGACCTCCTATCCACCTTAAAATAGCTGTCTTGCCAATCACCAACCTTCAAGATCAGTTATTGCACCGTCTCTGAGCCACCCAGCTAGCTGGCATCAAATCTTAACACAGACCCATGGGCTTCTCCTGTGCTCCAGCATCCTTTAACTTTTTTCCCATGGACCTACAGCTCCTAGTTTCACAACTAAAACAGAAAGTCATATTTTGTTCTCACACTGCACACGTGATAGGGAAGAGGAGTACGGGAGAGGGGGAAGATGGGATCTGGCCCTTGGAATCTCATCTGATCTCTAAGGGCAGAGGTGCTTCAAGAAGCATTGAAAAGACATGGACACCCACAGCACTTGCCTTGGGACCTAGGTGGTACACCAGATACAACAAGGCATACTGGAGCCCATTGTGATTCGCAGCGAGAAGCGGTGTGTCATCCCACTGTGCCAGAGGCTAAGTACCTCTATAATAACCCAGCATGTTCTTCTTACAGCAGATCTGCAGTGCGTCTCCACATCCCAGATGGTGAAGGTCCCAGCCACTGGAAGTTCTCTGAGCTTAGGGTACAGAGTTGCTGCTGAGTTCCTCTGGACCTACAGCAAGTCTGCAGTGCACACACAGATGTGGGTATCATTAGAGCAGCTTTCAAAAAACACACCTTACCTGCACTACATCCATGAGGCTCTGAGATTTTCTGTTTTATTTCTCTTTTGAATTTGAATGTTCAAATACTATTGTCATATTGGGAAAATGAAATAAATATAGAAAAATAAACTGTAGACAACACAGAATAACAAAAATTATTTTACCAGGGCCTAAGATTTATGTAAGTTTCCAGACAAGATCTATAAAGTGGTCACAAGCTTTTAACATGCAGATAAACCCCACTATACAGATTTCCTCTGTATACAGATTTCCTCTGACCTCAGATCTCCGACTCTGAATTTAGTCTCCCTATTATTTTAGCAAACAGCATGATTTCCTTCGTTCTGTTAATCACAGTCTGCAATTCCAGATCTGGCTGCATGGTATCTGTGGACATATGTCAGCATTTTCCAGAAAAAAGAATATATAGGTATGTGTATGTGTGGGTGTGCGTGTGTGTGTGTGTGCATATGCATGAATGAATTGGCTTACATGAATATATAGGTTGAGAAATCACCAAATTTACAGTTGGCAAGCCAGAGACGCAAGAGTGCCAATGATGGAAGTTCCCGTTCAAGGGCAGAAGAAACCTGAAGTCCCAGGCCGAGCAGTGCAAGAGGAATTCTCTGACTGAGATGACGGTCAGCCTTTTTGTTCTATTCAGGCCTTCAACTGATTGCATGAGGTCCACACACTGGGAAGGGCCATGTGCTATACTCAGTCTACTAACTTCAATGTTAAACTCATCCAAAAACACCCTCCCAGACACACTGAGAATAATGTTTGACCAAACCTCTGGGCACCCTATGGCCCAGCCAGGTCAATACATAAACATTAACCATCCGGTGGGGCAGGATTAATCTTTTATTATGGATGTGTCCTGTGATGGACGCCCCACATATCCGCATCCCACTTCCTGGAACTTGAGAATCTATTACCTTATATAGTGAAAGGGACTTTGCAGACCCAAGTTAAAGATATCACAATGGGGAAATTAACCTGGGTAATGCAGGTACCGAGTCACATCACACAGATTATTAAAGCCAAGGAACCTTTCTGATCTGTAGCCAGAGGCTCTGTAACCATGGAAGAATAGGCAAAGCGATGCAATGGTGCTGGCTCTGAAGACAGAGCAAGGTCCCAGGCAAAGGAATGTGAGCACCTCTGGAAGCTGGAGAAAGCACAACAACAGAAGAAGCTCCCCTGGAGCTGCCAGTCAACACCTGAGTCCAGCCCAGGAAAACCATGGCAGATTTCCACAGAGCCCATTTCTACCAAAATAAACTTATTTTTTAATTCCATTTTTCCATGAATTTGTTTAAGTTCCCCTGTATTATCTCAACTTTATAGGTGAGAAAATTGAGCCACAGACAGATTTAACGCTTTGCTGAAAGTCAGGGAAGGATGGAGCCCGGATCTGAACTAAGACAGAAGCCTAGTGCCTAACCACTGAGCCACACCACCTCTCAGGACAGGCAGACAGTAGTAGTGAAAATCAGTGGTGTTCTTCAGCAGGTTTTCTCACATGAATCCTGAGGACCCAAGGGCAAGCCCCAGGGTCCTAAGACCTTCCCCTATGCACACTTTCTGAATACCAATCCATGACTGGTATTTAAAGGCCTCATTAACTTGGGACTCAAATCCTGTTTAAATCATAGCATTACTCACCCCAATCTATACCCCAACCCCTACAGTTTCCTACGGTCTCCTCACTCCTCTGAACAGGCTTCTGCACCCTCAGTATCCTCTCAAGGTCATTTATTCTATAAATATTACATTTATTGAGCAACTGTTTAATGCATTATTAAGGACCACAGACTCTAGAGTTGCAGGGGAGAAGAGACAGAATGATGAGCAATGACACTTGTTACTGTGCTCATGTCTGTGCCCCTGCTGCAGCCAGGAACCAAGGTCTCGACCCTTGTTATACTGACAAAAACTTTCTCCTTGACCAAACTCTAGTCAGGCCCCACTGAGTCCTCTTGTTGATAAGTCTCAGTCTTATCCCAGTGCAGCCCTAACCCTGCATTTGACCTTCCCAGCCTTATCTTACTTAGCAAAGACCTAAGTCACCCCCCACCCTTTGATAGCTGACCAAGGTCCTCATGCTTGAGCTGCAATGTCTAAGTTCTTGGCCTGTCTTTGTCCCTACCTCTGATGTCCTTTTTCAGTAATTTTCCACCCACTGGCCCCCTCACCTTGCAACTTGACAATAAACCCCACTGTCCTGGCAATATTCAAAGGTGAGCCCCGTCTCTCTCCCCCATTGCAATAGTCTTGAATAGTCTTCCTCACCATTTTAACAAGTGTCAGTATAACTTTTCTTTAATGGTTAATTAATATCACCTAAGTTTTTGGGTTTTTGTTTTTTACTATGAGGAGGCCCAGGCTCTACCTAACACCGACAGAATCAGAACCTTGAGGGTGGCTCTATGTTCCAGAAGCTTTGCACAAATCTCCTTTTGATGGAGAACTCCAGAGCTGGGCTGACTCTCAGGCTGGAGGGCCCTGAAGATTCTTCCTGGCTGGGTTGACCTTTATTTCTGCCTCATATCAGCCCCCTCCTCATTTGAAACTGGCTTATTCTCTCAGCTGCACCAGACTGCATCTCCAGGAACAGGAGCTGTGTGGTTTCTCCCTACATTTGCCCACATTACCTCCTCTTCCTTGAGTGTCCACTCCATGCCCCACCACCACCACCTGGGACATGATTCCTTATAGCCAAGCCCTCCGCTCCAGTACCACTCCTCTAGAATGCCTTTGCCAATTCTTCTTTCCAGGGCTTTAATGATCCCTGCCTCCTTTCTCTCCCCACTGCCTCATGAGCAGTCCCCATCACAACATCTTCCATACCACAGCCGGACAGTTGCCCTGCATACAAGCCTGGCAATGCATGGTACAAACTACAACAAGGCTGACATCACCAGAATCAGGAACATAGCTCCTCACCAGGCAGGAGGACTTAATATTTATGTTAACAGAGTTGCAGAAGCCACCCATCTAACATTAAGACCGACTTGAGAAGATAATAACAAAAGCTTGTCATTAGGCAGAGTGAAGCTGATTGAATCTGCCAGGAAAATGAAACTTGGATAAACCTCTATATGAAACACCAACGTTACTGATGTATCATCAAATACTAGGAATTCTACAACATGGAACAGTAGATTTAGAGTTGTGAAGCCTGCACTGTGAATGAACTCAACCATTTTCTAAATGTGTGACTTTGTGCAAAACCCTTACTCTCTTTGAGCGTCAGCTTTCTCATCTATAAAATGAAATTATAATACCTCACCCACTACCTCCAGTAGGTAGTTTTAATCATTAAATGCATCGTAAAGCATATTTTCTTTAACTGTGAAACTCTACACTAGTATAAGTAAGACTTTTAATGTTCTTCCTAATTACTTGTGTTTCTCTTTATGCCTAATTAGTATCAACATGTTACACTCACATGAAACAGATTGAGAAATCCATTCAGGAGTAATTAAGAAGAAATGTTCATTTTAAAAAGACTGTGGGATGTTGTGGAGGGGTGGTATAACTCGTCTTTTCTTTTCTTTCTTTTTTTTCCTCCTTTTTTAGGAAATGAGATGCAAATGACTTTATTTCACTAAGACTCTTCCATACAAACTGTAATAAAAAATATCTTGCACCTAAACAATGCAGTTATGTTTAAATTATAGTCATCAAGGAGAAAGAATAGCTAAGGACAGGAAGCAAGGCACAGCAACAACATGTGATTAAAATGGTAATTTGAAAAGAGCTGAGATCCAAAGCAGGTGTTGGTTTTGCTGATGTGGTTGGTTCACTTTCTACTTCTTATCCATCATCTGTCCCTGTCTAAATCTATCTTTCAACAAACGAGGGATATGTGTTCATGCGCATTCAGTGCATGTGTGTACACATGTGAGTGCTGCATGATTTCTCCTCCTAGTCTTGGTTGACTGGTTGGTTTGTCTGGGAGATATTTAACTTAATTTTTGGCAAGTGAATCTGTGTGTGATATGAAAGTCTAGAAGGCTCGGTCCTACCAAAGGGCCTTACAACTCTCTCTGGAGTTAGGTTAAAGCTGGCAATTCCAGAAGTGGCAGAGCTCACGAAGCAGATATTTCTTTGCACTGAAATCTCAGATTGAAAGGAATCTTAAAGAGCATCTTGTCCGATCCTGTGCACCTCCTCATTTTACAGATAAGAAAAGAAAAAGTGACCAGAGAGGGAAAATGAATTGTGCAAGATCACACAGACTTACTTTTACCAACTTTTCCTAAGCCTCTATTATAAGTGAGCTGTTAACCTTTTAAAGTGATTCCAAAAACAATAAGGCACAACCTCCATACTCGAGGATTTGATGATCTAATAGCTCAATAGGTCAGTGTCCTATGACACAGACAGTGTAAAACCAGGGCTAAAAAGAAGTGCTAAGAATGTTGAAAGAACTTGGAGCAGGTGTTTAGCTAGCACTCAAGATGCCATTTCAAATGGCTGCATCCCATATTAGGATCCATAGGTTTGGGTCCTGCCTCTACTCTTGCTTCCAGCTTCTGGCTAATGTACACCCTGAAGGGCAGCAGACGATGGCTCAAGTACCTGGGTCCCTGCCTCCCAATGTGGGAGACCCAGATGGAGTTCCTGGCTTCTGGCTTCAGCCTGGCCCAGGCATTTGGGAAGTGAACCAGTAGATGAAAGATATATATCTCTCTCCCTACTCCACCCCGGCTCCTCAAATGGATAAAATAAAATTTCAAAATTATTTTACAAAGGAATACTGTGAAAAGTGAAGGAAATGCTGACTGGGAAACTAAAAAGTGTTTCACAAAGAAGATGGCTTCTGATCCTGGCATCAAAGGAGAGAGGACCCAGATCACAGGGTGCTCACATGTGTGTATATACCATTGCCACCTGCTGCCTCAGGGCACCCATCTCAGAAAATCACAGCAAAAAGCTGGCTAGTTAAAAAGAGGTCAAGAAGGAAAACTTAAAAGAAGCACAGTCCAGGAAAGGACAAGTAGAAAGCTGTCCCCTTGAGAATCATAGGGACATCTCTAGAAAACACACACAGTGCACCTGCTTGTGCAAAGCACATTAAAAATGTAAAAGCAGCAAAAAGAGTATTTTCTGATTGTGCCAGGAAGTTAAAACAATTCAGTAGATCATTCAATAGATGATTATTGGGATGCTAACCCTCTTACATGTACAAAATATGGACTAGATCCATGCCTAAATTAAGGTAAGGCAAGAGAGACTAGGTAAGGGCAAAAAAGTGTGAAGGAAACCATTTCAAATTCAATTCCTAAATGGATATAGGATGGAAGAAAATGCCGCTGTGAAGTTTGGAAATGCTAAGCTCCACCTTAGGCAGCAAGGTCAGTAGGGGAACAAAAATATAGGAGATGGAGCCACAGGTGTATCAGCATCCTAAGTGACTGTTAAGGGTAAGAATTGGGGTGAGACTGCACAGAGTGTGTGCAGAGTGAGAGGAGATCTTTGACCATGACTCTGGAAACTTCCAAGCTTTCAAGGACAGGATGGAGACAAGAAGTGTCCCTGGTGATTTGAGTGGCTGCAATTTCATGGCACTTTGGGAGTGGACAGCAGAGCACAGTGAGTTGGGGTAGATGCAAAATAATTAATTGTCCTTAAACCTGTACTCCATGTAGCTACACAGGGGACAAAAGCTGCTCTACCCTAGAGCAAGCAGGAGTGGTTATGGAATGATTAGACGCTGGGGCATATAGTACCTAACAGGATAAAGGATGTACCCCCAGACCAACAGGAAATCTAGGCAGCTCCTGGGAAGTATGTTATCCTAGGTCCACAGAAGAGCTTCAGTTAGAGTTCCATTCCCCACCCCACCCCACCCCAGCCACAGACACACCACCACCACTACCACTCAGAAATTGGACATTCGATGAGAAGACCAAACATCCGGGTTGATCCCTGCAAAACAATGGGTAGGTTATTTCACTCTCAAAAGTCTCCCAGAGCAGTGATTACCAAGGGTTAGACAGTGGTAGCAGGACAGTGGACATGCCTATCCAAGGGTAGCAAGGAGGAGAGAGATCATTATGGTGAAGGAATCATTCTATGTTGTGATTGTGGTAGTGATTACACAAATCTGCTCATGTGATAAACGACACAGCACACACATGGTACCAATGTCATTTTCCCAGTTTTGATGTTGCACCATAGGTATGTAAGATGAGAAACTGAATGAAGGGAACCAAGACCCTGTCTATACTGGCCTTGCAATTTCCTGTGCATCTGTAATCATTTCACTATGAAAAAGTTCAAAAAGCAAAAGAGAAAAGAGCTCAAGCAGCCTCCACTGAGCACTGGAGAAGGGCCACTGCAGACATGAGGTTTGCTCAGGCAGCATTGGCTTGGATCTGTATAGTTGCTAATGGGAACATAGACTTCTGTTGCTACAGACTACAGGTGTTGGGGAAGACCCAGTTCTTTGAAGTTTGAATAACAAGACAGGGAGGCCAAGAATTCCGTGTAACTCTTATATTAGCCCTGGTACAAGGAAGTGAATGTTCTGATATGAAGCCACTGGGGTAGACAGGGCATGTGGAAGTGCACCGGGGGATGTCCCAGAACAAGCTCAAAGACAGCACAGGAGATGGGAAAGGAAAGCCAGGGCACCCTCTGTCTCCAAGCTCCATCAGCATTCAGGAAAAGAGAGGTTCAATAGGAAACTCCAGATTCATGTTGTAGTAGAGCTGTGCATAGATGGTTTGGTAAACTGCTTTTAGTTACTCAATATTGTGACTTTTGTCATTCCAACCATTCAGTTTCTTTTTTATTGTCACATATTAAAAGCATCCCATCAGCTATTTTTAATTTATTGAATATGTGTTGACACCATTCCCATGTCATTTCACTTCAATCTTCACACAGACTTACAAAGTGGATATTGTATTCCCATTTTGCTTATGAGAAAATGGAGACTCAGAGAGCTTAAGGAACTTGTCAAATGTCACATGCATAATAAGAGACAGGACCAGGAATCAGCTCAGATGACTCAGGCTGCAAAGCTCTGTCACCCTACCAGGCTACACCGCATGAAAGCAGCAAGGGTCATGGGACTTGCAGGGTTACCTGAGACAAGAAAAGTCAACTGGTGCCTACTTTCACAAATGCATTGCAGTGTTGGGGAGACCCAGGAAATGCACCCCTAGGTGCATCTGAGTCTACATTGTGTTCCATGTATTCCTAGTGTTTGTGTAGTCAGGAGTCTCTCTTTCTCCCATCATTCTTTCTTGAAGATCTTAGCAAGGAGGAGGAGGAGGAAGGAAAGGAGGAGAATTCTGCCCTACACACCTAGAGCAGTGTGCTAAATTCCATTCTCTGAGAGCTCAAGCAGCTTCCATGAACTCAATGCCCACCTGCCTACCCACTCAGGGACCTGCCTGCAGGGTGCAGGAACAGCAGGCACTGAGATCCTCATGAGATGGCCAATGTCCTCAGCAACTCTGGAATGAAGAATAGTATTGGGGGAAATCCAGCTACCAGGTCTCTTTCTCCAAATCCTTTCAGGTTAACAGCACATGCCTTGCATTAGAGAAGAGAAGGAATCATTTTCCTGGCTCAAGAATGTCTCCAGCAAGGGCTCAGCTAAGAAAAGCCTGCGAAATCTACTCTCATGGCAAAATTTGAGGTCACCAGGCCAAGTGATGAGAATGGAAATTCTAAAGGCAAGAGTGAGGAAAACAACCAAGATGTGGCTGACATCTCAACCATGAGACTTGGCAAACAGTGCCAAGAGTTTGCTCCTCTGCTCCTGTGACTCCAACAGGCAAACTGAGATAGCTCAGGATCAAATGAGTAGCGTGGCAAGGTGAAGAGAAGTGGGTCACAGGCCCTCTCAGCTTCCCTCCTCAGACACAGTTACAGGAAAAACAGAGGGACCAAGGACAGCAACTGGGCTAAGATGTGCTTAGAGACTGGCAGCTGTGGCTCCTCTGTGTCTACACTGCAGGCCCTGAGGTAAGTGCTTGATACACATTCATTTCATTGGGTTCTCACAATAGACACATCGATTGGTGTAATCACCATTCCCATCTCAAACTGAGCAAACTGAGGCTCAAAGATGCCAAGGATTTGCCTAAGATTCCATTGATAATGAACATGAGCAGGATTTGAACCCAGGCAAACCAGCCCTTAAGTCCATACTTTGCCTGTTCTCACCTGTCTCCCACACAGAGAACAATGGGGAGGAAAGGGAGCGGGATGGACAGCTGAGACCTGCCCAGCTCTAAGACTCTTGCCTGCTCAAAACATTGCATGCATGCGTCACCTGGGAAGATGCACGCGCGCGCACGCACACACACACACACACACTTGTCTTGCTTTTGCTGTCTACCTGGTTGGGGGTGTGTTCACAACATGTTCTTTGGGAATCCCATGCTCAGTTGGGAATTTGGGCTATCTTCCTGTAACCTTGTGTCAGAAGAGCTGCTGGCTCTGGCATCTGAGCCACCAGGTACCAACCCATGAATGGGGTACAAAGTTCATGGAGAGATCTAAGTCCGGCCAGATCTCGGACTTGCCCTGGCCCCCGCCCTTCCCCCCCCCCCCCCACACACACACATCCCTTGCAGCTGTGTGATATTGGGAAGGTTATAGCCACAACACTCAGGGACAAGTTTGCCTTTTTTTCCAGTCAGGTACATGGCAACTTCTGACAGACCCAGACTTGGAGCAAAGGAGGCAAAAGCATAACAAACCTCAGGTTTTTCATTTGTGACTAATAGAACTCCAAGAAAAGCAGGGCTGGAACGAGTAAAGTCTGGATGACCCCAAGGAGAAGGAAGTGGTCTTACAGAAAAGAACTTATGAGAGAAGAAAAGCCTCAGATGGCTAAAGCTACGTGCTCCAGGAAGGAGGACCGGGAACCCCGGGCATAACAGCAACAACTCAAAAGAGCATCAGCCACAAACATGAAATATTTCCAAGATGGCAGCTAACAGCTAGATGTTAGGGTCCCACCTTCATAGCCTCATGGTTGGGCCCTGTGCAAAGGTTTTATAAGCAGGCAGGAGGTTGTGCACCCCGAATGTTAATTTCAGGGGTACAGCATCATTGGAGACAATGCATGTGCATCTTGTCAGCTTGGGAGCCAAAGGTCACACAATTCACATTACAGAAGGACAATTAGGAGACTTGGGGGGGGGGGGGTCACACTCCTTGCCTTATAGCCTCATGGGAAGAGCTTTGATCCAATGCTAGGATCCCAGTGGATTCTGACATGTGTCTACCTAGGTAGTAATGAGTTGTTAATGAAAAGAACAAAGATTCCCTGAGAGTTTAGTACATGCTCATTACTGCTCTAGACACTTGCATTTAGTAACTCATTTAAGCCATACACCAATTGGATGATATGGTCATGCCACTCATGTTGTGAACATAGGAAAAGTGAGATTGGCTTTTGTGAAATGGATGATAAGGATGCTGGTGATGGTGATGATGGAGTTGATGATGGAAGTGGTGGTGATGACTGTGGTGTTAGTGATGGGCAGTATAGTGTGGTCGGTAAAGATAAAGACTTGGCATTGCACAGGGACTTAGTCTAAATCTCAGTTCTACTACCTACTCATCATGTGAGCTTAAGCAAATTATACGAGCCTCGGTGTACTTGTCTGAAAAAGAATAGTCTCTCTCCCATGGGGGAAGAGAAAATGCTTGTCTACTTCCTGTCATAGTAACCAGCACTTCCTACACACATGACCATGAAGAAGAGGGCAGTGGTGGCAACAGCAGCAGTGATGATGGCAAGATAGTTCCCAGTGGATGTCAAAGAGCTCTCTGCGCAGGGGGGTGCAGGCTCCTGTTCACACCCTACACAGCCCATTCAGCAGAGGGACTTCTCTTTGAGAAAGTGTTTTTCATTGGCTACATTTAGTCTCAAATGCACAGGAAGTTCTTCCAAACTATTGCAGGTGCCACCCACTTAACCATTAACCAAGCTGGCCCTCGCTAAGCAGGGAAACAGCCAAAGGTTATCTGCGGAGTTATTGCATCATCTTCCCATCCCTAGCCTTGGCACTCTGCGGCCTGAAACTAGCTAGGACCCCAATTGCCCCGTCCCATCTGCTCCCTCCCAGAACACTGCTTTTAGCCCTCTGTGTCTAGGTAACATTTGCAAGTTGGGGTTCTATGGCCTCAAAGTTAGTAGCAATAATAATAGGTAACATAGCTTGTGTGTTTACTCTGATCCATTGAGCTATTTCTTTAATCCTCACAACTGCCTTGTGAGTTCAGTGGAATTGTTAATCTCATTTTACAGGTGAAGATACTAAGGCTCAGGAAGGGTGAGTAACTTTTCCTTGGTCACATAGCTGAAAAGGTGCAGAACTCAATCTGATTTGAGATGTGCCTATCCTGGAGTCCACCACATGATGTGCCTTACCCCACAGGAGAAGGGCACTGAAGAAGAAAGATGAAAGGAAGTTACTGGGGGGCTGGCACAGTGGCATAGTAGGTTAATCCTCCGCCTGCAGCACCAGCATCCTATATGGGCACCAGTTCTAGTCCCGGCTGCTCCACTTCCAATCCAGCTCTCTGCTGTGGCCTGGGAAAGCAGTAGAAGATGGCCCAAATGCTTGGGCCCCTGCACCCACATGGGAGTCTGGAAAGAAGCTCCTGGCTTCTGGCTTCCGATTGGCACAGCTCCAGCCATTGCAGCCATTTGGGAAGTGAACCAATGGAAGGAAGACCTTTCTCTCTGTCTCTCCCTCTCACAGTCTGTAACTCTAACTCTCAAAATGAATAAAATCTTGAAAAAAAAAGAAAAGAAAGGAAGTTATTGGGAAACCAGTGAATTTTGCTAATTCTCAGATCCTCCTTCTCCACGCCCAGCTTCCCTCTAGACATTGTCCGGTATTACCATGGCCCACTTCTCATGGTCATTATGAATCCTAGCAATGGTGTGTCAGTTCCAAGTTCTAAAGCATGCTTTCTGAAAAGGCAGGCTCAAAGGAATATTGCAACAAACCCTTACTCCCAGCAGTTCCACTTCTAGAATGTTATCCCTCAGATGTACTTGCACAAGTGTGAACTGACACATGTACAAAGCTTCTCATGGCTTGTAATGGCAAAGGAGGGGCCGGCGCTGTGGCTCACTCGGCTGATGCTCCGCCTTCGGCGCCGGAATCCCATATGGGCACCGGGCTCTAGTCCAGGTTGCTTCTCTTCCGGTCCGGCTCTCTGCTGTGGTCCAGGAAGGTAGTGGAGGATGGCCCAAGTGCTTGGGTGCCTGCACCCGCATGGGAGACCAGGAGGAGGCGCCTGGCTCCTTGCTTCGGATTGTCGTAGCTAAGGCCATAGCGGCCATTTGGGAGGTGAACCAACGGAAGCAAGACCTTTCTCTCTGTCTCTCCCTCTCACTGTCTGTAACTCTACCTATCAAACAAATAAATAAATAAATCTTTTTTTAAAAAAATGGCAAAGGAAAAATCTGGAAGCAGCCCAAATGTCTATCACAGGGGAATGGTTTAATAAGCTGTGGAATATGTAAATGAGGAGATACTCTGCAGACATAAAACAAGGAAGCTTTATCTGCAGGGGCATAGAAGGAATATGTAAGCGATGGGTGTCTGTAACACACGGCCGAGCACAGAAGAGTGGCACGTATGTGATGCTGTCCTTTCTGTCACATAGGAAGAGAATGAATAAATGTGCTTCCTTATGTATGCACAGGTGACCTCTCGAATCATATATTTAAAAAAATGACACCACTGGCTTTGCTCAGAAATGGCCCCAGGTGCTGGGAGACAAAAGTGACGCAGGGACTTTCTACTCTATCCTATCATGTGTCTTCTGAATTTAGCCCTTACGCCAAAATAAGTGCGCACACACACACACACATAACCATAAAGAAATGTTCATGGCACATTTAATAAAATGCTAGAGACAGCATCAGAGACCTTCAATTTAATGATTGTTTCTGACATCCTAGAAAACCTACCTCTGTTTCTGAGCCCAGGTTCCCTCAGTTCCTGGGAAGGGAAGGGTTGTTGAGAGGATTAAGAAACAAAATGTACATATTTATTCATTCTCCAGTTGTGTGTTGAGCACTCCGGCCAGGCCCTGGGCTTAGAACTGTGCATTCATAGGACAGGTGCAGTAGAGAAACTCCCCCACCAGAGGGATTAGGGTCGCTTGGGGAAGATGGACACGCAACACATGCATGTTTGGCTGTGTAGTCCCGTGTTGCCATAAGTGCTGTGGCAAGAGAGAACATGCCCTGGAAGAGAGGATACTGGGAGGTGGGGGTGGGGATGCTAATTTTTAAATTGAGATTGTAGCAAGCCTGTTGGAGACAATAGCACTTAAGTTCAGACCCACAGGCATCCCCCTGATGGATAGTGTGAAAAGTTCTGAGCCAGGAACAAACTTGGAGACTGCAAGGGACCAAAAGACAACCAGAATGGCTGGGGGGTGGTTGGGGTTGGGGGTCAGGAATCTACTACCTGCCTCCAGGGCCCATAGTAAAGACCTTGGAGGATCTGCCAGCTGCAACAGGAAGGCACTGGTGTTATTCTGTCCAAGGCACTGGAGCCTAGCAGACAAGAGAGCAAGCTGACACCACACAGGCTTGAATTCTAGCTGTCCCACTTCCTGCCTGGGTGCCTCCACTTCCTTGGTCCTGAATAAGGAGATGAACAGTGCTCGGGGAAGGTGGCTGAGAGGTTTACACACAGCCCAGGAGGCGCATTCGGCCCCAGTCCATCATCTCTCAGGTCACCTAGCAGCAGCCGCAGCCAGAACCGTAACTGCAACCACAGCGTCTCTGAGCAATCATTCTAGAGCTCGAGTGAGCGGATTCTGATTCCCCAGGCCAAATGCAGCCCACTTCCCGCGCTCGTACCGTCCACAGCCAAGGATGGCTTTAACATTTTAATTGATTTTTATAATCGAATGAAATACCGTATTTCATGACACAGGACAACTTTATAAAATTTGCATTTCAGCACCCATAAATGAAGTTCATCAAGACACAGGCATCATCATTCGTCTCCATATCATCTTTGGTTGTTTGGGGCAACAGTAGCAGGATTCAGCCACTGAAACCAACAGCAGATGGTCTGCAAAGCCCAAAACTGTTATGATCTGGCCCTTTACTGAGAAAGTTTGCCAATCCCTGCCCTGGAGAATGGATTAGGAAGATCCAAATGTACACGGGGAAGAGCAGTTAGGAGACTTCTATAGAGAATACACAAAAATTACAGCAAAAAGGGAGAGGAGCAGAGAGCTGGGAGAGATTCTGTGAAAGTGTTCTTGAACACCAAGAGGAGCTCACAAATGTTGGGCCATTGCAATATTTCCTGCGTGGGACATAGTGGTGATGACTGCTGTGCGTGAGATTTAAGAGGCTTTTCTGGTTTGGCGTCAGCTCTAACATTCTACTTTTTGGGACTGTTATGATCATGGCAGATGATCTCAGACTCCAGGTAACTGACTAGCTGATGGCACCACAGGCATGGAATGCAGGGAGAGCCATGCCGTTGTGAATGCATTGAAGTCCATGAGCTGGGGCCACTGCTGTGGCATAGAGGGTAAACTGCCGCCTGCAGTGCTGGCCTCCCATATGGGCGCCAGTTCTAGTCCCAGCTGCTCCACTTCCAATCCAGCTCTCTGCTGTGGCTTGGGAAAGCAGTAGAAGATGGCCCAAGTCCTTGGGCCCCTGCACCCATGTGGGAGACCCAGAAGAAGCTCTTGGCTTCGGATTGGCGCAGCTCCGGCCATTGTGGCCATCTGGGGAGTGAACCAGCTTATGGAAGACCTCTCTCTCTCTCTCTCTCTCTCTCTCTCTCTCTCTGCCTCTCCTTCTTTCTCTGTGTAACTCTGACTTTCAAGTGAATAAATAAATCTTAAAAAAAGAAAAAAAAAAGAAGTCCGAGCATCAGGATGCATTCCTGGGCTGTGCTTGGCCTCCCCTTACACCATCATGCAGGTCCCAGGTAAGTGTTGGATCTGCATCTGTACCACACAACCAGCCCAAGTCAGGAGAAAATGGTTGGCGTTCACAGCAGAATAACACCTGTGAAAAAGGTAAAGCAACCAGGATTATCCAAAAATGGTAGGTAATATGAATTGGGTATCTGCTATGTTCCAGGTGTTGCTTTAAGCTCTGTATGGGAATTATTTCATTTAAGCCTTACAATCAACCTTATATATAGTAGTAGTGACTACTGTTATCTCTGTTAGCTCCCATTCTTGCAGATGGGGATAAAGAGGCACAGAAGGGTTAAATAATTTCCCCAAAACAATACAGCAGGTGATTCCATTCCAGATCCAATTAATTTACAGCTCCTAAATCCAACCACCATGTTTTACCATCTATCTTATATAGCTCTTGGGGAGAGGTAAAACTGGAGGTCATTTACCAACAACATTTAAACCCCCAAGCAGCAAAATACTTTGTCTACAAAATAGTATTTATCATGTAATGATCCATTCTTTGTTTTCTGAAGTTAGTGTGGCTCTCGATCTTTGCACCTCAACATGCTCTGCCAACATCCCCTACACACACACACACACACACACAGTGCAGTCTCATCAAGGGCAAACGAAGATTGGCTAAGGGGCATTTCTATAACCTGCAGCCAGTTCTCAAACAGCTTTCAATACACCCAGGCCACGCTGTGGGCTCTGGACTGGCAGCCATCAGCCTAGATGCAAAGCTTAGGCCCTGTCCAGCTTCTCTATAGTCTACCAGGTCACATTTTCCACAGAAAACCCAACCAAGTGTGTGAGCTTGGTTACCCGCTTGAGAAATGGAAGTTTGACATAATGTCAACAACAAGGAGAATTAGAGCTATCATGTATCAAGTGCTATGAGCCTTCCATACAACCTTCTCAACAACCCTGTGAGTGGGAGTTGGCCGATCTCCCTGCCTTCCTCGTAGAAAACAGGGTCACAGAGTGGAAAGCACTCAACACAGGATCCCCAGAGAGAAGATATCTGGGTCAGGGCTCGCACTGAGAACTGCCCAACTCTAAATCTCTGCTCCTAACCACGAGGCCACAGTGGCTTCCCCGGAGAATAATAACAAATATCCCCAGAGCAGCTCGGTTCAGTGGATGTGTGCTGGTCATATATTAGGTGCTTGGTGCTTCATTAAGCGTTGGAGGTCTCATAAAGCAAAAATATGCCCTGCCTCATGGAACTTAGAGTTCAGTAAAGACAATTATAGAATTTTTCATCCAACAAATACTTACTGGGCATCTGCCATATGCCAGAGACAAACACAATTCTAGTATACGCAGCAGTGAACAGAAAAGGTAGTGGTGCTTCTTTCATAAGATCAACACATTTCAGAACAATGGAATTGAGCGTTTTAGACATATAATGGATAAGATAAAAGGAGAAACTATTCTAGCCAGTGCTGTGGCTCAGCAGATTAAGCAGCCATCTGCAGTGCCACATCCCATATAGGCGCTGGTTCAAGTCTCAGTTGCTCCACTTCTGATCCAGCTCCCTACTGATGTGCCCAGGGAGAACAGTGAAAGATGGCCCAAGTGCTTGGGCCCCTACACCCATGTGGGAGACCCAGATGAAGCTCCTGGTTCCTGGCTTTAGCCTGGCCCAGCCCTGGCCGTTGAAGCCATTTGGCAAGTGAACCAGCAGGTGGAAGACCTCTCTCTGTCTCTCTGTCTCTGTCTCTGTCTCTCTCTCTCTCTCTCTCTCTCTCTCTCTTTGTAAACCTGAGAGGCTGCCTGAATTGCAGTGCTGAGTAGCTAGCCCCAGGGTACACTTCAGGTGTCACAGGTGGAGGGGGAGGACATGAGGTTCCCGTTACAAGTGCTCCCAGAGAGGAATCTTAATTCTATTTCATGTCAAATGTTACTGTGTTGATGAACAACATTTTGTCATGGAAAGGAGAAGAGGTGTTAAAAGGAACATGAAGATGCAAAATGTCTGCTTCTTTGGGAAAAATAAACTATTTTTTTAATTAAGTGCTGCATAACTGGAGGGAGGGAGGAAGAGTGTGGTTGGAAAGTTTAGCTGAACCAACAGCAGGTTTCCTGTCTACAATCGCGGTGGGTGAGCCAGCACCAGACTACAGAACGTCTGCCATCGTGTTGGGAGAGTCCCCACGCGCAGTCTTCTAACCAGGAGGACATGTTTTTCTCAGAATCTAGGTTGGGGTGCAGGTGGCATTTTGCAAGCCCCAGTGGCCATTTCTCTCAGGCTAGGATTGAGGCCTCAGAGAAGCCCTTACTGAACACTGGCCCTGGATGTGCTAAGACAGCATGGCTCCCTTCCTGCCACGGGGCACATGTCCCACCGCAACGTGAAGTTTCCACTCTTACGTGAGTCAGTTTTCAGTCCAGTAGGCAGTAAACAAGAAGGCCAATGTTCCTGCTGTGGCAAACTCGAATTTGCTACATAAGTGGACCAAGTCCGTAAACCCTGAGTTGGTCCATCTCGATCTTTCCTGTGTTTGAGGCCCAGAAAGCTGAAGTGGATTGCCCAAGGACACACTGCAGACACAGCCTCTGACTCCTTCAGTGCTCTGTCCACATCTGCAAACTTTCATGAAAAACATGGATTCAAGCTAGGAAGACAACCATGAAAGCCCTGTGTCAGTGTTAAATGAGACATCCTCTTTGTTTCTTGAAAAAGAAGTGAATGGGAACCCTTTAAAGATCTATGGCACAGGGACTCATGCTATGGTGCAGCAGGTGTGGTGCAGTGGGTTAGAGCCCCGGCCTGTAGCACCAGCATCCCATGTGGGCGCCAGTTCAGTCCCAGCAGCTCCTCTTCCAATCCAGCTCTCTACTGTGGCTTGGGAAAGTAGCATAAGATGACCCACGTGCTTGGGCCCCTGCACCCATGTGGGAGACCTGGAAGAAGCCCCTGGCTCCTGGCTTCGGATCAGCTCAGCTCTGGCCATTGTGGTCATTTGGGGAGTGAACCAATGGAATGGAAGCGCTCTCTCTCTCTCTCTCTCTCTCTCTCTCTCTGTAACTCTGTCTTTCAAATAAATAAAATAAATCTTTTTAAAAAAAAATCTATGGCACACTAGAAGCAAAACCCTCCCTCATAGAGCAGTTCCCTTCATTAGACTGCTAAGCATCCTTTATAAGCAATAATGGTAGAAAACCATCATATAGGCTCCATGTGCTTATGACAATCCTAGGGAAAGGCTTTAAAGTACCATCAGTTAGGGCTTCTGCCTGCAGATGCAGTTAAAAACCATGGACTTTTTTTTTTTTTTTTTTTGGTAGGCCTCTTCTTACTACAATGAAACACTGAGACAGCTAACTTTATAAGAGAAGTTTACGGAGCTCACATTTTTGGAGGTTCAAGTACAAGATTAGGTAGCCCCATTTGTTTGGCTTTGGCATCTGGTGAGAGTGATGGATGGCAATGACAGATTGCATGCAGACAACAGCTCACATGCTGAACCAGTAAGCAGAGAGAATGGGCGGTTTTTATAACAACCCTCTCACAAAACTCCAGTGGTTACTTAAGAAATACTTTCTGAGGTCATGCTCCCAGTGATGTAAGGACCTCCCAGTAGGCCCCATCCCCTAATGGTGCCATCACCCTGGGAATAAGAAGTGTGACCCTAGGAACCAGCTGTGCATGACACAAACCTTCCAAACCACAGCAAATTCCTATGCAAAAAACAAAATTAAAAGATTCTAAAAGATGGAGAAAGGAACACAAAGCAGCTAGGGACCTTGGAGCCAAAGAAATAACCATATGACAGTGATTTTCCTGGGTTTTCTTTGGCCTCTTTCACCCCAGATCTGGAGCTAGAGAAGCCAATAACTCACAAACACTAATAGGAGCAGGAAAAAAACACTCAACAAAACTCAACCAAGCCTGCTCCCTCCAGCCAAAGAACCAAGAAAGAAGCAGCCTCCCCAGAAAGAAACTGTAGCTTCTACACTCGGCCAAACACCACAGGAGAAAAAAAAAATTTTGGTCGAGCCAAGGCTGAATGAGGAACCGAGACCTCTACCCTTGAGGGACTCTAAAAAGGGTTGTGTCAGAAAAGGTTTAAAAAAAAAAAAAAAAAGGAACCAGGATTTTCAGCAGCATCAACTCAGTGGAGACCATCTGGGGTCTAGACCATCTAGGCGTCCACCAGCAGTACTGAGATGTCCCTGCCCTCCCACTAGACTGCTGTGGGGGAGACCTACTAGAGAGTCAAGAGCTTCAGCGTAGCCCATCGTTCACAAGGTCATCCTCATCGTGGAGATCAGATGGAGGCCACGAAGCCCATGCTTGCCCTCAGTAATGATCCTCCCCTCAGGAACCAACTGAGTCCGTGTGGAGAACTTGGACTTCTGCTTCCATCTGGCAGTAACAAGACAGAGTCCCTCTCCCTTCCCTTGCCAAAATGGTGTCAGGAAAAGCCAGCTAAAACAGATGGTTTAAATAAGATCCAGAGTCTCATAACATTATATGAAAATGTTCATATTTCAACCAGAAAATCATTTTTCCTTCCAAGAAGCAGAAATATCTTATCTGAATGAAAAAATACAGTCAATAGATGCCAATACCAACATGACAGAATTATGTTAGAATTATCTGACAAAAAAGTTTTAAGCACCTGTGATAAAGATGCTTCAAGGAGCAATTATTAACATGCTTTCAATAAATGTTTAAAGCCTCGGCAAAGAAATAGAAAATCTCAACAAAGATCTACATAAAATGGAAAGTAAATCCAAATGAAATTTTTAAAACTGAAAACACAATAATCAAAGTAAAACCCCAGTGGATGGACTCAACAGTATCATGGTGACACAGAGGAAAGAATCAGTGAATTTTTGGATTGAACAATCTGAGCAAGAAAGAAAATAGATTGAAAAACTAAGAACAGCAGTAGGCATTTAGCCTCAGGGTTAAGACACCACATCCCACACTGGAGACCCTAGATGTGATGCCTGGCTATGGCTCTTGACTGCAGCTTCCTGCCAATGCAGATCGTCATACTGCAATGATGATTCATGTAGCTGGGTTCCTGCCACCCACACGGGAGACCCGGAATGTGCTCACAGTCCGGACTCCACGCCGTAGTTCAGCCCCGGTCATTGTGATCATCTGAAGAGTGAACCAGCCGATGTCAGTGCTTGTTCTCTTTGTCACTAGCTGACTCACTCTCTCTTCCTGCATCCCTTTAAAATAATTGTTTAATTTTAAAATATGATAATAATAAGCATAGCCTCAGAGACTCATGGGCCATAACAAAAAGATTCAATGTTTGTGCTAGTGGAGTCTGAGAAAGAGAGGAGAAGGGAGACAGGGCTGAAAGATGACTCAGAGAAAAGAGAAGCCATGGCAGACGAGTGTCAGGTGCCCCCATCACTGTGCCAGCCACAACAGTCATGAGGCCCTAACATGGGCTGTGCCAGCCACAAGCCTCGAGCTTAAGTCACCAGCTAGCACAGTAATGACTAGAGCAGTGGTAGGTTTAGAATCCTCTGATGATTTGCCCAGAATATCTGGACAGGCTTATTGTTGAAGCGTGTTCCCATTAAAAATTCAGATTGTGAATATTGGAATAAATTCCTGCTTCTTCAGCACACAGATAAGAACACAGAACCATAGGGATGAAATACATAATAACATTACCAACTGAACGAAGGTGCCAGTGAGTGACCCTAAAGGATAGTCATTTATGAGCTGTCTGACAATGAATTCAAAACAAATGTTTTAAAGAAGCTCAGTGGACTGTAAGAAAATATAGAGAAATAATTCAGAAATATATCAGAAAAATCTAAGAGATCAAAATTTTCAAAAACATCATGGAGTGGAAAAATACAATGAATGAAATGAAAAATGCAACATGAAAGTATAAAGAGCAAATCTGATAAAACAGAAAATTCTATGAACACAGAGACAGATTATTTAAAAACATATCATCAGAGGAGAAAAAAAATAGTGAAAAGTAACACAAAAATCTTAGAAGATTTATGAGACAGCATCAAAAAGAGAGAATATATGAGTCATTGGAATTCAACAGGGAGTAGAGACAAATAAAAAGGCAACAAGGTTATTTAAAGGAATAACAGCAGTTAACTTTCCAAATCTACAGAAAGATAACAATATTGAATTACCGGAAGGTCAAAAGTCTCCAGCAGGTTCAACTGAAGTAAAACTACCTTATGATGTAATATCAAAGACAAAGAGCAGATTCTAAAAGCACTAAAAGAAAAGGAGCAAATAAGATCAAAGGGAGTTCCAGTGTTCCCAGAAGAAAGTTCTCAGCAGAAACCTGAAAGGACAGGAGAGAGTAGAACGATACAGTCTAAGCAATGAAGACGGGACAGGCATTTAACCTAGTAGTTAAAATGCTTCTCATCATATACAGAAGCCCACTCAATTGGACTAGAGACTTAATGTAACACCAGAGACTATGAAATTTATAAAAAATAACATTAGAGAAAGTCTCTATGGCATTGCCTTGGGTAGCGATTTTTTGGGTGTGACTTCCAAAGCACAGACAACAAAAGCAAAAACAGACAAATGGAATCATATCAAACTAAAAAAGTTTCTGAAGATTTAAACAATAATTAGAGTGAGACAACAAATAGAATGAGAGAAAGTATTTGCAAACTATATATCTGATTAGAGGTTATTTTCCAAAAATATATAAGGACCTCAAACAACTCAAATGCAAGAGGACAGGAGCCAGAGCTGTGGCTTAGCAGGTAAAGCCACTGCCTGCAGTGCTGCATCCCATATGGAAGCCAGTTCGAGTCCCAGCTCTCTGTTAATGGGCCTGGGAAAGCAGCAGAAGATGATCTAAGTCCTTGAGCCTCTGCACCCATGTGGGAGATCAGGAAGAAGCCCCTGGATCCTGACTTCAGATTAGCCCAGATCCACCATTTGGGGAGTGAACAAATGGATGGAAAATCTCTAAGTCTCTCCCCATCCCACTCCCTGTAACTGTGCCTTTCAAATAAATAAAATAAATCTTTAATATCTGAGCTCTCATGTCTATTGCAGCACTATTCACAATAGCCAAGATATGGAATCAACCTAGATGTCCTTAAAGAATGAATACATTAAAAAATGTGATATATCACACACACACACACACACACACACAGTGAAATACTGTGATAAAAAAGAACAAAGCATGTCATTTGCAACAATATCAATGAACCTGTAGGGTATTATATTAAGTGAAATAACCCAGGCACAGAAAGATAAATATTACTCATATGTGGAATCTGAAGAAGTTAATCTCACAGAAATAGAGAGTAGGGGCCAGTGCTGTGGCATGGTGGGTTGGGCATCTGCCTGTGGTGCTGGTGTCCCATGTGGGCACCAGTTTGGGTTCGGGCTGCTCCACTTCCAATCCAGCTCCCTAGTGATGGCCTGGGAGGGCTGTAGAAGATGGGGTGCTTGGGCTCCTGCACCTATGAGGGAGACCTGGAAGAAGCTCTTGGCTCCTGGTTCCAGATTGGTCCAGCTCCAACCATTGCAACCATTTGGGGACTAAACCAGCAGATGGAGGACTCTGTCTCTGTCATCTCTCCTCTCTGTGACTCTGCATCTCAAGGAAATAAATAAAATAAATTAATTAATTAAAAAATAAAGAAGAAGGAGGAGGAAGAGAGAGTAGAATTGTGTTTACCAGAGGCTCGAATAGAGATAGGGAGTGGGCAAGAGGGTAGGGGGACATTGCTCAACAGACACATATAATTGGAGGAATGAGTTCAAGATATCTATTGTGTACCATGGTGACTATAGTTAATGATGATTTATTGTATTCTTGAAAGATGCAAAAAGAGTGGATGTTAAGTGTTCTCACTGCAAAAATGATAACTATACATGTGTTAATTAGCTAGAGTATATATATTTGAATGCTTAAATATGTATTTCAAAACATCATGTTGGATACAATAAATACATACAATTTTATCTGTCAATTTTAGAAAATGCTGAATGAATCCCAGATAGGATAATTGCCTGTGCATTAAACAGAGAGCTATAAAGTCTGTACAGCAAAAACTGAGAAAGGAAACCAGAACCAGTCAAATCGACAGTTATAGCTGAACAGTTCAACACCTTTCTCTCAACAATGAATAAAAAACACCCAAACAGAAAACATCAAGGACACAGAACACAGAGACAGCATCAACAACAGGACCTGATAGATATTCACAGAACATTCCATTCAGTAACAGCAGAATACACTTTTTTTTTAAGTGTACAAGGAACACATACAAGACAAACCATGAACAGGAACACATACAAGACAAACCATGAACAGGAACCATACACACTGTCTGGAACATGCATGCGACAACCTGAAGAAATGCCAGAGAATAATTCTGAATGAAAACAGAATTCCCAAAAGGTCACATGCTGGGTGATTCAGGTCACATAAGAGTTTTTGAAATGACAAAATTATAGGAATGGTGAACAGATTAATAGCTGCCAGGGGTTCTGGAGGGGACGGGGTAGAAGAGAAGTGGGTATGGCTATAAAAGGGTGACACGAGGGATCCTCTGCGTGTGTATCTACAATTCTCTCAAATTTAAAATCAGATTAAAAAATAACTACAAAGCACTCTTCAGATTTCACAGAAATTTTAAAAAGCTTTTTTTAAAGTGCATGTAAAAAGTGACAGGAATCCAAATAAGGCCTGTACTAGTACAATACCAACGTCAACTTTTTCATTTTGAAAAATGTGCTGAGCTTATGTGAGGTGATATCCTTGGAAGAAACTGGGTGAAGGGTACATAGAATTTCTGTGTATTATTTTTACATCTTCTGTGAGTCAAACTGTTTCAAAATAAGAAATTATAATTTTTAAACCTTTAACGTTTTTATTAACATGTACCACTTGTACTCTTTTTTTTTTTTTTTTTTTTTTTGACAGGCAGAGTGGACAGTGAGAGAGAGACAGAGAGAAAGGTCTTCCTTTTTGCCGTTGGTTCACCCTCCAATGGCCGCCGCGGTTGGCGCGCTGCGGCCGGCGCACCGCGCCGATCCGATGGCAGGAGCCAGGTGCTTTCTCCTGGTCTCCCATGGGGTGCAGGGCCCAAGGACTTGGGCCATCCTCCACTGCACTCCCTGGCCACAGCAGAGAGCTGGCCTGGAAGAGGGGCAACCGGGACAGGATCGGTGCCCTGACCGGGACTAGAACCCGGTGTGCCGGCGCCGCAAGGCGGAGGATTAGCCTAGTGAGCCGCGGCGCCGGCCCCACTTGTACTCTTTTATGGGATACAGTGCAATTTTTTTCCACAAATAGGACTTTTTACATGTCACTATTAAAATCCAAATTTTAAACAGATTTTTGGTCTGGTGGTTCATGCCCACTAATTCATTTGTCTTCAGCACCTTTCTCTGGCTTCTCCAGAACTACTACTGTCACACTAAAGCTGCAGGAGTCTTCCCAACTCAAACTTGGGCTTCCTCAGTGTTTTGACTTTTCTAGCGACGACATCATAGAGAGAATAAATAGATTGGCGAGCCTTTCCTATGTCTTTTCCAGTGCAGTTTGGAATCCATTTATTGACCACTTCTTTCAAGTTGTTTGTTTGCCCCTCCTACATCATGATTTTCATATCTTCGTCCAGATGTGGAGGACCTCTTAGAGCTGAGCATAAGAAGTCTTCGGTATCTGATTGTTGTGTTTTTCAGTAAAACCAACACAAGATAAAGCAAATAACTGTCAGCAGTCTTGACGTCAACATGCGTTTCAGTCATTGTCTGCCATTTTGTGAGCATGGAACACATTTTGTCACTGGTAAGATCCATGCCACGGAAGCTCGTCAGGCAGTTTTTACCCTCCACAGGCTTAGTAATCAGCTTGAATTTTCTAAACGCAACGTCATCATTCTGCAGGTAAGCAAGACTCACTTCAATTACATGATCCTTCTTGAGACTATCAGAAGCAATTTTGGTCCCTTGAATCCTCGTGACCACTGTTTTTCCATTATTTCTTATATTGAGCACAGCAGGTGCTTTCGCACCATACCAATCTTTCTTAGAAAATGGATCAACCACTTTCTTTTTGGCTCCCTTTTTGCCGCCTTTTTTAAGGCCTGCTTGTTCTTGCCACCAGTCATGGTGGTGCCCAGACAGCCAAAAAAGACTGTGCAATATTTCAACATATATACGCAACATCAACCAGTCTAACCAGGCAACTAGCTTTTCCATCTGCATTTGGAGCCCAGCAGCTCCTCTCTTCCAGTTCTTTATGCAGAATATAACACATTATTGTGAGAGTTTCAGTACCCAGTATCCAGCTGCCTCTGTTCTCCCTCCCCCTACCTTTCCCAGGCTCTGATAATCACTATTCTAAGTTCACATTGACTTTTTAAACTTCCACTTATGAGAAACATGTGGCATTTGTCATTCTGTGTCTTATTAATGATCTCTAGTTCCATTCGCTTTGTAGCAAATGTCAGGATTCCATTAGGTATATATACTACATTTTCTTCCTCTGTTCACCTATTGATGGACACCTAGGTTGGTTTCATATTTTAGCTATTGTGAGTAGTGCTGCAATGAACACAGGAGTGCAGGTATCTCTTTCATACACCGATTTCATTTCCTCCTAGGTATGTACCCAGAAGTGGATAGCTGAGTCTATGGTGTTTATTTTTAGTTTTTAGAGGTACTGCCAGACTGTTCCCCATAATGCCCGTAATGATTCACATTCCTACCAGCAGTGTGTGTAAGTATCTCCATTTCTCCACATCCTCACCAGCATTTATTATTTCTTGCCTGTTTGATAACAGCCATGCTAACTGGAGTAAGATGAGACTTCACTGTGCTTTTGATTTTCATTTCCCTGAAGGACAGTGATTTTTTTTTTGGTGTTGAATTCTTTGTGTTCCTTGTATATTCTCTATATTAAAACTTTGTCAGATGCATATTTACAAAGATTTTCTCACACTCATTGTCTCTTCATTGTGTTAATTATTTCTCTTGCTTTGCAAAATCTATATATAATATAATATAATATAATATAATTTATTTGTAGTCTTGTTGCCTATGCTTTTGGAGGCATATCCAAAAAATCAGTGCCTATGTTAGTGTCTTGAAGTTTTTTTCCTATTTTTTCTTTTATAGTCTCGGGTCTTAAGTTTGCATCTCTAATCCAGTTTCAGTTGACTTGTATAGGGTGGGAGGTGGTGGGTGGTCAACAGTCTTTGGCCTATAAGAAGCCAGTTCTCCTAGCTCAGGCTGCTGAAGAGACCATCCTTTCTCCAGGACATGTTTTTGGTACCTTTGTCAAAGAACAGTTGACTATAGTTGCATGGATTCATTTCTGAGGTTTCTACTCTTCCATTGGTCCACATGCCTCAAAACATTTACTATTCTTATCTTCTTTTAATTAATTCTTAAAAGACCGCAGACAAATTCCAGTCCATGCCACTGGGGTTGCATGTGAGCATTGTATAGCTATACTCACCCCCTGGGAAAGCACATTCTTTTAAGTGTGGATGAGCTATAAATCAGAGTCCTTGACCAGAGTGTTCAAGTCTACCAATTTTCTTTAATTTCTACAATGTAACTCCTTTTGTATTTGGAGTTCCCATTCAGTCAATGTGGTAGAAACAAGCCGAGACAGCCCAACTCCTACCACTTACTCCTTTCCCTGTGGAGATGGTACACGTTCTGCGACACTTTTGTATAACCTAATATCAAAGTGAGGTGGCGGATGGTGGAGAGCAGGGACAAACATACCCTCATCCCTGGAGTCATCTGCCCACACTGCTATCCCTAGAAGAACCAATCACTTCAGAGTCCCTCAGTCATTGGTCCACACAGGCCACTGCTAGGTCATCCCTGAGCCCCACCTACGAGACCTCTGTACCCAACAGTACCACATCCACACCATGGATATTAGTTTCCTGTGCCTGCTATGATGGATCACCATAACTGTAGTGCCTTAAAACAACACAAACGTATTATCTCAGAATTCTGGAGGTCAGAAGCCTGAAGTGGATCCACTGGGGCTAAAATCAAGGTGACAAGAGGGCTGTTTGCCTGGTAGAAGCTCAGGAGGAATCCGTTTTCTTGCTTTCCCTTCTGGGAGACTGCCTACAGTTCTTGGCTGAGGCCGCATCGCTGCATTGTGAACTCTTGTTTCCGTCCTCACACCCCCTCCTCTCCCAGCTCTGATATTCCAGGACCATGCCCCCACCTCAGGACCCTCACTTAATCCCATTGATAAGCCCTTTTGCATGCAAGGCAACACAAGCACAGGCTCTAGGGGTTAGTGTGCATGGACACATTGGAGGCAGAGGGTAGTGAAGAGATGAACAGAGACTATTCTGCCTCCCACATCACCTGTGGCACTTGGGGTCATCCCATCCTCACCCACCACAGGAGCTACTTAGTGAGAAACCACCCCGAAATAACCATTTTACTACTATGATATCCCGGTTTCTGTGGCTCAGGAAGTCAGACCAGACTCAGTGCGGAGGGTTTGTCTCTGCTCCATGATGACTAGGGCTTCAGCTGGGAAGACCTAAGGCCCAGGGATGACCGGACAGCTGGACACTGGAATCATCAGTAAGTCTCATGATGCCCAGGTCTTATGGTCAGTGCCAGGTGTCAGCTGAGACCTCCACTGGGATGCTAACGGGACCAGGTACTCGTGGCTTCTCCTTATGTGCACAGCACTGAGTGAGAGCCCCCATGGAATCACACTCACACTCAAGTCTCAAACATAAGTGTCCCAGAAAACAAGGCAGACGCTACATTGTCTTTTGTCACTGTACTTCTGAAATCGCACAGAATTATGTTTTGCCATGTGCTGTGGGTCAAAGTGCTCACAAACTCATCCAGCTTCCAGGGGATGGAAGTAGACCCTATGTCCTGGTGGGGTGCGCTAAGCTTGCTTTATAGAACAGCTACGGGGCTGTCAGGTGGGTTTCATATCTTTGCCTTGCTTGGCAGCTGTTCCTCTGCAGTCTTGCTTCCTGTCCCCAGAACTCTACCCTGGCACGACCCAGGCCTTCTGGTCTGGATCCCACAGGCCTGGGAGTAGATGTGGCCACCTCTCAAGGTTCACGCAGAGGGCAGAAATCAGAGGAGCTCTCAAAACTTTCCCTCCACCTCACTCTTCTCCAGCTAGGGAAGGGGCTGGGGAGCGGTATCTCTGCTTCATCATGTTCTTGCCGAAGTTTATTATCCACTTCCTGAGTTCTTCCAACCCTCCCATGGGTCCAGGATTTAAAAACTAAAAGGCCAGCAATTTTCTCAGGAATGCCGTTTTTGCCTTATTCCTTCCCCAAAGCAAAAGCACCAAAAGTTCTCATCCTCCTTGGATGAAGCACAAGGTCAAAGAGCATAGGGAAGTGGATGGAGATGAGCCTATCAGTAAACTTTTCCAGAATGTTATCTTACCACAGGTGCTAATATCACAAAACTGTGGCCTCTGTTCAGGCTCTTCCTGCTCTCCCACCCCAACATGCTGGTATTTGGAGATGTTTAGGAGGTAACTGGGGTTAGATGAAGTTGTAAGGGTGGGACTTCGGTGATCGAATTCATGTCCTTAGAAAAAGCGAAACCAGGATGTTCTCTCTCCATTCAATCATTCACTCAGCAAACATTTGCTCTGTCTATCCATCAGTCTTCTACTGCCATGGAAAAAAGTGATCAAGAACCTAACAGCATGAATTTATTCTCTCACAGCTTCTGTGGGTCACAAATCTGCCCAAGCTCCACTGGATCCTCTGCTCAGGGTCTCACTGGGCTGAAACCAAAGTGTGTGTCCGGCCCGCGGTTCTCATCTTGGACTCCGGGTGTTCTTCCAAGCTCGTTGGTTAGCGGCTGAATTCATTTCCTTGCGGTTGTCAGATTGAGGTGCCCTGTGAACTGTCGGCTTCTAGGGTGGCTCTCTGTCCTTGCCACAGGCCCCCTCCATCTCAGCAACAGAAAACCTCCTCGTGGTGGACCCCTTTCGTGTTCTGAATGCGTCTGCCTTTCCCTTCTGCCTCCAGCCAGAGAAAGCCGTGTGTACTTTTGAAGGACTTGTGTGAGTAGCTCAGGCCTCTCTACATAATCTTCATAATCTCCCCATTTTAAGGGCAACTGACTTGGGACTTCAGTAACACCTGCAAAATCCTTTTACTACGGTACCTAGATTTGTGGTTAATTGAATAAGCAGGGGCTGGGAATTCTTCGGCTCTCGCCCACTAAATCCCTGCTGTGAGGCAAGAAATGAGGACACTGAGATGGCTATGGCAAAATCCTCATCCACAGGGACCTACAGCCAACAGCACGTGGCAAACACAAAGTCTCTAGAACACAGGGCGATGACCAGTGATCCAAGCGGAGTGCACGTTCTGCAGGACGTCAGAGGTATCAGGATGAACCCTCCCGGAGAGCAGGCAGAGGGGCTTCCCAAAGTGACAGGGTCTTTGCCTAGAGGGACAGAAGAGGAAAGAAGGCATTCAGGTGACGGTCACACCACGGACGAAGACAGAAAGACCGTGGACAGTTTACAGGAGTGCCCCATAACCCAATAATGCCCAGACTTACAAGGTTAGAAGCACCAGCAGCCAGGGCTGGAAAAGCTACTGGGATACGTTTGTTTACACAAGACGACACAGGCCATCCCAAAGGACGGTAGGCAGGAAAGAGACCGAGCGAGATCTGCTTTGATGACAGCTTGGATAGTGGAGGTGGAATCCAGAGCCAGAGAAAGGAGTTAGTCGGTGTTTATAGCATCTCATGCTTCTCAAACTAACTGTTTTAGTCAGTTCTGGCTGCTAGGACAAATTGCCATGGCTGGGTGACTTAAACAACATAAATTTATTGCGAACACTTCTGGATGCAGTCCCCAGAACAGAGTGTAAAACAAAGTAGACACTTGAAAAAAAAATCTCAATGCAGGCAGACGTTCGTAGAAAATGTTCTCAGTGTCTTCCTGTGGAGATAAAACTGAATGATCTCTTGATCCATTTTCTAATGCATACATTTTTACTTGTGTTCATTTTATATAACATATAATAAGATAAATAATCTAAGTAGTATAGTACATGAAAAGGCTTCAAAAGGCTTATGGAAAATTTGTAAAAAATAGAAAATTTGTAAAAGATAGAAAATATATTTTAATTTTCTTATGTAAGAAGCAGAGACAAAGAGAGGATTTCATCCATGGGTTCACTCCCGCAAATGCCTGCAATGGCCAGTGCTGGGTCAGGTCAAAGCTAAGAGCTGGAACTCAGTCTGGGGCTCACAGATGGGTGGAAGAACCCACTTATTTGAACCATCACTAATCACCCAGGTTTTGCCCTGGCAGGAAGCTGGAGCCTGGAACCAAACCCAGGTGCTCCAATATGGGATGTGGGCATCTGAACAGCTAGGCCGGATGCCTGCTCTGCATCTCTTATTTCTATTCTTCCGTGAACTTTTTGAAATCCCTCATACTTTGTGTATTTGCTTACTTTATATTTTTTGCTCATATATGGCTTATAGATTATATATTTATTCAACAAGTGTTTTATTTATGTGCATTTTCTAAATTTTCCACAATGAATATGTATTATTTTTCCATGAGAAGTGATAATAATAGGTAACATTTACCGAGCCCTCACAGTGGCCAAGCATGAAAGCTCAATACTTTACATGAATTATCTCAACATCCCTGGGAGACAGGGATTATCATTATCCCCATTTAGTATTCATAGCTAAGGACCCTGAAGTTCAGAGAAGTTAAGTTAGCGCTGGAGCTGGAATTCAAACCCGAGAGCCTCTATGCTATCGCTACCAAATACTAACTAGATCAATGCCTGTGTCTCGAAACACACAGAAGATCATTATAAGAATGAAGAGAGGAGCAGGCATTTGGCCTAGCGCTTAAAACGCCCGAGTCCCATGTTGGAGTACCTGAGTTCAATACCTGATTCCACTCCTGACTCCAGCTTCGTGTTAATGCAGGCTCAACTTGAGGTATCAGGCGAAGGGTCAAGTCACTGGGTTCTGCCACCCAAGTGGGAGACTTGGATTAAGCTCTCAGTTCCTGGTTTCTGCCCCTGGTCCAGTGTCAGCCCAGTTCTGGCCAGTGAAGGCATGTGCGGAATAAGTCAGCCTCTCTCTCTCACACACACACTTTCTAATAAATAAATAAATTTTTAAAAAATTTTCAAAGAATAAAGAGGCACATTAATAATGGCTATCCCATTGGAAGCTCACAAAAAATCTTTTAAAATACTTTAATTTTTTTTTTTTATTTATTTGAAAGGCAGGGAGAGACAGAAAGAGGCCCAGAGAGATCTTCTACCTGGCTGATTCACTCTCCAAATTGCTGCAACAGTTAGGGCTGGGCCAGACCAAAGCCAGGAGCCCAGAACCCCATCTGGGCCTCTCCTTGGGTAACGGGAATCCAACTACTTGAACCATCACCTGCTCCCTCCCAGGATGTCCATTAGTGGGAAGCTGGAACCAGGAACAGAGCCAGAACTCAAACCCAGACACTCTGATGTGGGACGTGTCTTAACTACTGCTCCAAATGCCTGCCCCACACGAGAACTTATGACACCAACAGGCACTATTATGTCCACTTTCAAGACAAAGTCACAGGCCCGGATGACCGTGTTTTGCAACTGCCTCCTGCAGGTGCTCTCTCTCCTCTCGTAAACCTTTTACCCCACAATACAGATCTTTCTTAGCTCTTCGGTATATTAACTGTGGACGCAGCTCTGCTTCTCTTTGGAGAGCTTGAGGTTTGTAAGCAAATCTTCTAGGAAGTTACCAGAAGACAGGTCAGGAGACTTCCCATCTTGGCACTACCTCAGAAACGTCAGTTTTCCCACCTGTAAAATGAGCTGGTTAGAGACTCAGTTGCCTAGGGATCAACACAAAGCTGGTATTTGTCCGCCTGACGACCCAGGTGAGGACTGACTACCGTGCACTTTCTCACCTGCACCACAGAAACTGCAGCCTTGACCCCAGGAAACAAAATGCTTTGTGAGATCGTCCCAGGTAAGCAGAAGATGGGTGGCCTCTTGGACAGCATCGGCTCCCTGTCTCTGGCTAAGCATAGACAAGAAATGCACCTCATTCATTCAGCAGTTGCTTGGGGACCTGTGACACGCCAGCTAGGGGTAAGCATGTGGATACTACCTACAGTGAACTAAGCAAAGCTCTGCCTGCATGAACTTCCCATTCCAGTTGGGAGACAGCTATGTAAATGCATCAATTCATATAAAAATAATTTATGATAGAAAGACTACCTGATGGCACTTGTACTCCAGGGTTCTGCAAAAAAAAAAGTGGGGGGAGGGTACAGGGGCGGGTCATGTCTGGTAGGGGCTACCTTTACTCTCCTTTTGGTGCAATAGCAAAAGATAAAGAAAGGGCATTGAAATAACATCGACCTTGCAGTTGCAAGACTCGGATTTTAATCATAGTTCTGAATTCAGCCTGTGAACTTGAACTAATTACTGTAACCTTTATAAGCTTCCAGAACCTCCTCTGTAAAATGGAGATAATGGTACCAGCTGTGTCTTCCTTACAGCGACAATGCGAAGATCAAACCACATGGTGAAATCAAATAAATAATAAGCTCTGGTTTTTTCCCAATTTGTAAACTTTCAGTTCTAACACCCCAAGCAAGTTCAAATTGCTGCTAAACTCAAGCTCTGGCATAAACTTGAAAACACCAAGTCCCAGCTCCAATCCTAGCAACGCCAGGGGATTTCATCTCAAGGCATAAGGACATTTCATAATAAACCACCGGGGTGGGGAGATGCAGACACGAAGGAAAACAGCGTCTATCCAGCACTTCCTTTTCCCTCTCACTGCAGGCATTCAGTAAAGCCATTCGAACCTCCAAAGGGTCACACTGTGACTCCTCTAATTAGAAGTAGCGCCAGTAGTGGCTGTTGTATGCCACTGTTGGTCAATTGATACTTAATAGTTTCCATTTCTAAGAGTCTTAGAACCAATTAAATAAATTTAACATATGGAATATGTACAGCAAAATTGTAACCAGGACCTGGTAGGATCTCTGAGACCTGTTTGCTTTTTCTTGCTCGTTTCTCTTTGCATTTTGTGTTTCTTTTTTCATGCATTCACAAGATATTTATCCTACATGCACATGCAGGAGTCAGACAGCTTGAAGGGGCGGCCCTGCAATTCACATCTCAACTCCCAGTCTTGGCTGTTCCTCCCAGGTCTCCTCTGGGTTTAAAAGCCACCATGGCTTTCTTATTAGATTAGGTGCTTCTTAGGGGAAATGTTGTGATTGCTGTTTCTTCCCAGTCTGTCATTTCTAAATTTTTAAGACTCCCCAAACAGGCCTGGTTCTCACCAAATTACCATGCAGAAAGTGCCCTTCCCCACACCACTCGACCATGTAGAAAACCCCATGGCTCCTTCGTCCTGAAGCCACCAAAGTGGGAATTCAGATTCTACCGCTTGCCGGTTCTGGGAGTTCAGAGCAGCTTCTCATCCTGCCCCAACTGCAGTCATGTCATCTATAAAGTGGGAAAACACTACTGCCAGGTAGGTGGTTCTAAGGCTGTGATAAAGGCTGGTGCTGTGCCAACCTCAAAACTTTTTGCTGTCAATAAAGACAGTCATGGGAAGCCGGGCGGCTGCTCTAGTCTGGAGGTTGAGCTCAGTTTGTTATCAGAAAGGTGGAATGGAGCTCTGGTTCTAGCCTCTAATGAACTGGTGCTCAGTTATCCTAGCTTCCTTCATTTGCCTTGGGCTGGTTGCTACACTTCTCCGAGCCTTGGCTTCCTCACCTGTAAAACGTGGATAATAATATAAGCGGACAGCGGGCCTCAAATTATGGCCAGAGATCCTGGCGGTCCCCAAGACCCTTTCAGGGTCCTCAAGGTGAGAATTGCTTTCATAGTGGTCCTTTTCACTCTGATTCCTCATAGGTGCACAGCAGAGTTTACCAAAGGTTACGTGACATGCAATGATGTCACTGATCTGCAGGCTAATAGAAAGTGTGCTTTTCCTCTTTTCCAATTTAATTTTCCAATACAGCAAATATGTATCCAACCCAAATAAATAAAAGCTATTTAAGGTCTTCAGTATGACTTTAAAGGGAACCTGAGACAAAACATTTTGAGAATGGTTGCCTGATAGGATTGTTGTAAAGATTAAGCAGCAACCATACAAAAAACCGAATAAACAATACCCTTGAGAGTCTTGCTTCCACACTCCTGATTCCTATCTAATAAGGGTCTTGCACCAAATGCAAAAGTCATCCTTGTTTTATTGCTCGCTGGTTCTTTAGATAGTGAAAGTCCAGTCCATGCTAAATCTAGAACAATGTAAAGAGACACACTGCACAGAAGCTCCTCACCCCTACAGTTCCATGAGACCAAGGGCCCTTAAGAGAGAGGAACCCCGGTGTCCGTGGGGTTCTCCGGCTCCCAGCACCCGAGCTGCCCTCCTGGTATACATAATCTCATCCAGCCTGAAGCAGCTGGCAGGGGGCCTGAGATAAGGGAAACTCAGCCTCCAGAAAACCCTCCTGAGTGACTGATCATCAAGACGAGGTGCAGCCTCAAAACAGGAATCATTTCCTTAAGGTTTGGGTAATTTCCATGGAAACAGACTCACAAAGATCCTTCCAAAAATTCGTGGAAAATTTAAATAAAATAGGTTTATTTTGCTGCAAAAATTTTTTTTGAAATCCATGCATATGCAGGGTCTTCAAAAATTTCACAGAAATATATATTAGGAAAAAACTATATTTCTATTTTCAACCAAAATACATTGAATTTCATTTTCCACAAATTCTTTGAAACATGTGCCTAGTTATTTTTTAAACAGAAGGGGAAGTACAATGATCTACAAGGGCAAAGCAAGGTAAGCAATGCAAAAATGCTTAAATTATCGGTATTTCCCCCCATTTACTATCCTGGCACCCTCTTAGGGTGGAAAACCAGCATCCCTAACTTCTGATCTACAGGCAAGCATCTTAGGACCTTGGCCGAACGGGCACGTGCTGGACTGTGATCATCAAGACGTTCTTATCAGAATCCTGTAATTTTCTAGTTCGCAAATTCTAGGTCGGTGGGCAGCACTTGCAAGCCAGGACCTTGTTTATGGGTTTTTAAAAAGCAAACAGACAAGCAGACCGTGCATCAGCAAAGACCGAAGGAACAGGTGCAGGCCATTGAGAAAGTTTTGCATAGCAGCTAATTTAATTACAATTTTCTTTCCTGGGGAGTCAAGGGGTTATTTATGTCAGAGAAATGGGAGCCCCGGGGGAAATGGGAACCCTTGCACGTCTTTCAGCTACTTCTTTCTCCCCAGCCTAGGAAACAAAAACGCCAAGCGGTCTCTCAGCGAGCCGGCCACGCGGTCGGCACCCAAAGCCAGCCTTGCCCACCCCAGTTCCCGGCCTCGCCAGCGGCCACTGCACCACACCCGGCCACCTGTTGCTGCCCTGGCGCCCAGAGCCGAGCTCAAACCGCCACTAGAGTTCGTTCTAATTCCCCAGAGCCAAGCTAGCCGGGAAGCCCGCCGCGCCGCGCCGCGCCGCGCCGCGCCGCGCCTGCTAATCCGCAGGCCGGGCGGGGACTGCGCAGAGTCTCCCCGCCCCAGGCTCCTTTTGTTTTCGCGCTGCGCTCCGAAGTGTCAAAACCAAACCCGGACCGCAGCCCCTCGCCGGGACTCGGCTCACGCGCGCTCTCCCCCGGCGAGAACCCGGGAGCTAACGCAGCGCCCTCCGGCCAGCCGAGGCAAAGCGGGGTCCACCCGGGCTCGGGAACGCATGGCACACACGGATTGCCGCATTAGGGTCCCCAAGTGCCCCTGCATCGCGAATCGCTCGGAGCTCCGGAGCCGCCCACCGCTGCAGGAGCCGGACGCCGGGAACGCCTGTTCACTTGCCGTTCCGAGACCCCGCCCGCCCGCGCTCTAAGCGCCGCGGGGGAGCTCGAGGCGGAGGCCGTCCGGGCTCCCCCCCGTGCGTCTCGGTCCCGAAAGTGGTGGCCTCGCTCGCCAAGGGCTTCACTGCACGCGCCGCAGCCGTGTGCGTGTCCCCGGGTCTGAGGATCCCAGCGCTCGCGGGCCCGCCAGGAGTTTAAGTCGGCTCCCGGGGCGTGAGTTTGTTTACCGGCTGTTCAGGGGAAAAAGTTTGCAGCTCTCTAACCAGCCTCAGACCCGCGCGGACGGAAATCCCCGACTCTCCTCAGCGAAAGCGAGCCAAGTTCTAGCCGTTACATAAGTGGGGGCTCCTTCTTCCCCTCCCTGCCCCGAGCCGTCTCGCTTCTATCCTGGGAGCAAAGTAGATCTCGCTTTAAAAAAAAAAATCATTATTATGGTTATTACATTCCTGAAGCCGAGGGCGCGCCAGGGCGCGGGCAGCGCTGGGGGGGGAGCGCGGCGACCCCCCCCCCCTACGCACCCCACCCGAGCGCAGCGCCCGGAGTCGCCGAGGGGACGCGGGTCCGGGCGCGGCGGGTGCCGGGCCAGCGAGCGCGCCCCGCGGCCCCGGGCCCGCCCCTCCACGTGGTCAGGATCAACAGTTTGTTGAGCTCATCAGTGACACCTTGAACTTTTCATAAAGAAAATGGGTATTGCACGCCGCGGGTTGGGCTGCGGCCGCCGAGCCGGGTCGTGCTTAATATTCAATGAGCTCGCTCGCGCCGCCCCCTCCTCTTCTCGCAGAAATTCCACCGAGTCCGTTACTGGGCTCGGACTTTCCAGTGAATGTCTGCTCCCCCCCCTCCACGCACACACACACACCTTGGCCAGGGACCAGTGCCTTTAGGGGTAGCCTCCCCCAGCCCCCAGCTCCCGGCTCAAAATGACACCGCGCCGGCGTCTCCGCGGGGCCCCAAGGCCACTTTGCAACTTTGCGCGGAGCCCGAGCCCGGCGGCGCCCGGCGGTGGTACCGTATGCAAATACGCATGCTGACGTTACAGATCATGTGGGTTTTGGCGTAGATTCCCCACTGATCGAGGCATTTTTTCCCCCTTTTTTTTCCCTTTTTTTTTTTTCTTTTAAAAATTTTGGCCACCGTCCTCCGTCCGGGGGCTTCCTCCGTCCGTCGGTCCGGCGGGCTGGCGGCCCCCCTTTCCCACGCCGCGACCGGGCGCCGCCGGGCAGCGGGGCCGTGGGTGGGAGCAGCAGTTCCATTTTGGAACCCGAGCCGCGTCTCGGCCCGGCCGGCGCCCGCCTTCCAGCCCCGGCGCAGGTAAGAAACTTCGCCCGCGCCGAGCACCCCCGGCCGTGCCGCCGCCCCGGGCCCGCTCGCCGGGCGCCGGCCGCTCCAGCCCCAACTTTCCCACCGCCGCCGCCGCCGCCGCTCCCCAAAACGCGCTGTTCATGGGACTTGGCCGTGTCCGTGATGAGGGGGTGGGGGGGTACGGGAGCAGGACCGGGGTGGGGGGGCGCAGGCTTTTTTTTTTTTTTTTTTTTCTGCTGGTGGGAAGAGAGGTGTGGATACGGAGAAGGAGGTTTAAAAAAAAAAAAAAAGAGTTTTGATTGCAAGTTTGGATAAACGGGAGGCAGACCGGGCAGGAGGGGAGGAGGAACAACATGTCTACGTTTCCCTATGTCGACATAAGCCACAAAAAAATATGGCGTCCGCTTTCGACAGGGCGTTACGTAGACCCGACTCTGTTTTTATTTATTTATTTCTCCCGTGGCCGGCGCCCTCCCTCCCCGGCCGAGCTGCGGCGCTTTGTGCCAGCGGGGCAGGTCCCGCGGGGACGCCCCCGGGACGCGGCCCGGGCTCGGCGGGGCGCGCGGGCAGCGGCGGGGGCTGCGCGTGCGGCCCGCGCCCCTCCGCGGTGACGACGCGCCGTGCGGTGGTGGCAGGAAGCCTGGCGCCGTGGGCTGAGGCTGCCTCGCCGCGCGGCCGCTCCCGGCGGCTGCAGGCAGGGGCGCGCCGCGCGCTACCTGACGGGGGGCAGGGCCGGGGCGCGCCGCGCGGCGCGGCGCTCAGGTGCCCGCGAGCCGGGCGGGGGGTCTGGGGACGGCGGGGGACCACGGGGGGTCCTGCGGTGCGCGCGGCCGCGGGAGCCCACGCTCGGCCCCTGCGCGGCCGCCCCACAAGAGGTTAATCTTTGTTGGTGTTGCAGCTTCTTTGTGGCTTCCCCAGGACTTGGTACCCTGGGCTTTGCAAACTTGCCCTTTTCCCAGCCGCTTTGCAGGAGGCTGCGGAGACGGAGCTGAGCGGAAAGTTGGAAGCCGGCGAGCATCACAGGACGATCCCTTTGGCCTCTTCGCTGTGCAGTGCTCGGAGGAGGAGGAGGAGGGGGCGGGGGAGGAGGAGAGCTGGTCAGGCAAGGGAGAAAACTGGACAGGGAAGCAAAGTTGTGATTTGCTCGGGCTTCGACCTGAGTGCTTGGCCAGTGGGGTCTCGGCTTCAGCTCTTTGGCCAGGGTCTTTTGTTTGGGGCGAGCAGGAGGAGGGGGCTGGATGAATACAGACTTTGCCTGGAGCCCTCCCCTTTTAAAGAGTTTGCTGGCTCAGCTTGGGCCTAAGAGATCCGTCTCCAGACCCTGGAGTCCTGCCCCTACCCACTACTGTCGTGATCCGGATCGCTTTCTCGCCAAGGACCCCAGGCAGGCCCTGTCGGGCAGGATCCCTTGGGGTCGCTCAGAATTACCACAACTGCCCTTGTAAGGCACACGGACACAGAGGAGCCAGCGCTCCTTCATGTGGCGCAGAAGGTTCTGAGGGTTCTTCCGGGCTGGAGTCAAGAGGTGACTTCGTCTTTATGAGGGCAGCGGCGGGTGTATGGAGTTCACTCCCGGGGCAGCAGTATCAGGAAGCATTTAGATGATGACCAAGTGGAATAAATATCTTGTAAAATGGTGTGTTTAATAGGAAAAAAAAAAAATAGATGCATGGAGCCGTCAGGTGGTTGAATGGATGAACATAAAGATCTGATTTCAGTTTATAGGCAAAGTCACACAAAGCTATATTCACATCCTTTTCTTTAAGGCCAGAGGAGGGGAAGTCCACAAGTAACACTGCATTGTGGCCTGGGAGGCGTGGGACTGCCATTGCTGGTCAGAGAGGCCCGGCTCCTGCACGGTTCTCACGCCTGCCTTGCTTTCTGATTCTTAGCTGTGTTTGATGCCAGCTAAGGACTCACCTGAAGTTAACAACCCTAAGGGGAGCCTTCAGGACGCCAAGGGTTTAGGGCCGATCAGCTGTGTTGGGGGGGGGGGGGGGCGCTTGAAAATGTTTGTGAAAAAGAGAATTAAGAGCTAAGCCTGTTTTGGTGCAGAACGTATGAAATCCATGCAGAGTTATGTTTTCGTAATAACGCATGTTCTGTAAAGTTTTGCAGACCCGCTAGTATTAACTCATCCTTGTTGAAAAGAGAAACCATTGAGAAGGACGCTGTTGGTTGGCGATGGTGCGGCCATGCAGATGGGAGGACCTTGATGCGCCGGGTGACTCCCGCCCCCACTGTCTTCCACTTTGGGGCCATGTGGTTCCGCAGGATGCTGTGCATTTAGCAAAGAGAATAATGGCGATGTTTGGTAACAGTTGCTACCACTTCCTGCTAACAGTGTGCCAGGCCTGGTGCTGTATGTTTTACCTGCTGCTCGCCGTAGTCCCGTACGCTAAGTGCTGTAATCATCCCCAGTGTGCAGAGAGGAAGCTGAAGTTCAGAGAGGGGAAGAAACTTGACCAAGCCAGACAGCAGAAAGCAAGTCAGGCCTGACTTTGTTATCTTAACCCACTCGCCTCGTAGCAGCTCCCCAGATATGGGAAGTCGTGGTCAAGAGTGGGAACGTATAGTGCCAAGTACAGGTGGGAAAACAGAACCTGTAGCTGCTGCCCTGGGAGCCGAACCCAGGCATTTCCCTGGATTTCATTGTCTTTTCATTTATTTAGCAGCTATTAGCGGTTCACTTATTCATTCAGCTACCACCATTGAGTACTTTCCTATGCTGGGCACCGTCCTGAGTGCTTACATCTTCGCGGCAACCCTGCCACATAAGTCCTCTCGTTCTCTCTCTTTTGTAGATAAGCAAATGCAGGCAGAGAGGTTAGCAACTTGGAGAGAGTGTCAGCCCCTGGGGACATGGGCAGCCCGTGGTGTGCAGTGCCAGACGTGGTGCACCGTCCCAGACGTGGCAGAGACGCTAGGCAAACAGAGCCCCCTGGCTTTGGCATAGAGCCCTCTCCAGGCACTCGTGGACGCTGGTGGGATAGAGACCCCCTAGCTCTAGGCGGTTGAAGCAGATCAGCAGGGGACCCTCATTAGGGCGCGTCAAGCAGGATTAAACAAATGCAGTAATTGTGAACGGTAACCGCCGTGGAAGCACCAGGAAGGGCTCAGAGGGAACCGGGGAGGGTCTCCCTGAGCCATGGACGAAGAGCAGCCTTGTCTGGAGCTGGTTCAGACATCATTGCATTCAGCTGCTGGTCACAGAAACCCACAGCACCAATGACTTAAGCAGATAGAGGCTTCCTTGTGTCAGACAAGCAACGGGGTCGGTAGGATGATGCCTCAGCTGTGCTGTCGGGAACACAAGCTATGTCTTCCCGCTCCGCCATCCTTACAGGGTGTGGTTTGTCAGCTCATGGTAGTAAGATGGCTGCTGCATCTCCAGGCCTCACATCTGCATTCCAGGAAGAGAAAAAAAGGATGAAAGTGGCCTGGAGAGCTTTGGCCCTGTTATGTTGGGCAAGGGACCTCTGTCCTTAGCTGATAGACCAGAGCTGTGCCATGTGGTGACCCACACCTGCCAGGGAGAGGCAGCCAAGTGTTTTTGATGGGACCCATTATTGCCACAAACAAGTTGAGGCTCACTGTGTAAGGCAGGGGGGTGAATGGCAGAGCAGTTGCTGACTGGGTAGGAAGAGCACTGGATGCCAGCAATGCGGACAGACTGCAGGAAGCAGACAGAGGGACATAGGGGAGAGGTGTAACAAGAGGTGAGACCAGACGGGGAGGGGGGTACACAGCAGGCTGGCTTTTAACCTAAAGGTACCGGGTTTTAGGAAAAGGGCAAGGCTTAGACTGATAGCAGTAGGCCTTATGTGGATGAACCAGCTCGCTGTTTACTTGAAATAGAAAGTCTGGAAAGCTGTCACCAGGGCACCAATCTTGCCTTAGGACAAAAAGAGAAGCTGGAAAGGAGAAAGCAGTGGGGCTGGTGGGCATATTTCCTCTTAGGCTCTATCAAGGAGGAGCCAAGATTCAAGGAGCTCGCCTTCCACAGTATTTCAGTGACACTGAACCGGCTTAGAGGAGGCCCCGATCCCTGCCTGCACACCACACTGGCCTTTGTCTTGGCCTTCGGGACTTCCGGGTCCTGGCCGCAGCTCCACTGCTCAGCGGCTGAATTTGGCCACGAGCCTCACCTTTGCTTTAAATCGAGGGAATGATGTCACAGGGCCCCTGAGGCCTTCCTCACGCTGAATTTCTCCGGCGTGGGCCGCCATCCCTTACCCTCTCAGCTCATTTTATGAGCTATTGCTTTCCCCTCTCTCAGTCTCCTTGTCTCGAAAATGGATGCTGTTCTGGGAGCTGTCGTGGGGCTGTCGTGAGGCTCAGAAGAAATGATGAAGGGGTTTGGACAGTACCTAGTGTGCAGATTGCACTCAGCAATTGTCACCACCGGCGTCACTGCCAGCACCTCTAGGAAGTGACTTTATCGTATCCTTGAAGTGCCAAGTAATTAACATGCATAGATTTTATTAACAAGCCCAGGACCCTGACTGTCCCTGTCTCATTGCTATTCTCCTCCTATCCTCCTGCCACTCCCCCCTCCACCCCCCTTCCCCATGTGCAGCGGTCCCCTGGCAAATCCAGGCAGCTACTGAAATGGTAAGCCGTATTGAGAATGTCACGGTGAGACCCTGGCGATCAGGTCCTGTAATGTGCTGTGTCATGGTCAAATCCAGAGCGCACAGTTCTGGAAGGATGCGTCGTTATACACCTGCCCCCTCTGGTAGACAATCAGGTGGGTGTTGTTTTCAGTATTGACGAAGTAGTTTCATTTCTAACTGGGAAAAAAAAAAAAAAAAAAAAAAAAACCTCTTGTTTCCCCCACTCCCACCCGCACCCTTCTCTGACTCCCCCAACCTACACTGAACAGGTTGTGATTTTTAAGAACAACCACCCACAATCTGCTTCCTGTTCTCAGGCCTGTAGTCTTGCATTTAGGAAGGGCTGGTTGGTTTTGGGATATGTGGGACAGGCCCCAAGGAGAAAGACAGCCCTGACAGCAGGACCTCAATGTCCACTCGGACTTTAAGGTGTACTGAATCCCAGCCTCTCCTTACCCACCAGTGGACAATTTACCCCTCAGGATCCACAGTTCCACCCTTGTGCCTCACCCCCTCCCTCCTCCTAGTACTAGAAACACCAGTGGCCATGAATTGTTGTTACACAGTGTTTCACTGCAGTAGTAGTTGACACATAACAGAATCTGCAGTGAATGAAACTCCAGCTCTAGATCGGTGGTGGATTGGTAGTTATGGGTGTTACCCAGGCATTCGCTTTGGTTAAAGGGGTATGTGGTATATTTTAGGGGTGCATAGGCTTGGTTTTCAGATGGAAGTGGGAAGCCTACGCTGGATTTATCTAGCAGAGGGAAGCCATCAAAGTCCTGGGCTCCATTCAGAGTCAAGTTCAGTGTGGGCACTGGATGTGTACATCCCTGGGGCCTCGGGCAGTGGCCGCATGGAGTTCGCTCAGGGCCCACTTCTGCAGCTGAAGGGGCCTGCTGTTGAGAAGGGTTCTGAATGAGAGCTCCTGGGTTCTGCTGGGTCTGGCTGGATACCTGCAGCTGCTGGGCTCCAAACCCCTGCAGAGCACCGAGAGGAGAGCAGTGGAGGGGGAGGCAGCGTGCACACAGGCACGCATGGGCTGTCAAAAGTGACAGTTTGAACCAGTGTTGCAGAAAGACTTCAGGAGCACGCTCATGGGGGGGCCTGCCACTTGGGTCCCCACAGCCATCTCTGCGCCGACAGCCTTGTCCACTCCGTCTGGTGAAGCTAAGCCAACAACAAAGCTCCCTCCACACCCAGACACACCATTTGCACGCGGTGTCTGCACCCTAGGAACAGCAGCAGTTCCTGAAAGCCGGGCACTCTGCGGATGCTTTCCCTTCCCTGTGTCGTCTCACCTGAGCACGGGCAGTGCTGTGAGCCTCCTTTGAAAGACAGGAACCAGAGCTCAGAGTTCCCATCCTTGCTCAAGATCAGCAGAGTCAGGATTCAAACTCACCCAGTCTATCTATAAGCGCCGGGACAGTCTGATTGCTTGTCCACTATGGGGTGTCAGGGTGTGTGTGTGTGCATGCATGCTTGTGTGTGCAAGACAGCATTTCATCAAAACAGAAACAAATTCCAGATCGGTGCCTATTATTTATAGCACCCACCAGCATCTCCACCCTCCAAACCCATACAGTGCTGCAGCCTCTGTCAGTGTGTGTAACAGAATGTTGGGGGTGGGGAGAGGAGAGGCAGGCAGGTACCACACCTTCTCCACCCTCCCCCTCTTTGGGCTAGAGGGAAGGAATCCCAGTGGGCTAAGGCTGCAAAGTTTGAGCCTGGGGAGAAAGTGGGTGCTACTTGCGGGCGGCTGAACAACCTCACCAGCCAATGGGGGCAGGGGGCGGAGGGAGCAGGCGTCGGGAGGTGGAGAATGGCTGTGTTGCTGTTTTTATACAATAAAAGAGGATCATTGTAATTGGGAGCCTTTGACTGCTAACACGTCTGCCTATGGCTCTCTCCAGCTGCAGAGCCATTTAGTTAAACAGCGCACAGAAAACTCCTTTCAGCTGATATTACGTTCCTGCTGTTCTTAAAATACGAGTCTGGGCTGAATTGCTCCAGCGACAAAGCCATCTGAGGCTCCCCCAGCCCCTGGGTGTGCCCAGAGTCCCTGCGGGATCTCCACGGCCTGTGGAGGGTGATGTGTACACGTTGTTTTCACTTGCATGGCACCCCCGTCTTTTGGAAAACAGATTCTCGAAGCCGATTCGCAGAGAGCGGATATCACGGCCAAGTTGTTTATAGTGGGTGGTGGCCCGGAGGGAGAGGCTAGAACTGGAGCACTGGGTGGGGAGTGGCTTTGCTTTTCTGGAGGGGGGCTGTTTAATTGAGGGCTGCGGAGCTGGACAGACACCATCCCCCGGCCAAGAAGTGGAGGGGAAGGGATGGCTTCCAGGCAGGCTGTAACCTCTCCTAATAGAGAGCTCAGCGGTTTCATTACTCTGTAGAACTGCCTGTTACTTTCTTCCGGGGGACTCTGTGTTACAAAGTTGATGCTGAGCATGCATTGAACTTCTGCCAGAGACAAGTAGTCTAGGAGAACTCAGAAATTTCACATTGTTGCCCAGATGCAGGGTCCTCCCAGCGGAAGCAGGGAAGAGGTAGCGCTGGTCACTTGGAGGCTGTTGGTGCACAGTGCAGAGACGCAGGGCTGGGTTGGACAGAGTAAAACCGGGCAGGCCTAACTCTGACACTTCGAGCAGTGGGATTCAGGAGTCTCCTGGAGCTATGTCTTACGTCCCCTGGGATGAGCGGGGGTGGGGGTGCAGGGTATGGGGTGGAGCTAATGGCAACAGGGCACATCAGTAGGATCAGAGAACGCTCCAACTTGGAGACACTTTAGGGGTCTCCTAGTCCAGCGTATGGAAACAGTCCCCAGACGGCAAGGGAATTGGCGCACGGTTACTCCATCCCATGGCAGAGTCTTGTTTGCTTCTTCTAAATGTATAGTCAAGCTGACGGCCCTTCTGTTCTTCCGCCTTCACTGACCAGCCAGCTCACCCCCATGCCTTCCCTTCCCTTTCCATTCCTCTTTCCAGCCAGTACTCACTGAGCACCTGCCAGAATAAGAAAACAGGGTCCCCCACCCTCTGCAAGTGCAGCCGTGGGTGCTTAACCACTGCACGAACATTCTAGCCCTCACCTGACGCCATCAGCACAATTCTGGGAGCTTTTTGTGGCTATGCTCATGACAGTCCTGTCACCCCACTTAACACACGAAGAAGCTCAAGAGTGGGAAGTCCTTTGTCCAAGGTTCTGGAAGCCAGGCAGCCTGATGCCACACCTGGTATGCCCAGGGCCTGGGCACTTGCACTCCCTCCTACCCTCCTTGCACCTGGCCTCCAGCAAGAGAGCTGAGGCCTCTCCCTCCACAGATTAGAACTGGAGCCTGAGCCACTCAAGGGCGGGCGTGCACTCAGGACTTGGCTGAGGGCTTCTTTGTCCACGGTTTTTTCCACTTCGTTGAATGCACCAGGTGCCCTCACACCATGGCCCGTGGCATCTGTACTGCAGCCCCTCTGAGTGGGGGTGTGAAGGGCAGAACCAGAGTGCAGACACAGGTCTCTGCAACCCAAGACTTGAAGAGACTTATCCACAGGAGGCACCATGCCTGTGGCGGCTGCTGCAGCCAGCACCAGCTGACTAGCAAACCGGGGTGGGGCTGAGCAGGGCCCTTAGGGATACAGACTCACTGGTGACTTGGCTGATGGGTCCCCCAACATTCCCCTAAAAACAAAGGAACGTTTAGGCAATGTAGGCGACCTTGAACTGAGCAACCGATACCTCTTTAAGCACGGTATTTAGCAGCAAGGATGACCTAGGGGATTCTCGCTGTGTGTTGGGCATTGCGCCCCTCTGTGCCATAGGCATTGTCATTGGCCCCATTTCTGTAAAATTTGCATATCCTAAAAGACACCCATTTAAGTGTACGCTTTATTGATGGTTAGCATGTTTACCGAATTATGAAATCATTACCACAACATGACTTCAGAGTGTTTTTATCCTCCCAAGGAGACACCCTGTGTACCCATTAGCAGTCACTCTCCATTCCTCTCTCCTTCCTGCCCCCGCCCTCCTCACCGCAGCCCTGGGCAACCACTAATCTACGTTCTATCCCCATAGTTGCCTTTTCTGGACATTCCATATACATGGGATCAGGTAATACGTCGTCTTTTTTGTTTCTGACTTCCTCTCTTAAAAAAAAATTTATTTATTTGAGAGGCAGAGTTACAGAGAGAGCAGAGGCAGAGAGAGAAGTCTTTCATCCACTAGGTCTCTCCCCAGATGGCCACAATGGCCAGAGCTGCACCAATCTGAAGCTAGGAGCCAGGAGGCTCCTCCAGGTCTCCCATGCAGGTGCAGGGGCCCAAAGACTTGGGCCATCCTCCATTGCTTTCCCAGGCCACAGCAGAGAGCTGGATGGGAAGTAGAGCAGCTGGGACCCAAACTGGCACCCATAGGGGCTGCTGGCACTGCAGGCAGCAGCTTCACCTGCTACGCCACAGTGCCGCCCCCTCTGATTTCTTCCAATGAGCATCATGCTTTGGAGGCCCAAGAACGTGCACAGTGTCTCACTCCTTTCCATTGGCAGGTGGCGTCCCATTGTGTGGACATTTCACATTCTGTCACCTGTTTGCCAGCCGCTGGGCAGTCAGGCTGTTTCTGCTCTTCGGTGGTCATAGCAATGCTGCTGCGAGCATGTGTGGACGAGTGTTTGTGTGGACGAGGGTTCTCTGCTCCCTGCGAGTGATGACTGTCTCGGAGTGGAGCTGAGTTCCTAGATCGTAGGGTAACTCCGGGTTTGATTTTGGGAGGACTTCCAGGCTGCTCTCCCCCAGGGCTGTGCCACTTTACACTCCCACCAGCAGTGTGTCTGATTTCTCCACAGCCTCCCTGACTTGGACATTGTCATTAGCCCCATTTTACAGGGGGAGGAAACTGAGGTGCAGGGAAGGGAGGAGGCGTGGCTAGAGAGTAGAGGAACAGGATCACACACTAGTCTGGCCAGTTATATGGGGCCAGGACTAGGGTAAGGCTGATGAGGGGCAAAACTTAAGGAAGCACCCACTCTCTGGCTTGTACAAGTGCAGGGCTGGTATCTGAGAGGCATCACCTCTTTAAATAATGCTTCCTGGTTGCTTTGTTTGCCACTTAGCTCATCCTTGTCCCAGGATAGGGCACTGTTCTCAGTGCTGGGGGTGAGCGGCTACCCAGATGACCATGTCGCTGCCCCTTCCCCGGAGGTACTCGGTCCAGCTGGAGCCCTACAGGGGGAATCTACCTGTGAAGGACTCAGCCCAGTGCCTGGCACTGAAGCAGTTCCCTGGAGATGCTGGCTGGGGTTGTCATTGTTGTTGCCGTGTCTTGACCCTAGGGGCTCTGAGCCTGTCTCTGAGTCACTGGGATTTGAGGGACAATTAAATGCTTTGTACCTGTGACTGGTGGAGCCCCACCTACACTGCAGGAGAGGAGGGGCGGTCAACCTGGTGACCAGGAAGTAGCCCAGGGTGAAGGCATGTAGACAACCAGGCTCTCCTCTGACTCCCTGGCTCCTGCCCTGAAGCGTGAGCCCCAGCCACAGAGCCCAGCACCAGCTCCTGTCTAGCTCCCGGGTGCCTTTTGCTGGACAGCAGAGTGTCCATGACTGGCTCTGTCCTTTCCAAAGCCAGAATGCAACCCTTGCACTCCCCCAGTACAAAAAACTACCTGCCGTATCATCATTGTGGGGATAGGGTAAGCCCAGGATGGGATGGCCTTGGGTCCTTTCGGAGGCATGAACACTCCCTTGGCTTTCCCCAGCTGGGAGTAAGAGCCCCGTGGTGGCCTCATCTATAACCAGCTTCCCCTGCCGGTCTTTAGGGTTTGGGGCATGGAGGGGGCCACTGTTTGATCCATGCCAGGAAATGTAGGGGTTGATCTTGAGGTTTCTGGGTGGAGAAGAGATGGCTCAGTTACAAACCTATAGACATGGAAAGGATGGGCACGCTCTTGCTTAGTTGGACAGAGGTCACACACCACTTCTGCACGTGGCTTAGATGGACCCACTCTTAGTAACAGGAGCTCAGGGGGCCCTGCCTCTGTTAGCAAACTTGTACCACCTGCTGCCTCCCTCCCACTCGTACCCCCCAGCCCGGCACCCTTGAGCAGGGGGCTGTCAGAATCCTGCTGCCTCCTGCTATCCGCCAGCAGCTGCACCTACGTGCTGATGCTGGGGTGAGACCTGGAGCTTGCTGGACTCCCACATCTCCCCAGCCCCCAGAGCACCAAGCCTTGGCTGAATGGTTGCTCAATACGTAGCTGCTGAACTGATAAATAGAACTGAACACCAGAGAGTCTGCATGTGTGCTGCGGGTGTTGAAATAGGAGGGTGACATCATGCTGGTCTCAACTGCCCAGAAGTGAAAAGAAACTTCAGGGTTGATTTTTGCATCTGATTTTTTTTTAAATAAAAGGAAAGGAGGAAGTCTTATTGGAAGGAATGCATGTTGTGTCACCTGTCATCAACCTCTTCCTTCCTCACTTCTGCTAGCATGTGGTTCTATAGCAGCAGATTCATTAAGGTTTCACTCTCTTCCTAGAAACTTCCCCTGGTTTCTGGTTTCCCAGAGAACACAAACCCAAGTGCTTTCAAGGGCTTTGCATGTGGCATCAACAGCAAAGGGGTTGAGGGCAGAGTGCTAGGAAGTGGTGGGGAGTGGGTCAAAGCAGGAAGCATTCGCCCCATCTAAAGGTACTCAAAAAAATTTTAATGAACTCCACAGTCCCCTCTCCAACATGCACATTAATAATTTCTGACTGCCAAGATCAAGTCCAAATGCATGACCCTGGCATGGTGGCTCTTTGAAAGGTGACCCCTGCCTGCCAGGCACATTTTCTGTACGTCTTTCCCCACTTGTGCCAGATTCCCCACGATGATACCAGGTTGATTCCTGAGCCCCAAGGCACCGTCCCCTCACCTCTCTCCTCTTCCCAGAAAGCCACATACCTCAGGCTCAGCAAAACTTATTTGTTCCTCTCCAGAGGTACTTCCCTGAGGAGCCAGTGTGCTATGGAAATAGACCAGTAGAAGTCTTAGCAGATTTTCATCTGCTTACACGTCTACACGTATCTCCCTGAAAAACTCTGAGCCGCCACTCTTCCACCAAAGGGAACACTGCTCGTCTGTCTCCGGGTTCCCAGAACCAGCACAGGCTGGCCCACCTTCTAGGCTCAAGATGAAGGTCTGTGGAATGACGGGATGCTTTTGTGAATGGGAAAGGGGCTTTCTCCCCAGGCCTGTGTGGAGGGCTGTGCTGGGTTAGCACAGGTGCCGAATGGGTTCCCGCTCTCTGCTGCCCCTGCTGGCCGGTCCTTGTCACCACCTGGAAGGACGGTCCCTGGACCATTTCACAACAGGAAGCTGTCAGGGCAGCTTCCGTCCCGGGCAGGATTTGTGCCAGGTTTGGGAACTCTTGGCCAAGTCTGCCAACCTGCCTGGCTCCCTGGCCCAGCTGTGCTGCCTCGTCTTAACAGCTGGATCTGGGAGATCTGGGCCCCTTCCCCGCTTTGGGTTGGCCTTGCTCTCTGTTTCCTGTCGGGAGCACCATCCCTGTCTTCCTGCATCCTTGTGGTATCTTTCCACTACTTCCAAGAGTAAACATTGTTTTGATAGAGCCTAAATGTGAGACCAAGCGCTTCTTCACAGTGGTGAGGAGGAAGGAAGGAAACATAGTGAGTGCCTGCGACTTGGCAGCCGTTGACTCAAGTACGTTGTATGCTTTGCTTTGTGCTGGTCAATCCTCCCAGCTACACCCACTTGCTTAGGTATTTCTACCCTCATGGTAGAAATGTTTATACCCATTTATACCCAGATTGAGGCTTCAAGAAAGTAACTTGTCCAAGAGACACCATTAATGACAGAGGTGGGATCTAAAGCCAGGTCTAGGAGTGAACGCTTGGCACAACACTTAAGATGCTGCTTAGGATGACTGCATCCCATATCAGAGTGCCTGGATTTGAGTCCTGGCCCCACCCCCAAGTCCAGCTCCATGCTGATGGGCACCCTGGGAGGCAGGAGGTGATGGCTCCAGTAGTTGGGTCTCTGCTACCCACATAGGAGACCTGGATGGAGTTCCAGACTTGCAGCTTTAGCTTGGCCACTTCTGGCAGACATTTGGGAAGTGAACCAAAGGAGAGGCTCGCTCGCGCTCTCTCTCTCTCTCTCTCTCTCTGCCTTTCAAATCAATAAATAATGATTAAAACTGTGGCCAAGTGGCATCTGAGCCCATGTACTGCCCCATCACCATGCTGGGCAATGCAGACAGGTTGTAAGGATTCTGTGTTGGGTCCTTGACAAGGACACAGAGACCCTGGCCGGGCTTTCGCTCCAGACCACCACCAGCCTGGAATTAGTCCAAGAGCATCTTTTTATTTCCCTTTGAAGGCACTTGCTGGCACTAATGCAGCTCCCTTTTCTGAAAACATGTGTCCTCTTGCACTTTTGTCACCAACTGTTTACCCCCTGTGGGAGTGAAGACAAAAATGCCTATCACAAGAGAGAAGGGGCCAAATTTACTAAATCTTAATACTCTTACTGGCGTACTTAGGCAATAGGAGAAGTGGCCCTGAGATTCCAGCCTAGTGTGTGTGGTGTATGTATGTGTGTGTATAACAGAGAATAACAGGCCACTCTGACAAAGGTGCAGTACGCCTCTGGGATGCGCACTGCATGGAATGTATGAGTCAGGTTGAGCTAAGCTGCGATGCTCAGCTCCTGACTCCCAGTGGCTTCATCCAGCAAGGTCTGTGTCTTTGTCTCCTGAATCCCAGGGAGCTTTCCTCCACACTGTGACTCAGGGATCCAGGCTGCCAACATTTTGGAGCCGCCTCATTGGAAATAGTTGACTTCCAGGCTGCTGGAGCAGGGGGAAAGAGGAATGTGACACTCTCGAAGGTGTCACTTCTGCTCTCACCACCCCACCTAACTGCCAGGAGCCCAGCACACTCCGGGCAGCACGGGAACGGCTGGCAATGAGCTGCTGCTTCTGCACAGCAAAGCCCCTGCTGCCTGGGAGGCTTCAGGAATCGCTGCTCTCGGCCTGTGTCCTGCTCCGTGCAGCAAGGCTACCAGAAGGCCACTTTCCCCCAACCAGGCTCCCGCTGTTCCATAATCATGGCTCTTGAAGGGGGAGCCAGGCCTGCAAAGAATATCCATGGCAAAGGCCACACCTGAATGGGCAACGCTGGATGCTTGGTCCGGTACCCTTGTTGGCTCTATGGACAGCACTCAATTGACCCTCCCAAAGACATATGGGAGGAGCTGTCCCAGTGATCTGAAAGGCCACCAAGCATTTTTTTTAAAAATTTACAGCCTATTTGCTTTTCTTGTATTTTGAAGAACACCATTACAATTTGCTCTTACATTGAGCATCCAATCTGGCATAAAGAAAATTAACATTTAATGAGCCCCTAATTACTGTCAAGCACTAATGATGCTGAGTTTAACAATAGTGATGCTAATGGCTAGCGCTCACCAAGAGGGTTCCCTGTGCCTGCGCTTCCTAGTACTGCACATACTAACTTGTGCCCCCTACCCGACAAGGTCCTTACTGTCCCTTTCCCCCCAAGAGGGACCCTGTTATCTGCATGGGATAATCGATGAGAAAACTGAGGCGCTGAGAGGTGAAGAAACCAGGCCGGGAAGGGGCAGAGCCAGGCTCCCCAGGCTGGTCTGGCTGTTGATGTTTGCAAGTACGTGGGGGTTGCAGAAAAGGCCAGGGATGAGACACCAGTGCCTGAGAGCTTCCCGTGCACTGAGCGGGACCTAGACATTCCTATGTCCCAAGTGTTCGGGAGACGGGACACTTTGCTCATCCAGGAGCTATTCCAGCACCTACCACCAAACACTGGGAATACCAGAGGTGGGGGAGACTACTTGCAGTGTAGATGGGTTCGCTTCTCTGTGGAAGTGCCTAGATTATTTAAAGGGCCTTGAAAGACAACTTTAGAACCTTGATCCCAGCCTCCTGCCCAGGAATGGTTGTGAGTTCGAGTTTTTGCCTCTGACAAAGTTGCGTGGGGCAGGTGGGCTCTGACTGGGGAGTCAGGACCCTGTGCAACCAACTGAGCGTGTGATCAGCCAATCCTGTGGCAGCCGCTTGTGCAGTAGTTCCCCGTGGTGAACAGCCAGCCAACGAGCTATGGAAGCCAGCATCTAAGAGCCTCTAGACCAACACCTTGAGAGACTGTCCTTTGGCTACTTTAGCGTGTCTCTGGGGCCCTTGCTGTGGCGCAGTGCCGGCATCCCATGTGGGCACTGGTTGAAGTCCCGTCTGCTCCACTTCCCATCCAGCTCCCTGCTGACACCACTGAGAAAGCAGAAGAAGGTGGCCCAAGTGCTTGGGCTCCTGCACCTAGGAAGGAGACCTGAATGGAGCTCCTGGCTCCTGGCTTCAGCCTGGCCCAGCCCTAGCTGATGTGGCCGTTTGGGGAATGAACCAGCAGATGGAAGTTCTCTCTCTCTCTCTCTCTCTCTCTCTCTCTCTCTGCTTTTCAAATAAGTAAATATTTTTTTTAAAAATTTTCTGAGTGTTACAGCTAGCAGTTAAGATGCTGTTTGGGACGCCTGCATCCCATGTTGGAGTGCCTGGGTTCAAATTCTGTCTCTGCTCCCAGTTCCAGCTTCCTACTAATGTACACCCTGGAAGGCAGCAGGTGATGGCTCAAGTACTTGGTTGCTGCCAGCCACATGGGAGACTCAGGCTGTTTCTGTTTCCCAGCTTCATCCTGGCCGAGCACCAGCTTTGGCAGGCATTTGGGGAGTGAGCCATTGGATAGGCGCTTTCTTTCTCTTTGTCTCTGTCTCCACCCATCTCTGTCTCTCTGCCTCTCATGTAAATAAAATAAGCGCATTAATTTTTTTCCTGTTTCTGCACTAACACTCCTTCCAAAATAACAAAGGATCACACAAACAGGGCTTCTCCTGCTCTGGGCTCCCGTTAGATGTTCAGGATGTCAAGCTTTACCCCTGTCTGCCCTTGACTCTTTGGCAGATGTCACCCCTGTAGTGCCCAGGGCGGTAGCAGCCTCATCTCCCACCATGCTCTGGGGTCAAGGCTGGGGTGGATCTTCCTCGTGGCAGAGAAGGGAAACCACACCCACAGCCGGGAGTGTGCGGCTGGCTCAGGAACTTGGGCTGGAACCTTGAACTGCTGGAACCTTGAACTTTCTGCTCGTGCCTCTCTGTGAGACTCCCTAAAACACTTGACAGAAACATGGAATTCAAACGTAAATTTATTTTGGCGAAAAGAAATTTTTAAGTCAGTGCATAGTTTTTTTCATAGTGCACATATTTCCATGAACTTTGGGAGGCCATGATACATGTGGATTTCAATTTTCTGTTTTGCAGTGAGATCAACTCATCTCTTCTAACTCCGCTGCCACAGACTTTTTTGGAGCACCCTGGTGTTTTGCTATTTTCTCGGTGTGTGTGTGTGTGTATGTGTGTGTGTGTCAGAATTTCACGCCGTGTTCTGGGACAGAGCTCATTGTTGACAATTTGGGGGAGGGCTGGAGTTGGGTAGGATAAAAATCCAGTATCCTTTGGCTGAATTTTATCTTTGTTAGCACCTGGTTGACATATTGGAGTTTAGGTCCCAGAAAGTAAGGCTGTGACTTGCTTATCTCAGGGGGCAGAGGGCTTGGTTACGGTCCTAGCCAAGGCTGCTGGGCTGCAGCTCCAACTGAGAGGCTGCTGCAGGAGGCTGCTTGGCTTCGTCCTGCACTGTGTGAAGCTTCCCTCTTTCTGGGATTCTGGAAGAGTCCTGTCCACCCTCCCCCCCCCCCCCCATCTGCCTTTGCTTTGCAGGAGTAATGGGCGTCAGAATTTCCTTTGGAGAACTCAAAATGCTGCTTGAGTCCGGTCCAGCTGGAGTCAGCCTGCCCTGTGGTTCAGGTGGCGCCGGTGACAGAAGACCCAGTCGCACTCTGTTCCTTTCGTCCCCAGCCTTGTCTCATCCTGCCTCTTCTCTTGTCCTGAGCTCACATAGCAGCAGTAGCCAGAGTCATGGGGGCTGCCAGCTTTCCTCTTCTGTTAGGCTCCCCCAAAGGAAGCTGGTGCCATGCCTGCACCCCTTGGCTTCTGGGGTAGGGGTGGAACTTCTCTGTCCCTGGACAGCATGGTAACCATGGTGACAGCTGTAGGGACCACCTCTTTGTGCAGAGTAGCTGCTCAATAAATATTTGTGGAATTTCTGAGCCAGGCAGTGCTCATGGACCCACACTGACCCTTATCCGGGACACAAGCGGTTGGAGACTTGGCACACTGGTGGTTTGTCCTGGCAACTGATTAAACGCCTCTGCACCACGTGCTAGTGCTAACCCTCAATGCAGGTTAACAGGGAGCGCTGGAATTAATCACTTAAGAGCCAGGTCTTTTCCCAAGGGAGGAGGAGGGAGAGGAGGGAGAGAGAGAACGAGGAGAATGCAGAAACTGAAGAACAAAGACATTTTTTCTCTTTTAGACCCATGATGGGGGCTTGCCCGAAGGAGTTGTGGAAACAAAACCAAGCCTACCGCTGGACTTAGGGCATGTGTAGACAGGTGCGCACACAGCTGAAACACAGCACCGCCAGAAACCTCTGTGTTTTGGTGTCTTTTGTTGGACAGTGCATAGGTGTTTGTGTCCCACAGCGAAAAAACACATCTCAGGATGGCTGTTTCCTAAATTCCCAGCTACAGAGAGTCAACCCTGCAAACCCGCGCTTTCGGGCCATGAGGAGGCTGTGTGATTGTGTCGCGCTTGGTGGTTGGTTTGTTTAAAAATAACAGCCCATGAAAAAAATTCCTCACTCTCAGCTTGCAGAAAGCGACGGTTTATTGCTAATTAACTCCTTCATTATGGGTGTCTGTAATAAAGTTTGCAGGGCATATTGGGCAAATTACCATTTTTAATAAAATAATTACTTAAGTAAACATATTCCTGCAGATTTCCCATAATGACCCTTTGCATGGAAGCCAGCTTCGTGAGCTGAGACTTGAGAGCTGTCCCCTAGAACAGGCTGTTGTATGGGGTTTATCTTCGGGGACCTTGGGAACACAAGGGCATGTTTTCTGTTTTTAAAGATTTGTTTATTTATTTGAAAGAGAGTGATGGTGGGGGAGCGCTTCCATCCACTGGTTCACTCTCCAGATGGCCACAGCAGCCAGGACTGGTCTAGGCTGGGCCTGGAACTCCATCCTGGTCTCCTATGTGGGTCGCAGGGGCCCACCCACTTGGACCGTCTTCTGTGCCTTTCCCAGGTGTTGGTGGCATCCCCGCTGCCCCAGATGCCTATGTGGAGGGAGGTGGGCTGCCAGCTCTTTCTGTTTGGATGAGCTACTATGCTGGGCTAGCTGTGTGGCCTGAAATTCCATACCCTGGCGGGGTAGGAGACCTGGGCTCACTGCACTCAGCCCCTCACTGCTGCTGGCTTTGAAGAGGTCATTCATACCCACACTTGTAAAGTGGAGGTGGCCTCCCAGTGCCTGCCTGAGTCACGTTTCCTGTCGGCAGCTGCCTGTCAGGTTTGCTGTGTCCCTCCCAGGCTGGCCCGGTTTCTGCGGGTGGGGCTGCCACCCTGGCTCCCTCCGATCTTTCTGGAATCTGCATATGAAAGGACGTGATTTCCCATCCAGATTGGCCCACACAGCTCCGCAGTGCTTTGGGAAGCCGGTGTGGTCTTGAGCAAGAAGATGGGGCTTCCCCTGGGCCAGCCAGGGAGTCCCCAGGGAGAGGATCTGCAACTTAGTTACAGGGATGCTGGGAACCCCAGAGTCAGAGTGACTGGAGGCAGGCAGGGGAGGGCAGGTGGCTTCATGTCCCAGCACCTGCCTGGCAAGTGAACGGGTCAGGTCTGTGGGCCTGGGGCAGGGAGCCCGGCTGGCTGGGCTGCCCCTCCCCAGCACAGGAGCCCCCTCCTTATCTAGTGCTCTGTGCGTGTCCACGTCTCCTGGAAAGTCACTTCTTGCGTGGCTGTGGCCGGAGGAGGTCAGCAGGCTGCCTTCAATAAACTCCCCCTGTCGCTGAGACCAAGCACTTGGGGAACTGGGGGTGACAGCAAGAAGAGCAGAGGAAGTGAGCCTGATGGTGGCCATTGGGGCCCCTGGGTGGTCAGCCTGGGTTGAAACCCTCTCTGCTCACCTCCTTTCCGGTTCTGAGCCTGGAAAGGGGGTGGTGACAGGGATGTAAAAGTGAAAGCAGTCCAGCGAATGCAACCAGATTTCCCGCCCCCACAAACAAGGCCGGAAGTGGAGAAGCAGCCTAGGTGCAAGCCCGGCTCTGGGTTCGTTGCCGGAGGAGGTGTGGGTCCTGTTGCGTGGGGGGGATATCAGCTGACAACCTCTTGTTAAAGATGGCGTGGTGGCGCCCGCATACCTGAGTCGGGGCTGGCCCTCGCTTCCTCCGCGGGCTGTTGCTGGCGCGCCTCTCTTGCCTGTCTCGCTTCTTTGCACCCAGGTCTCAGCTTTCCTGCCCCCACCTTGGAGAAGCCTTCTCTGAGGTGGTCCTCTGCATCAGGACGTCACTGGCGCCGACTCCCAGCTGGGCCTGGGTGATCCTGTGTCCCTGGGGGCACCCTGTGCAGCGCCTTGGCTTTTACATCCCTGTCCCCACCCCCTTTCCTGGCCTCCACCCACTAGATGCCAGCACCTTCCCTCCAGCTGTGACATCCAAGAACATAGCAGGGTTTGCCAAATGTCCCCTGGGAAGGGGGGAGCGTGGACTATCCCATTGTCCCTCTCCCCCTACCATCCACTGAGCACCTCTGAGCAAAACTACACCTTGAATTTATTTCCTGGAGTCCCCTTCACCCTCTGTATCCCCGGGGTACCTCTGGCGCTTGAGATGCTTGTAAAGAACCCCAACCTGCTTTCAGTGCTGTTGTCACAAATGTCCCAGGTTAGCCTGCTGGGCAGGCCAGTCGGGGCTCCCTGCTGTCAGGAGCCTGGGCTCTGACCAGAGTTGTTAACATGTAGAAGCGTGCTATCATCAACAAGCATGCGTTAGGTGTTTGCTGTGTGTTCTGCGCGGCAGCGAATGCTGGGAAGAGCAGATGAGTGCCTTCTGTCTCCTGGCCTCCGGGTTCCAGGGAGGCAAATCTGCAAAGGCGGAGGGTGGTGCCTTTCGTGAGACCCTCGCTGGGTGAGAGGTGTGCAGGGTGCAGGGGGAGCACCACTGGGAGCCTGCTGTCCGTCAGTGAGGCGTTTCACTGCCACTGTCACACTTGAACATCACCCCACGTCTGCGCCACCTGGCTGCCATTGCCCAGCTGAGGAAACCAAGGGTCTGGGTGGACCCCCCAACTTCTGAGGGTCACCTTCCTGTCACTCACCTGTCACCCAAAAGCCCACTTTCTTCCCAGCATGCAGTGCTGCGGCCAGAGCTGAGACTAGAACTCGGGCCATCCATTCCCTGTGCACGGTCCCCTCTGTCTGCACGGAGCATAAACCCTGCCGCAGGCCCCAGTTACCTCCGAAGTCCCTTTCATTCCATGAAGCCGAGAACCAGGCCAGCACCACATCGGTGCCCCAGAAGCAGACATCAAGGCCAAGCTCAAGATACAGATGTTTAATTGGAGAAGTGAGGGAAGCTCTAGTGGGGAACCAGACATGAGACAAGGAAGAGAAGGCAGCCGGGGCACACAGCACTGCCAGGCAGGTCCCCCACACTGGGGTGGGGGAGCTCTGGGTACCAATGGGGGCCCTACATCTCCGTTTCATCCCCGCTGGCTGGCGCTAACTCGCCCCATCTCATCACCAGGGATGGGAGCTGTGGGCTCCCCACACTTGAGGCCTGCTATGAACAAAGCAAGGTGGGTACTGGAAAGTGGCAAGGACCCCCAGGCGCCGGCAGTTAGAAGGAGGCCAGTGCGCCCTGAAGTGGGAAGAGCAGGGGTACCTGGGCTGGGCCAGACAGCACCTGCTGTGGAATCAAAGGCATAGCTCAACAATGCTTCCTGTTTAGCCGTGAGTGTCAGTTTTCATGTGCAGAGCTCCTTGCTCGGTTTGAAGGTTTGAAATAGCAAGTCAGATGTCCTGTCCTCAGGGGCTGACCGTCGGGGACCTGCATAAGGGTTGATGCTCTGCAAACACTGCCATCGAAGGCTCTTCAGCCGTCATTCGTGGCTGTCGTCATTCGTGGCTGTCCGTCATTGGGACCCAGTCTCATCACATCACTGCTCCCATGTTTCCGCCCCTCTAAGTTCTCTGCTTCCGAAGTTGTTAACTGCTTGCAGCTCCTGAAAAACTCCTCTCTTCCTCTCCTCCCTGTGGACACTTGTACATTCTGATCCCTGTCTCTTATTGCCAGAATAACGCCCTGTGTTTCATGCATCAGGCTAACATGCCCTCCTCTAGGAAGCTGCTAGTCCTAATCCCCCAGGTGCCCTTGGCCTTTGTGAACAAAGCTCCCTGTTTCTTATTGCCATCCAAGTAATCATCATAAATGATTGTCATTACCTCTTCATTTGTCTGCCTGCTTTTGGGAAGCCAGGGAAGAAGGTGTCACTTTCATTGGGCATGAATGCAGGGCCTGGGTATCCAAGCTAGGACATGGTAGGCCTGGGTATCCAAGCTAGGACATGGTAGGCCTGGGTATCCAAGCTGAAACTCAGTCTCCTGTTTGTGGAGCTCGAGTTGGACTTTGTGCCTCAGTTTTCCACCTATGAAAATGGGCACACTAGGATTTCCCTTACAGGTGTCACATATTCTTTAGAGAAAGCTCAGGAGAGCTGCCCAGAGCACAGTATGTGCAGGTATCTGAGTTCCCAGCAGGAAGGAGAGAGTGCACCCAAGCGACGTAGTGAGGACTGTTTACAGAGGGTGGGCAGGGTTCGAAAGTGCCAGTAAGGGATGGAGAAGCTCTGGGCTAGCGGACGCTGGGCTCCTGCCTCCCCTGGGGCCTGAAGGGACAAGAGGAGGGATGGCACCTGTAACTCAAGACCAGTGTGGTTATGGAGAGACCTGCTGCACACATGACCATGAGACCTGGGGCCGCCATTCACCATTTCCTGGGTGTCTGCGCTGAGCTGGCATCGTTCTAGACATCTTAACGCATGTAAGCCGCATTCCTACGACTCTTTGGCCCACTTGGCAGGTGGAAGGGAGACCTGAGACCCAGAAAGACTGAGTCATTTTCTCTGGGTTTCACGGTGGGGGTCCATACCCAGACTTCACTGTGCTTTGACCCTCTGCTCTTGTGCTAGTCCACCCCCCCCACCACAACCTCTGTGGAACTCTATTGAAAGGAGTGTGAGGATGCCACAGGAACAGGCCACAGGGTGGAAAGCATGGCCAGTGTTTCAGGGCAGCCAAGAAAGGCACCAACACAGGGCTGGTGAACGAGAGCTGCCATTCTGACTGCTGCCGCCACTCCTCCTGTCCTCAAAGACTGCTCTGATGCCTGGCTCCTCCTAGGCAGGCCCAGATGGTTTCCAATTGAACGAATGAACCACTGACCTATTAATGACATATTATAGCAACATTACTTGGGCCCTACATAACATATTTATTGAATAATGTAATTGAGAATATTATTCCTTTAAGCTTCCAGTAATGTGGGAAATGGTTCACTCCTAAGAATTTTAATAATATTACGTATTTGTTGACTCAAGGAGTTCTTTTTGACATTTATTCAAGATTTCCAGACTGCATGCAAAGAAAAGCAAAAACACTATAATCAGCGTTATAGGTAGCAATAGGAAAATAGAGTTCCCCATTCAGGTTGAAGTATTCGGCACTTAAGGTGGTCTTGCACTTCAGGTAGCAGGCTTAATGCTGCTCCCTGAGACCACCCGACGGGGGTTCCTGGAAACCACATGTGATGCCCTGACCCCCAGGCACCCAATGATCGGGAGCAGCACCTTGGTGGTGACCCACCCACAGGGCTGAGGCCCAACTGGGGGTGATGGAGGCCAGGCCAGCCACACAGAGCTCAGGAGTGACAGCCAACACCTCCTGTGTGCTTCCCTGCACCAGGGCTTTGTGTCTGAGGACCTTCTGGGAGGAGAACCGTGATTGGCCTGTTTTGCAGACAAGGGAACTGAGGCCCGAGGAAATCAAACAATTTGCCCAAGAGCACCTGGGCAGTAATTGGAAGACCCCTGGTTCAAGGCCACAGCCTGACTCTGGGAACTGTCTCCAACAGGGAATGGTAGGGCCAAAGCCCTTTTATTTCACAGATGAGGCTCAGAGAGGTTCTGTGACTTGCTCAGGATCACCCAGCATGGGCAGTGAGAGAGTTCAAGTAGATCCCAGTGCTTCTAACTCGGAACCATCCTGTCTCCTTGGGCAGGTCGCTTAAATATTTTTAGTTTACTTACTCTCCTATAAAATGGGACTAGTCATTATACCCAAACATACTTCTGGGAATAAAGGGTCCTTTTTGTCCTGACTCCTCTTAGGTGGGGGACACAGTCAATGTATGCAGATGCCCCCAATGTAGAGGACTAGGCAATAATAACAATGGTGGTGAATAGTAATAGTAATAGCCCAGGCAGCCCGGCTCTGGCCAGGAGAGTCCAAGCACTTCCATTAAACCAGGTCACTCACAATCTGTAATTCCCACCACAGCCCTTCCAGCTGTACTGCCTACAAACCAGCTACAGAGAGGGGAGTCACTTGCCAGGTTATCAAAGCCAGTAAGCGAATGCCCTTAACTGAGATTTGCACCTGGCTGACCTGGCTTGTAGCACCTAACCACCACCAGGGATGGAGAACTTGTGGCCTAGGGGCCATGATTCCATGAAATCATTTAGTCTGGCCCTGCCAAGGCAGCCACAGGCAGGACTCAAAAATTCATTAAACCCATAGCAGGCTAACTTTAAGTTGATAATTTTGTATGGCATACAGATGATGCTATAAGTAAACACGTGGCCCTTGGCAGATAAAAGGCTCCCCAGCCCTGAACTACGCCAGTATTGTCAATGTTGTTATATTCTGTGATGCACTTACGTTTTTTCCAAGCAACAGCTACAGCCACAAGCTAAGGAAACCCATTTCTTTACAAAGCGGAATCTTTTCTGCCACCTGCTAGCAGAGATGGTAACAAATGCCATCAGCTCTATCATCAAGGAAGGGAGACAGGATGGAGACAAGTCCCAAGACTCCTCCTGAAGTCACAGTGGCAGTTGTGTCCTAACAGAGAGGTGGGAGATACCTACAGGAGCTGCAGGAGGTCAAACCTGAAGCCACCAGGAAGAGGAGTTGCAGGCAGGCCTCCCGTGGCAAAGAAAGCGGCTTATGTGCAGTCCCTTGCTGTTACATAGTTGCATCCCTCATGCTTCTAGCCAAGCCCCTGGGCCTGTGTGCCTGGTGGCACCCGCACCACCTCCTGTGCTTCAGCTGTCGCTCATGGAGCCCAAAGCTGGAGAGCAGGACCTTGTGATGGAAGCTGGAAGGTGGCTGTGTCCCTTGCCGGTGCTGTGACCCTGGCCCACTCTGCCATCACCTGCACGTGGGAGCTGTGATTGTATCGACGTTACCCAGTCGTTTTGAAGGTTAAAAGAAATCCTGTACTTTAAAAATCTCCACCCAAAGAATTAGAAACAGAGAGTTAGAAAAGATTGCCTTTGGGGAATGTGTTGGACAGGGAGTAGGGGGCTAGTGTTCATTGCAAGCTCATGGTTCTCATTAGAAGCCTTGGTAGTATTTCATTTCTTGGCCAAGGGCATGTATTTCTTTGCTGGAAAAGACGTCTTAGAAGCATTTTAAGTGCAAATCCATCGCAGTGCACGATGCAGGAGGAGAATAGTAAGAGCTCCATGAACAGAGGGTGCCAGTGGCCATGGACCTGGGTGACTGGGTGAGTGCCTCGGGGAGGGAGGCAGGGTTGCTGCTTCAGCCTGATGTTCCAGAGTTGCAAGTGGGAAAGAGGAAGGGGCATGCTCGAGGCACGGCTTGTCCTTCGCTTGCTTTCTAGGCTACTGCGTCCTCTCCTCCCTGCCAGCAGCTTGCTGCACAGGAAGACGTGGCGTTACGGCAGCTGTCTAGCCTCATACCTGGACTCGGCCAGTGTCCTGGCTGCCTTGGCTCTCTCGCTCCCCTGGGCTGTCTTTTTCTAAGGCTGTTTTGCCAAGACTTCACGGGGGGAGTATGGTGGCCATCAGAATCCAGCCTGGGCTCACCAAGGTCTGGTGGAGCCAGATTAAGTTCATCTCCATAAAATGGTTTTTGAGCTGGGAGAGGAGGAAAGAGCCACAAATCAAGTATCTGTGGTTTTCCTCCAGGCGTTTGGGAATGCGTGGGAGGAAAGTTGGCCAGTGCCGTTGGATAAATGTGCAGGTTAAATGGTCGCACCAAAGGCTGCCGATGGATCCAGCAGACATCACCTGGCCTGAAGTGTTGGGCAGTGCACCTGTGGTCTCTGAGCTCACTCTCATTTGGATCACGTCTCTGTTTGTATCTTAAATGACCTACATGCTAGCCATAGGGGCCATCAGGGATGCAAGCTTTGGAACTTGCACTGCTACTTGTGAACTAATGTGACACGTGAAGACCCTTGACCTCTAAAATCATCAGTTTCCTCGTCTGTGAAATGGGACAGTAGCACATGCCTCGTTGGCTTGGCCAGTGAGAATTAAACGAGGCAATGCGGGGAGGATGTGTGGCCCCATGCCTGAGACCGTGCAGGCATCCAGTAAGCAGGTGCTATTGTCTCGCTGTGGCTGGAGATAACACAGAGCCAGAGGGGATGGTGAATACATTGGGTAGCAGAGACAGCCACTTAAAGACCTCAGCAGATGAGAAGAACGGACCAATCTAGTGGCTGGGAGAGAGCATCAAGCCCTGAACTACCAGGACAGGTGGCCCTGAGGTGTCAGATCCTGGGTAGCAGAGGCTCCATGCACGCAGTGGAGGAGGGATGGGTACACATTTTTTTTTCAAGATATGTTTATTTTGTTGAAAGGCAGAGTTACACAGGGAGAGAGAGAAAGAGAGAGAGAGAGATCTTCCATCCACTGATTCACTCCCCAAATAGCCACAACAGCCAGAGCTGGGCCCATCTGAAGCTAGGAGCCAGGACCTTCTTCCAGGTCTCCCATGTGGGTGTAGAGGCCCAAGCACTGAGGCCATCCTCCGCTGCTTTCCTGGACATATACATCATAAAACTGGGAATGTTTGGGGCTGGAGTTTTAGGGGTCAGCACATCCCCCAGCCCTGTCCCCTCCCAGGTTCAGAACCACTTGACTTGAGAACTTGAGACAGGAGTCACACTGGGGGATCAAAGTATCCACTTGGCTGTGCATAGAAGCAGGCTGGAGACTGTGATGCGAGTCCACTGGCTACGTGACCTTTCACATGCCCCTGCCCTGAGTGCGTGGCGTGGGAGAGCCCAGCAAGGGGACTGCGAGCCTCTGGAGCAGACCACCGACCGGGGCCATTGCCACTCTGCAGTCAGCGACAGAACGGAAAGACACTGCAGGTGTGCCGAGTGCAGGGGCCCGGAGACGGACCAGGCGCTGTACGTCCCGGGGAAGTGGCATTAGGGAGAATGGAAACAGGGCCACAGTGCTTGGGAAAAGGTCCTCTCGCATGGAAAGAGGACACTTTTAGGCAGGCTGCCAAAAAGCTAGTAGGCACTTTCTTTGTGTACAAAGTATTTTTCTTTCATTCATTCAATGAATCATCAAATATTTGTTGATCACCTGTTTTGTGCCAAGTGCTCTACCCAGGCTCCTGGGGGTAACAAAACAGAAAGAGATTCCTTTCCAGGTAGAACTTACACTTTTGATCAAGAGAGAGACAGCAACTGAGTATAGGAAGGAGATCCTGTACTGTCCTGGGAAGGGATAGCTGCTGTGTGGGGAAACGTAACCCTGAGAGTGGGAGCTGGGGGGACAGTGAACCCTGGTGCTGTCTGGCGGAGGTTCGGCTGGGGCAGAGGCCCTGAGGGGTGCAAGGACAATCAGGAGACCGACACATGCAGCAGAAGTGGCCGTGGATTCTGGGAGCCGCCGGAGCCGGGAGATCGGAGCTCGTGGGCCATCATCTCGTCCACCTCGGTTCACACCTCCTAGTGGCTCTGTCAGAGCTGTTTCTTCTTCTCCCCTTTGGCACCTGTGTAATCGGAGACTCACAGCCCAGAGCCCTCTTTATTTTACAACTGAGGAATATTAATACGCAGAGAGGAAACACACCTTGCTCAAGGCCACGCCGTGGGGAACGTGGCCCTGGTCCAGGACTTGGGCCCACCCACTCTGAGCCCAGAACGCTTCTTCCCATAACTCTCTCCAGAAATGGACTTCCTTTGAAATGGGGCGCTTTGGGCCCTTCTAGAAGATTCAGAGTTAGGTCCAGGGCTCGTACCGCTGTGTTTTGCTGTTAGATCTTCTAAGGTGATTGCAGACTTTTTTTCCTAGTAAGAGGTGTGACGTGGAAAAATCTGAAAGGGGCCGACATGTTAAACACACGTGTTCACAAAGACTGGATGAGGGAAGGAAGGCCACTGACTTCTCAGGGGACCGTGACGGGAGTTGTAGCTCATCCGGACCCGGGCTGACTGTGTCCTGTGTGCCTGGCCCCGTTGTCACCTGTTGATATGCAGTGATCCGCTCGTTCTTCTCCACCACCTTAAGAAGTAGGTACTGTTTCCAGATAAGGGGACAGAAGCCCAGGAAGGCGAGGTCGTTTGCCCAAAGTCACAGCGTGAGTATCTGAGCCCAGTTCAAAGCCCAGGCAGCCCAGTGTCAGAGTCTGTCCCCTTGAGCCCTCTGCTCCCACAGATTGGCCACACCCCAGGATCTGGGTCCCCAAGAGCACACGCCCATTTCTGCGGTGCGCGGGGAGCGGATCGCAGCTGCCTTTCCTTTTTCTTTGTTCTTTCCTGGAAGATGCTTCCTTCCAGAGCTTGTGTGGCAAGAAGGCCTTCAGATACCGCCCCTGTGCAGAACTCGCCGCTTACTCTGTCTCTCAGAGTGTGCCTGTTTCTACTTAGAGCTGTTAAAGTGGAGGAAGAAGCCATCCGCATGGACTAAAGCAGGGCTCAGCCTACGCCAGTCTGTTAATGCTGTTGCTGGTCAGTGTTGCTGTGGGCCTGGCTCCTTCCACGGCGCAGTTGTCACATCATTTGGTCCTACAGGACCTCGGGGAAGGAGGCCTCCTTGTCGCCCTTGCATCCATGAGGACGCGGGGGTGAATTCGAGGTTAAATGGTTTGCTTTGTTACGCTACAGTACTGACCCGCTGAGGAGGGACAGAGGACTTGGACTGAAGTGCAGATCCATAGCTCTCACCGTTCCTCTAGACTGGCTGCACAGACAGAACACAGCCCTAGCAATGAATCCAACCCGTCTTTCTTGCTGAAAATGAGCTTAAAGAGCCGTGGCAAATTCCTGGGGTATCTACCTAGGCTGAAATGCTACCTTAGAGAAGCCAGATCCTAAGACTGACTCTCCACTACAAAGATTGTTTTGATCCTCTGGGAACTGTCTGGCTGAGAGTCTGGTTGGCAAAGTGGATTGCTGAGGGATTGACATCCAGTGGCCACGCTGGGGAGTTTGTGTTGAGATCCCTGTTGTGATAAAGCCCATATTGGTCCTCAGCATCTATATGGCTGTGACTAATGTTGTTCCTCCGTCTCTTCCATTTCACGCAACTTTTGCTCACAGCCTACTTGGCATAACTGACACATTGGCTCAGGCCTCCGAGCCTGCCAACTTGGAGCCTTGGATCAGTTAAATCAGTTATGACAGATGTGATTATTTACAAGAAAATAGAAGTCACTATAATTAGGCCTTCTGAGGAGTACATTTGGGTGGAGAATGAGAAAGCACAAGTTTCATCTCGCTTGATGTGTTTGGATTTCAGCCCTAAAGCAGGTGCTTCGCTCTGTTCTGTAAAAGGAGGTGTTGGGGTGCCTGCCACCCCCCCCCCCCCGCAGACACGGCCGTGTAATCAGTTCTCATGACGCAGCTCTTAATAGATGGGAGGCCAGGTGGCAGGGCGAGGATCAGCTTGGGCACCAGGAGAAGTGGCCTCAGCTCTCAGCTCAGCAGCCACTTGTCCTGAGCATCAATTTATTTTTTTCCATCGTAAAAGAAAATCCCTGCCTCACCGGACAGGGAAAATTAAAAGTGATAAAGGAAGACAAGTGTCTAGCACTGTGGCTGCTGCCAGGCACCGAGTGTTCCATGTCCCTGCCTTGCTCGGCCACTACTGTTGCATCTGCCCGAGCCTGGCTTTTCCCTCTCGCTCATGGCGGGTGTGAGGGCCGCAAGACAGGAGCTGTATAAAAGCGCCTCATAACCGTTTGTTGCTGTTTCATGCCACAGTCTTCCTATTACTATTTCTATAAATCCCTGTAAGAGCCCCCGTGTATCCTGGGCACCATGGGCCAGGTGCTAGAACAGGCAGAGTTGGCTTTTCCATTATACGCACTGGACACAGAGCCAAGGGATCCAGGATACTTGTAGGAGCCCAACTGGACACAGAGCCGAGGGATCCAGGATACTTGTAGGAGCCCAACTGGACACAGAGCCGAGGGATCCAGGATACTTGTAGGAGCCCAACTGGACACAGAGCCGAGGGATCCAGGATACTTGTAGGAGCCCAACTGGACACAGAGCCGAGGGATCCAGGATACTTGTAGGGGGTCCAGAAAGTGTTTGATCTTTATGTCTCTTGAGAGGAAACTATGAGAATAATAAGGGACCTAAAATTGAATATAAAGATAGTAATAGCTAATAATAAACACAATAATGGATCCAGCCTGGATTATATTCATCTTTATACTGGTGTAATTTTTAAACCTACTTCTTATTTTCTTGTGGAGGAAGGGACCCACAGAGGCACAAGTGCCCAGGGCTCACCAAAGTTGTAACACAGCATTGGCCACTACTGAGAGGTATTTATTTATTTATTTTTATTCAATAGGTAGATTTATAGACAATGAGAGAGAGAGACAGAGAGAAAGGTCTTCCTTCTGTTGGTTCACTCCCCAGTGGCCACCACAGCCGGTGCTGCTCCATTCTGAAGCCAGGAACCAGGTGCTTCTTCCTGGTCTTCCATGCAGGTGCAGGGGCACAAGCACCTGGGCCATCCTCCACTGCCCTCCCAGGCCACAGCAGAGAGCTGGACTGGAAGAGGAGCAACCGGGACTAGAACCGGCACCCAGATGGGATGCCGGCGCCGCAGGCAGAGGATTAACCAAGTGAGCCAGGGCGCCGGCCCACTGCTGAGAGTTTCATCAGCTCTCTGATTCTCAGGAAGGTTTTTTTCATTCTCATTTGACAGATGAGCAAACTGAAGCTTGGAAGGGCTAAGAAACTCATCCAGAGCCACTACGCGGCCACTGAGAGGCTTTCTCCATCAGATTGGACGAACACTTTAACAACCCCAGAATTTAAGAGTTGATTTCTTGTTTACTCAAGCCAGGCATATATCTGCCAAGCAGCCGTCTACACAGGGATTCAGGGACCCAAGCCCCTGCCTTCCTGTGGCTCTGTCACCTATTAGTGCTGGGAACTTTCTCTGCCCCACTGGTAAGGGAACCGCAGCTGGGAGATGGCCTGGGCCAGGCCTGGAATGGGCTCAGGGCACTTCTGCTCACTTTCCATTGGCCAGAGTGCAGTCACGTGATCACACTGAACCGCGAGGAAGGCTGGGAAATGTAGTCTAGAGGTCGGCCCAGGAGGAAGAGGAGAGCTTGTGTATTGGAGAGCACACACAGTCCCTGCCAGAGCGATAGTGCTGGCTTCCAGCCCAGCTTTTGTGCACAAAGTCCGTGCTCTCTCCACTCTGCTTAACTGGTTCTTGACACGCTGAGCTTCCACAAGGCGCCTCTGCAGATGTTTTCCTCCTGCCGGCCTTGCCCACACGCTCACCGTTTCTAGCACCAGCACTGCCTGCTGGGTGCCAGTTGCCAGGTGAGGCACTGGAGAGAGCACCGCACCGGGCTGCTTCTCATGCTGGCTTTGCAAGGCGGTGACCAGAGCTGTGTCCACGAAATCTCCCACAGGGCGCTGCCAGGCAATGCCTCTCCGGGCTGGCAGAGGACTGAATGAGAGTTTTAGAGACCAGGAGGAAAGAGATTTGAATGGAAGCCTTGGCAGGATCGTGAGCCTTGGGTGAGGCACCCACAGTGAGGGGGGCGGCACTAAATTGTCACGATCCTGGGGTTCCTGGCCATCTGGGAACTCTGGTCTCAGCCCTAACCCACTCAATATGTGCTGCCTTTGGACACCGGGAGCCTAAAGGACAAAGCTGGGGGAGCCAGCTGGAGGCCAGATGCCCTGTAGATCCCTTCCTAGAACCGCTGAGCAGGCCCAGGGACCCTAACAATAGCCTGACAGAGCTGGTATTAGTGTGTGCCTCTAGCTCCTCTAGGATCCGGCCAGGGCTGTCAGCCAGGAGACTTCTGAGTGGAATCAGAATGACCTTCCTCCTCCAGGAAGACTTCCCAGATCGCTCAGCCCTCAGTGAGGCTACCCGCCTTTCAGAGCTCTCAGGACCTTGTTGCCACCCTACCTAGTAACATCTCTTAGCGTCACCCTCTTTTTATTTGCTGTTGGCCTTGGAAGCAAGGAATCTAGGATCCTGTTTAGAGAGACGTGTATCGGGCCGGCGCCATGGCTCAACAGGCTAATCCTCGGCCTTGCAGCGCTGGCACACCAGGTTCTAGTCCTGGTCGAGGCGCCGGATTCTGTCCCGATTGCCCCTCTTCCAGGCCAGCTCTCTGCTGTGGCCCGGGAGTGCAGTGGAGGATGGCCCAAGTGCTTGGGCCCTGTACCCACATGGGAGACCAGGAGAAGCACCTGGCTCCTGGCTTCGGATCAGCGCGGTGTGCAGGCCGCGGCAGCCATTGGAGGGTGAACCAACGGCAAAGGAAGACCTTTCTCTCTGTCTCTCTCACTATCCACTCTGCCTGTCAAAAAAAAAAAAAAGAGAGAGAGAGAGAGACGTGTATCAGAGGCAATCCTGAGTACTTGGCACGCATCATTTCCATCCAGATACACATCCACACTGGATGTGTTGTAGCAAAGTGGTTCTCAGCGCCATCCTTCTGCTTGGAGATGGGAAAAGCCCAAGCAGATGAAACAAGGCTTTGTCTGCCAACCTATGAGACACCCTGGGTCACGCGCTTCGTCTCTGTAAGGTGCACACAGTCACACTGGATGCCTGTGTGGGTGTCAGACACAACCCAGCTTCCGCCGGAGGGGAGCACATCCCCTTGCCACCATTTGCCAGCTGCTGGGTGCACGGCAGTCTTCCCCACTTCCCTCTGCCTGTCTCCTTATCTGGCAGGTCGTGAGGCCTCCATGGCTAGCGGGAGGCTGGCTCGGGGGTTCAGCGAGAGCTTATCGAGACAGCTCTTAGCACGCAGCTCCCCTCCCAGCCCCTGTTCATCTCCTGCACAGGCGCAAAACCTTGCTTTAAAAAATGTGTCTTGCAAGGAGACTTGGCATCCAGGCCGCGCCCCGTGAGGAATTTGTTTTTGTTTTAATGCCGAGGACGTTTGCATGAAAACAGGATCTTCGTTGCTTAGGAATTGATCAACTCCTGCTGGTGCTCTCTGTGCTGAAGCACCAGTCCCCGTGTTCGTCACAAGCAAACTGTAACTGTAGGGCGACCAGGACCTCTGCAGGGGCGGGATGGTGGCTGCTGACAGAGGGTCTCTGCAGCCACACAGGGTCCAGAGAGAGGGTCAGGAATCAGACGGAGGCTGCAGGGCACTCCTACTGAGGAGGTGCCCATGGTCCAAGATCCACAGCATAAGTGAAGATTTTCCTGTGGCCCTAGTTTCTTATAGATTCCCAAGGGAGAAGAAAAGGAAGAGGCAAGATGTTTAAGACATGGCCTCCACCTGTTGGGACCTTTGGGGGCCATCTGAACAGACAGGAGGCCAGTGCAGGAGAAGCTGCAGTCATCAGATACAAAGCAACAAGGAAGACCGCGGGTCTGAGTGAGAGGAGCTGCACCTGCCACACGGAGTTTGGGAGCAAGGAGCTGGACCCACTTGGGAAGTGCTCTTACCTGTGGCGTGACCCTGGCGTGCTGCCTAGCCTCTCTGCTCCTCGCCTACAAAATCACTCTCATTTCACGGACACCTGGGGGAGTCTGCCCACACCATTCCTTGGTGTGCGTACTCGTACTCGATGCCCTCCATCCTAAGGATGAGACGTCTAGATGCACACAAGGCTGTTTAGGGGAAGGACTTGAACTTGATTTGAAAAATGGAGGTGACCAGAGACCTAGGAAAGAGAGCATCTGTCAGAACAGTTTGAGCAGCCAGAATAGTACCCAGCTGTGTCCACTACCAACTATTCTTAAGGAGGTTTCGAAACACTGCCCAAGAAACCTAAGTAAGATTGCGCACTTGAAATTGGAGGGGAGTGTCTAGGTTCCCTGCCTAGCCCCAAGGGCATCGACACAGACAGGACAGGGATGAGAATCCAGTTGAGTGAGCACCTCCCCATGATGGGCCCTTCCTGGGCCTCCAGACTTGGCTTCCATAAGACAGGGAGATGCTTAATCCAAATGCCCGCCAGAGGCTGGACACCTTCCTCTCTCATGCCTGCCTGTGTGCTAAGCACAGCAGAGAGCCTGCAGAAAAAAAAACAAACCTGCTTGGCCAAAGCCTGGCGCCCTTGCCTCCGCAAGCCTACCCATCCTCCCCAGGCTTCCCTCCCATCTGCCTGCAGAAGGGCGGCCATCAATCAATCCAGCTTTCCGAGCCCCCGGGGGCTGGCGAGGCTGTAGGGACCTCAGTCACACCATGATGGAAACAATTGAAAGCCACTTGGCAAAAAGAAGGGGTGAGCTAATGTTTTAGAGCAAGAAAACATTTTTTCCTTCCCACTCTTATCCAAACCCTGGAGCCCGAGCCAGTTGCTGCCCAAGCCCTGTTGGGCCAGGACCCCAAAGGTCCCTTATCTTCTCACCTCTCTCAGAGCACCCCACAGACCGAGGCCAGGCTGGAAATTGGTGCTGGAGGAGCAAGGCTGCTCTTAACTTTCTGGATTGGCTGGGCTGCCGTGGGCCTCTCGGAGGCCAGGAGGTGGTGGCATGGGCCTGTGGCATGGGCCTGTGGCAAGGCCCATATATAGAGACTGGGGAATGTGGGGTCCTGGCATACAGCCTGGAAAAAATGGCTGTGTTCTGAGGGTGAACGCCGCCGAATTATAAATAGCACCTGCCTCTTCTTCTCCCCTCCCCCCCTCCCCCCACTGCTTCCAACTTGCTGTGTCTGTTGCTGGAGGGCTGAACAGGACAAGGGGGCGGGGGAGCAGGGTGGGGAGAGGGAGGGGCCGGGTGGCACAGTAGGTTCTGCTGCTGTCTTGGGGTTGATAAGGAGAATTGTCAGCAGACAATGGGGCTAAGAGTGGGGTGCCCTTGGGGTAGCCGATGACTACAAATTTAATGCATTTTTATCAGCTGAAGAAGCTCGGAGGTTCCAACTCCAAGAGGTGGCTTTAGAAGCCTTGAAAAAAAAATCAGCTGCTTCAGGTTCCAAAAGGTCAGTGGCTTGGGCTTCCCAATCAGCCATGTGGTCAGCGGCCTGCAAAGACCCATCCCTTGGGAGCCTCCCGCCAGAGGTTCTCTTCCTGGGGTTTCTGTGTCTCCCTGACACAGAGGAAGCAAGAGTGCTTTTTCCTCCTCCTAAAACGTCTCACTCACCCAGCAGAGAGCAATGAAGTCCGAAGGTTTTAGAAAGTAAAGAAATACTGGGGAAAGCCACTCAGCCGTTCCCACCTGGCTGTCACGGACAGTAGAAAAAAGCTCCGGTGGATTGTGAATTCCGGAGGAGGGGTGGCTGGCTCAGCAGGAGGCAGAAGTCCTTGGCTCCTGGGGACTCCTGGGGACCGGCTGCCAGCCTGCTTGATTTGCTGCCCAGCCCTGCAGGGGTAGGAAGGAGAGTTCTGCGGGGGCGCTGAGGCGGGACGAAGGTGACCGGGGACGTGCTGAGGACTGGGACATCCCTGGGCGTCGGAGTCAACTCCATCCTTTGTGTCAGCGCTTGGGGCTTTTACTTCAATGATTTGGAAATGAATTAATTCATTGGCGTCTCCTCCCCTGCCGTGTCCATTCCCAGTGCTTGTGTGTGGAGCAACGTTTGAAATCAAGAATTTTGAAAAATAAGGAGGGGCAGGCAAACCCTTGTGCCCTTTGGACACTTCTCAAAGAAGACCCTGGGACCCCCCAGGCTGCAGGTACTGAGTGGTGACGAGGTGGGAGCAGTCAGGGTGCAGAAACTGGACCCCTGGGCTCGGGTTTGGAGCCCCCACTCCCCCACCTCCCGTCTACAGGAAGGATTTCAAACAGGGAGCCCTGTTGGGGGAGGGTGTCCCCGGGCCCTCCCTCCTAGTCCCACTCTTAGCTGGTTCAGGTGTTAGATTGCAGTTTGTAAAGAGGGTGCATGCCTTTAAAAGGCTTAGGAGGCAGTGTGGAGGTTCACCCGGCCTGACCCTTCCCTTGCTGGGTAAATGAAACCCCAGAGAGAGAAGGGATTTCCCCAGGGTTGAGACCTCTGCTTGGCTCTCTGCCACCAGCTTGGCCATTGGTTTGGAGAGGGAAAGCCCAGAGGGTGGGAATGAGGAGGGACCTCAGAGAGCACCTCATCAACTGCCACCCAGCAGGAACCAAGGCCAGGGAGTGGTTTGTTCAAGGAGAGGCCAGCATCTCGGGTGTGCGTGCCAAGAGGCAGGATGTGCGCAAAGAACCAACATGGCGGTACTTGCCCCAGTGGAGACAGCCTCCCGGAGGAAGTGGTGCAGAGCTGAGCTAAGATAACTGGGGAGCACTGGGTGATGGGGGCAGGGCGTGCTCCCAAACAAAGGAGCCGCCTGGCATTGTGTCCAGCACCCATCTCTCGGCTCCCGGGAAGCAGGCACCCAGAAACAGTGCAGCTATCCGGCACACTGCTCCGTCTGTCGCTGCACCATGCTCCCACCAAGGGAAGGCAGGGAGCTGACTGTGTCACCTCCTGCCGGGCGAGGCCCCGTCCCAGGCTCTCGGAGAGACCCAAGGGCACAGGCGAAGCCAGCGGTGTGTGCAGGCTGGGTCTGCTCCCTGAAAGGCTTTCCCGCAGGAGCCCGGGCTGCAAGGCATGCAGCGCCAGGACCTGCATACGTAATGCGCCTCATCTCATTTGGGCTGTGAGGAAGTCCAGACAGCCTCCACCAGACAGGAAAGGACGTGGCAGGGACAGGTGGTTCATTTTCCGGCCAGCTCGCCGCGAGTCCTGGGGCAAGCGTTAGTAGCCCTCCCAGGATGTGAGCTTTCCGTGAGGACGCGGTGGACCCTGCCTCAGCTTCCCAAGTCTTGTTTCTGGTCTTTGGATGCAGAGTTGATTCCTTAATTGAGACTTGGGTAAAGATTCCCAGAAACACGGCCCTCGGTCCCATCTCTGGGTTACACGCTTAGGATAAATACGTGCTCTTTTTTTTTTTTTAAGATTATTTATTTATCCAAAAGGCAGAGCCACAGAGAGGCAGAGAGAGAGAGAGAGAGGGAGAGAGAAAGAGAGAAAGAGACGGGGTCTTCCATTCACTAGTTTATTTCCCAGATGGCCACAATGGCCGGAGCTGTGCCAATCCAAAGCCAGGAGCCAGGAGCTTCTTCTAGGTCTCCCACATGGGTGCAGGGGCCCAAGGACTTGGGCCATCTTCCACTGCTTTCCCAGGCCATAGTAGAGAGCTACAACAGAAGTAGAGCAGCTGGGACTAAAACCAGCGCCCATAGGGGATGCTGGTGCCATAGGCAGTGGCTTTACCCACTACACCACATACCGGCCCCATAAATACATTCTCTTTACAATGGAACATCCCACTGGGCTCTGTCTCCAGGCTTCCACCAACCTGTGAAAAAGCAGCCTGCATAGAGACCTGTCACCTAAGGCTGGGTTCCACGTCCTCTCCAACTTCGTGAGCCCCACAGAAGCAGGGTGAGTCCAGGGAGGCCCAGGACGGTGGGTACCATGCTTTGCCAACCCTAAAGTTAGTTGGACAGAGACCGCCCAGGCACTCCCATTGCCTGATGGGCACTGAGGGGGCTCCTTTGCAAAATGCCTTGCCTGGCATTTGTGAGACCCAATGTGTTTGTCCTGACATGAGGACCCAGGTCTGGTTGGAGTGTGAAGATGCCAGCATCCTGCCACAACAGTGGTGTCCGTGCCAGCCTTTCTTGAAGTGTACTCAGAGCAGTCGTACAAGATGCTCTGTGACACAGGGGTGTTGGGGGAGCGCTGCACATGATTCAGGCCTCATGTTGGTCCCTGCTTCTCAGAGCAGTCCTCCCACACCCCCACTATCCTTGCCACCCATCCTCTTACCTGCTCTGGCTTTCTTCAGTGTGCTCTGGCATCCCGAGATCATATTTAGCTGTTTGCTTTTGGACTGCCAGATTCCTCAGATGCCCTGTGCTGTAGAAACCTTGTCTGTCTTGTTCACTGCTCTCTCCCTGGTACTTCAATGCAGCACTGTCCAATGAGCCCATGAATCCATGCATCCATTCAAATCCTCAGGACCCCTCCATAAAGAAGTCTCTTTAACTTTGATTAGCTCAGTTTTGTTTTTTTTTTTTTCAAGTTTACTTTCCCTTTCCCTTTCCTACCTGGCTGTGACCCTGGAAGGCCAGCCTGGACCACCCCAGAGAAGCATGCATGGTCTCATCCCCAGGGATCCTTTTCTTCATAGCGCTAAAGACCAACAGAAATGCACTTGGTCTACCAATGGTCTCAGTGCATTTTCTGTTGCTGTAACTGAATATCACAGACTGGGCTGTTTGTAAAGGAAAGAAGTTTACTTAGCCCATGGGTCTTGGAGCTGGGAAACCCAAGGATGTGGTGCCAGCAGCCAGTTGGCATCTGGCGAGGGTTTTCTTGCTGCATCAGGACACGGCTGAGGACATCACGCAGCAAGACAAAACAAGGGTACCGGTATGGGCCTCTCCTCCTCCCCTAATTAAAAAGCCACCAATGCTGTGACGGGGGTCCCACCCCTGTGATGGCATCCAGTCCCACTTTACCTCCTAAGGCCCCTGCCTCCCAGATGCCATTCACATAGGAATTTAGGGTCTGGGTCTCCAGCACATGAACTCCAGAGCTTTCAGGTCATAGCAGCATCTGCTGCTCCCCTGACCTGAGCCCCTGAGGTCAGGGACTGACTCCCCGGTGCCTTGGACAAACGGTGCCTGGTGAGTGCTCACCAGCGATGTGCTGCACGCCCCCTTCCCAACCACCCCTCATCACCATCCCAGAGACCTTAACCTCTGCCGGTCATGCATGCTATGGGGCAGGCTGCTATCTGTCAGCCCCTGTGACAGGTTACCAGTCCATAGCGCACAGTGGCCACACCCCTCTTCCTCCAAAATGCAGAGCATTGGAACCGGAAGGGATAGTGGAGACCCTGTGGCCCAGGGCTTTGGTCTTGCAGAGGCTCAGAAAAGGTCAGTTCAGGTCCCCCGGCTCCCATCTCTGTCTGCTTCTCCTCCCGTGTTGATGTTCTGTGGCTGCTGCTTCATGGCCACACGCTTGGGGAATTAAAATAACACTGGTTTGTTCTGTCACGGTGCTGGAGTGTTCAGGGCCAAGTGGGTTCCCCTGAGCTCAGATCTGGGTGTCAGCAGGGCTGTTCCTTCCAAAGACACTTGGGAAGAAATCTCTTTCCTTGCCTTTTCCAGCTTCAAAAGGCTGCCTGGGTCTCTTGACTTAGAACCCCTTCAGGGCCAGCGATGGCTGCCGAGTTTCCCTCGAGCTGCTTCATCCCGACACTGCCTCTCCTGTTTTGCTCCTTTGCCCAAAAGGACCTTTGTGATTCTGCCGTGCGCTCCTGGCTAAGCCTGGATAATCTCCCCATCTCAAGATCTTTTACTTAATCCCATCAACACAGTCCATGCTGCCATGTCAGGGAACGTAGTCGCAGGTGCCAGGATTAGTTGGTGGGTATCTTGAGAGTATGGGAGTCCTGTGCTACCTGCCACACCTCCCAACACACCAACTGCCTTGGAGTACCTGTTCACACAGACCCCCCCAGAACTTTCTGTTCCCCACTGCTGCAGAAATTGCCACGTCACTGCATAGCTGGTTCGTGACTTCCTCACGCCAAGGCAGGTGATATGTCTCGCATGTGCCAGCTGCCAGTTTGCAAGCCCTGGGCCAGAGACAGGGTAGCTTGCCTTTGGCTTTCCCACTCAGATAGGTGGCGTGCTGCCATGCCTGCCTTACTTTCAGTGTGCTTGGGTGTGGATTTCTTCCAGGACAAGGTGTATATTTATGTTGAGTACTTAACTGTCCTTGGAAGGTAGTAGTTGATCGATTGATGATAGCTATAAAGGACCAGATCCCCAGGTTGTCCTTGTGAGCTACCGCTGGCACTGTGACAATCACAGTGCTGTGTATACAGAATAGTATCCAGTCATATGCACTTGCTAAGTAGTTGGGGTATGAGCGAAAGAAAGAGAGAGAGAGAGAGAGAGAGAGAGAGAGAGAGAGAATCTCTCATCTGCTGGTTCACTCCTCAAATGTCTGCAATAGCCAGGCTGGGCCAGGTTGAAGCCAGGAGCCAGGAGCTCCATCCAGTTCTCCCATGTGGGTGGCAGGGACCCAAGCACTTGAGCCATCCCCTGCTGTTTCCCAGGATGCATTAGCAGGGAGCTGGATGAGAAGCAGAAGCGGAACTCCAAGCCGGGCACTCTGCTCTAGAATGCAGGCACCCCGAGCAGGTGCTTAACCCACTGCACCATAACACCCGCCCCAGGAGCTTCAACATTTAATGATATTACAGAATCCCTTGAGAAATAAGGGAAGCTCCTAGTGTGGGGGCAAAAATGGGTGTAATATTTGATAGACAAGCTAACATGCCTAAAAATCTCCGAGAGTGACCCCAGTCTGTAATTTCTCCTCCTCCTTATCCAGATAAGAGAGAGTCCTGCAAAGAGCAGGATTCACCATGTGTCGGGAGCCAGCATGCACCAGCCACCTGAAAGTCACTTAGCTCTCAACTCTGCTCTTGCTGCCCCCATCTATTCCCTGCTTCATTGTCCTTGGCTCCCCAAGGAGGAGGTGACAGCCATCTCAAGGACACGTCTTACTTTGCAGGGGCAGGCCTCGGGCTGGGGCAGAAAAAGCCCATTATCCCCGAATCTGCAGAGGGTGATCATACCTTCTGCAGCTGAAGGGAGCACAAAGAAACACTTGAGCCTGTGGTTTCGGCCCTGCTTGCCTCACTGGAGGGAAAATGGGCCATTATTCTCCGCGCTCCACTCCCAGCCCTTCGTGGAGCAGGTTTCGCTGCTGGACACTCTGACAACATATTAGCATATTTTGCATTTAAAAGGGGCTCCGAAGATGAATTAAATGATTGGCGTGGTGTTTCAAACGGTTGTTCCAAACTACCAGCGATTGTGTGGTTTGAAAATTCGCCATTGCTGCCTGAACCGCCCTGGGCCAGGCAGCCGGCTCCTTCAGGAGGTATTCGCACCAGGCAGGGGCGTGTCTGCAGGCTCGCGAGACTCTGTGCCGGCTGAGCAATACCTGGAGACTCCCTAAGGAGGAGCTTGTCCTAGTTTTCTTAGCAGAGCTCTCAGTTCGTTTTCCTTTCTTCCAGAGCTGAGATTCCCTCCGATTCAAACCTCTTTATTCCGAGAGGCCTGGGTCAGCCATTTACAGTCTACTGAGACACTGGGCAGTGTAGACACCAGCTCATTCTTTTTTTTTTTTTTTAACTTTTATTTAATGAATATAAATTTCCAAAGTATAGCTTATGGGTTACAATGGCTTCCCCCCTCCCATAACTTCCCTCCCGCCCGCAACCCTCCCCTTTCCCGCTCCCTCTCCCCTTCCATTCATGTAAAGATTCATTTTCAATTCTCTTTATATACAGAAGATCAGTTTAGTATATATTAGGTAAAGATTTCAACATTTTGCCCACATAGCAACGTAAAGGGAATAAACTACCATTGGATTACTAATTATAGCATTAAATAAGAGTGTACAGCACATTAAAGACAGAGATCCTACATAATATTTTTTTTCAAATTAATTAATTTTCTATGCCATTTCCATTTTAACACCAGGTTTTTTTTTTTTTTTTTCATTTCCAATTCTCTTTATGTACAGAAGATCAATTCGGTATATAATTAGTAAAGACCTCATCAGTTTGTGCCCACACAGAAACACATAGTATAAAAATACTGTTTCAGTACTAGTTATAGCATCACTTGGCTTTAGACGACACATTAGGGACAGATCCCACATGGGGTGTAAGTACACAGTGACTCCTGTTGCTGATTTAACAATTTGACACTCCTGTTCATGGCGTCAGTAATCTCCCTAGGCTCTAGTCATGAGTTGCCAGGGCTATGGAAGCCTTTAGGGTTCGCTGACTTTGATCTTATTCCGATAGGGTCATAGTCAAAGTGGAGGTTCTCTCCTCCCTTCGGAGAAGGGTACCTCCTTCTTTGATGGCCCCGTTCTTTCCACTGGGATCTCACTCACAGAGATCTTTCATTTAGGTCTTTTTTTTTTTTCCATGATATCTTGGCTTTCCATGCCTGCTATACTCTCATGGGCTCTTCCGCCAGATCTGAATGCCTTGAGGGCTGATTCTGAGGCCAGAGTGTTGTTTAGGACATCTGACACCAGCTCATTCTTGACACTGAACCAACAGAGTGGGGAGCATGGGGACAGGTGCCAGGGTGTGGACTTGTTCACAGCAAACAGCACTGCTCTGACCACCAGGGCTGTGTGGAGGGTGTGAGTGTTTTTGGACAGATGGAAGCTTCCAGCAGGTGCTGGGAGAACTCTGTTTAGATCCAACATCTCAGTTCTTCAGGTGAAGCAGTTAGGATTCAAAAGGCTATGCCTCTCCTGTAGTCAGAGCCGTTTCTACTCTACTAAGAAGGAGAGGCAGAGAGAGGTCTTCCATCCACCGGTTCACTCCCCAGTTGGCCGCAACGGCCAGAGCTGTGCCAATCTGCAGCCAGGAGCTTCTTCCGGGTCTCCCAAGCAGGTGCAGGGGCCCAAGGACTTGGGCCATCTTCTACCGCTCTCCCAGGCCATAGTGGAGTGCTGGATTGGAAGTGGAGCATCCCAGGTCCATATGGGATGCCGGCACTGCAAGCCGCAGCTTTACCCACTACGTCACAGTGCCAGCCCCTCCTCCAAACTCTTGATATGGATTTGTTAGTTGTACAAATCCATCAAAAAGAAAAATTAACCTGGACTTGAGTTTGGAGCTGGATGGGAGTACCACAGGGAGATTAGGACATCTGAGACGCAGAAACTTAGAAAATAATCAGCTGTGAGAGAACTTTAAGCCTTGTAGAACAATAGGGAGTTGTTAGCAGTTACTGCAGTTAATGATGAGGTCAGGTTTTGTGCTCTGTCCACACCAGCACTGCATCAAGTGCAGTGTATGCAGCATCTCATTGTGTCCTCACAGCGACTCTGAAGCAGCTCAGCACAGGCTGAGCACCCTCACTTGCACATCTGAAATCCGAGCTATTCCCAAATCCAAAACGTTTTAAGTGGAGACACGATACCACAAGTGGAAAATTCCATACTTTTGCGTCATGCATAAAGTTACTAAAACTATTATGTGAAATTACCTTCGGGCTACATGTCTAAGGTGTATATGAAACATCTATGAATTTTGCATTTAGATTTGGGTCTCATCTGTAGCATAGATCAATTTATATATGTGAATATTCCAAAATCCAGAATAATCCACTGTCTGAAACACATCTAAAGTTATTTAGATGAAAAACATCTAAAGTTATTTCGGATAAGGGAATCCTTAACCTGTACTAGACTTTTCCCATTGTACAGGGAAGAAAACTAAGACTCGTAATGTTAACTAACTGGCCCATAGTGCCCATGGCTGTTTGGTTTCAGAATCAGAAGCTTTAGGGAATATAAGAGAGAGAATCCCTAAGTAAATGGTTAAGAAGTGGGAGTATCAGGCCAGCGACCCCCTGGAAAGCGTTAAGGACAGAGACAAGATGAACAAGAGAAGATCAGGACACCAGAGGAGGGCAGCAGGCACCGAGATGGTTCTGGCCAAGACTGCAGAGGGAACCCAGCATGCATGGGACAAAACACGTCTGCTAAGTGGACACCAACGGCCGAGAGGACAGCAGCTTCGACCGAAGCCAGGAGCACAGGCCTGGACTCAGGAGTGGAATGAAGCAAAAGTTCCAGTTTGTTCAAGTACTAGAAAAAGAGGCAGTGCCTAGTATGTGTGTGAGTGTGTGACGGGGGGAGAACACATCCACACACACACTCACACACTCGAGGGACCGGAGGCGGAGTGCTGCCCCAAACAAACTGAAGCTGGGCCACTGTGTGGCATCCGTCTGAGAGTTCTGACCAGAAGAGAAACCGGGACCCATGCTGATGGGAAACCCATGCCCGTGACCATTTCCGCCTGTGTCCATGTCCCAGCAGATGCTGTCCCTAGAGCAGCCCTCGCTTGACCAGGCAGTCCCTCAGGCTCTCTGTGCAACACCTGTGCAGGGTCATGGACTGGAAGGGACGTGCAGGAAGTAGCCCTAGTGCCCAGGGGTTGAGGTGCCACAGCAGAGAGGAGCTGCTTCCTCTCAGGCATGTGTCCTGCCCCTTCCTCAGGTTGAAGGATCCTATATCTGAGGGACCCTCGAGAGGCTCACTTCAGGATTTTCTCCCTGAGAATTTCAACAAGGTCCCAGGATCTTATGGGTTGATTTCTTATTTCACTCAGGATCCAGGCTATGGCAGATACTGACTTATTTCTGCACTACATTAAAATAATGCATTTCAACAAAAAAAATTGGGACCATATTTTCTTCACTTTGAGCCAGTGATTAAAAAAGAATTCTATACAACTGTTCTAAATGGTGGTCATGAGGACCATGTAATGATAAGGGTGGATGCTTGCATGGGACTTTAGGCAAACCAAAGAACCAATCAAGTGTATGCATAGTAGAATAGCAATTTTTAAGGAAACCAAAGTTAAAGAGGTTAAACACCATGCAGAGTCTCACAGGTGGTGACTGACTGGGCCAAGCTTCCACTAAGGAAGGGTGGCACTCTTCATCATGATGGTAAATGTCCAAGGGCATCTTATGATATTAGTTCAGCCCTACATCTGCAAATCCAACATGATTTCTTTGAATCCACAATGCTTGCATTTAAACAGTGTGAAAATTCACCTACCTCCTTCTAGGAGCTAAAGAAGAAGAAAAAAGAGTGGGTCTATTTGAGCAGCGTTAGGGACCAAGCATGAAAGAACTGGTTCCACCTTCATACGAAAACTTCAAACAAATTGGTGTGACAAGAGCTGGGCGCCCTGAACTTGAGCATCCAGGAGGGTACAGGATGAAGAACCCCAGATGACACTTTCCTGACCGGCTTTCTGCATATCAAAGTTACCATGGGAGTGGCACTTTGAGTAGCATGGCCCTAGCTGGTGGAAGGAGTGGTATGGATACACTGAAAAGCAGGTCATTGTGGTTATGATGAAGTGAGTTTATCACTCGACAGAGGGAATCTGCACCTGCCATCCTGAGGGACTTGAGCCGGCTGGGTTCCACAGCACTGAGCATCCAGACGAAAACTCAGCTGAGCAACTGTCTGATTGTTAGCTCCGTCCTGGAAGTAGTCATTAATGGTCTGGAAAGTTACTGGGTAAACTAGCCTTGCCGCCACCTCCATGGCTTCCAAACACCCTCCGTCCTTTCCAAAAAGAGAAGCAGTTCTATATGTGGTCAATTACCAGTCACCGGATTTGCGTGTGGTAGACAGAGCTGGTCAGGATATAATGCAGCTAAATTAATTTTGCAAACTCCTGGTGGGTTTTTACAGGTGGAGAATAGAAGATGAGACTCAAGGGTTCCACACTGCATTTCAGAAATGCTGTCACATTAGAGCTTCCTGTGAGTCCCTCGGGGTGGCCACCGAGAAAATAGCTTAATTTCCATCCCTGCTGGAGGCCCGGAACTCAGCATTCACACTTACCAGCCGACAAATGTCCCCGGTCTCTGTCGCAGCTTAATGGTTTTGGGGAGAGTTAAGGCTGTGAAGGCACTGACTTCCTCTTCTTGGGCACAATGGAAACACGGGGGAGACAGTTGCAGTTCAGACCCTTTCCTGCCTGGTTTCCTGATGAGCAGCCTAGCCGACTCCCTTTGGGCTCATTCAGGTAAAAAGGAAGACAGAGGCCATGGGACTGGGCGCAGGGGAGGGTGGGAGTGACTGCGGAGCTCTGTGTAGGGGATTTGTCAGCAGAGACGATTTGCATTTCTAATAAAGGCTGCCCGCCTCCTTAGCTCTCCCAGCCGCTCAGTTTGCATGGAGCCAGGGATGCATCTTCTCAAGATCAAATAGCTGTGGGAGGACAGAGGACAGCCCAGAGTGATGGGGTGTCCTGCTGCGAGCCTTCCAGTGATACCGGAGCCACCTGCGGATACCCTGGCCCCTCGCATGCCGATTCCCACACACCCTTGGTGTGGGAGGCACTTGTTCCACCCAGAGATTCTGAGATTCCTGGTGAAGTAACCAGGTGTGCCTATCCCAGGGAAAATTGGGAGAAGAAAAACAGTGTCCACCAAGAGGTGCCTGGCAGATTTACTCAGCGATTAAACAAACTCGTGGGTAAATAGTGCCGGAAACCCTTCCGTCACAGAGGAAGTCTATTTAGTATCGCCACAAAGAAAACAGCATTAAGCAACATCAACGCAAAATGCGGGACGCATACCCTAGATAGTATTAGTGTTTTAAAAACCACACACATCCTTGTAAAACCAGAAGCAAGTGTTAACCCAGTTAAAATCCTTAGACCTGACATCAGAAACAATGTTTTTCTTTTAACTCTATGAAACGTGATACATTTTGCACGGAAAGAAGTTCTGTAGTGACCATGTACCCTCGCTTCTTTGTCTCTTTCTTTTGTGTTTTCCTTTCTTGCTCTGTCTCATTGCATGCACATGGCTGAGAGTGTTGCTGCCCAGGGACCGGGGCATGTTCCATGCAGCCAAGCCTTCTCTGATCGGCAGGGACCAGAGCGGGCTGCAGAAGCCCGAGATGAAACCCGAACGCTTCTAAAGCCCTCAGCCGCCTGTTGTTCGCTCATCTGTGAGTGCATCTAAACCCTTCTTGAACTTATTTATATTTTTAGCTGGTCCTGCCTCTCTGGCCCAATGAGTTCCATGTGTTTTCCACCCCTGGTGTGAAGTGGCAGGGGCCTGCCCAGCTCGTGTCCTGGGTTGACCTCCCTTAGGCTCAGAGGGGTCCTCCCTGCTTTGCGCATTTCTGGCATTGAGGGAACAGAGTGAGAACAGCAGTGACACACTGGCCACTAGCAAAACCCACAACCAGACTGAATTGATCTTGTCGCATCGTTGAACTTGATGTTGTAAGAGACCTTTGTTGAGTCCAGTGTTTGCCTAAAAGTTCACATTGTGGGTGTCAGTATTTCCAAAAACCAGTGGAACTTGTACAGTACCCTGGATACAGTGGCGTTGCCTGCCTAAAAATACCATGGGGTCATAGGGGTTTTTGTTTTTGTTTTTGCTCTGGGCTGGAACTGGATAACAATGGTTGCCTTGTTTTGTTCCAAAAGCCCTGGCTTGGTGATTTTGTTCATGGAGAAGTTAATTAAGGTATGAGAGACAGAATCTTTTAACATGTGTTTGTGGAGAAGGTAGATGTTGATGGGATCCTGCTAATCTGGCCTGAGCCCATGAGGTGGCGAGGGAACAATATTCTGGCATTGCCTGATGGGTGAGGGAACAAACTCCAGAGTTCTGGCTCCTGACCCCAGCTGGGGCTGGTGCGTGGGGCTACTGGGGTTGAATCCAGGTTGTCTGGTTAAGCTCTGAGCTGTCTCTAGGGTACCTAATCTGCTTCCCTGTTTAAACCAGATTCCTGAGATGTACTTCTTGACCTGGGACTAGCTGAGCAGACTAAGCTGCGCTTTGCTCCAGCTGTGGTCTCTCTTTCCAGAAAAGTATTAATTATTGGAACAGTATTAATTACTGTAATTGCCCTTCTAAATCCTTCCATCCTTCCTAACTGTAGACACATGAGCGTACAGATCCAGTAGCATACAGAAGGTAGCGTCTGCCTCTCACAGACTGGGTTCAAATCCTGGCTCGACCACTCACTCCTCCCTGATCCCAAGATTAACTCTGAGCATCAGTTTTCCAAACTGCAAAATGGGAATCATGGTAGTACTTGCCTTAAAGGGCCACTGCATTATCCAAAATAATGAGTGAGCAGTGCCCGTCTAGAGGCTGGCGCCCAGTACGTGCTTCATAAATGCAGGTCCTTGTCTTTGTCATTGTCACTGTCATTGTGATTACTGTTAGTTTCTCCCGGGAGGATCATGGCCAGGACAGAGTGTCAGCTTCCAGTGGCATTCTGCTTTGCAGACCCAGGGGCACTTACCTCCTTGTCTGTTTGCTTTATCTTTAGGGAAGAACCATCAGCAGCTCCCTCATTCATTCCATGCTGTTTCAAAGGCCCTGAGAACTCAGGTGACTTGCTCAGGGTCACACAGCTCACCAAGCAGAATGGGAGCAAAACCTTGAGCCTCCTGCCCTCTTCTCTGGAGCTCATCACTCTCCAGAGTCCTGTTCCTTCTGCGTGTGTCCTTTGACCACCCATAGCGGGAAGTGAAAGATACAGATAAACAGACACTGGAAACCCCAGTTTTGATGGCAGCATTGCTGTGCCCCTGGCACTTGGTCACCCTCTCGGTGACAGCATTCGGTACTGCTGCCAGTCAGGTGCCAGGAACCACCTCTCCTTCCCCTCCTGCCTTTCCCCGACTGCTCTCTGCAGGAAACCCTCAGAGTGGGGTGGATGACAAGGCTGCTGGGGACCTATAGAACAGTGGGGAGTCCGCTGCTGGCTTCCTGGCTTGAAGCTTTGTATTTCTCATCCCAGTGGGGCATCATTGGGCCACCTGACAGCCCCCTCCCAGCTCTCTAAGGCTCCCTACCTGGAAGCCTCCCTACCCCAATCTCCCACTTCCCAAGCACTCCTTGGAGGTGCCAGACGTTCTGGGGCTCCCAGGACGCACAAGATGAGACCCACACCCTGCCTGCCAGGAGCTCCCAGTTGGGGAGAGTCAGGTGCAGTCTATGCACAGAGGCCAGCTGAGCAGAGCCAGAGGTGTGGGCTCGCATTCAGCAGGCAGCTCAGCCTTCCTGGTTCTGCGACTGCATTCTGTTTCCTCCCCCTCCAGCTAGCCTGGAAGTGGTTCTAGCCAAACATCACAGTGAAGCCGCCTCTTTCTTCCCTGGCCCCTGCATTTGTGGATCTGGCTGACAGCTTGGAAAGCACCTTGATGGAGGAAGGATCTTCAGCAAGGTCATAGAAAATGTGTATTGTGAAAAAAACCTACACATAGACTCCAAAAACTTTTTGTGCCAACATTATCTTCACTACTACTTCTCACAAACTTATAAAGTGCCCTCATATGTGATTAGATTTGACTTGCTATGAAGCCTTGAGAAGTCAGACCTTACTCCCACTTTATAGGAGAAGAAAGTGAGGCTCTTGGAGGGTGGCATGAGGGCTCAGCTACCCAGCCACTGAGCCAAACTTGCACTGAGATGTGAAGTCTGCAATGCCAGGTCCACTGCTTGGTCAGCCTTGGGGAAACAGTGCATGGCCTGAGTGCCTGACTGCAGAACCTGCTTTGAGAGCAAACCCGCAGGCAGGAGCTGCAGGGAATTGTGGGAAGGATGTCAGCTTTGGAAGTAAGACCTGGGGTTTGAGTTCCAGCTCTACCAGGTGAGAGTTGCATGGACTTAGGTCCGTCACTTCTCTTTGGAATGTGGTTGGCAAATGAAGCGGTTACAGAAGACGCTGTCTCACAAATCTGTGAGTTGAGGACATCAGTCTTCAGCACCTCGTTCCTCCTAGGGCCCCAGCCCCATCAGGCCTGTGGTCTGCAGCCCTCTCCCCACCCCACTTCTCCTGTTCAAGCATGCACCCCTAGTGATATTCCAGGCAGTGAGCCCCGCGTATGCCATGGTGGTCCCATGACAATGTCTCCCAGTGACGTCATAGCTGCCTTGTGATGTTTGCACAGTGACAAAACTACGTAAGGACACGCTTCTCAGAATGTCCCCTGATGTTGAGCCATGCGTGAGTGTACTTTGCTTTTCCAACCGACTCAGCCTCAGGTTCCCTGGGGTCATTCCTCAAGCTGAGCCCCAGGCTGCATCCCAGAACCTAATGATTCTGCATTCTTGGAAGCTGGACCCCAGGAACTTGCCTTTCTACCCCCAAAATGCTCCCAGGACATTTTATGACCCACCAGAGCTGCCAGTTGCTGCCTCAGTTTCTTGGTTCTCAAAACTGTAGTGGGCATCTATCAAGTTTTCAGGTTGATCTGGGAACCACACTTAGAACCACCATCCCAGCTGGGTCCCTAGCAAACCATCAGGGACTCTTGACTTGGCTGCAATGGCTGGGGTGGAGCAACCCCACCAGCGTGTGAAGTTGTTGACAGATACTTTTTTTTTTTAATTTTTGACAGGCAGAGTGGACAGAGAGAGAGAGAGACAGAGAGAAAGGTCTTCCTTTGCCATTGGTTCACCCTCCAATGGCCACCGCGGCTGGCGCACTGCGCTGATGCGAAGGCAGGAGCCAATGCTTCTCCTGGTCTCCCATGGGATGCAGGGCCCAAGCACTTGGGCCATCCTCTACTGCACTCCCGGGCCATAGCAGAGAGCTGGCCTGGAAGAGGGGCAACTGGGAAAGAATCTGGCACCCTGACCTGGACTAGAACCCGGTGTGCCGGCGCCGCTAGGCAGAGGATTAGCCTGTTGAGCCACGGCGCCTGCCGACAGATACTTTTGAAATGACTGACATGGTTGTCCTTGATACTCGATGCCAGGCCCTGTTCTGGATGGCTTACAAGTGATATTTCTCATTACACAGGGTTTGAGATTCACAGTCAGGGATCAATGAGATTAAGTAATCATCTAAGATTCCGTTTGTCAAAAGTGCAGTCAGAACTTTCTAGAACAAGGTTTGGACTCATTTTCTTTATCCTACTAGACCTCCCTTTGCTGGTCTAGCCATGAGTGACTTGTAGGAATTTCAAGCCGGATTCAGAGAGAGGTCACTGCGCAGGTTGGGGGGGGGGGGTGTCGGGCTAGAAGAGCCTTTCATTAGCTCCCCACAAATTGTACCCTTCTGGTAGTGGCCTTTGGACCATGCTCAAGGATAGCTCTGCTCAGTGCTCACTGGCCAGCCCCCTTTTCAGGGACCCCTCACGTAAATAGGGGTTGTTGTGTCTAAGGATTGTTGTGTATCTAGCATTGTGAGCTCTGTGGGTGGGAACAGAGGGTTGCTCAGATTCGGGGAAGACCCCCAGCCTGGTGAGGTTCTTTCTGCCTTGGTTTGGGCCTGGCTGATGTAAGGGCATTGGGAAAGAACTGTTGGCTCTAAACCCTAGGGAGCATTTACCAGGTAGACGGGATTTTGTGTCATGACCTAAACCCTTCCAGCAGGTACAACTTCTTTCTCCTTAGCTCGTGCAGATTGTTTAGTGGAGAGCTCATTAGTTTATAAAGAAGAATAAAACATGGAGTAATTAGAGAGGAAATTTAGGTGGCTGCGGGGGCTCTTTCTGCACTGAGGTTTCGGTCCTCACCGTTCACCAACACACAGACATGCACACTCACACACATGCATGCACATCTTGTTTATAGTTCTCTTCAGTTAGTTTTTTTTAAAGATGTATTTATCTGAAAGGCAGAGTTACAGAGAGGCAGAGAGAGAGAGAGAGAGAGAGAGAGAGGTCTTCCATCCGCTGGTCCACTTCCCAGATGGCTGCAATGGCTGAAGCTGCACTGATCCAAAGCCAAGAGCCAGGAGCCAGGAGCCAGGAGCCAGGGGCTTCTCCTGGTCTCCCATGTGGGTGCAGGGGCCCAAGCACTTAGGCCATCCTCTGCTGCTTTCCCAGGCCATAGCAGAGAGCTGGATGGCAAGTGGAGCAGCTGGGACTCAAACCAGCGCCCATATGGGATTCCAGCAGCTATACCCACTACGCCACAGTGCTGGCCTCTAGTTAATTTTAAATCTGGCAGAGACTCAAGAAGTCATCCAAGCCATCTAGGACTTTCCTGTGCCATCTCCTACTACCTCTACCTGTGTGTTCTTCTTCAGTGAAGAAGAGGAAGGAAGGAGAGGAGGAGAGACCAGCCCTCCAGCTCTGATCCCTGGGGTGGCCAGAGGCCTCCATGTGACAGCTTCAGAGTGCTCGTTATTGTTCTGTTTGAAAAGAAGGGGTAAAGGAAGGTCCCAGACAGGCTCTGTCCAGTGATGGAGTTGGCTGTCCTGGGAACTGGTGTTGAAAGCTGATGACATCTGCCTCTAACCCACACCAGCTTCTGTAACCTGCCCACCTCCTAAAGGAGGTCAGGAAGGCATAAAGGATCATGGACATAAAATCATCCCTCCAGTCAGGGGCATGGAAGGGACCCCGTGAATCTAGATGTTTTGTGTCACCAGTGAGAGCACTGGCGCTCAGAGACAGGAGGCCGTTTGCATGAGGACACATAGCCAGTGAGGGGCAGGAGAGACGCGTGGGAAGAGAGAAGCAGGGTCCCATTGTCCTCATCATGGAAGCTGCTTCCTCCCACATGATTGGCAGATGGTGCGTGAATTAGCTAGAGAAGTGGGAGACGGGCATGGTGGTGCGAGAGCTGCTCTAGGAATCTCTCTGGCCAGAGCACCTTCATCAGCTCCTGAAACGGAACACTCAGGACTAAACACGGACTCTCTCTCTCTCTCTCTCTCTCTCTCTCTCTCTCTCTCTCACACACACACACACACACACACACACAAACACAAACACAAACACACACACACACACTTCCACGTGTGAAGAGCAGAGAGAATCTTTCTTCTCCACTGATTACGGGGAAGCCCTATGGGCGCTGTCCAGCTTTGCAAGTTAGAACATGGACGTGAAGGAGTGATGCTTGAATGCAGGGAAAACCTCCTGTCCAAACCACCTCCATCCCCCATGGTTCCATCTGCCACCTTGTTATCCCTGCTCATCTCCCGCTAGTATGGGAGTCCTTCAAGAAGTTCATGGGAAAATGAAATTAAAAGGTGTTTTTCATAATACACATGATCTGCTGACTTCCTGAAGAGCCTCCTAAGCACCTTCCTGGTCTCTCTGCCTCCTAACACACATAGGGTGGAACCCAGGAACCTGGGCTATAGAAACAGGCAGGAGAGGCATGGAGCCTAGTTTCTCACTGGCAGAGTTACCCCCGGGTCAGTTTCTCTACCCCCATGAAGTTCTTCCTCATCTGCACCACGGTTAAACAAAGGCAAAGTGTAAAAGCTTGCGACAGGGACTGGCACAGAATACAGGCTTGTTCCATGTCACCCACCGCTATGGAAGATGCTGGCGATGCTACTGCAGGACACATTATAGTTGCTGTTATTCTCATCAGGGAATTAACTGGTTTATAGTTTATGTGAGACCTCATCAGGCCCTGAGTAACTTGACCAGCAGTAGTTAAAACCCTGATTTTTCTACCCAGGGAAGAACAAGTATTGTCCATGCTTTGAGCATACCCTAGCTGGGCTGTTATCTTTGGAGCTCAGATGCTATCGTGGTAGTCTTCAGCAATACCTTGTGAGTCTAAGTGTCCTATCAGAAAAGCATATAAAATTGCACACAAAGAGAGAAATGCAATAGAACAGGAAACAAGAGTAAAATATTAAGCGAAAATCCAAAAAGCGTGGGCATGGTGGCACAGCAGGTTAAGCTGCTGTTTGGGACTCCCAAGTCCCTTATCAAACTGCCAGAGACGGAGTCCTACCCGCACATCTGATCCAGCTTCTTGCTAATGTGCCTGGGGGCAGCTGCATGGACCAAGGAGGCGACTCAGGCAAGAGATGCCGGCAGTGCCGATGGAGATTAGAGAAATGAGTGGATGTGGAGGTCGAAGACTGCCCGGCTGTGGTTTGGTTGTGGGAGGTGGCAGAGAGGGGAGGATGCTGTGGCAGGAACGCCTCTGCAGGAACAGGTTCCCAGTCACTCCCATCTGTCACAGCCCCCTAGGCACTCACTTTGGTGAACAGGAGCGAGTTCCCCAAATGCTCAGCTCCTGCGGCGGGCAGCGGGCTAGTGAGTTGCTGCTGGGCCTTGAGCAAGTGCTTCCTGCGAGCGGGGTGAGCTCAGGCCCTCCCCTCTCAGCCTGTCTGTAAAGACTTTTGCTGCTGGCTGCCAGAACCTTCTGCCGCCAGGGACTGGGGGAGCCATGAATGACCCTTCTCCCAATGTTGGGCCTGGTACAAGAAACAAACCAAAAAAACCTGGTGTCCTACCTTCTAGCATTTCAGGCTCTCGTAGCTTTTTCTTTTGCCAATCTCCATGAGATCTCCTCTGTGCTTGTGCTTGAAAATGATTCCTTTTGTTTGTTTCCTTTTTATTTTTTTATTTTTTTGATGAAGTGAGGCCTTAAATAACCTTTGCCCTGTGGTAGCCTCTGAATAGATGAAGCTTCATAAAGTCACCGTTAACATCCAGAACCATAAGCCTGACCAGAGTGCCAGCCATTAAAAAGGCCTCTTTTATATGCATTACTTCATTTTAGCTCCACACACACACACAAAATCTCTGGGGTGAGATAAGTGGTCGGTTTAACTCTTTGAGAGGCTGGAGAAGGTGGTAGCCAAGAACATGTGGGATTACGATGATAGGATTATTAAATTAGAAGGAGTTGCGCGGGATGAGGCTCTCAGCACAGGCCCAGGCACGTGAACACCAGCTGCTGTTGTTCTCATTCGACTCCACATTGAGAACCAGAGGCACGGGGAGGCTGTGGTGCACCCTAGGGAGAGGAGTGCATTCTGCATGTCTCCCCAGTGGGGTACTCAGAGAGCAGAGAGGCACCTGCCGGGCTGTGTGCTGGGAGAGCCTTCTGTCTTCTGCATGAGCTCTCCACCTCTCCCCCAGCCAGAAATTCCCCCTGCTTTTCCCTTGCAGGCCCCCCTGCCCGCTGCAGGGTGTTGTGGGGGAGGGGAGCGATGTTGAGCCTACCTCCCAGATCACCTGTATACCTGCCTCCTGCCCAGGAGCCCTCCCCTCCTCCCCACATTTGCCATCATCGCCACCTCCCTTCCTGATGTCCCACCCGTTCAGTGCCATGGGTCTGCAGTCTGGAGTCACCCCAGGTGGGCCCTGTGGTCAAGCCTCAGCCCCCCTGCTGGGCAGTTGTCTTGTACCCTCTTGCTCCCTATCTCCCACATACCGGGCCACCCACAGATGCCATGACACATTATACAAGGGGCTGCCAGAAGTCTGTGGAACATGGAATTAAAAAATAAGTTTATTTGGGTACAAGAAAAAATTTGAAATCCATGCATGGATTTTTTTTTTATAACGTGCACTTGTTGAAGATCTCTTGTGCAGCTGGCTTTCATAAAAATCACATCCACCAGAGCCCACCCTGGCAAATGGTGGTGGTCTCATTGTGATGTCCTCTTGGGGAACTCATCCTTTATCCCAGAGAGGGTGCCAAGATTCAGCACTGGGCACAGCTGAGCATACCTGGCCCTCCCCCACACCTGACTCTGGTCCTTGGTACATCTCTACCTTTGAAGGTAGCTCCATCAGCTACACGGCAGGGTGGGGGCCAGGAGTGTAACATCCCTAGAAGTGCGGTTGTGGGGAGCAGAGTGAGGTATGGGGGTGATAGTACAGTACTGCACCCCGTTTTCCTCTTGGTTTCCAGGGGCAGTTCCAGCTGAAGGCTTCCAAATGCCTCTTCTTCAAGGGCCACATGGTTGGGGTAATACCAGTAGTCTGAACCAATGGGTCCTTTGTCACTGGGTCAGTTCTACGAGCCCATTTATAATTGCCCTCAAAATATATTCTGAAGAACACAGGCCTCGTGGTGGAGCAGGCTGAGCCGCTGCTTGGGATGCCTGTGCCGGGAGTTCAAGTCCCACCTCCGCTTCTGATCCAGCTTACTGCTCATGCACAGCCTGGGAGGCGGCAGATGGTGGCCCAAGTCCTTGGGTCTCTGCCACCCACTTGGGAGACCTGGATGGAGTTGCTGGCTGCTGGCTTCAGTCTGATCCAAACCCTAACTGTTATGGGCATTTGGTGAGTGAGCCAGCAAATGGAAGATCTTTCTCTCTGTCTCTCTTTCACTCTTACAAAATAAATTAAATATAGATATAGATATATATTTAGAGAAACGTATGAGTGAAACCCCATTACTTCATCACCTAAGTGTGCATTTGCAAGACGAAGTGCGTATGTCTTTGTGTGTGTATCGCTGTGAGGGTTAAAGAGCTGCTGGACCGGCCCCTGCCCCCCAAAGCCACCACCCTGCTGGAGACACCTGGGCTGCCAGTGGATGTGCCACCTCCCCATGACCTCCACGTCTGTCTCAGCCCAGCAGCTCCCTCCACTGACCTGAACTTGACTCTTCTATTCTTTATAAACAGAGCGCTTCTCCCATCCCTAGCTCTCATCTCCACTCCCCACACTAATGGCCACCCCTCCTTGAGGTTGTGAGCACTCAGCTTGAGGCGCTGGGGTCCCAGGCACAGCTGTGCCTCTGGCCTGAACTCGGGGCGCTTTGGCCAGGCCAGGTGCCGGGGGAGGCTGTTTTCCCTGCATTCCCAGGATTCAGATTGGGTCTGGTGAAAACACTGCTGAGCATCCAGGGGAGATGAAACGGCAGTAGGGATTTTCTTCCAAGGCCACTGTCTAGCCGCTGGCACTGGCTCAGGTACGGCCCGCGGGTCCTGCCTGTCCGCACTGTCCAGCCTTGGTCCTCGTGGCCAGTGGGGGCCCCCACACTCCTGAGTGGGTGTGATGAGTCCTGAGGTGCCCCTAAATCTGTTTACCGAGCCTGCTGCCCCACCTGCGTCTTGTCACAGCCACTTGCATGTGGACCCGGCAGCTGCAGACGGAAATCGCCAGATTGGATGGAATCCCCAGCCCAGCCAGCTGCTGGCTGCCAAGAGGCGTTGGCAAGGCTGGGCGGGGGCTGTCAGGGTTTTTCCAGGTGGAGGGATAGGGATAGAGAACCGGGCACTCACTGGGCCTCCTCACTAGATGCCCGAAGGAGCCTGGCACTGCCCTGCCTGGCTCTGTTTCTTGGTACAGCCTCTTGGCTGTTCATCTACATGAGGTTAACGACGTCTGCCTCCTGAGTGGGCGGCTTTGCCACGCACTTGCTGTGTGACCCCAGGATAGTTCCTTCACCTCTCTGTGCCTGGTTCTCCTTGTTATATTAATTTTCTGCAGCTGCTGTAACAAATTATCACAAACTGAGTGGCTTAAAACAATAGAAAGGAGGCTGGAAGTTTGAAGTCCAATGTCGGCAGGGCGCTGCTCCCTGTGGGCGCTCAAGGGTTTGAAAAAGGCTGCCTCCTCCAGCCTCTGGGGTTGCAGCATCCCTTGCTGCAGCCCTAAGATCTCTGCCCCCATCTTCACAGCACCACCGCCTCCTGCTGTCCCTCGGGAAGACACTTACTGTTGGCCTTAGGGCCTCCTGGAGAACCCAGAATGATCTGACCTCGAGATCTTTATCTTCATTACATCTGCAAAGCCTCTTTCCAAAGAAGCGCACGTTCACAGGTTCTGGGGCCCAGAACACGAGCCCTACCGACCCGCCACTCTCATCCATCAAATGAGGATGGCAGTGCTGCCTCCCACATAACGGAGATTCATTGAGATAAGGCGTCTGGTGCTTGGCACACAGCGCACACTCCACATTTGCTCTTTTCGTAATCCTCGCGGAGGCCTCGTCTCGTAATTAGTGTGATCATCATCCTAACTTTCATCAAGAGGTTTCCCCACACGTGACATGCCTAGCATTAACTCCTGACTCTCCAGCATCTCAGTGAAGAGTGCCCGCGTTTAACCCCAGTGTGCAGACCGACAACCTTCAGATCACCTGCGTTTCCCCTTTTCCGTGCATCTGTAGACCTGGCTGTTCCGTCATCACTGTATGTCCCCAGTCTGACCACAGCCTCCCAGGACTGTCCTGCAGCACCCCAGGGGCATGCCTGGCTCACTACTGGGCGTGGGTGGGGCTCCTGGAGTCCCGCAGTGTCCACAGGTATTGCTGCTGCCTGCCGCCTCCTCCACCATCCCCCAGGTCCACCCTGACACATGTGGATCATGCAGTAGCCGTTGGCTGTCTGTTCTGCTTCACCTCCTGCACACACCCTGTGACTGTCTGTCTGCTCTCCTTGGAGCCCTTGTGAAAAACGTCGGTCAGATTTTTGTCACTGCCCTGCCCCAGACCCTCCTGCCATTCTCTCATCTCGCTCAGCCGGGTCCTTGCCCCCTGCATCCCACTAGTGCAGCCGCCTGGCCTTGCTGCTCTTCCTGGAACACAACACAAGCAGGCGTTTGCATTTGCACTGGCCCTTTTCTCCACCTGGAACACCTTCTCTTCTTTTCTTTTCAAAAGGCAAGAGACACACAGACCGAGAAGTGACAGAGATCTTCCACCTGCTGGCTCACTCCCTGAATGCCTGCAACAGCCAGCACTAGGCCGGGCCAAAGCCAGGAGTCTGAGACTCAAGCCAGGTGTCCCATGTGGGTGGCAGGGACCTGACTACCTAGGTCATCACCTGTTGCCTCCCAGGGTGCACATTAGTAGGAAGCTGGAACCAGGACTGTGGCTGGAACTTGAACTCAGGCATTCTGATGTGGGACGCAGGCATCCCGAGCAGCAGCTTAACCACTGCACCCAACACCTCCCCTCGGATACTTTCCCCAGCTATCTCTGTGGTTTCTCCCTTATTGCATGCAAGTTCTCCTTAGGAGACACCTTATCAAAAAAGCTTTTCCCTGCCCTCCAGAGAGTCAGTGCTTAAACTGAGCCCTCTTGTTGCACATTGTGGTGCAGTGGATTAAGCCACTGCTTGCAATGCCAGTATCCAAATAAGTAAGTGCTGGTTCACATCCTAGCTACTCTGCTTCTGATCCAGCTTCCTGCTAGTATGTTCACTGGGAGGCAGCAGATGATGGCCCAAGTATCTGGGTCTCTGCCACCCCTGTGAGAGACCAAGATGGAGCTCCAGGCTCCTGGCTTTGGCCTGGCCCAGCCCTGGCCATTGCAGCCATTTAGGGAGGGAATGAACCAGCAGACAAAAGATCTCTCTCAGTGTCTCCCTCTGTCACTCGTCCTTTCAGATAAATAAATCATTAAAAACCCACAATCACCTTTCAGGGCCGGTGTTATGGTACAATGAGTTAAGCTGCCGCCTGCAGCGCTGGCATCCCATATGGTGCTGGTCTGGTTCCTGGCTGCTCTAATTCCAATCCAGCCCCCTGCTAATGTGCCTGGGAAAGCAGCAGAGGGTGGCCCAAGTCCTTTGATCCCTGCAGCCATGTGGGAGATCAGGAGGAAGTCCCTGGCTCCTGGCTTTGGCCTGGCACAGCCCTGGAAGATCTGTGTGTGTTGTGTGTGTGTATGTGTGTGTGTGTGTTGCTCGGTCTCTCTCTCTCTCTCTCTCTCTCTCTCTCTCTCTCCCTCCACCCCTTCTCTGTAACTCTACCAAAAAAAAAAAAAAAGCCTCTGACTCTCTACTTCTTCATCCTGGTTTTTCTTCAAAGCACCTGCTGCTCCCTGACATTTAATGTTTCCTTGCCTAGGTTTCTGCTCTTCCCCATTACAGTCAAGCTCCATGGAGGGAAAGACTTGGTTTTGATCTCTCCCCAGTCCTCAGTGCCTGGTGCACGTTAGTCACATCATAAACGTGTCCTGGATAAGGGAGTGATGATGGGCTCGGCTCTCATCCTCCAGCAGCCTTACTTGTCGGGGGCTCAGGGAGCTCAGAGCCAACACCTGTCCCCCCATCACCCAGCGAGTCCGTGCGAGCTAACGAGGCTTACTCCAGGACCCACTTCCCTCCTCACCATCTGTCAGGAGACAGAAGGAAAGAGATTGGAAATGAAAGTGCCAGGGTGACAGCGGCAGGGCCTGAGCTAAGCGCGTCGGGCTGGCTCTCTTTCCCGTTTAGTGTTTGAAATGTCGAGAGCCGTTCTTGTCACCTCCCTGGATGATACAAGGGGAGGTGGTGAGGAAAGGTGGCAGAAGCCACATTGCACTACTCAGCCTCTGTTAGACTGTGGTGGCCTGGAACGTTCTAGAAATGGGGCACACGGGTGGCATGAACATGCCCTCAATTCCCCAAACAGCTCAGGCCATTTTTCCTGCCTTTCGTAAACTCGGCACCTTGACGAGAATCAAGTATTTCATTGCAAGGTGATGCAGAGAGCACCACGCTGAGTCAAGATCCATCCCTGATGCTCGTGGCTTCAAAGGCTATGCACAGGTGCCCATCTCCTGAATCTCCCCAGGTGCTGGGCCCACATCACGTGCTTGATGCGTGCACCTGCTGGGAGCCGGCATTGCCACTGACCGTCCTCGCTATCAGTCACAGACACAGAGACCTTAAACAGCGTCGTGGGAGCCACACAAGCTAATACCCAGCAGAGACGGTTTTTTAACACATTCTCTATTGTGGCTCTCAGCTTCATCTGTCAACTGTGGGGAATGCACTCGATCACATTTTCCAGCTTAAAAAAAAATCGAGGCTTCTGAGACTGAGAATCTGGTAGGAGTTTTGAGTCATTGGTGTGAACGCAAAAGGAGAGGAGGAGAATGGGAGGAAAGAGCTGAGCCAAGGGTATTACAGGGAGAGGTCTAAGCAGGGAGCTTTTTTTTTTTTTTTTTTTTTTTTTTTGCTTTTTTTTTAAATCAAGTTCTTGCTTGCATCTCGCTGTGCTGTCTTTTGCTACTTTTCTTGCCTCAGTGGCTTGCAGAACTCGGAACCCCAGGTGCACATCTGCCCTGTGCACACCGCTCTGGATGGGAAAAGGAAAATGAAACCCCCGTGGTGTTTGTCCACTTTAAAGCAGCCTCCCATCTCTTGTCTATTTCACGTAGAAACCCCACCTGCACAGCCAGGGAGATTCCCGTTTGACAGATCAGGCAACTGAGACACAGGTTGCAAAAGCTGATCTGAAAGTCACGTTTACCACTTCCTGCCTCTGAGTCTTCCCTAGGTGCACACCGGGGTTTTTCTGACTTTAATAAGTTGGGCGCCCAGCTGTGCCCCTGCTGTTGCCCACACGAGATCTGCAATGAATGTTCATCGTCATGTGGGCTCGACCAGGTGTCCTCCATGTGCCAGGAACTGTGCTGGGGCTTTTCTTGTCTTTTTCCCTCTGATCCCCACAAGCAGCCCTTTGAGACACAGTGGCTCGAGGCCCATTTTACAGGTGAGGGGCCCATCTCACAGCTAGGAAGCCGGAAGTCCAGCATCTGAATGTATTCACAGCATAGATGGCCCCGTGACCCCTCCCTGCTGCAAACCTTCTCCGGGGCTCCTGGTCCTGCAGGACAACAGCGGGTGTGGTGACCCCGCACCCCTGCACCCGCCGCACCAGCTCCCCTCCCCCATCTCAGCCACGCCCAGCTGCCCTCACTCTCTCTGCCCTTCCTTCAGACCTCATCATCTGTTCCCCTCCTTGGAGTGCATCCCAACCCCACCCCCACCCCCACAGCTGGTGCTGTCCTACCCATCTTCCAGGGGCCAAACCCCTCCTTCACCGTGTCCCACACCCTTCTCCCTGGCTGCTCTTACTCTGCCCAGGGCACCCTACGTGGCTCTAGGTACCCCAGGCCCCCAGCATAGCCCATGAGCATTCCAGTCCCCTGCTACTTTTTAGCACCGTATGCCAGCCCACGACAGCGCTATGGCTGGCATTTGACTCATAGCTGCCAGTCTGAGACTCCTGAGGGTGCATCAGGAACCCTTGTCGTCCTCTGCGTTGTCAGTGCTTAGGGGAGGGAGGGAGGGTGGGGCTTCCCTGGCTGTTTGACATCCAGAAAACATGGTATTCCAGACCTTACGACCCACAAGTATTTCCTGTGTCCTTACTAGGTGAATTCTGAGAACACTAAAGGAAGGAAGCAGCAGAGGCCAGTGATTAAAAATGTAGACTTTCAAGTCAAACAAATTCAAGTCTGACACCTAACCCTGCCACTCACCACCAACCTACTTAGCTTCTCACCTGCAGAGTGGGGACCATGTAAAACCATGGTGACGGCTGGCGCCGCAGCTCACTAGGCTAATCCTCCGCCTTGCGGCGCCGGCACACCGGGTTCTAGTCCCGGTCAGGGCACCGGATTCTATCCCAGTTGCCCCTCTTCCAGGCCAGCTCTCTGCTGTGACCAGGGAGTGCAGTGGAGGATGGCCCAAGTGCTTGGGCCCTGCACCCACATGGGAGACCAGGAGAAGCACTTGGCTCCTGGCTTCGGATCAGCGCGGTGTGCCGGCCGCAGCGCGTTGGCTGCGGTGGCCATTGGAGGGTGAACCAACGGTAAAGGAAGACCTTTCTCCCTGTCTCTCTCTCTCTCACTGTCCACTCTGCCTGTCAAATAAATAAATAAATAAATAAAACATGGTAAAATAGGGGGCAGCCGGGGAGGAAGCTGGCTGGAAAGGGCACTGGAGAGGTGACTTTGATAAGACATGGATGGCCACATACAGACTGGGGCAGAGTGTCCTAAGCAAAGGGGAGCAGCAAGCAAGTGCAGAGGCCCAGTGGTGAGCATGCCCGATGTCTGTGTGACTATTTGCTGTGGTTGTCATTGCACATGGCCCCGTCCTGTGAGTCTGCCATCCTTTGGGGAGACAGGACCACTGCCCACCTGAACTGGGGTGCAAGCCCTCAGGAAAGAGGGACTTCAGAGAAGAGCTTCTGGGTGAAGGCTGGAGCACCAGGGAGGGCGTACTGGAGCGGGGAGGAGGGAGGAGGAGGGTGTGTGGGGAGCGGGAGTTTGGTTGAAGAGCTTGGCGTCTGAGGGTCCCGAAAGACTGTCCAGGCCCGAGCCGCTGCCCAGGAGAAGCCAGGCACCAGCTGGGCAGCCTCAGCCCTGGCCTCCGTGGTCTCTGTGCAATGGGCAGGTGCCTACTCCAGACTGTGCTCCCCACCAGAGATGCAAGGCCGTGTGGATCACAGCCAGACGCACCTCTTGTCAGGGAAAACCAGGGCTGCAGAGATACCTCTTGAATGTGCATTGAGAGGGTGTGGTGGGAGGGCCACCCGTGCCGCACCCCTCAGGGCTGTAGCTGAGCCTTCCCCCACTCTGGGGGTTTGGGGCCTGAGGCCACTGGAGTGGCCAGGTCACTTGTGATGGCGCTGACTCTGCCCTCTCGCTGATGCTGGAGCCTCCCGGACTCCTGCAGAGAGGCCATGGGAGTAGGGCTGCACCGCGAAGTGGGAGTTTTGAGTCCTAGGACTTCCACGAAGGCAGCTTCTCTGGGCTCTTGCTCCCCTAACTCCAAAATGGGGAGGTAAATCAGGAACTTCCCGAGGTTCCACCAGCTGGAACATGCAAGAACGTCCTTTGTTGCGCTCCTCCTAGCTGGGAGAAACCGAGGCCCAGGAGCTAAGGGCCTGGAGCTCCTGCTCGGGTCACATCTGCAGCCCCTGCACCTGGCTCCAGTGCCCTGTGTCCTCTCCCCTACCCCTGGTCCCAGGAGGCCTCCTGTCTGTCTGCCATGCTTCTCCCCAGCCAGCCATGGAGGTTCCGCCACCCCAAGGGTGATGCTCCTGCCCCGGAACCAAGCTGGGAGCTCCCAGCAATTGCTCCAGTCACCTCCCTTCTGACTCCTATGCATCCTTCAATCCAGCTACCATGGCTCCTGCCCCAGGCAGCCCTTCCCAATGACCCCAGCGAGAATCAACACCTGACAGAGCCCTCTGTGTCCATGCCACGTTACAATCCTGCCCGTTTGCACCGTTATGTCGTGACTTGGGCACACCTCACACCTCCTCTCTGTAATCCCAAAGTCAGGGGAAGCAGCGCCACCCCCGATGCCGGGTTAATAGGCTGCATGTCGCACAGACATCTGTGGAATCAAGAGTTCTCTTCGATGATAGAATTCTCTCCTTTCAGAATGCGCGGTCCAGTGTGCGAGAGCTTCTGTTGCAGAGTTAGGCTGGCTTGAATCTCAGCTGTGCCCTCCGGACGCTGTGGGACCTCGGACGAGTTAATACTCTGGTGCCGCAGCCTCCTCACCTGGAGAACAGGAACAATCATGTGCCTCCCTGATTGAGAGGCTGTGAGGGTTAGAGGAGTCGGCCTGCAGAGAGCCTGAGCCAGCGTGCGCTGACCTCATGACTGAGGCTGTTCGATTGTGGTGATCCTAGATGAAGAATTTTTTTTTTTGTATTGGAGTTCGCCTTGTAGTTGGAGTTTGGCTTTGCCACATCCTTCCCAGGCCTTGCAGTCTGCGTCTGCGTCCTCCTGCACCATTCAGTGCTGGGTGGTGCCGCCAGCTAAGGGCAGGGAGGCAGGAGAGGGAGGGATGGAGCCCCAAGTGGCTGGCTTAACTGCTCGTCGGCTTGGGGCTAGCAGCCACATTGAGTGCTCTTACTCAATTCATGTGACTCGACAAATTTGGAATGTGTTAGGGAGAGAGAGTTTTTCCAAGTATGAGTCAGTACGTTTGTGCTCTCACACACACATGAAACGAGAGAGAGGGAATTTAGTGAGAATCGTTTATGAGCGCAAAGTGGAAAGCTCTGGAATTTTATTCTGACCCTGAAGGCAAGAAGTGCGTAAGACATTTAATGAAGGATCCAAAACGAGATACAGCCGGGAGAAAACACAGCTAGCCGCCTTCTCCTGTGTTCTCAGCCGCTGCATTGTGTGCACAAGGATCCAATCCACGTGGCATTAACACCTCCGGGACACCCAGATATGTGCTGAGCATGGCCAGAAAATACAAGCTGTGTCAAAGAAGGGAAGCGAAACCAGCATTGCTTACGCACCTCTCATGTACCAAGTAGTCATGAAGTGTGGACCAGCCCCAAGTTCAAGAAGCAGTAGGGATGGGAATGGGTCGGGGGGGAGGGTGAGTGGAATGATCATATTCAGACAGCGTTGGTTGCGAACCCCTGCACCTTACTTGCATAATATGATGTAATCCCACTTTATGGATAACAAAACTAAGGCTCAGAGTGAATGTAGTATTTTGTGAACACAAAGTTCTTTTTTTTTTTTTTAAGATTTATTTATTTATTTGAAAGAGTTACACAGAGAGAGAAGGAGAGACGGAGAGACGGGGGGGGGGGGGGGGTCTTCCATCCGCGGGTTCACTCCCTAATTGGCTGCAATGGCTGGAGCTGCACCAATCCGAAGCCAGGAGCCAGGAGCTTCTTCTGGGTCTTTCACGTGGGTGCAGGGATCCAAGGACTTGGGCCATCTTCTACTGCTTTCTCAGGCCACAGCAGAGAGCTGGATCAGAAGTGGAGCAGCCAGGACCTGAACCAGCGCCCATAGGGGATGCTGGCACTGCAGGTGGCAGCTTTACCTGCTATGCCACAGCACCAGCCCCCACAAAGTTCTTCAGTGGCAGACACGGCCCTCTGAACTGGTCCTCTCTGTCCCTGTGTTCACAAAGTGAGACATTTCCACCCCAAGGAGGGTAGCAGACACACCCACTCTTGGAGGTAACAGCTCTCTCAGACCCCCTTCTCTGAGCCACCTTCTCCCACTCACCTTGGATTCCTGCACACTGGGGATTGTGAAGGAGCTGGGTCCCCCCAGGCTTGGGCCTCTGTTGGCTGCTGTTGTTGATTTTCAAGGCAGAAACCGCTGCTGCCCAGAGGGCTTGTGTTTCCAGCTCACTTACACCTCTTTTGCAAGGGCCGGTTTTCATCGATGCCCAGTCTCCAGGGAGCTGTGTCTTTCCTCGGAAACATGAGCCACAATCAAAGGTGGATGCATCACCCTCCCATCTGCCAGCAGCCGCACTGGAGCCAGGGTTCCCTGGGGCTCAGGCCAGGTGCCCAAGAGGATTTTTCCCAGCACAAACCAGATCACCCTGTGCTTGCCCTTTCTAAAGATCACAGGGTCCCTGGCACTGCCTTTGCAATGGCTGGAGGACCCGTGGGGGGCTGGGCCTAAACAAGGATGTGCCCTTCCATTCTGCAAATGGAGGGCCACCACGCGCCTGGGACTGCAAACACATGATCTGCCTCCGGGGTGGACTCCTGTCACTTGCAAGTAATGACTTCAAGTCCCTGGAAGATCAGGCCCTGCTTCTCCTTGCCCCTTCTCGGCTCCAGCAGCTCTGGCCAGCACCTGGGCTCTGGTGTCCACATCATGGCCCTCTCACCTGTCTATATGGCTCAACTCTTCTCTCTCTGCCTGTTCCGCTGCGGCTTATCTTATCCATCTGCTGTGTCCTCAGGTGCCCCTTTCCTGCCATCCTGCTACCTTTGCACCGTGCCTTGGTTGGCAAAAGACACCACTGAAGTCTGTCTCCACCCTTGCTTGGGGGGAGGCCAGGGCTCAGTGTATCTCCCCACGGCCTGGCCCATTGTCAACACCAGTGAAGAGTTGTTGAAGCAGCAGAGACAGCAGGGAGCAAAGGAGACACTGCCCTCCCCATGCAAGGCACACCTTCCTCAGAGCCGACTGAACCTGACAATTCTGAGTGGGGAATATTTGTAAACAAATACAAATGCATTGCAAAGAAGAATTTCTCATAAATGTTCAAGATGTTGACTTGCACACACAGGCTCTAGGGTGGTTGTGAATTCACCCTTCTCTATACTCTACAGGGAATCTTAGATGAATGGTTGAAGGGGCGCCAGTTCAAGTCCCGGCTGCTCCACTTTTGATCCAGCTCCCTACTAACACACCTGGGAAGGCAGCAGAAGATGGCCCAAGCCCTTGGGCCCCTGCCACCCATGTGGGAGATGTGGATGGAGTTCCAGGGTCCTGGCCTTGGCCTGAACCAGTCCCGGCCATTGCAGCCATTTGGGGAGTGAACCAGCAAATGGAAGAGCTCACTCTCTCTCTCTCTCTCTCTCTCTCTGCCTTTCAAATAAATAAATAAACCTTGTAAAAAAAAAAAAAAAAAAAGAGTAGTTTGGAGCTGGTGGCAGAGATGGGCCAGGCAGGCAGCCACTGCAGTCAGAGTCGCTGTGGAAGAGGTAGTGCAGGGCAGTGGTTAGGGAAGGGTTATTCAGCTGGGCCTGTGTTCAAGTCCAGTGCCAGGCTTTCTTCTGTTGTTACTCTGGGCAACGTATGTCATCTCTCCCAGATTCAGCCTTTCCCTCTGTACAGCGGATCTATGAACACCTACTCCCCGGAGCTGCAGCAGAAAGAGAGGTGGGATCTGACTCCACCCAGTGTCTGGCAGCCAGCCAGCCAGGAGGCTCCCTCTGCCCTTGGAAACTGAAAGCTGCTGTTGGCGACAAGGGGGCACAGCAGGTGCCTTCAATGCATACTGGCACAGACGCAGGCTGTAGCTTTCCACCGGTTTTGAGCTGGACCATCTCCTTGTGTCCAGCCCTGGCGGGCTCCAGCCAGAGGCCGCTTCTCCCTTCCCTGTGCCCTGCCGCTTGCTTGCCTTCCCGCTGCGAGATGCGATGCTTTCATCTCAGGATGTAGCGTACCTGTCGGCTGGACCCGGAACTTCTCACTCCTCTGCTAAACGTTTGTAAACCGCGTTCCAGCGTGTGACCTGGCGCAGGCTGGTCCTCCCCGGCGGCAGAACCCCCACAGTAGCTTCCCTCTTCGGGTGTCTGACAACTTGACAGCAGCAACTAGCCCCAAAGGGAAGATGGAAACGCCCCCAGCAGGTGTCTCCTTCCAGGGACTTTGAAGCAGGTGGTCAGCATGTTCTGCTGAAAGAAGGGCCCAGTCAGAGCCCGGCGGGCACTCGGAAGTCCTAGACTTCACTCGCTGTGCTCCCAGTGCAGCGGCTGTTTCCCACGTGCAGGAACTGCAGGCTTGTGCGCATGCGCACTGAGACACTGGGCCCCCACTCCCTCCCCTCGACGCAAGCTCAGCCCAAAAAGGAAGCGACTGATGTGAGGGCATAGAACCAGCAGGGCCAGACCCACGGCTGTTAACTCCGGGACCAGGGCTGTTCCTACAGTGCTGCCTAAAACCAAGTGTCTGTGTTAGTGAGTGATGGTTCAGTGTGCTAGGTGCAAGGGCAAACAGAGAAAACAGAACCAAGTCCTGGCCACTCCCCAGGTCTGCGAATCATCCACGTCACAACCCCAGCCAAGCCACCATGCCCCTCTGTGCTCAGTGGCTGCCTACTCAGCTGAGGATAATAACAGGGGCTGTCAGACATGAGCGTGGCGGACACACCTGCTGACGCATGTCCAACCACTTTACGTGAACTACCTCCGTCACTCCTGCAGGATAGGTCGTTAATGAAGGGAAGGGGGGGACGCAGCCCAGCCACGAGGCTGCAGGGAGTGTGGTGCGGAGAATGGAGAGGCAGCCACGAGGTGGGAACAGCATGAGGCCAGGACAGTGGAGAGAGGGACGGGGCGGGGCGTGCAGGCCACGTGCTAAGGCGTGTGATCATCGGCCTGAGACAGGTGAGGGGGCTATGAGGCGCCAACCTGGAACCACCTTCTTCACACATTGTACCAAGGGACTGGAAACGTTCATGGAAAATGGAAAGTCATGATATGTTAATTTTGGCGCCAAAACCTTTTAAGATTCATGCATAGTTTCTTCATAGTATACATTTTCATGAACTACTTGAAGAGCCCTCAGATGCACGGAGCTCAACATTTTTTTTTTAATTTATTTATTTATTTATTTATTTTGACAGGCAGAGTGGATAGTGAGAGAGAGAGAGACAGAGAGAAAGGTCTTCCTTTTTGCCGTTGGTTCACCCTCCAATGGCCGCTGCGGCCGGCGCATCTCGCTCATCCTAAGCCAGGAGCCAGGTGCTTTTCCTGGTCTCCCATGTGGGTGCAGGGCCCAAGGACTTGGGCCATCCTCCACTGCCTTCCCGGGCCACAGCAGAGAGCTGGCCTGGAAGAGGGGCAACCAGGATAGAATCTGGCGCCCCGACTGGGACTAGAACCCAGTGTGCCGGCGCCGCAAGGCGGAGGATTAGCCTGTTAAGCCACGGCGCCGGCTCAACATTTTTTTGCACCCGAATAAACTCTGAATTCCATTTATATGAGCGCCCTCATACTTTCTCACACCCAGTCTTTTTTCTTTCTTCTTTTTGGTACCGTGTTTTAAGAGCAGGGTAGGGACTAGGTTTCTGGTATGCACAGAATCAAGGATGTACAGGTATCAATAAATGATTATTAATTGGACATTTACCATATTCAGCACTGATGCTGGATATTTAATAGCCATTATGTTACATATGGTTATCAGTACCTACAACGTAACTTCTATTATGTGGGCATTTCTACCATCAAGTGATACATGCTCTATAAATCCTTACATTCTAAAGCATTCAAAAATCGCACTGATTTAGGGGCCAGATCCTGGTGATGATGGAGCACTGTCAGATGGGCATGCTGAACTCTGATTTAAAAAAAAAAAAAAAGCAGGGTCGGGCATTTAGCCTTAGTTCTTAAGATGTGGGTTAGGACACCCACTTCCCACATTAGAGTACCTGGGTTTGATTCCTGGCTCCAGCTCTGGATTCTAGTTTCCTGCTCACGCAAACCCTGGGAGGCAGCGGTGATGGCTCAAGGAATTGGATGCCTGCCACCCATGCGGGAGAACTGGATGGAGTTCCCGGCTCTGGCCCATCGGAGCCACAGCCATTGCAGGTGACCGGGGAGTGAACCAGCAGATGGGAGTGCTTACTCTCACCTTGGCTCACAAATAAATGTTTAAAAAGAAATACAGCAGTAATGTTAGGACCTGAGTAATCTTAGGATTACTAGGAGTCAACCAACTGAAAGGACTGAAAATACTTGGGGGAAAAGTTGCCTCTGTACTGCGTATGTATGGAGTTTTATTATTATTATTCCCTAAACAAGGCAGTATAACAACTATTTATATATATTTACCTCCAGGTAGGTATAACTAACCTGAAGGTAAAGTGTATGAGGCATAGGTTAAGGGCAAATACTAGACCATGTGTGTTAGATAGCACTTGAGAATCCAGAGCCCTAGATCCAATCCCTTATAGGCACCAAGAGAATGAGAGAGGACAGTTTATAAAAACTTGCGGGGCAGTGGGGCTCCACTTCCGATCCAGCTCTCTGCTGTGGCCTGGGAAAGCAGTAGAAGATGGCCCAAGTATTTGGGCCCCTGCACTCATGTGGGAGACCTGGAAGAGGCTCCTGGTTCCTGGCTTTGGATTGGCTCAGCTCTAGCCATTGCAGCCATTTGGGGAGTGAACCAAGACCTCTCTCTCTCTCTCTCTCTCTCTCTCTCTCTCTCTCTCTCTCTCTCTGTAACTCTGTCTTTCAAACAATAAACAAATAAATCTTTAAAAACAAGCAGGTAGTTGCAGGAAGGCGACTGGAGATGGGTTGAGGCTGCTGTGTTTAGAGGCAGGCTCAGACCGTTCTCTGTATCACAAGTGGCAGGTGGAAGAGCCGTTGCTGGCTTTGCTCACTCGTAACGGAGATGGCCAGTCTGACAGGGCCTCTGCACAGAGACCAGGGAGACCTGAGCATATGCCCACACAGAGCCGAGAGGAAGAGCACGGAGCGAGTGGGTGTCGTGGGCAGCAGGGAGGCCTTTGGCCTGACTGCCCTCGGCTGTGTCGAGCACTTACTGGGGCTTGGTTTGGCAGAACATTCGTGGGCTGGGAATGTTTGCCTATGAACCTATGCAACATCCACTCATTACCTTATCTGAGCTAATCTGTCTTATCCAAGCGAGTGCAGCAGAATAAACTATGTGTATAGCACATGACCGATTGATAAACCAAGAATGCCAGCCTGGGGGCCGTCTCTTTCTTGGTCTGTGAGTCTATTCAGTTCAACCAACTCACAAGTGCAATGGACGGTACGAGCAAGGGGGTTGGGTGACACTGATTGAGAGTATCATAAACCTGTGGATGAGGTCCCTTTCCCCATCAGGAGCATCTGGACTACCCTGTCCACACCTCTGGACTTGGAGTCAGAGGATACCAACCCGACCCCAGTCTGCCTTCGAGCTGTGTGATCTTAGGGAAGTCAGTTGACCTCTCTGTGCCTCAACTTTCTGAGTTGCAAAACAGGACTAATGATGCACCCCACTGACACAGGGGACCAAGGGCTCTGAGCTGTAAAACGCTTCCTAGAGCATTGTCCTTCCTACATTCGGTGTCTGGAACCCTCAGGCCAGCTTGTCCCCCAGAGGTGCCTCCTCCGGCTGGAGATCAGCTCTAAGAGCCATGAAGAAGGGAACTCAGCTCCCAGGGATCAAAATAAATCAATCAGCATGAGTCCGTGCAGAAGGGAGTTCCCCTGCCGGAGGGCAAGCCCGAACTTCTGGCTGGGGGATCGTGCTGTTCTTTGACAGCCTTGGGGGAAGGGACACCTGCCCCTCTCCAAAGACTCTGATCCCAGGGCCTGAGGTCACCCCACCCGCACCCCGGCACACAGTTGTCCCTGGGCCACCCCTTCACCCTCTCAGTGTCCCCAAAACGGTGCACAGGAGCGAGGCTTTGCGTCTGCTCTGCCACTCACCCCCGAAGTGGGCCTGTTTCCCCACCTGCAGAGCGGGCGGCCACACCTTTTCCTTCCACGCCGGAAGCCGGAAGCCGGCGCTTGCAGACTGTAACGTGCCCAGCAGTGCCCCGAGGGCCTGGTTAAGATGCGGGTTCTGATTCCGCAGGGCCGAGACCCGGCCTTTCCCACCAGCTCCCGGGTGGGGCCACAGCACCGGTGGGCCTGAGCTTCTGGCTCAGGTGTGCCCGCCTTTCCCTCCCCCCACCGAGGCTCTCCTCTGAGAAGAGGGAGGGGTGAGCAGAGCAACCCTCTGCTCGCTCAGGTCTCTTAGGGAAGGAAGGAAAACAACCCAAGTTTGGCTTTCACGCGTGCTGGGTTCTGGGAGCGAGAGGCGGAGGCCTGGCAGCAGCTGGGTGCCCGCAGGTGGCCCTGCTCACCTGGGGCGGGCACCTCCAGGGCTCGGGCCTCGACGGGGCACTGTGAGCGCGTCCTCCGAGCCCTGCGCGCCCATGCAGCTCCGCCGAGGAATCTTCAAAGCACACGGGGTCCGCTTGGCGGCGGCTCCCAGGGTAGGAAGCCGCCTTAGGGCCTGGTGGAGGGACTGCGGGATCGTCTCCACCGGCCGCGTGAGCACAGAACTCTGCCGGCTTCGAGCTCATCAAAATGGAAGCAGGCCTGGCCTGCCGCCAGCAGCGGCCGTGACCGCCGACTCCAAGAGCCCGAGCGAGCTTCCAGAGGGGCCTCCCCCGCCACTTCCCTCGCCTTCGGCTTTGCTCCTCTAAGAAGCTGCTGACTCATCTGGGGTTAGGGTCTCTTTTTATTCCCCCTGGTCTTTCCCAGAATTGCCACAAAGCCCTGAGATTTTTGAGGTTGGTTTAAGGAGCAGCTGGGTCCTGGCCATTGTCTTTTTATTTATTTTTTTTTAAATCCCCCCCCAACCCCAGCCTGCCAGGAACGCGGCCCTGCTCAAAAGGAGAGCTGGACACCCCCCACGCACCACCCCTGCTTTTAATACTGAGTGTCTCTTCTTTGCAGATCCTGAGGCACTGGCTGCTCCCAGAGGTGGCGTGGAGAAAGATTCCCAGGATGTAAGCTTCAGCAGACTGGTGAGTGATGCGTGGGGCAGGGGTTGCAGGTGGCCAGGGTCTCCGGGAGGGGCCGAGATGAGTGGGCAGAGGCCAGCTGGGCGCCCCACATACACCTGACACAGCGCAGTGCGAGAGTCCAGGTGTGAGTGCTTGGGTGCAATTCTCTGGGTTCCTGCCAGCCTCTCCCAGAAGCAAACGGAGCCTGCGGGTGGCTGGGCCGTCCTCTCTGCTCCGATGGCAGCTGCTCGGATGCCCGCTCCACAGGGCATGTGCTGGAGTTAGGGAAATATTCTTAGAACGGGGAGGGCTTGCTGGCTCACACCCATTGGTAAACCATAGCCCTGAGGAGACAGGGCTCCTCCCCTTGCACGGATTGAGTGACTGTTCCAGGCAAGAGGGAGGCGGGTGGCTGATGGCTCAGTAACAGGAAAAAAAGTCCTGGCAAAAGACTGTGCAACAGTGTCATGGCCATCTTGGAGAGGTGGTGAGTTCCCTGTCACTGGCAGAATTCAAGCAGAGGTTGGAAAACGTCAAAGGGGGAACCAGTTTTGACTTGGGCAGTTGTACCAACTCTGTTCCCCGGTGGTCTGGAATCCCCCAAGGGACAGAGAGGGGAAGGAGGGAGTGGGTTCAGGGAAAGTGAGTAGAGGAAGCTGTCAAACTCGCGTACACAACTCTCTGGAACTGCCTTGGTTTTAGGTGGCAGGTTCCGCTATAAAAACCATTCAGAAGCCACAGGAGGTGTTGAACCTCCTGTGACTGGTTCCGCCTGTTGACCAGCTGTGCCTGAACCAACAGCACCCGGTGCACAGCTCATAGGCTTGACCCCAATCCCTGATGTGTGTGATGGCCGAGCACTGACAAGCATGAGAGTTGTGCTGTGAGGCTCCAGGGACCTCCCCCTCATCCCAGGGCCACCAAAGAGTTAGCAGCTGGTCCCACCGTCAGGGCACTGGGCCACGATCCAGACCACACAGACCCAGAGGAAAAGCATGGGGCTCCTGTGGCAAGACCCACACCCACACTCACTCCCCAAGGTCCCAGAAAAGGCAGAAGTGCAGGGGATGGGGAACTTGGCTTCCTGGAGGGTGTGGGCAGGACCTGGGCCGCTGAATGTGAGAAAAATTGCCCTCCAGACCCAAATGGGGAAATTACACAGGAGGGAGCCCCAGTGCACTTGGGAGGGTCTGAGCAAGGAGCACACGGCTTCCTTTGTCCTTTGTATGTGGGTCTCTCCCTCATCTGGGTCAGCTGCTGCAGTATTTACCCTGTCCCCACCCCCAACCCCTCCAGGACAAGATGCTGTGGGAGGCCAGAGATGGTGTTTGTGTTTCAGAAACTGACAGGCTAGATGAGAATCAAGTTTGACAGTGGCTGGGCTTGGAGTTCAGCTGAGTCCTGATCGCTTTTGGGGGCGGGACTTACAATGAGAGGAGGAGGAAGAGGTGGATGGTGAATTTGAGCCGTGGTTCTGTTCATCTTCAAGCAGGAGTTGAGCTTCGAGGGCAGGAGCTGTGTTGTTGCATTCACAGAATCCAGCACATAATAGGTGCTCAGTAAATGATGGTGGGATACAGTGATGGTTCACAGGTGTCCAAGGCTCAGAGCAGGGCCCTTGGAATCAGACTGCCGACATCAAATCCTATTCCTTCCTCTAGCTGTGGGACCTCGGGCAAATTGCTAGCCTCTCTGTGCTTTGGGCTCATCGGTATAATGGGGCTACCTGCAAAGTAGCACCTACCTCTCAGAGTGGTTGGGAGGAGACAGAGAATGAATTCGTAGAAAGCTGCCTGGTCTCATGCGAGAACACAGTAAGTGCTCGATGGGGCTCGTGACCCCAGGGTAAAGCTCCATGTTGGGACAGGGAATAGGAGGCCCAGTGCAGTTGCAGGAGGCCCTGGGGTCGCATTCGCTGCAGGAGCCCATGCTGCAAGACGGAGAATCCGTGAGAAGGCAGTCGAGGCAGCATTTTGCCTGCTTCCTCCCTCTGGGGATCCCTCTGCGTCCAATGCTGATCCGGAGCCCAGGGCAGCTCTGCCATTTATCACCAGCTGAAAGCCCCACAGAGACTGACTTGTCACAGCAGCCCTTTCCCCAGAGAATGGGGACACCAGTGCCACCATCCTTCCCTCGCAGAAGTTCCCTCTCTCTCCCTCCCCCACCCCTCTCTCCCTCATTTCTTGATTTGTTGGAGATTAGGAGAGAGAAGAGCTTCCATCCACTAGGTCACTGCCCCAAGTGCCTATAATAGCCAGGGCTGGGCTAACCAGAGCCCAGAACTCAATTCAAGCCTCCCACTTGGGTGGCAGGGACCCAAGTGCCTGAGCCATTATCTGTTGCTTCCTGGAGCACATTAGCAGGAAGCTGGAGTCAGGAGCCAGAGCCTAGACTCAAACCCAGATCCTCTAATGTGGGACGCAGGAATCTTAATGGCAAGGTTGTCTGTGGAATTGGTCTCAAAGACTAAAAAGTGCTAACATAAGAAAGATATTCTCCAAAAAGTTCTTGGAAAAACATATTATGAAAAACTATCAGTAGCTTTCAAAAAAAAAAAAACCTTGCAACCAAATTCATCTTTTAATTGTGCATAAACTTTTTTTAAAAAGATTTATTTATTTGAAAGAGAGGCAGAGGCAATGGCAGAGAGAGAGGTCTTCTATCTGCTGGTTCACTCCTCAGATGGCTACAACAGCTGGGGCTGGGAGCCAGGAGCTTCCTGCACACAGGTACAGGGGCCCAAGGGCCTGGGCCATCTTCCACTGCCTTCCCAGGCCATAGCAGAGAGCTGGGTCAGAAGTGGAGCAGCTGGGACTTGAACCGATGCCCACATGGGATGGCAGCACTGCAGGTGTTGGCTTTATGGGCTATGCCACAGTGTCAGCCTCTCCATAAACTTTTTGACATTGCCTCATATAGATGAAAAATCACTTGGGTCCCAAGCTTGGGTAGTCTTGAGCTGCTAGGTCTGTGTCAGTTCCTGTCCCCTCCTTGGGGAGGCCTGGCAGTCTCCACAGCTGGGAGACAAATGGTTTGTCACTAGAGTCCCAGAACAGAGCTTCACTCTGCAAAAGGCAGCTCCACCTCCCTAGCACTTGTAGTGTCTCGCAGCCAGCACTTGCATTTGCTTGGAACACGTCTCATGTCTACATTTCTTATATTAGAAGTAGACCTGGGCGCTTATAGAATGAGCTTGCCTGGAGGCCAACCTTGTGGCTCTCCTGCCCCAACTAAATGTGACCCTCACTGTTTAGGAGGACTGTGGTATAGGCCAGAATTGTTTGATGCAAACACAGCCCCTATGCCCACAAGGTCTAGACATACCAGTCTCTTTCCCATGCACCCCCACCACCTCCACTGACATCTGACAAATGGCCACAACCTCACTTCCGCCAGGAATAAGGGCATCGATAAGTTGTGACTGCCAGGAGCATGGATGTGCTGAGGAGGTTGCTGCGGTATACGCAGAGCATGCTGCAGTGGATTAGTGATGTCTGCAGAGGGGCCAGGAAGGAAGACTGGTGCTTGCATGCCGCTTCTGGGCGTCCTAGCCAACACAATTTCTCAGGCCACCTTCCGGTTTGTGGTTTCACATCGGCAGCCTTGTTTGCCACTAGTGAAGCCAAGCACAGTCAAGCTCATTAATCTGGACCTCTTTGGAGCCAACCTGAGCGAGTGAAAATTCTTAATCCCAGGGGATTTGCTGCATGCAGGTGAGCACCAGGAGCCTGCAGCACGGGGACCGGGCTCAGCCCAGCTCAGCTAGTGAACTGGTGCTGAAGCCAGGCCCACGGGCTCTGAGCACGTGGCTGAACATCCCTGGCCTGGCCTGTAAGGCCACCTATTCTTTCTGTGTTCCTGGGACTGCATGCCAAGGAAAGTACCAAGAGCAAGACATTCTTCACAACAGAAAATCAGTCCCTGGGCAGCCTTGCCTCTGTGTTTCAAATCACCAGGAAATTTGAGTTAGAGAGACTCGGTGCGCTAACTGGGAATGAGCTATGTTTCTATAGAGTTATATGCAAACGATGGGGTGAAATAGTCCAGAACTAGCTTCCCCCTGAGTTTCCTTATCTGTAGAATGGGGAAATGCGACACCTGCCAGGGTAACTCAGGACAGTACATCCCATGTGTCCATATTCACATGGAAAGCAGAGCTCGCTTCTTGTGATACGCTCAAGAGAACAAGTTACAGAGAGCATTTTTAATAGATTCGTACTCTTTAAAGATATATTTTTTAGATTTATTTGAAAGGCAGAGTGGCAGGGAGAGAGAGACCTGCCATCCACTGGGTCACTCCGCAAATGCCTGCAACAGAGAATATTGGGCCAGGCTGAAACCAGAGGCCGGGAACTCCGTCTGAGTCTCCCACGTGGGTGGCAGGAACCCTGGGACATCATCAGCTGCCTCTGGGGCGCATTAGCAAGAAACTGGGGTGCCTGCCCCAGCACTTTGCTGTCAGTTGACTCCTGTTAGTTCTTCAGGGGCTCTTGCTGTGTGTTCTTGATGATCCTTCCACGGGAAATGTCCACTTAAATCTTCAACTTTTCTCCCGTCTTCTGGACAGCCTAGCTGCAAGGGTCTGATATGCATGTGGACAAATGATTCCATGACAGGCTGGGGGCCCTTAGCACGTGGGGACTGAGCCGCGTGGTGGTTCGACCACATGCTCACCTTCCCTTCAGCGCAGCCCACACGGCACTGCCTCCACAGGGAGAGTCGGCACGGGAAAGATGATATTGTGCCGAGTTGATAGCGGCCACATTTGGGTGTGAGCCCCCCACCAGTAGGATGGGCTTTCCTTGTTAAAAACAGGCAAGGAGTCTGCAGTGGAAGCCCCTTTTAGTCTTAGTTCCTGAGAGTCTGCAGGAAAAAGATTAAGTTTCTGTCTAAGTAAAAGACGACGATGACCATGACAACTAATGGACCACGTGCGGTGGGTGGTGGGGCCTGCACAGCTGTGGGAGCAGCAGCTGCGCCAGGAAGCGGGAGCAGGCCTGGGCAGCCCAGGGGAACCCGTTCAGATGCTGGGTGTTGGCTGAGAGCTGCAGTCCCGAGGCTGGCGACTGGCCAGGCACTCCTGTCTTCTAGCACCTTGGGCATCTGCTCCTATCCACTCTGGCCTGTACTCTGGTGACTGCATTGGACAACCTCACTCTTCTGTCCTCTCTCCCGGAGTCTAGCACTTCTCTGAACCTGTGCCCCCAACCCCTTGCCTGAGGAGCCACCCGGCCCCCTGTGCCCCTGCCCTTGGAGAAAGGGCAGCCAGTGGTCGTCCACAGCCCCATGTCCGGGAGAGATGGATGTGACCTCCATCCTGCCCTTGCATTCTCCCCACTCAGGCCCCAGCTCCCAGTGCAGCAGCTCTGCTGGGGACCCCTCTCTCCAGTGCTGTCCAGCCTCCTAAGGATGGAGCCGGGACACTGTAGAGCCGGGAGGAGGCCGTGAGGTCGGAGTTCATGGCCAACACAGCCTCATCCAGGGAGCTTTCACCAGAAGGTCCGGCAGCAGGAGCATAGCATCAGAACTCAAAACTGAAGACAGGCCCCCACAGCTTCCTCTGAGGCCCTCGTCCCCTCTCTGGGCTTCCATGGATTTCACGAGCTGCTCCAGCCAACATCAGACAATGTTGCATGGCCATTAAGACGTGCACTCGGGGCTGGAGCTGTGGCACAGCAGGTTAAAGCCCTGGCATGCAACTCTGGCATCCCATATGGACGCCGGTTCAAGTCCTGGCTGCTCCACTTCTGATCCAGTGCTCTGCTATGGCCTGGGAAGGCAGTGAAAGATGATCCAGGTCCTTGAACCCACATGGGAGACCTGGAAGAAGCTCCTGCCTCCTGGCTTCAGATCAACTCAGCTCTGGCCGTTGTGGCCATTTGGGGAGTGAATCAGCAAATGGAAGACCTCTCTCTCTGGCTCTACCTTTCTATGTAACTCTTTCAAATTTTTAAAAAATATAAATAAATAAAAAGACCAGGCACTCTGGAGCCGGCACTGTGGCGTAGTAGGCTGGGCCTCCACATGCAATGCCAGCACCCCATATGGGCACCAGTTCGTGTCCAGATTGCTCCTCTTCTGATCCAGCTCTGTGCTGTGGCCTGGGAAAGCAGAAGATGGCCCAAGTCCTTGGGCTCCTGGGCCCACGTGGGAGACCCAGAAGAAGCTCCTGGCTTCATATCAGCCCAGCTCCTGCATTGCAGTCATTTGGGGAATGAACCAGCAGACAGAATTCTTTTCTTTTGTTTCTCTCTCTCTCTGTAGCTCTGCCTCTCAAATAAATAAATACATACATTCATACATACATACCATGCACTCTGGAGCCACACTGGCTCCTTAGCTAAAAGCTCAGCTCCATCTGTGCTCATCCTGGGATTTTTTTTTCTTTTGGACAAGTGATTTAACTTTGCTGTGCCTCGATTTCCTCATCTGTAAAATGGGTCACTTCATAGAGTAGTTAGGACGACTGAATGAGTGTATGGAACATGCTGAGAACAGTGCCTGGCACAAACTCGGTGAGTAAATGCAGTCAGTGTGTCACATGGCTCCCCCGACTGAACTCAACAAGATGCTAAGTCTTTCAGTCTGCCCCTGGGTTCAGGGAGGCCATGGGCTAGACCAGAAGGATGGGCGGAATCCCGGCAGACAGAGAACAAGGGGAGCCTGGGCAAAGGTGTGCAGGCAGCCAACGCCTGGGCATTTGGAGACTGTTGGGAAGTCCAGGGCGGCTGGAGCTGGGACAGCCACAGAGGCCCTCGAATGCCTTGCTAATAATCCAGCAGTTTGCAGGTAGCCGTGAACAGCTCTCACAAGTCCCAAGGGAGTGATGCCACATGACCTGGGGCTCAGCGATGTGAGCCGTGCAGAGGGTGGTTTGCAAGTGGAAGAGACCAGAGACAAGGCAGCAGGCTGGAGGAGGTGGCCAGCCTGATGGTGCTGGTGCTGGGGGCTGATGGGGGGATCTGAGCCTAGGCAGTCAGCCTGCGTGGAGCAAGCGACCCACTCCTGAGAGGAATGCTGATTCAGAGGAAGAGGGACTGGCCTTGAACGTGGGACCCGAGGAAGGAAGAATCAAAAGTGAGTTCCAGGCTCCTGGCTTGGGAATCTGAGAGCAAGTGGTCCTCTTCCCCACCACTGGGCAGACAGAGCCAAAGCAGCAGGTGCTGCAGAAGGCAGTGCAACTTGAGGAGCCTGGGGAACACCAGGAGGTAGCAGAGGGCAGCAGGTGACCAGCCGTGGTCTCTGGACTCCAAGTGGCTCACTGACTGCATGGCCTCGGAGGGGTCATTGAGCTGTCCTGATACTCAGCTTCTTCACATACACAATGGAGATGACGAGGTTATTATCGTGAGCTACCTGAGAGGGTGCTTAGGATGAATCCATAGTTTTGAGAACTATAGCTTCCCAAAGGAAGTGCTCCAAAGCATGAGCTTGCGTGGTGTAAGTAATAGCATCACTAGCAATTTTAGCATTTGTGTTAGTATCACCATGCTAGTGGAGATAGCCAACAAGGGCTTAGGGAAGGGACTGATGGATTTAGGAGTCACCAGTCTCTATGGGCTGCTGCTTGCCAACCTGCTGGGTGTGTTCCTAGGAAAGGAAGAAATGAGAACTGTTTGGGTTCTTTGCATCATCCTTCCCAACTGGGGTGCAGCCCCCAGCCCAGCCCTTAGCCTGGCTCTTCTATGAGAAATCAGCATGGGCAGGTGTCACCTTTGCTAAGAGGCACAGGGCATGTCCCTCAGGCCCACTGTGAAGGTTGAAGATGGGCAGACAGCTGAAGGGGGAGAGAGGTGAGCCCCTTGGGATGACTGAACTCTCCCCATGACACCTTGGAGACAGGAGATAGCTGGGCCGAACACAGAACCTGGCAGCAGCAAACAGCATTCAAGGAGCAGGACTGACAGCTCTGTCAGCAAATGGGCTACCTCCATTCCACTGCCGCTGGTCTGAAATTCCCTCCATCGCAAAACACTAGACTCAAAGATCCAGTGTAGGTGTTTGGTCCTTGCACAGGGTCAGGTACAAGTTCAAAACATGCCCCCATTCAATGGCATGTCGAGGGTTCTTCTTCAGCAATAAAAAGAAATTCAGTACATCTAAGCTAAACAGGAGAAAGGGAGTGAGACGTGAGAAATGGCACCCACCCTTTCCTGGTTGTCCGTCTGAAACTTAGCCTTAAGTGCCCTGCCCTGAACCTCATTCCATGCTATTTCAGAGCCCAGTGTGTCTTGGCTAAGGGAATCACACCTGCACCCAGTAGATAATACCGAAGTGGGTATTTGATTATATTAGTCTGACTTTGCTTTACAAGATAGAAATTCAATTCAAAATGACATACATGTAAAACCAAAAGGCTGTTGGTGTAATTAAAAAGTCAGAGCAGGCCTGGCTCTGAGCCCAGCTGGATCTAAGTGATGTCGGCAGGCCTTGTCTCTCTTTCTCTCGACTGGCTTGGCTATGTGTGGGCTCCTCTCGGGCAGGTGCTCCCTGCCGACATGGGGCAGAGTGACCATCGATACCTAGTGCCTTCTCTCAGCAAGCCCCAGGACAAGAGGACTTTGCTCCCGTAGTAGTGGTCCTGGCAGTGCCCTAAGAGACCTAAGTCACAAGTCCACCCCTCAGCCAACTCCTGTGACCAGGAGGTGGACATGCAAATTGGCCAGGCCAGGAACAGGTGCTCCACCAGGCATTTTGGGCCACGTGGACTGAGAAGGAGTGGCGAGGAGGTTGGGGAGAGGGAAGATGCCCAAGCCGGTATCCACAGCTAAGTCCTGCAGTGCACGCAGATAGGAGTGGTGGCTGGGGCTGTGGCTCTGTGAGCAGACTCTGCTGGGAACACTCAGCCTGGCTCAGGCCTGGACCCCAGGTGAGGATGAAACCTGAGGACGCAGGTGTCCCCGTGGAGCACCCCGATCACCTTGTTTCAGGATGACACACAGATGTGTTGTCTCCCCCAGGGCAGCAGGCAGTGTCCCATGTGTCCTTCCACCCCTCCCCACTCCCCTGCAGCTAGGAGGCACCTGCCCAGACCTGGCGCCTGTGCCGTGCTCCATCAGAGGTCTCTGGAGTGGCAGCGGCACCACAGAGGGCCTGCAGGATGCCAGCCTTGCCCGAGGCAGCAGTCCTGCTGGCTGTGGCGAGGCCTCTGGTTTGTGTCACAACCAGCAGTGTGCACATGCCCAATCACTGCTGTGACAGAGCCCCACACACTGGGTGGTTTAATGCACGTTTATTATCTGACAGTTCTGGGGCCATGGTCTGAAAGAGATTTCTCTAGGCTGCAGTGAGGGGCTTTGGCAAGGTGTGTCCCCCTGGAGTCTTTAAGGGAGGATCTGTGTTCTTGCCTGTCTACCTTCTAGAAGCTTCCCCAGTTCCTCTGCTCACGGCTCCTTCATGGTCAAAGCCAGCAATGGCTGATTGAGTTTATCTCGTGCTGTCTGCGTTTCCCATCTTTAAAGGACTCGTGGATACATTGTGCCCGCCTGGGTCAGTAATGCAGGATAATCGCTGCATGTTTAAGGCAGTGAGGTTAGCAACCTTTGTCATTTAGAGTCACAGGTGCTGGAGGCAGGGCATCCTCCCACAGCCATCCACAGCCAGTTGTCATCGGCAGCTCTCACACAACCCAGCCTGCATGGCACACAGGGCCATCTGCTAAGGCCTCACTGTGCCTTAACTTGCCAATCCTCATTGCCACCCACCAGGCATGAGAGGGTGCAGCAATGTCCCCGTTTTACCACTGAGAAAATCAAGGCACTGGAAGGTTCGTTATGTCCAAAGGGACAGACCCCATAAGCAGCAGAGCTGAGGCTGCCTTATAGATCTACAGACCCTAGAGCCTGGGCTCTTAGCTAGAATATCAGTGGACGGAACAGGTAACAGGTAGCGAGTCAGATAAGCGGGCGATGGAGCCGCTTTTCTACGGCGCCGGTGGTGGACAGGCGGAGCAAGGCTCTCAGGTTTGTGTCCCGGCTCAGTCCTGCCCTGGCACCGTGACCTTGATCGGGCCATCCATCCTGCGCCTCCTTTCCTATGAGATGAACACACAAGGCTGCCCGTCGCTCACCAGGGCTGCTTTTCTTTTTTTGTTGTTTTTTAAAAGTCAAGCTCCCAGCCAGAGTTTGTCTTGTTTTTGTGTTTCTCCAACCTTCTGTGACTGCTGGAAAGTCTCACGGATCCACTTCCTTTTCCCTTTGCGTCCCTTTGTCCTCTGCTTCCTCATAAGGCTGCAATGCAGGGACCCCTGCCCGTGTCCATGCAGCCTGTGAGCTGAGAATGGCTTTGTATCCCTAAAGCATTGTCCAAACAGAGCAGTGCGCCACTGAGATTGCCTGTGACCCACAAAACCTAGGACATTTACCACCTGCTGCCTCCCTGGCAAAGCGGTGACCACAGAAGGAAGGGGCAGTGGAGTCACCTACAAAGCGTGGGTTTGAATGCTGTGCTGAAGGGTCAGGGCCCAGAGTGACCTTCAACTTCACAAGCACCTGGGGGGGTTTCCGTCTACACTGGGGGCCTTAGCAGCATGTGTGCTGGCAGCGGCAGTAGAAGTGGTGGCTTTGCCAAGTATGAGCCCTTTGAAGCCTGGTGCTGGAGGCCGGAGCTTCACTGGGGAACAGGTCACTCCCCGTGGCCCACTCTGAGACAGGACGGAGCCTGGATTTGAACCCAGGCAGTCCGCCGCTGCCATTCGTCCCCCCCTCTTTGCCTTCTCCCACAGGTGCACTTCCCTGGCCTTTTTCCCCTGCTCAGCTCTGGAAATTCCCTCCCATTGCAAAAGGGCAACAGAAGAACAGAGGAGTCGTCACAAACAGCTGTGACACAAACATCCTAGCATTTTGATTTTGGCGTTTGTCCACTCATCCATCCATTCGTCCTTCTGTCCATCCATCCAACAAAGGCAGCCCAGCACCCAGAACTCGTGAGAGCTGGGTCTTTGACACAGACAACCAGGCCAAACCCCAAGCCCCCAGCTCCTCCAAATTCATTGTTTCCAGGGGCCTCTGAGGGAAGCTCATTAAACAGTCCTGAGCACTTGATTAATATGCTGGAGTACAGGCAGCACCAGACTAAGTCAGCCTCCCCCCCCCCACCTCGTTACCATGACAACGTTATTTTAACAAACAGCTCCTTAATATTTAATGAAAGTGATGCTCCTGACAGGCGAACTGAGAGCTCCACACCGCCAAGGGCTTAGAGGGGTCCACGAGGGTGTTTTTAGCACAAAGCCACCAGTTCCCTGCCCTGCCCCCATCCCTGTGAGTGACTTGTCACCAGAAATTGCAAGTGTCCAGGGGGCTGGGGCCCCATGTGATGCCAGGCCTGGGGCGTACGTGGCAGCGGAGGGCTGTCACCTTTCTAACACGGAATGTCACAGTGGCTCCGCGCGAATGGGCAGTGGGATGCCATCATTAAGCGCTCCTTTGTACACGGGTCTGCTAATTTCACCCCTGCTTGCCTGAGGCTCGCAGGAGAGCCTGTTTGCTTCAAGCAGAGCCAGGCTGTAAGACGGCGTGCAGAGAGCCCAGAGCCTGCATGCCCGTGCTTCCTCCTCCGGCACCGTCCGTTCCACCCAGTCAGATCAGGAGCAAGCAGGTGCAGGCATGTGGGGACCCATCCTCCACCCTCAACGGGGTGCAGGTCAGGAGAGGAAGGAGCCGGGGCCACTGAGCACTCTGACAGCCTCCACTACTGGGCTGGTCCGTGTGCCAGGCACTGTGATGAGCACTTGCGGGTGAAAATTACTCCAGATCCCCCGTGAAAAAAGGGGGTGACAATAATAAAGTGGAAGTAGGATGATAATGGTGATCTCTTCACTATGTGATCTTGGGTAAGTTCCTTAACCTCTCTGTGCCTCAGCAGGCTCGCTCACAAATGGGGGATAATGAGCTCTGTCTACATTAGCAGGTGCCATAGGATTTGAAATGAAATGAAAGCAAGCTCTGTCAAGAAGAGGGGTGGGTATTTCAAAGAGGGGTTAAGTCACGCTTGGGACAACCGTCTCCCATATCAGAATGCTTGGGTTCGATTCCAGCTTCCTGCTGATGCACACTCTGGGGGGTGGCAGTGGTGGCTCAAGTGGTTGGGACCTTGTCACCTATGTGGTAGACCTCAATTGAGTTCCCAGCTCTTGACTTTGGCCTGGCCAGCCTTTGTGAATTAGTGGATACAAGCGCTCTCTCTCTCTCTTTCTTTCTCTCTTTCTTTCTCTCTTTCTGTCTCTCTTTGCCTTTCAAATAAATGAAATTAATTAATGAAACATTTTTAGCACTAGAACAGTACTTAAAATCCTAAAAAACAGTGGGTACGTGCTAAGCATTAAATAGATACTAGCTGTGGCTTGATGTTCCCATGGTACCGTACATCCAAGCATAGCAGCAGCTAACGTGTAATAACTACGCTAAGTGTTGGAGAGACACTATCTCATTTAAACCTTGGATCCCTGTGTGAGGTGGATACCATGGTGATTCTTCTTCTCACGGAAGTGGCGCTCTGAGAATGCAGAGGGGCTTCCCGCCAGGCTCCAGGGAGGGCCGTCCAGGGCAGGTGGCCATGGAGGTCTCCATGGACACAGGGTGGGATTTGAAGGTGGCGATGCCTGGGGGAGGGGAGGCCTGGCTGCCCTGGGACCAGGAGGCACATTCTGGCTTGTTTCTTCCCGAGGCAGCTTCTTGGCACTGAGTGGGAGCTGGTCTGAAACAAACGTGACCTGTTTATTTAAAATGCAAATCGGAGTTCTATTTAAAATAAATGGATTGGAGTTTGGAGAGGAGGAGTGAGACATAAGGGGGACAGCAAAGGTCACAGTTTTCCTCATATTGGTATTTAATACGAGGAATACAAGAATGTCTGAATCAACTCTGTGTGTGTGTGTGTGTGTGTGAGAGAGAGAGAGAGAGAGAGAGAGAGGCACATACACATCCTGCCAGTACCTCTAAATGCAAAGAAAGAGGCAAAGAAAGAAAGGAAGGTTTGAATTGTCTTTGCAAAATACCATCACCGTCAGAGTGCACAACATGTTTAAAGACCACATACGCATACACAGCTGTTTGTTGCGACAGTAGTGCTTTGTAACAACACCCACCAACCTCTCAGCGGATGCGAGGAATCACAGTCGTCCAGGGTTCCACCAGCCTCTGCTGTCCGGGTGGTGATGGTTTGCACACTGGGGTGGGGGGGCAGGTCTGCACTCAGCCCTGCCTTTGGGGCTGGCTGGCTGCAGCTGGCTGAGGAGGACCTCAGCCAGGATCCAGGAGGTCAAGTGTAATACACCCATCACCATCACCCTGCAACAGCTGCCCCCAGGAGCCGAGGGGTGTGCAGGTGCAGAGAGAAGGGTACAAGAGCTTTTCCAGGCCATGGCTTGTGTCACTTCACTGACATCCAGTGGGCCAGAGCAAATCACGGGGCTGGAGTCACAGAGGGCAGGTTCTACAAGGTTATAGGTCAAAGAGCTTGGAAACAGAGGTGGGGACTGGGGACTCGTTGCAACCAATAGCGTGTTTTGCCAAGCCTCCCGCCCCCCATGAAACCAGATGGGAGGAGTGCTCAAAGAGGGACTTGGGACATCACATTATTTTTCCTGCAGTAGGAGCCACAAGGTGAACTTGACCTCCAAGTAAGACCCCAGCCTGGGGCATTTAAGTTGGTATCTGCGTCTTCCCGCATCACACCTGATCCCTGGCCCCTGGTGTCTGCAGTGGCAAGTGGATCCTATCTGTAGAGGGTCGGATCCCTGTGAAGGCTCCATAGCAGTAGAGTTAGATGCATCTCTTGTCCTAAGAGACTGCCCTGCAGAGCAGGACAGTGTAGCTTGGAGACAAAGGACTGGCCACATGCCTCCCTGCAGAATCTGGTACCCAGCATCTGCCCCAAAGGCAATCTGCCTAGAAATGTCAGTCAAATAAAAGAAAGGCCCTTCAAAGGATTTCTTTTAATTCTGCCAACACCTTGGGTCTATTTCATACTTGATGCTTTGCATAACAATTGGGACTAGTATTATTCCCATTTTACAGATGGAAGCTTAACCAGCTTCCTCACTTCCCTAGAGTGGCAAAGCCAGGAGAAGCCCCCAGCCCCATCTCTCTCCACCAGCACTCACCTGCTCAGCCCGTGGCCTGCCTTCCACACACTCTAATGGCTCTGTTCAAATCCTGACTCTGCCTCTTGCAGACCTATGGCCCGGGATGTGTCATGAACCCGCCCTGGGCCTCAGAATGGAGGGAATCAGACCACCCTGATAGGGCTGTTATGAGAAGTAAATGAGTTTAAGGTTGCTAACATTCGAGTGTTGCCTCATGCTTGGGGATGTACCTGCCACCATCTCATTTAACCCTCTAACAACTCGGAGCGAGGTACAGCTATTGTTGCATGGCTGCATTCACAGTAGGAACCTGTGGCCTTGCAGGGCTGGCCTTGGATACAGCCTGTCTGGTCCAGAACCCTCCCCTCAGCCCCACCTCTGCTTCCTGGGAGAGGGCTCAGTGAGGACCAAGCCATCTGGTCCCTTTGAAACCTCAGGGTTGCAAAAGCCCTGCCACCACCCTGAAGAGCCTCTGAAACAGATGTCAGCCAATCATCTGATCCCTCCCACACAGGAGACCATGTTAGGCAACCCCTTAGCAGAGAGGATGGAAAAAACCCATCCCAAAGTTGAGTCCAGTGACCCCGAGTGACTCAGAAAGCAGTGGCTCCACTCTGAGCCCTAACACTTGATTGCCACCCATGTCCATGTGGCTGGATTCCTCTGATGTGGATGCAATGTCACTGATGTCATTTGTGGGGCCCATGCTGGGGTCCATGATCAGCCCGCCACCCCCATCCTAATGCCCAAGCAAAGCCTTTCTAGGCACCTCGACATCAACGCCTTCTTTACTCCTAGAGGGAGGTCAGAGTAGGGATGTGTTTCTACCTTTTATAGAGCATGTCAGTTCTGGCTGCCAGCCCCCAGGAGGGACAGAGGAGGAAAAGACACTAAAACTGTTTGCCTTTGATCAGAATCTCGGGTCCATTTGCGTTTTACCTTTCACCATCTCTGTGACTTTGGGCAAGTCACCGACTTCTGTGACCCTCAGTTTTTCTCTCTGTAAAATGGGGACAAATATGATGTTGATGTCTTAGAGTTGTAATGAGAAGCAAACGAGTTCATCTATACAGGTGCATAGAACAGTATACGGAATAATCATAGGAAGCACTTGCTAAGTATTACCTGTTTCAGTGGTTTTTTTTTTTTTTTTAACGTGACAGGTAGAGTTATAGACAGTGAGAGAGAGAGAGAGAGACAGATAGAAAGGTCTTCCTTACATTGGTTCACTTCCCAAATGGCTGCTACAGCCAGTGCTGCGCAGATCCAAAGCCAGGAGCCAGATGCTTCCTCCTGGTCTCTCATGTGGATGCAGGGCCCAAACACTTGGGCCATCCTCCACTGCCCTCCTGGGCCACAGCAGAGAGCTAGACTGGAAGAGGCGCAGCTGGGACTAGAACACGGTGCCCATATGGGATGCCGGCACTGCAGGCGGAGGATTAACCAAGTGAGCCACGGTGCCGGCCCCATGTTTCAGTGTTAAGTGTCTTGATGAACCATAAATGGAATGAAGTAGGGTTTAGTATGTGTGGCTGGTGGCATGCATGTGTGGAGTCACCGAAGTGTGATGAAACATTCAGGAGTTCATCAGATGGGTGACTTACCCAAGGGCATGCTGGTGGGAGGCCACATGGGGGACTCAGAGCCAGCTTTCCTGACTCCCAGGACCCATGCCTTTCCTGCCTTCTTGAAGCTATCTGGCCCTCCTGGGAAAGGTTTCTGGACCAGCCCTAAGTCACCCACTCTGCACGCCACGATGCTCACTATGAGAAAAGGACCTGCATCCCCATGTCCAGTGGAAACCCCCTCCCTGCACCCCTCCCTGCCATGGTCTTAAAACTGCCAGGAAATGTCATGGAGCTGGGTACGCAGGCTGCGTTAACCATGCAAGCAGGATACGGTGTGTATCTAAAGCACTTAATTAAGCAGTAGGTTTAATTAACTTCTATCAAGCTCCCTCCCTGCTCCCCTGCCCTCCTCGAAAAAGAGGGCTGTTTGAAGCCGAGCCCTAACTGGAAGTTCTGATTCTAGCAGTTTCGCATCAGGCTGCCGATTGCTGGCTTGTTGTCTTAATCTGGCCCCCTGAGATGTCAACCCTCCCTGTGCGATTCCTCTCTCATCTCCTTGGCCACAGAGATGCGCACCCCGCTGCGGCTTATCACATTGTGGTTATTGTTCCTGAAAGGAGTGAGCAGAAACAATAGGACGCACTTGCATTGTTCTTCCAACACACACGTGCCGGCACATACATGTGCACACACACGCATGTGCCCGTCTCCTTCCTGTTTCCACAGCCAGTGTCCGGGCTTTGCTCTCTGGCACCCACGGTGGCTGTGGTGTCGTTTGCCTGCACCCTCAAGAATCTACAGTCATTGTTTTGCAGTCATGTTTTCTTCTTTTATCTAAAGAATGACCTGCTAAAAACTGGGCCAGCGTGACATATGCAGAACCAGACCTTCTCCTCCCTTCCCCTCGCTCAGGGCTACGAAGGCTGCCTCCCACATGCTGCGCCTGCTTCTGCCACCCTGGGACCAACCCCGCCATGGCTCCCCTGGACCTGAGTGGTCCCTCACTCACTCACTGTCTTTCCTTCACTCCCCAGCCAGTTACCCTTGGAAAAGACAAACCAGATCGTGTCACTCCCAGTGGTCACAGCCATCTATGGCTTCTTGCTGCACTTGAACTAGGGTCCAACCTCCTTTCCCTGGCCTCAAACCCCCAAAGATCTCTCCCTTTCCTCTCTCCTCCAACCTGCTTTGCTACCAAACCACCTCCCGCCCCTGAGGCTTCACCTGCCAGGTGCCATCTCATTCCAGGTGCTCCAAGCCTTGCTTCCTCTCACGCTTTCGCTTTTGCTCTTCCCATAGTATGGAGGCGCTTAGCCTGGGTTCCCAGGAAAACTGAGGCGAGGTGGAGCACCTGACACTTTATGAAGGGATAGGATAGGGACGAAGGCAGGGGACCGGTGTGGAAGGGGAGGGGCATGCAATTCCAGGCAGGAACAAACGTGACAGAAAGGGAAGGAGAGAGATAGCAAATGCTGCAAAAGCGTGGTTCAGCTGCCTGATGGCTTCATGAGACACTCTAGCCGGCTGCTCAGCACAGGAGATGCGTTCCAGTGGCAGTGGGGGCTCCAGTCCATTAGGCCATAAGGCAGCAGATGCATTCCTCAAAATCACCATGCTTTGCAGGAATGCACGTTAAAAATCACAGGGCTGCGTGGGCATTTGGTGTAGCGGGTATGGTGCCGTTTGGGTCACCGGCTTTCCTTACTGGAGTGCCTGATTTCTAGTCCCTGTCCCATTCAGCTTCCTACTAATGTGACCCTTGGAGGCATCAGTGATGGCTCAAGCAGTGGGGTCCCTGCTACCCATGCGGGAGACATGGATTGCGCTCCTAGCTCCCAGCTTCAGCCTGGCACAGCCCTGGAAGTTGTAGGCATGTGGGGAGTGCTTCTCTTTCTCTTTCTCTTTCTCTTTCTCTTTCTCTTTCTCTCTCTCTCTCTCTCTCTCTCTCTCTCTCTCTCTCTGCCTTCCAAATAAAATAAACAAAATAAAAATAGATTGTATACAACCATAGAGATCACGGGCAAAATGTAATCAGGGATACAATACTCAAAAGGAAAGATGATGAATAAAAGCTATAGCATAGAATCAAGCATTACACATGGTAGAGAAACCACAAATATGACAATAAATATAGCACTTTGCCTTGTGTAAAAATCTGATTTCCGCTTGAGGAGCTGGGTGTCAGAAGGGCTGGAAGTTGTGCGAGAGTGAAAGCAGATGAAAGTCATAACACCTGACCTGGATGAGTATGGCTGGTAACACATGGGAACCGAGGTAGCTGGCAGAGGTGGATGGGGCGCGCATGTGTGTGTGTGTGTGTGTCTGTTGTGTATTCCTGTGCGGCTCCATTCAGTTGGATGGCGTGGTGTTCACCTGCTATTTCTCACTCCTAAAGTCGCACACAGGCAAATGCACAATTCACAACATATTCAATTTGTTCCCTAATACATCCGTCGTGTTGGAAAATTTGCATTCTCAGGTATTACAGCAGAACCAGTAGCACTGGACTCAGAACAGTTCGCAAAGGGTGGAGAGAGTGAGAACTCCATGTGTCAGCTCCTTGTGTTGGTCATAGCTCCGAGGCTCAGTAGGGCCCCCCACTCCTTTGTGTTCAGGGTGGGTCACCTGGCCCCTCTTGGCAGCTCTGGTTGGGTGAGGCCTGAGCACCGAAGTGCAGCACCCTGTGGCAGGTGTCACTCTGGTCACAGACAATTGGCCTCGAGGGAGACTGAGAAAACCTATGGGATTGGGAGCAGGCGTTGGCACCCAAGGCACAGGTGTGCCAGGTGAATGGGGGAGACAGGATACAGACATGCCCCGCCCAGAGTCTGCCTACTCTTCCATCCCTACATAAGGAAGAGGCAGTGACCACGGGCAAAGTGGTAACACCAGGCAAAGTGCATTCACAGGCAGCGGAATTTCAAACAAGAATGAGAAGCGTGGGAGCCAGGGAGGGACTGCTTTGCATTGTTCAAAGATCTCCTGGATGCAGTGTAACAAAATAGATCCTAGGAAACTGACAGCCAAGCAGGAAGCCAGGCAGGAGGTGGCAGCGGCTGGGACCGGGATCAGAAGAGCAAGCTGGTGAGAAGGGGTCAGATCTGGGATGCATTTTGGAGGAAGAGCTAGCTGGAGCTGTCGATGGGCAGACGGGGAGAGAGTGAGCGCAAACGTGGCCTGTGACTCCGCTGCTGACCCCACTTCAGAAGGATCATTGGCCGGTCAGTGAAAGCTGAAACACATCGCGATGTGGAATTTGTCATCTTCCAGAGGAATAGCCAGACACGGGGCAGCACAGTGACAGCACTGGGCTGTGATCAAAGCAAAGTCACCCAATGGGAGTGGAATGCAGGGGACACTGGGTGTGTGGGCACCTCCTTCCTGCCTTGTATAGAAAAAGCCCTCTCCTAGGGGGTGGGGACCTTTGCTCTGGGAGGGGGGGCATTGGGAGTTCTCAACACTGTCATCTACAGCAGTGGCTCCTAGCAATGGGCGGGCTCAGGGCGAGGGAGCCGGGTTGTCCTCCAAGACAGGTTTGGAGACAGTTTTGGGCATTGCAGGGTGATGTGAGGCTGTTGCTGGCATCTAGTAGGGTGAAGGATTTCTTTTGTCTAAATTTCTATTTATCTTGAGAGACACAGAGATAGAGAGAGCTCCCGTGTGCTGGGTCACTCCCCAAATACCCGCAGTGGTCTCTGGCTGCAGCCGATGCTAGGAGCTGGGAATGCAATCCAGGTTTCCCACATGAATATCAGGAAGCCGAGTATTTAAGCCACCACCCTGACTCCCACAGTCTGCATTAGCAGGAAGCGAGAGTCAAGAGCCGGAGCTGGGACCCCAACCCAGGCGCACCACTATGAGACTCAGGTGTCAGTCATAACCACTAGGCTAAATGCCCACCCGGGTGAAGGATTATAGTATGCTGTTAAACATTCCACACAACAGCCCCCCTCAACCATGAGCTATCTGGCCAAAAGTGTCAATTCTGCCAGGGTTGAGAAACCTTGAATTAAAATATCATAAATCTCTAATACTGTTTGTTAGCTTTCCCCAGGCCTGTTGCAAAATCCTGTGCTCTGGAGCACTGGCCGTGTGGCCTGGTGGGCTGTGCTGGTGTCTACACCTGACATGGGAGTTCCTTGCTCCCTGTGTTTGGAGGCATCGATGAGGAATTGAATACACATACAACATATTTGGATCAGGGTTCCAGAGAGGCTGCCAACTCAAGAAAAGAAAAATACTGTAAAAAACTTAAGCAATCCATGCCAAAAGTTGGAAGCAACCAACTTTTGTTGTTGGTTATTGGTTCAAGGCAGGAAAGAGCTGCCCACTTACTCTTCCATAATGAATGGATAAATTGTTTTACAGCCATACAATCAGGTGTTATTTATCCACAAAAATAAGTGAGCTATCAATCCAAGGAAAGACACAAAGGAAACTTAAATGCCTGCTGCTAAGTGAAACAAACTAACCTGTGTGATTCCAACTGGGTGACATTCTTTACAGTCACAAGATCTGTGGTTGCCAGGAGTGAGGGGGAGGGGTGGGCAGCTAGAGAAAGTGGATTCGTACAGTAGCGAAACTTCTCTTTGCCATCCTGTACCAATGCATACATGCCTCTGTGCACTCAGAAGGGAGACCCCAGCCAAAGGAAGGGTGAGGAAGCAAGGGCAGCGGAAGCAGGAGAGGAGGACGTGAGTGAGGGTTGTTCAGCTGCCCCGAGCTGCAAGCCCAGGCTTTGATCTGCAGAGTTTTCCCAGGCTGCCCTGCACCCCCGCCCCTACCCCTGCCCAGTGTCTGGGGCTCTTCCTGTGGGCGTTGCCACACTCTGCCATGCCCGCCCGCCCGGGACTCATCCTGGGACAGTCTGTAGCCTGTTGGTGACCCTGGCTGACCAGTGTTTCCCTTGGGCCCCCGCCATACCCAGAGCTCCCAGCCTGGGTGGTCCTGGCTCACTTCTCTCCCCACCACAGGTTGTGGCTCCAAACCACACAATGAGACCCCTCCACACACAAACACACACACACACACACACACCCTGCCCCCTTCTCCAGAAGTGCTCTCTTTTAAGGGGCTCTGAGGATCGGGCAGGATCCTCCCATCCCAACCCATGATGCCAAAACTGCCTCTGGTTCTGCAGATAGAGCCTCTGCGTGCAGCGTCCAGAAACACAGAAGCAACCCCTTCTCTCCTTTCATGAGCTCCACTGTGTCACCCAGGTCGCCCTGGACCAAACCGTGACACCAAGTTCCAGCCACCCCACTGACAGGTTGCTGTCCGTTGCAAGGTGCCAGCATGGGAGGAGGCGAGGTGGCCACTCCCCTCTCTCCGTAACCGCTTTTCTGGTTCTGCCTCTTGGTTTCCCATCCATCTTAGTGCGGCAGCCCCCGCTGTCCACCCAGACACACAGAAGCCCTGAGGACACGTCTTGGCCACCTGTGCCCCTCCATGTCTGCTGTGGTGCCTGACCCTGACACGTCAGCCTTGGGGCAGGGGGCTCAAGGGAGCATTTTTTTTTCTGTCCATTCTGGAAGATTCCAGCTGTACCCTCCTGTGGTCTTCCTTTAGTTTTTCAGTCACCAGCATTGATTGCCCTCGCCCCTCTCCCCAGGGTCATCTCCACCTCACTGCATTAAACTGCAATGAATGTTGACATTGGTTTCCCTTTTGCTCGCTCTCTCGTTCACTCTCTCTTTAAAGGGGGCACACAGGTGGCAGCAAATTGGAGAGCCAATAGCTATGGCATCGTAGGGGAGGCGTGAGCCCTGGTAAGGGCATTCACGATTTAATTAGGTGACACCGCCCCTGCTTTCCGAGGAAGGGCCAGCAAGGGGGTGACGCCCGCTGCGAGGAGCTGGTTTCTCTTCAGAGTTGCCGTGGGAGGTGCTACCGAGTGGCACGGGTGAGGGTCAATGACCACCAGGGTTCCTTGCAGCATCATTGGCTTCGCAGGGCTCAGATTTTAGCAATCAATTCCTCTAAGCCTTTTGACAACCGGCATCCCTAAGCCAGTCCGCAAGCTCTCAGCCTGTGGCGCTGTTTTTCTGCTCTTTTTGCTGTCTCCATGTTCCTCTCACTGGTACCCAGACTCCTGATGCCACGATGTGGACAAGATGTTTTTCACACCTGCTTTGTTCCGAAAGCCGGCTGCAGGGCAGCGAGGGGAGGTGTCTGTCATCCGGGCCCTTTGGGTGCCCGCGACCTAAGAAGCAGGCAGTTGTGCTAACGTGAGACGCTGTGGCGCAGGTGAGGGTCACAGAGACTCCTGCAACCGTCTGAACACCAGGACCGTTGAAAACCCTCCCACCTGCCACGCCACACTCGAAGATGAAGAATACGCTTTATTAAGAGTCTCAATCAGCTCCCTTTTTTTTTCTCTCCTGCAATCAGCAATCCATCAGCCTGTAATTCATTAGGATTACCGTTATTGTGACTAATAGCGCAGCTGGGCACTCCACCTCTGCTGGGAGCAAGTGCAAGTGCGGGGGGGGGGGGGGGCTCCACCCTGCTGGTCCTGGGGTGCCCCTCGGAGGAGGCAGACACATCCACCAGTCCAGATCCTTAGTCCCAAGACCCACAGCCCTTCTGTTTCCTCTGGGCCGATTCTAGAACCTTCTATAACTCTTTACCATGACAGCTGTGGTTGTGTTTTAGGGCATTTTTTAAAAATTATTATTAAAAGGAGATGAGCTCTGCTCTAATAATTATCTTACTCCCTGCCGTCCTCTCTTGTGTTCTGCAGAAACTGGGCACAGCAAGCCGTAGCCATGGAATTCTCAGGACAGTGCAACACTGTAACGCATAGAAAGCTCTGTGGCTCAGAGGTGCAAGTGCAGACCCCCGCCTTGACTCCCTGCAGGCACCAAGATGCACAGATACTTGGGTCTCCCTGTGTAAAGTGATGTGTTTACATATAGCCTCAGTCCCGCCATAGACTTTACATCATCTCCAGCTCTCTCGTAATACCTGATCCCATGCAAATTCTGAGTAAATATTTGTTTTATTGTCTGGGGAATAATGACAAGGAAGAAAATCTTGTACATATTCAATACACACACAGTATTTTTCCAAGGATTTCCAATCTGCAGCTGGTTGAGTCTGGGGATGCAGAACCAGTGGATATGGAAGGGCAACTGCAATTGGCATTTTTTTTCAAAGTTTTTTTTTTTTTAATTTATTTGAAAGAGTTACAGAGGGAAGTAGAAACAGAGAGAGACAGAGAGGTCTTCCATCCACTGGTTCACTTCCCAGATGGCTGCAACAGCCAGGGCTGTGCCAGGCCAAAGCCAGGAGCCATAAGTTTCTTCTGGGTCTCCTACGTGAGTGCAGGGGCCCAAGGACCTGGGCCATCTTCTGCTGCTTTCCCAGGCCACAGCAGAGAGCTGGATCAGAAGTAGAGTAGCGGGAACTTGAACCAGCACCCATATGGAATGTCAGTGTTGCAGGCCATGGCTTTATCTCAGTGTGCAACAGCACCGGCCCCCAATTGGGGTGGCACTACTTCTGTATTGTGCATAATCACTTACATGAACAGTGTAATGTCATTTTTCTGCTTAATGATTCATTCTGAAAGCCATGTTTGCTGAGCACCTGCTGTGTGCCAGATAGCATACAACATGCGACTTCATCTGTGTTCAAAACAGACCCGTTCCCTGTTGGGCCACTTGGGTGGCAGCTGCTGTGACACCACGTGCTAGACCAGGACACTGAGGCTCAGAGCATGAAGCCACTTGGCCAAGGTGACTCAGCCAGGCTCCAAAGCCAGCCCCTGCTCTGCTGCTGCCATGCCCCCCAGGGTCTGAGCCCAGTTCTGGATATGCAGAACGCTTTGGGCATGGCTGAAGCTCCCCAGCCCTTGTTCCGTTGTGCTTAGATGCGGGGACAGCGTCACCGGGGAGAGAACAGTGCCTGTCAATTAGGAGATAACTAGCATAAGTTTAAGCTGTATGGCTCCCTGGCTATGTGTGGCCTCAGCTTATTTAATCCCTCCCAGCCTCCGTTCCAAAGGCTGTGAAATGGGGGTAAACACAAGGGTACTTCAAAGAGTTCATGGAAAATGAAATTAAATTGCTTGCTTTGATGAAGAATTTGAAATCCATGCACAGTTTTTCCCTACTCTGCATTTTCTGTGGACTTTTAAGGATGTTATGTTTAACACTGAAGATCTCAGGGTAGCTTTTCAGATAGCCAGGGAATGGGAGCATGCTTTAGGAACTGTGAGATCCTGAGCCAGTAGGACCTGTCCCTCAACACCCTGAGAGGCCCTGGGTGTCCTGGGACCCTGTTCAAGCAGGAGTCTGGTTCTTCCTGCCCCTGGATATGGAGGGTGCTTCTGGATCATGAGAGGCAGGACTGCCTAGTGGTCATGAACAGTGGTTAAGATTCCAGCTGCCCACGTCCTAGTCGCATTACCAACCACACTGCCTCTCAGTGTTGTCACCGATTAAATGAGGAATAATGGTGCCTGCCTTATGGGACTGTTGAGAGGACTCCGTGGTCTTATCCTGGGGAGAACAGCAGCCAGCCTGGCCCGGGCTTTCGAGGACCAGAGCTTCGTTCTTGTCCTCAGCAGCTGCACAAGCCCCTGACGCTGATGTCCCTGGTGATTTTATTTCCTGGTCCGAAAACCAAATCTAATCGTTTCTAGACAACACTGCATCCCATGTTTGGTTTGGGGCTTATTCCCCTCGGAACAGGAGTTTGGGGTTTTGTCTGCTCCTTTTCTTCAACGTGGCATTTAGAAATTTAATGGAGCGACTTGGTTTCCATTTACAAAGATTGCTAGAGATCAGGAGCCGTAAAGATGGAGTTTGTACCCCGGGAGGCTGCCTCACCCTAGATGTGACTGGTTGTCTTTACAGAGGACCAGGAGCTGGCCTGAGTCGACACTGCCCTGCCTCTGGGTAACTCTCTGTAACTGACCGTCAGACGTGGGTCCAAGACATTGACTGAGCCTGTCCGGTGTGTCCAGTTGGCTTTGTCCTTCTCCCAGGGGTGGTGGTCTGGTTACTGGAAGACCACATTTTTGGCTCAGTGCTCTCAGCCAGGATTGCTCAGCCCGGAAGCCCAAATCCATGAGGAGCAAACATGGCAGCCAGCAGTCTTCAAGTGAGTGACACCTGCCAGGACCTCAGAGGGATATCGGCAGTTGACACGGACCAGAGCGCCCGCCCTGTCAGAATAAGCCACTGCTGACTGGGGTCCGTGGGCAGGAGGGGTGGGGGGAACACACCTTCCCAGGGGCTTCACATGTCTCATGCCATACAGCCCTGTGGAGGGAAAGGGATCGCCCAGGGTGTGCTGCCGGTGGGTGATAGAGCAGGGTCTTTGTTTATTACTTTTATTCGGGGGCTCTTGCCGTGTTGGTAAACCAGCAGGGAGTGGAAGCATAGGGGTAGCTCGTGACACAGTGGGGCTGGAAGGGCTGGGGTCGCCCGTCAGCAGGTGGTTCAGCCTGAGAGGGATTCACTCCCCAGCCACCACTTCCATGCATCCCCAACGCTGTTTAAGTACCCAAAGAGAGGAGTAGCATTTGTAGCCATGTCAGATGCTCTCTCTCCCGCCACACTGTCCCTCACAAGCTCACCTTCAGCCTTTTTTTTGGGGGGGGGGGTTCAAATTCAGATAGAAGGTATGCCATCCCATAATGTCCTGCCCACAGAAAATAATAGCCACTGATAATTCCCGAGCCCTGACCAGCGTCAGCTCCTCGAAGCTGGTCATCCTGTGAGAGAGATGCCAGCATCACCAGCGTCCGGCAGATAAGGAAGCCGAGGTGCAGAGAGGCTGAGCCACCTGCTGAGATGGCCCAGGTGCAGAGTGGCAGCCGCACCAGGATGAGCACCCAGGGCCAGCTGCTCCCCACACGTGGGCTCTGACTCTGCCCCCCCTCAACAGAACCCACCCCCGACCCCATGCTTCCAGTTGCAGGGGCAGGAGTGCCCGCAGTTGTCCAACACCTACTTGTTGGTGCTTCTCACAATTTTGCAAGAGTCGTGCTGTCCAGGGCTAAGACATCAGGTGGCAGCTCCAGAACTCCCCTTCAGCGAACACGTTGAGCCCCTCCTGGCCCAAAGCTCTAGGCTGGGCACTGTGAACTCAGATCCTCGTCCATGCACTCATGGAAGGCCACATTTGCAGAGGGCTGGGTGCCTCTTCGGGCTTTTCTGTCCTCCGCGCCCAGAGCGGCAGCCCCCTGGGACTCCCACATAGCTCCCCCTACTTCGTTCTTCTCACAGTACCCAGAGCACTTCTTCTCCCAGGCATGTATGTTGCCTGCCTCTCCCCCTCTCCTCTCAAAGCAGCAACTCTGTCCTCTATGCACAGAACCCGCTTGGCTTATAGTAGGTGGTCAGGAAAATGCATATTAACGATTGAAACTCATACTTAAAATGTCTGTTGGGGGAAGAGCCGAACGTGGGTGGCTAATCATTGCACAGAGAGCAGCTCCACAGCTGGCCAGCTGTCAGGCCCTGGAGCCTGTAGAGCCAGGTGGGATCCACATATGGCCGTACTCAGCAGCACTCCCCCCACGCCTCCCACCGTGACCCGGAAGAGAAATGCTGCCGCGGGGTTCTTGCCATGTTGGTCTTACATGAGTCTGCGAGTGTCATGGTAGCCTCCTCTTAACCCAATTCTGCAGTCACACCTCCCACTCTCTCCAGGCCTGCTGACTTCCATGGGGAATGGATGGCTCACGAGCAGGAACCACTAATGCCCAGAGGTTCCGCCTGAGGTGGGAATTATGCAGGCGGCTTAATGCAAATCGGAGAGGAGAGGCAAAAATAAAGTGGTGTTAGCTGAGAGAAGCGTGCTCCTTCTCGGCTGCCCTGCTCCATGGGTTTGCAGCAAGGTGGGCTGCGTTGCGGGACCCGGTTAAAGCGACCACGATTTGGGGCTAACGTATTGAGGAAAAGATTGCCACTGCACACATTTCTTCTGCTTTTTGGCAACAACATTGAGTTTCCTGTGGCTTTCAGTGTCTCATGTGACTCCCTCTTACTAAGTACCCACCCCCAACAGACCTAAAACAGGTTCTGGAAACAAGAGGAAGCGTTAGAAGCCTATATCTACTTGGAGTGACTTATGTGTCAATTCCGATTTCTGGGACTCGGCGACCTCAAAATGCACTTGTCCTGAGTGTTGTCCTAGAGTGGAGGGCAAGCTGGTTGTTTCAAAGGTTCGTCAGTGGGAGTTGGTGGCCATCCATGTGGCCACAAGGCATTGCTCAGCACCGTCAGACACATGAGCGTTTGCTGGCTCCATTCTTCCTCCTCCGGGAAGCAGCAGGATTGTCATTCAGCCCTGGAAATAAGGCTCTGAGAATCCAAAGGAAGAGCCAGGCAGGTGTGTCTCGCAGACGGTGCAGTTACTGTGAGAAGGTTTCCCTTGACAGCCTGCAGTTGCTTTGCCGTGGCGCCCTGCTCCCTCCGTGTGTGGCGTGTCAGTTCTAAGTGGCGTGGGCAAATGTTAAGTATTTTGATTATTACGTGTTCCCCAGAGTTAGAAGGGAAAAATATCGGTAGCGGATCACACCTGTGATTTCCTGCTATTGTTGTTTAGAAAGATGCTAGAATTTGCAAGGTGATTTGATTTTTTAAAATTATTAAGCAGAGACTAGCGCAGGTGGTATTTATCCAGGGCCCAGCTCGTGATGATGTGACAGCCATGACGGAAGTTGGAGAGAGCATGCCAGAATGTGAGAATTTCCAGTTCACTGCTGAAAGCGCCCCCCCACCCCGCCTCCCCTCCCCACTCCTGGAGAAAGGAGAGCAGATGTCAGCGGGCACTCAGCTCACCAGCAGGTTTTCACTTCCTGAAAACGCGCATCCCACCGACTCTCCCCAGAAGGGTCTGACCCAGGGGGCCTGGCGGTGCAGCCTGGGAGTCTGCGTTTTAGCTAGCTGCCCCACCGGACTGCAGGACGACTTCCCAGAGCACAGTTTTGGGATGTTCTCCTGGACTATGGGGGCTCTCCTCGGGCACAGAATGCGCACCCTCCTTTTTCCTTTAGTGATCTCTGCCTGCTCTCTCAGAATAAAACTCCTGACAACTAAAGTGAGGGTTGAACAGATCTGGGGACAGCCTGGCTGGCACAGGACTGCTCAGCTTCAGCACTGTGGGCATATGGGGAGGGCTGAGCCTGTGTCGTGGTGGGTTATCCTCGCGTGGCCGGATGCTCTGCCACATGCCCCTGCCCGCTCGATGCGAGCCACACAAACGCTTGTGATGGCCAACAACATCTTCAGGTGTGTCCCCTGCAGGGACACAATCACCCAGCACTGCAAGCCACGGGGATGAGTGGGAGCCTCGTCCCGCTTTGACAAACCTTCCCAGGCCCCGTTAGACTCAGCAGACAGAGATCAGGAACTTGCCAGTCTCTCACTGCCAGTGCCCCAGATGAGCAAAATGTGCCCCAGCAGACATTCTTCACAACTGTATGGCCTGGGATTGGTATTCTGCTACTTTTTTTTAATATTTATTTATTTGAAAGTCAGAGTTACACTGAAAGAAGGAGAGGCAGAGAGAGAGAGAGGTCTTCCATCCGCTGGTTCACTCCCCAGTTGGCCACAATGGCCAGAACTGGACCAATCTGAAGCCAAGAGCCAGGAGCTTCTGGGTCTCCCACAAGGGTGCCGGGGCCCAAGGACTTGGACCATCTTCTACCGCTTTCCCAGGCCTTAGCAGAGAGCTGGATCGGAAGTGGGGCAGCTGGGACTCGAACTGGTGCCCATATGGGATGCGGGCACTGCAGGTGGCGTCCCTACCCGCTATGCCACAGCGCCGGCCCCTCTCCTGCTTCTTATTCACTGATGTGTAAGATACCTTTGCTCAGAGCTAATCTCTTCGACTTGGCACTGGGTTTCTGTTGGAATCGCAGAGTTCTGCCGACAGATCCACTCTGACAGGCAAGGGCCTGGAGCTTCCTTCCAGAAAGTGTTTAGCAGATGCTCATTGTGTGCTGCAAGGGGAAGAATTAGCAAACACGCCCCGGTTCTTTCTAAAATGCAGCTGACCTCCAGGAATTAGCGGTGTCTAATACAGCATGTGGCACCGTCCACAGTCTGGGGCTCCACAGCGGGGGCCTCAAAACGTATCCCAGGTGGCAGCAGATGTCTCATCAGAAACTGTGAAAGCCAGAAGGGAATGGCAGAACATTTTTTAAAGACCTGTCAGCACAGAATCCTGTCTACATCAAAAAGTCTCCTTCAGCGGCCAGCATGGTGGTGCAGTGGGTTAAGTCGCCATTTGCGATACAGGCATCCCATATGAGTACAGGTCAGAATCCCTGCAGCTCCACGTCTTATCCGGTGCCCTGCAAATGTGCCTGGGGAAGTAGCAGAGGGTGCCCCAAGTGCTTGGGCCCTTGCTACTCGGGTGTGAGACCAGGATGGCGTTCCATGTTCCTGGCTTCAGCCCGGCCCAGCCCCACCTCCCCCCAACTCTGCCTTTCAAATAAGTAAATAGATCTTTTTTTAAAAAAATCCTTCATATTGGAAGAGAAATCAAGACATTTCAGATGAAGACAAGCTGAGAAGCAGACCTACTGTAAAACAATGGCTCCCAGGACATTGTCTAAACAGGAAGGAAACACTGGAAGAAGGAATTTTGGAACATCAGGAAGGCAGAAAAGACGAGACTATTTCCCACTCCGCTGCCCTGCCTGAAGGGAAAGACACACTGGGGAAAAAAGTCAGAGGATGAGCATTTTGAGAAAGGAAAACAGCCTGAATCTGCAGGGGCCCATGAGAAGAGAGGAGTGACGGGACCTCTGCCCGGAGCGCAGAAGTGGCCTGGGGACCTGAGGAGTGACGCATCTGTAGTCGATGTCCTCAACTCCTTGTCATTGGAGTTGGTGGAATAAAATGACTTGGGCTCAGACAGCTCCACAACTTCTCTCAGAAAGACATAGCTTCAACTACCTTAGACTAAGTAGTTTCCTGCACTAGCTGGGCCTCGGTGAGTGAGTTAGCATGAGTTAGAAAATTCGAGAAAGTGGTATCACTACAAAACTTTACTGTCTGAGCCCAACTTCAGTGTTGGATCAGGTAGATATTAACACTCAATGCCATGAAAACAACCGGTTTTCATCCTAGTCAAAACAGAGACGTAGTTAACTCCAACATTGGTTTTTGAAATCAGCACTTGCTAGAGGCATTGAATTGAGGCAATAAGTTACATAAAACTACACGCAAAGGTTTAAACAATAGTTACTCTATTGGGAGTGTATATCTCTAGGACCCGTTTAATTTACAAAGTTGTACACTATGGAATCAGTGAGGAATTGGGGACAACCTAAGAGTCCCTTCATCAGGGAGAGGCTGGTGCTGCATTTGGACAAAGAAATCTGTGCCCAAGGATGAGGACTCCATGCATGTTGACAGGGGACCAGAGCTGTGATACATGGGTGAGTGAAGGAAGCAAGTCGCTGAACAATGTATCCAGTTCCACCCATTACAGGCAAAATAAACTCCATGAGTAGGTGTGGGCATGGGAGAATTATATCCATCAAACTGTTCTAAGCAGTTACTTCTGGGAGTAGAAATAGAAAAGTAGAAATGAGGATCTAACTTTTATTTTAAACACCCTGCCTCATTTAAATGTTCATAAAAATCATATGTCGCTTGTGCAATTAAAAAAAAAATCCATCGAAATGGGACAAAGGGCATAAAGGCCTCCACCAGCCCAGTGGCCCAATGCCTTTGTGTCCTCAAATGGGAACCCTCCCAGGAGTGCTGGGCCAGGCAAACAGCCAGTGCTGCCCATACCTGTGGGTGTGGGTGCCAGGAGCTCATTAGTCAGGTAGGAGGATGTTTGCCCATCTATAGAACAGCGAGGAACCCCACCTCAGCAGAGCGTGGGAAGAATGAAGTGTGAAGATGCTGAACATGCCCGGATCGTACCCACAGGGCTACACTCGCGAGCAGTAGTGGTGCCGGCGTCTTCATTGCTACCCCAGCACCAGCCCCACGATGAGCACTGCAGACTGCGGTTTTTATCTGGCCCCAGCCACGTGCGATGCCTGAGGCTGCAGTTCCCAAACACCTGCCCTCCAGACAGTGCAGGGATTCGCCGTGGATAACATGCCTGACGAAGGGCAGATGGCAGCGGTCTTGCCCGGAGACCACAGGTCAGCTCGCAGAGGGCCACGGCTTCCAGAAGGAGGACAGTGAGGTGATGCCCTTCTCCCCGCCCTTTGTATCTCACGAGGCTGCTGTAGGCACAAGTGAGAGGCCGTGCGTGCACACGCTGCATGCACTGTGAAGTCCCGTCCTCGTGGGTCACCCTTGCTCTCACCGTCTTCCCTTCAGTGTGACAGCAAACTGTAAGCAGTGTCTTTCTCTCACCACCCAGTACCCGGGCATCAGTGGCTCCTATGTTAATTGTTCAGATCTCTTACAACCTGCTTGTCCCAGAGTGGCTGGGGCTGGCGCAACGCTGTGAAGGGAGAAAGCCAAGGAGGTTTGACGTGCACTTCTGGAGAGGAGGGCAGCTCTGGGCGGTGTATACAGAAGCGCGTGTTTCACTGCCACTTCCAGGCCCTCCCTGAACTCCTGGGCAGCTGGAACGTGCCTGGCCCCAGGGAGCCGGGGATCCATCCCCTTTTCCTGTCTCTTTTCTGATGTCCTCCCTTCTGTAGGCACCACCGGGTTCTGACTTGTTCTGTAATGTGAAACTTCTTCCCGCTGGTTTCAGAATCTGCAGTGTTGAGCCAAGGCAGGGAGGGGGTGGGGTGTGAGGACTCACCTGCGTGGTAGCTTAGATGACGTTTAGATGAACTGTTTGGGTTCCGTAGCCAAAAAGAAAAGGGAGGGTAGATTTGGTACATTTGAAAAGGGGAAGAGGGCAATTTTGTGGATAATCGTTACCCTTTGGAGTAATTTATGGACTTTACAATCGCTGCGGGATTCTGAGAATAGACTAGACTCTTGTCATTCCTGTTCACTGTTCTGGGGCCAAGAAGCCTCCTCCTGCTCCTGCCCCGCCCCAACCTGTTTCTCCTGGTTCCCAGCCACTCAGGGCAGAACCCTGGGAGGACTGGGTGTGGCCCTCACACTCCCCGGAATGGTCCTCACCCTCTGCTTCCAGTCCCCACTGTCACTGGGTCATGCAGAGCCACCTGCCTCATACCTAGCCTCTTCCAGAAGCTTCCATTTCACCCCCTCCCACCCATCTTCTACCCAGGGCACTTCAAGGCAGTGGCCACCGAGCAGTCACCCCAGCTCAAGACCCATTTCGGAGCACTGGCCCTTGTCCATTGCTTGTGTATTCCTGTTAGAAAGTCAGGAAGGAAATGCCTTCAAAATGGGAAACACTAGAAGGCATTAAAATCACCCTACACAGTGACAGAATTCTCTTGTCTGCTCTTGCTTTTACACATGGAGATGGCAACGCCTATATATGTAGCACACAGGGTTGCTATGTAAAACATACTTGTTCCTGTGGGGTATCGGTCAAAAACATTGAAAAACCAGTGGGTCAGCTCTACAGTTGGCCACCCTGTACCTTAATGGAGTCTCTTTCTGCTTTAAAACACTTCCCTCCATGGGGTCCCCAGAAGAGGAAGGGGCTTTGCCAAGATGGTGGCAGGGCAAGCAGTAGATGTCTGGGTGGATGGAGTTGGATGGGGCCGGCAGGCCAGTCCCTCCCTGTGCCACATAGTCTCACACACACACACACACACATACAGACACACACACATACACACACACACATTCAGACACACACAGACACACATACAGACACACACATACACACACATACAGACACACACATACAGACACACACATACATACAGACACACACATCCAGACACACACACATACAGACACACACAGACACACACATACAGACACACATACACACATACAGACACACACAGAGACACACACATACAGACAGACACACACACATACAGACACACACATACAGACACACACACTTATACACACACATATACACATACACACACACAGTGTGCACTCAGCTGGCCCTGCCTCCTCCAGCCACTTCTCTCTTCCCCCTCAGCTCCCCACATGAGGGAGACCCACGTGTTCCCACCAGCACCCCCTTGGTTTCTTGGGATACAGGGACCAAAAAAGAAAGAGCCCCCACTCAGCCAGAGTAGGAAGCAGTGGAGAAAGGGAAGAAGGAGGAATCCGAGAGAGACTATTTGACTAAGGAGTGTTTATTAAAGTCGTCCCATGTGCCAGGTTGCGTGCTGGGCCCTGGGATACAGCTGTGGCCTTGAAGGACCCAGCTTCTGTCCTCGGGGAGCTCACAGGATTGGGGAGGGGAAGACAGATCAACAGAAACCAAAGCAAGGACAGAGCTGTGATTCTGCATGGAGATGGTCTGGAACAGATCAGGGTGGGCTTTCCACAAAGGAGGTGCAGTCAGCTGATTCTTGGAAACAGGAGGAGTTACATACAGGTGCAGCTTTGGGGTGGGCTGGAGGGTGGACCTGAGCCACCTTCTCCAGGGAAGGAGTAGCTACTGAAGGAGTCAACACTGGAAAGGGGCCAGCGCTGCGGCTCACTAGGCTAATCCTCCGCCTGCAGCGCCAGCACCCCAGGTTCTAGTCCTGGTTGGGGCGCTGGATTCTGTCCCAGTTGCCCCTCTTCCAGTCCAGCTCTCTGCTGTGGCCTGGGAGTGCAGTAGAGGATGGCCCAAGTGCTTGGGCCCTGCACCCACATGGGAGACCAGCAGGAAGCACCTGGCTCCTGGCTTCGGATCGGCGCGCCAGCCATAGCAGCCATTTGAGGGGTGAACCAATGGAAGGAAGACCTTTCTCTCTGTCTGTCTCTCTCTCACTGTCTAACTCTGCTTGTCAAAAAAAAAAAAAAAAAAAAAGACTGGAAAGGCCAAATGCCCATGAGGACCCCTGGCTGAGGTTCTGGAGGCCCAGGTAAGAATGAGAGAAAGAGGTCAAGAGTTGTAAGAGTCTTGTGGCCTGGAAGTTCTTTCCCACATTCTTCTGAGTCAAGTCTTTAAGGGGGTGGCAGAACTCCTAGTGGTCATGACCCTGACCCTCTCACAGCTGGACAGCTTGAAAATATAATACTTTCCTGGCGTGTGCTGCTCGCATAGCGTGGACTCAGAGCTGGCTTCAGCCCTGAGCAGCATTGACAGACAGGGCCTGGGAGAGACTTCTAGATGCATCTCCAGGCAGAAACAGAAAATGCAAGCTGTCATGTCCACTCAGCCCCTGCTGCTCTGGGCTCATAGCACAGAACAGAGGGGCCTTTCAGGGCAGCCCCTAACAACACAGCCAGTGGCATCACGTGGGCCCTCTGTGTCACAGCTTGACCATTCACAGCAAGGTGGCCTTGGGATGGGAGGTGGCAGGGATGCCTAAAAACAGAATTCCCACAACACACATCCACCTTCAGGAGCCTTTTTGGTGGCCCTGAGCTGCCCATCAGGGAGCTGCCCTTAGCCAGCCCTGCTGTGTGCTGAGACGGCGCCTAGGTCAGTGACTTCACTCCCTCCTAGTCACCAGCCCTTTGCAGAAGGCTTTGCCGTCTGCATTTTCCGGGGCTTAAAGAGCCTTCCTGGCATGTCCAACACCACATGTTCATGTCTTAGCAGATACATGAGCGCCTGCTCTGTGCCCTGTCCTCAGCATGCAATGGTGGGCAAAACGCTGCTGAACCTTACAGTGTAGCAGCAACCAAGAAGAGATGGAAACCCAGATTTAAAAAAAATATAACAGTGGCCGGCGCCGTGGCTCAATAGACTAATCCTCCGCCTGTGGCTCAGGCACACTGGGTTCTAGTCCCAGTCAGGGCACTGGATTCTGTCCCGGTCGCTCCTCTTCCAGTCCAGCTCTCTGCTATGGCCCAGATCCTTGAGCCCTGCACCTGCATGGGAGACCAGGAGGAAGCACCTGGCTCCTGGCTTCGGATCGGCATGGTGCGCTGGCCACAGCACACTGGCCGCAGCAGCCACTGGGGGGTGAACCAACAGTAAAGGAAGACCTTTCTCTCTGCCTCTCTCACTGTCCACTCTGCCTGTCAAAAAAATTATATAACAGCCTTATTGAAGTATAATTCATAGATGGTATAATTCGTCCATTGAAGATATACCCTTCCCTAAGTTTGAATATGGTCATGAGCCAGGCAGCCGTCACCCCAATTTTAGCACACTTTAATCACCCCAAAAAGAGTCTCAAACACATCAGGAGTCACTACCCAGTTGTCTCCAAAGCCCCTTGCCTTTGGCCAGCTCTGGGCAACCATTGATCTCCTCTCTCTCTGTTAACCTCTTGTTCTGGATACTTCCCGGGAGTGGAATCTGGATACTTCCCGGGAGTGGTGGTCTTTTGTGGTGCTTGTTTCACTTGGCATATTGGTTTCAGGGTTTGGACAAGTTGTAGCATGGATCCGTGCTTCATTCCTGCTTTCTCCAAGGAAGGTTTCATGGTTTGGGCCCATCCACACACCTGTTCATTCACGTCTCCACTTTGGGACTGTGAAGAACAGTGCTGCCAGGAACAGTCCCATGCGGGGACTCAGACTTGAACCCAGTTCTCCCATTCTGCAAAGCCTCATCTCAGTACTCCTCAGCGGCGTCCGTGTCCCAGAAGATCCTGTCCTCGGGGGCCGGCCTGCCTTGGAGCCGGGTGTACTTTGGTGGAAAGCAGTCCACAGTCATGGATCAGCGTGGCAGCCAAGCCCAGCGGACAGATCATGCAGTGAGATGTGGGGGTGAGGCAGCTGATGAGGTTCTCCAGCATCTCTGTTGCTCCTCTTGACAGGAACGATGGCTGAGGCCTTCTGTCCTGAGCAACCCCGAAGTCAGGGGACTCGAGGGCTGTTAGGCATTTGGGCAGCGCCAGCCGATACGGATACAATGCCCGTCTGTCTCAGACTTGCTTTGTAACCACAGGGCGCTAACTTCAAGTCCCTCTTGGCTCTTTCCTGGGCGCATCACCCCCTTACCTGATTCTCTCTATGACAAAGGTTGGGTTATGGCATCATTGGTTGTTGATAGAGATGAGGAGGTTTGCATAGAGCCCATGAGCCATCAAGTACGGGGGCGAATCCATCCTATAACTGTGGCCTTATGAGCTCTGTTGTCTCCTGCAGTGAGCCTAACCTGATGTCCATCCCCACAGACCCCATACACTCCACGCTCTGGTCACTTGTAGTTCTTTCTGCTCCCTTGCTTCTTAGAACTGAAACCATTGTCTTATCTCTGCCTGTGTTCTTACCCACCTCCTTGAACCCAGGAGAAAAGATTGCCTGTTGTCATTGTCCAACACAATGTCCAACACAATTGTCCAGCACCTTGGTCTGTGGAGAGGCTCAGGAAGGCTGAAGAAGGAGGCAGGGCTGGGAGCAGCTGCCCTGTGGGGCAGTCCCCTGCCGGGCTGCCCGAGCCGCAATGACAGCGCGTACTAAGCCAGAGGAGACAGAGAAACTCTCAAGACACCTGAGTCCCTGAAGCCAAGGTCGCTGCACCCACCAATGGTGACGCGATGACAGAAAAGGGACAGAGTGTGCAGCAGCCAGAGCAGATGGCATTTGCCAGTGACTGACAAAGCACAAGGGCCCTGTCACTTGTTTCTCAGCTGCACCTGCAGGCCCCGGCCCGGCCCTGGAGGAACTTCAACCTCATTACACGCTGCCGCTGGAGCAAAATACATCCCCATTCCTGCTCCCCAAGATCTGCCCTTTGAGGCCCAATGCTTGGCACTTCAGCACTTGCAAGATTCACCGCGTATCCAAAGCCCAACTAATTAAAGCCTCCACCTGGCTGCCTTTCTTAAAACGGTCGGCATCTACTCGCTGACAGATCCTACTGGCTAATTCAGACGCTTCCATCGCTCTCTGGGAAGTGGTTTCGTCTCTGCTGCTTTGTTAGCCGAGCTGTTTCATCTCTTTCTCAGATCCTTCTGATGGTCAGAGTCTGTAATTTAGTTCTCCCCAGAGAAGCTGCTTTGGGGTGCCGCACATCTCTCTTCCAGACAGCTCCCACTGCATTCAGTGTGTGAATGGCATCCCCAGAGGGGACCATCTTGCCTGCCTTCTTTGCCATCCCCAAACCTAAGTCTAGACTGGATGTCCTGCCTCTGCTCCCTTGCAGCCATCACGGGCATCCTGTGTCCCTCTGTGCTCCAAAGAGCCAAGCCATAGGACAACCCTGGGGGAGGGGGGAGCACAACACGGGATCGGTGCTGGTGGCTCCCCATTCGCGTTTCCAGAACTAGACTGATCCTGCAGTCATGGCTGGGTCCGGCTGTGGGGGTGAACGCCCCCTAACTAATCCTGCAGCCGCCTCCCACTTCTCTGGACTTCCGGCGGGCTCTCCCACCATCTCCATGTCTCGCACCAGGCAGGACAGAGTGTGCTCTTCAAGCCTGGAGAGCTCCCCCAGCGTTTCTTTAGATCATCGGTGGGAAATAGGAAATACATTGCAGGACATCCACTAGAGGCTCAGTGCTGATCTGGGGGATCCCGTGCAGGAAACCATCCATCTCTTTCAGCCTTGGATTTCTTGGCATCACGCCACAGGAACACGTTCCTGAGCACGGTCCCGGGGCCTTGCTGGCGGGTTTCCCTCTCCTCCTTGTCCTGTACTACCCAGGGGATACGGGACCTGCAGGCTCTGGTCCCTGGGGCTTTGCTCCCCCACGTCCAGGCACCTGGGGGAAGGGCAGACAGGCCCCCTTGCTTGTGTGTTTCCAACCACCTGCCTTGAAGTGCAAATGGCAGGTGCTGGCTGCCGTGTGCCTTTCAGACCATCCGCCTGGCTCTTTTATGAGATTACAGGCACTTTCATCTCAGCTTTGGCCCGGTTTTCCTCCTTCCCAGCAAGGCTCCAAAGACAGGCGCAGAGGAAAGAACAAGGAGAGGAGGCTCATTCGCGGCCGCGGCCCCGCTGGGCAGGGCGACCTGGCCTGCGCATCTTCAGCCCAGCGCCTTTGAGCCTTGAGGCTGGGAAGGGAGCAGAGAGGGCCGGGTTAAGAGGGGTCCTTCCCCTTGGCGCCGGGAGGAAGTTGCAGTGCATCCTGGGAACGCTCTGATCATCCCCTCTGCTTTGTGTCTTCCACTTCAATCCAGGCGAGAGGGACTCGGGGCCTTTCTTTTGCTTTCTTTTTTTCATTCTTTTTCTTCCTTTCCCTCCCCCTAACCTGGAGGAACTTGTCTGAGGCTCGGGGCGGAGAGCACAGCGCATGCCTTGCACGCTTGCTTTTTGTGTGTACCTACATGCACACCCTTAGTTCTTTGCCGAATTTGCTCACAATCTTGCTCTTCAAGTCTTCTTTCCTTTAAAAACCCAAGCAGGGTTTCCTTCCCACATAGCTCCCGATGAGAGAAAGGGGAGCTCCCGCCTTCTCCCAGGTCCTAATCATTCCCTCCATCTAACCTTCCTCATCCAACCACTGCTTCTGGAACATTCCTGCTGCCCCAGGAACTGGGAACGTGACAGTAGACAAAACCAAGTCCGTGCCCACGCGTCTTCTCCACCCTTCAGCCCCCTCTGGTTCCATCTCCACCACTGACTCCTGGTCCCTTGTCCAGGGTGTCCTTGTTCTTCAAAGTCCACTTCCCCAGCTTGGCCCTATTCCTGTGTGCCGGTGACGCCGGGCAGCCAGGACCTCGCTCCCACGGGTGCTCGGAGCACCCCTCACGCGCAGTGTCGGAATGCCCTGCGTTTCTCAGGGCTCCCACTGAGGGCCTCCTCCTCCCCTGACCTGGACGGCGTGCTTGTCTCCAAGGAGCCACCAGAAAACCTGCCGGCTGTGGGGGTCGGGCCGCAGTGTCTGCGCCAGCCCTGTATCACAATCCGCCATGGCTGCCTCTCAGAGACGTCTTTGTCATGGCTGTTTTGTCAGTTTTCACTCCTCTGCTCCTCCTGGAATCAGGCTTGGACGTGTGGAACCCAGGCCAAAGGCTGACCTGAGGAAGATCAGGCACCAGGCCTGCGTTGCTTCGTGATGAGTAATGCAGTGTGCTTATGTCATTTCCCTAGGGGTGGATTACTCCCCCTAAACAACTCCCGGGCCACTAGAATTCAAAAAATTATCATCAAGCCTGTCTTGCCAGAATTCCAAAAGTGTCCTGACACGTCTGGATACCAAGACAAGCATCGCACAGGCCAAAGAGGCTCACGCGCCCCTGTTGCCCTTTTCTTGCCCAGAGCAGACATCAGCAATCAATCACAGTGCAGGTTCTGCCTAGTGAAACCATTAGGATTCTTCTCACTGCTAGGCAGACCTCACCCCTACTCTGAAGACTTCTTGGATCCCCCCATTACAAACGATCCACCTTTCTCTTCCCTCACAGCCCCCACCCTGGCATGCAGCTACTCCTGTCTGGCCTCATCCACGCTGTAAAGATAAAACAAATGGCTCGAAAATACCGAGCTCTTACTTCCTCCCAGGCACTGTTCTCTGTGCTTCCTGACACGCACGTGAAGTCAGTGCTGTTGTCACCCATTTGACAGATGTCATTTCAATGGCTCTGCCCCACCCCCCACCCCCCGCTTTGTCCTAGGCACCCATATGGCCAGGCACTGGAGACATGTGAATCCAGCCTTGTGCTTGGACGTAGCCCCTGAGAAGCAGTTGATTTTGAGGACTGTTTGCATGGCCAGGTGGGAGGGTAGGGGCTCAGCTCCAGCAGGAGGGTTGAATTGGAGACTGAGGACTAAGCTCATTGAGGAGTTCAAAATGAATGGGAGAGGAGAGGCGAGAAGGGAGCTGGATGCTGACTCCTGCCTTTCATTGCCTGACAGCCCCGCACCTCCGCCTCCACCCCCAACACTGCCGAAAGAGCCAAGGCCACCTGGGGCGTGGGCATGTGCTGGTGGGGAGGGCCCTCGCCTCCCTGTCCCCCTTAGGCCTCACAGAGCCAGCGTCTCACAGCCTCGCCGGGATGATGCAGTCACTGAGGTAGGGCCGTCACCACCAGGCCCTGCCGGGATTGACTGTGGCCTGGTCCAAACCCCAGCAAGTGCAGCCAAGCTCTTCGGCTGCCCTGGAAACAAGAACTGCAGTCCAAGGCCCCAGGGCATCTGCCTCCCCCCACCCCCACCACCACCCTCACTGCCCTCCCAGCCTTGACTTTCCGGTCTCCTTTTCTGCCTCTCCTCTCACACCCAGACTGCTTCTTACCTGGTCCTAGGCGGAGACCATGGTTTGTTCAGACTTCTGTGTCTTCACCTAGACCAGGGGCCAGCCAAGCTGTTTTGTAAAGGACCAGATAGGCAACATTTTTTTTTAGATTAATTGATTTATTTGAAAGGCAGAGTTACAGAGAGGCAGAGAGAGAGAGAGGGAGGGAGAGGGAGAGGGAGAGAGAGAGAGAGGTCTTCCACCCGCTGGTTCACTCCCCAAATGGCTGCCAACTGCCGGAGCTGCACCAATCTGAAGCCAGGAGCTTCTTTCAGGTCTCCCATGTGTTTGCAGGGGCCCAAGGACTTGGGCCATCTTCCACTGCTCTCCCAGGCCATAGCAGAGAGCTGGATTGGAAGTGAAGCAGCCAGGACTCGAACTGGCGCCCACATGGGATGCCAGCACCACAGGCAGTGGCTTTACCCACTATGTCAGAGCGCCAGCCCCCAGATAATCAATATTTTAGGTGCTGCAGGCCAGGAGGGCTCTCCCATGATGATTCAACATTCATTGAAGCAGGAGAGCATTCGTGGACATGGCTTTATTGGTGTTCCCATAAAACTTTATTTATATAAATGTCAGGCCACATTTCACCAACCCCTGACCCAAACCGTTCTCCCACTGTGAATGTCCTTCCCATACTTCCTGGTGTTGCTTCCTGGTTTTTGAAGCTCACCTGTGGCCCCACCTGGCCAGGAGAACCCTGCCCCTTCACCAGTGCCTCCTGTGTATCTCTCTGTTCTGCCAGTTCTCCCTGCACCTGTCACCTTGCATCCACTGTGTACGATGGTTAGCTTCTTGAGGTGCTCAGCTCAGACTTCCCCAGCAGTGCCATTAGCTGTGACGGCGTCCTGGCCCCCTAATCAGTAGGCGGTGCAGGACCAACGATTCTGACCCTCGGTTGCAGGTCTGAGGAAGGCAATGGTTGTCAGCCTACTTCTGCTGCTGCAGGCATGAGAGATGATCACCTGCCGGTTGTTCATTCCACACACACTTGTGAGCGCTCACTACCTTCTAGGACTCATTTTTTTTAACCTTTGTTTAAAAAGCAATAAATAAATCACATGCTAGCATAAAGCTGTTACTAGCATAAATACGAGATGGACCTATGCTGGAGACCACTTGACTGAGAAACTAAAGTTCTCAGAGATGAGACGATGCTCGTAATTGCTGGTAAAGCAGCGCCTTCGGTTTTAGAAAGTGCTTCTCACTCCATTGTCGAGTTTACTTGGGGGGACAGCCCTCAGGGCTGAGTAGTTTCATTTTGCAGATGAAGGTATTGGGCTCAGCAGTGTGTGGCTTGCCCAGGGACACACTCACAGCTTCCACGCCATGGAGCTTGCCCCAAAACTGTGTTGGAGCAAAACCACTTTTCTGGTTCTAAAGGGAAGAATCCGGAAGATATATCAATCAGAAAAATAATCAGGAGTAATCCCTACACTCGTGGATAGCTGGTGTTAACATCATCTGTGTGTTTTTACATGCTTGTGTTTTCACCAAGTTGGAATTATATTGTACATATGGCTGTGTAGTTGCATTGTTTTGGCTTTCTTAACTAGGTTAAACATACCGTGAAATGCTCGCTTTTTGTGTGCACAATTCTATGGATTTTGACAAACTCATGTAGCTGTATAACTACTACCAAAATCAAGATAAAGAGCTGTCTCTGCTACGGCCTGGGAAAGCAGTAGAAGATGGCCCAAGTCCTTGGGCCCTTGCGCCCACGTGGGAGACCCAGAAGAAGCTCCTGGCCCCTGGTTTCAGATCAGTGTAGCTCCAGCCATTGCGGCCATCTGGGGAGTGAACCATCGGATGGAGGATCTCTCTCTCTCTCTCTCTCTCTCTCTCTCTCTCTGCCTCTCCTCTCTCTGTGTAACTCTGACTTTCAAATAAATAAATAAATAAATAAATCTTTTTTAAAAAAGATAAAGAGCTGTTATTTTTTTAATATGATAGGATCCTTTGTTTTTAAGATTTATTTATTTGTTTGAGAGGTAGAGTCACAGACAGAAAGAGGGAGAGATAGAAAAGTCTTCCAGCTGCTGGTTCACTCCCCAGATGGCTGCAATGGCCAGAGCACTGATCTGAAGCCAGGAGCCAGGAGCTTCTTCCAGGTTTCCCACGTGGGTGCAGGGGCCCCAAGACTTGGGCCATCTTCCACTGCTTTCCCAAGAAAGTAGAGCAGCCGGGACTCGAACTGGCGTCCATATAGGCCGCTGGCACTGCAGGCGGCAGCTTTACCTGCTACACCATAGCGTCAACCCCAACAAAGAACTATTCTGTCACCTCCAAAATTTCCTGTCTGCCTTATACTCAACCCCCAACCATAACCCTGGTAGCTACTTGATTTTATCTCTGTGATTTTGCCTCTCCCGGAAGTCACATGTGTTGACTCACCCAGTGTGTGGTGGCCTCATCTTTCCCTCAACGTTACATGAGAACGTCGCCGTGTCATTGTATATTCCTCAAAGGTATTTTTTTTTCGTGACCTCTTGCGTCTGTCTGTGCCTCACCTTCTGCAGTTCTCTGCATCAGACTCTCGGAAGATAGAAACAAGAGGGAAGAGGTTGTGCTGGAAACACAGGGCAGCATCTGATTGATTAACCCTGAGCTGATTAACCCTGTCACCCTGGACAGCAGGTGTGGGTCTCTGCACTCAGGCCAAGGCAGCTGAGCTCCTTGTAGGCAAACTGGACGATACCCAGCCACGATATGTGACAGCAGCATTTCCATCAGGTGTGCTGGCACAGGGACTTTTTGCATTCTTGGCTTCCATTTCGGGACTTCCTCAAGGAAGTGGAGATTAAGAATGGTCACCCTCAGGGCCGCTGTGAGGCTGGAAGGATATTTGTGTCCGGGTGCTGGCCACAGGGCAGGGCATAGGAGCTGCTTTTCTTTCTTTTTCATCTCCTACCACCCCTTCCCCAAGTGTCAGGATCCAGGGATCTTAAGTGTTCTCATTGCAAGAAAGAAGAAAATGGCCACTAGGGGAAGCGGTGGGTATGTGGACTGGCTTGATTGTGGTGATGGTGCCCCAGCCTGTACGTCTATCAGAGCATAAGGTTCTACACCTTAACTACGCTCAGCCCTGCGACCTGTGGGTTCTGCTTCCATGGATTCAGCCAACCACAAATAGAAAATATTTAGGGGAAAATGTGCATCTTTCTTTTCCTTGTCATTATTCCCTTAACTATAGAACAGTAATGTCCATAGCATTTACACTGTGTTAGGTATTAGAAGTAACCCAGAGATGTTCCGGAGATACAGGGGCAGGTAGACGATGTGCAGATACTGCCCCATTTTATACAAGGGACTTGAGCATCAACAGACTTGGGTGTCTGCAGGGGTGCTAGAACCAGTCCCCCATGGACACCAGGGGACAACTGTCTACACAGTTTGTGTTTGCCTAAATAAAACTAGGCAATAAATAGAGATGAGTCGATGTCACCAAAAGGTGTTGGAGACAGACTGTAACTGGGATGACTGTGTCATCAGGATTCAGAGAGATTGAAGAAAGGGAGTGCTTCAGAATAATTGAATACTACTGCTGGGAACACACACACAAGGCTTCTAGAACCTTCCCCCGTCATTGCAGAAGGCCTCCTTCTCAGCATAGGCTAGGAGCTCGGAGCTAGGATGACACTTGTAGCTCTTTGTAGCAAAATGGCTCAAGGCCTCTTCTGCATTTGGGGTGTTGACGTTTTAGAAATTTCATCCTCACCCCCACTCAACATTTTCTTCCTCCTCTTTCAGAGCCCTTCTGAGACGTCCCCCAGCCAAGCAGAGTCAGTATCCTAGTGTGTTGCTATGGAAAGAATGGCAGCATCACTTCTGAGTTCATGCAAAAAAGAAAGAAAAGGAAAAAGACAAGAAAATAGGACAGGCTGGATTTTTTTAAGTGTTATACAAAACTGGAAGAAAAACTGTTTCACCACTAAATATATCCACTTAGAAAATCAGCAGATGCCAGGGTTTGCATGGAGTCAGTCTCGGTCCCGCAGGAAACTCCGCGGAGTGTGCTAAAACTCGGGGAAGCTGCGAGATCCCCAGGTTGGTGGCCAGGTGGGTCTTGTGATGGCACTGCCAAGGGCACCCCCGAATAGCCACCCTCTACTTGGTTTCTTTTCATCGTCTTCCTCCTGTTCCCTCTCCCTCATTTCCTATGTCAGGTTGCTCCAACTTTGAGCCCCCTTGGGTGCCTCCAAAATGCACAGCTTTAGCGCCTGGGTTTGAATCCCTTTGCCTAGCTCTGGTCCTTGGACACATTATCCAGTGTCTCGGGAACACCTGCTTGCAGGGAGTTGTGAAGTGTAGCAACCACACGTGCATGCTTGTCCTAGAGTGAGAAGGTGGCGGTGGAGCAGGACAGCAGGCAGGACCAGGTCACCGGTCGCAGGTGAGGAAGAGTTTAGATGGCACAGCTTGCAGGGTAGCTGGCTTCCTGAGCTGCAGTATGCACACTGGTGTTCTGGAAGGGCCCCTAATTACGAATGAGGCATGGCTGTGTTCTCCGATTCCTGCTGATAGCAACCCACCCCACCCCACCCCCCGTCTTGAGTCTAAACGTCAAGTGTTCACACGTCAGGTTTACTGAAAGTGAGGCGTTTCCGTTCCGAGTCACTGTGCTCTTTCCTGGTGAAAGGAGGGGTCCACATTGTGAAGTGAGGGAAGCAGCCAGGCCACCTTCACCAGCCGGTTCTCCAGGCCATGGTTGCCTCAGAGGATCAGATCCGTGCATCGCGTGGAGTGTTCGCTTCCCAGTGCTGCCATAAGCATGTGCCACACACCGGGCGGCTGGGGAGGAATTGGCTCCCCCAGTTCTAAAGCTGGAATTCGAAAGCAGAGGGGCCAGCAGGGTGGCGCTGCCTCTGCAGGCTCCTCTCCCAGCTTCTGGTAGCTTGCAGGTGGCCGTCTTCTCCCATGTCCTCCGTGTCATCTTCCCTGGGTGTCTGTCTGCCTCTGTGTCCACAGTCCCCCTTTGTATAAGGACACCAGTCAGACGGAACTGGAGTCCCCCCCAATGACCTCTATAAAGACCATGTTTTTAGTACACAAAAAGTCTGATGTATTGGGGTCTGGACTCTAGCATATCTTTTGGAGAAAACCAAATTCAACCCACAAAGTGCAGTGAGTAGAGATGAACTCATGCCCTCTCCCTTCGGGTCTCTCTAGGGGTGACAATCTAGACAAGAGGCCTTTCACTGTATATGATCCAGAAGGCAATCCCCAGTACCCCGAACAGTGCTGATACATATTAGGCCCTCAGGACATCTTATTGAAGGAATAAATGAACAAATGAGCCAGCTGACCAGTCAGTGGCCACACAGCAAGAGCAGAAGGTCCTCCTCCTCCCCCCTCTCATCCCCCTTCCATGGCCCCTGTGGCTCTTGTCTTAAGTGGCCAAGTATTGGGGGTATGAGTTGTGGCCTCAGTAGCGTTCAGGGTCTCAGGTTCATTGCTATGGTTACTTTGGCTGCTGGTGGTACAGTTCTTTTTTTAAAAGATTTATTTATTTATAAGTCAGAGTTACACAGAGAAGGAGAGGCAGAGAGAGAGAGAGAGAGGTCTTCCATTCACTGTTTCATTCCCCAATTGGCTGCAATGGCCAGAGCTGCGCTGACCCGAAGCTAGGAGCCAGGAGCTTCTTCCAGGTCCCCTACACACACGGGTGCAGGTGCCGAAGGACTTAAGTCATCATCTACTGCTTTCCCAGGCCATAGCAGAGAGCTGAATTGGAAGCGGAGCAGCCGGGACTTGAACCAGTTCCCAAATGGGATGCCAGCACTTCAGGCAGCAGCTTTACCCACTGTGCCACAGCAGCAGCTCCAAGTACAGGAGTTCTCACAGGCCTCTCCTCCCACTTTAAAGTGGGGTCAGCAGCCTGATTTTAGGAAAAATATAGGGGAGATGCCATAACGAACTCCTCTGGCAGCTCTTCCAATAACTCCTCGAGGAGGAAGAGGGGGCCCTGGTGTGAAGCTTGCTACAAAATCACTCTCAGAGTCAGCCTGACTTCTAACCGCTGAGATTTCGGTCTTTGCTCTCCATAACTTTCAAGAAAAAGTTATTTAAAAAATTTAATACACTAAAAACTACGTTAAACTAATTTGGGTGGAACTTGGTACACAGTTGTGTCACGAGATACTAGATTTTCGCTCTCCTTAAAATCAAATGATCACCAAATGAGTTTCCTGGTGGGCCTGTCTTCTGCAAATTGCCCTGGGCACCAAGGAGAGATGCAGCATGGGAGCCGAAGTCATGGTGTGTGGTGGATGCCCAGTAAGTGTTGACTGAGCCGCCACCGAGCAGGCCCTCTGATCAGTGTTGTGGGAGGCGCAGAGATGGTCCTTGCCCAAAAGGTCCTTGCTGGTGACCTACTGGGGCAGAGGAACACTTACACAGGTCGCTAGAAACCATCCCTGTGACAAGAGGGAGTCGGGGCAGATCGCTGGGGGACAGGGGATCTGAGCTAGCCTTGGAAGACAGAGGGGGTTGGCCCCTGGTGGGGAGATTTTGAAGAGAGGGCCATTCCAGAGAGGGCAGCCCCAGCAAGGCCTGGTGGTGGCCAGGGTAGAGCAGGTGCAGAAGCAGCAAAGCACGTGTCCGGGTGGTACGGCGGAGCCCAGGCCATACTGAGCCACTTGGACAGTGTTTGAGAAGCACTACAGGGCCAGGGAAGGCTTTAGAGCAGGGAGTGGCCTACAGCAATCTGATAAGCAGATCCCAGGGACACAGTGGGCGGTTGATAGGAGGCTCTGGTGGCAGTACAGGTCGGGCGGTGGACATGGGTTGGAGGGGAGGACACTGATGGAGTGGACTGTGGGATGGCAATGTAGATTGATGAACCTGCCCAACAGGGGAGCAGAACGTGAACAACGCCTCCTCCCAGAGCCTCCTCTGTAGAAGCCAAGTGAGAAGCTTCCCAGCTCACATGTCCTGGGACATGGCTGGCCTGAGACCAGGGCTGCTCAAGCTGGACTGCATGCTAGAACCACCTGGGGACTTTAGCAAGGGGGCCGCTGCAAACTGAACAATGCAGGAAGCTACAGGTGCTACACCTCGGTTCTCAATGACTAATATTCACATCCGGTGCCGCCCCACCGGGGTGAAAGGCTGCAGTCCCTGCCGCAGTGTAGCAGCTGCCCAGGGAGGCAGCAGATACCTGTTTGCACAAACCAGAGGGTAACAGCAGGTGCCTCTGAGACAAGCTTTCTTCCCTCCTCCCCCTTCCATGGCCCCAGGGGAAACAGGTGCGGGCATTTCTGGCTGTGTTTCCCCAGGGCTTCCAGGCTGTTTCTCATGGACTAAGGAACCGTTGTTCCTCCTCCTCCTCCTCCTCCTCCTTCTCCTCCTCCCCCCCCCTCCATGCCCCAGGGGAAACAGGTGCATGCATTTCCGGCTGTATTTCCCCAGGGCTTCCAGGCTGCTGCAGAAACACTCAGGGACACAGGTTTCATGGACCGTGATGCAGGCAGCACGTGCAGGATGCTTGCTCCTGTCAGCATCGTGATTGTGAAGGTGTGGGGAGGCCAAAAGGAACAGATGGCCGCTGGTTTTCTACCACTACAAGCTAGCTTATGAAATTGCTTAGAAATATGGAGGGAGGGGTGGCCAGCGTCGGGGCGCAGCAGGTTAAGCACAGTTTGTAACACCCACATGTCACATCAAAGCGTTGGATTGAGTCCCAGTTGCTCTGCTTTCAATGTAGCTCCCTGCTAATGCACCTGGGAAAGCATCAGAGGAAGGCCCAAGTTGTTGGTTCCTGCCACTCACGTGGAAGACCCAAATGGAGTACCTGGCTCCTGGCTTCGGCCTGGCCCAGACCCAACGGTTATGGCTATTTAGGGAGTGAGCCATTGAATGGAAGATCTCCCTCCCTCCCTCTCTCTCTCTCTCTCTCTCCCCCTCTCCCTCTCTCTCTCTGCCAAATAAATAAATAAATAAAATCTTTTTAAAAGAAGCATGAAAGGAACTGTAAAAGAATGAAGGCTCCTACAGGCTCTTTCTTGAATTCCAATAAAAGATCAAACCTTTCTAGGACCCTTCCACACCAGACAGACATGGTGAGAATTTTGCTGTCCCAGTGAAAGAGGTCCTTAAAGGGACCTTCTCTTCCACTTTCCGGCCGCATCCAAAGCGCACGGCTGTTTTAACATCCTGCTAAACTGTGGGGCTGCCTGGAATGCTGTCAGGCCCCGGGCAGCAGCCGGGGCGACTGAAGCACCTGCCACCCCAGGCCTTGGTGCATCCGTCAAGACCTCCTGGTGTCAGCAAGTTCAACCAGAACCACCCAGCTCCTGGCTAGGCAGGTGCAGCTGTGATCAAGGGTGCCTTCCCTGGCCTCAGGGCTGTCTCAGGGGGCCATTTTTCAGCCTACTACACCCTGAGCCCCTTGCAAAGAGATGCAGAAACATGGCCTGGGGTCATGGTTTAGATCCCTGCGTGTTTTGTCTGGGATTTGACTGGCCCTGGCGAATGCCTTTGTGGAGGACATTCTATCAGAGAATAAGAGTAAGCCTTCAGCCTTTATCCAAGGCTTTGAGATGAAGGGAAGTCTTCGAGGTGGAGATGAAAGGGGTTCAACAGAAAGCTGTGAGTTTGGAGATGCAGGGGAAGGGCTGGCAGGCTGGAGGCGGGGATGGGGGGTGGGGGGAGAAGGGAGAAAGAGATCTGACAGACAGAATTTGAGCAACTGCGCAAAAGCCCTGTCTCACCCGGATCCGTGCCTGGGGAGCAGGGAAATCTCACTCCTCTCCCAGCCCCAGGAAGACAGAGTGGGCACGAATCCCCCGCTAGGAGGGAAATGAAAAGGTTACACCAGGAACTGTCGATATAATAAACCCCTGTAGTCTCACAGCCTCTCTAAATGTTTTGATAGCAGAGCGTGACGGGTTAGAAATCCGAGGAGGCCCGTCTGAACCATTTGATAGTGCCTTCTTTATTTACGTATGTGACATCTACAGCCAGGATGGATTCCTTTTTCAGCCTCAACACACATTTTTTTCCCTCACTTTCAGAAACACATCACTCCTCTTCCAGGCCGGGTTGTCTGTGTGTGGGAGGGTGGTTGGGGGTGAGGGTGGTGGGGATGTGGTGCTGGCTGTCAGGATTCCTTCTACACAGAGAAAGAATGCATTGCCTTGGAGAAGAGGGGGCATCAGGAATTAACTGAAAAACTAATGAAACCACTTTGCTTTAAATTATGTCTCCATCTTTAATTGTATTACTTTTTTATGAGCCTATTGCTCAGCAGAAAAGGGAGCAATGGTATCAGAGCATGATAGATTTGAGCTGTAAAACTCGGGCAGACACACAACACGAGAGACAGTTACTGATCCTGCTGGCTTTGCATGTCGAGCCTCATGAGCTACCTCAAGCTCATCCAAAGGATCAAATTCACCTCATCTTTGTCACTTAACACGCTGCCTCTGCCTATTCATGCATCGTAGTGGAGGTGCTCTCGTGTCACTGTCCCCATCGCTGTCATTTCCTGAGCATTTGTGGGTTCCTGGTGTTGCCAAGGGGTCTTTACAAGCGTTAATGTAACAAATCCCAAAAGAGTCATCAGCCCCTGATTTATAGATAAAGAAGCCCAGCCTAGGAGAAGGAAAGTAGCTTGCCCACACCCTGCACCTGGGAGTGCAAGCCTAGATCTGTTCTGATCCCAAAGCTTGTGGATTAACCTGCTCTACTTAACCGGCTTCCGGAGGATCAGTGCAGCTGAGAGCACCCGGATCCCACATGGCGCTGAGAACACACAGGCACCCAGCAGAACCCTTCACTCCCGTACGGCTACCTCGGGGAAAGGTTTCCCCCGACCTCGTGTGAATGGTGAAGAGCAGGATTCTGGCTCCTCTCTAAGACCTATGCTCTGGCCCCTCCCAAATCTCATGGTTGACCTTGACTCATGGACAGTGCAGGCCCCCCTCCAGTGCCCTGTGGACATTTTCTCCACAGGCTTTTCCTGTTAAAGACAGCGTTGGGCCCCGGGGTGCAAGGACCTCGCTTATTCCCTGTCAAGACTGCGTTTTGGCCATGTTGAAATGCCATATGCTGAAGTTTCTTTTTCTTTTTTTCTTTTTTTTTTTACCCACTCTATAAAAACTATTCTTTGGCATTAAAATTTCTTCTAGTATTTGATCTGGACTCACAAATGACTTTTTCCCCCTGTTTTTTCAGGGGGTGGGGGCCACTGTTTGACACTCACAACTCATGTTCATCTCTTCCTAGATTCTCGTGGTAGGGGAAAGAAATGTTTTCATTATGAATCCATCAAATAATTTTTTTTTTTATGTTGGTAAGTGAAAAGTTGTACTTCTCAATGATGCCTTTTTTTTTTCTTTGAAGACCTTTCAAAAAGTCCTTTGGGGAGAATAGGGTTTTTAAATAACAACCGAAGAATGTGAAAATGGCAGGTTGCATGTAGCTAGCGAGACTGCTCCCCCGCTCTCGTTGACGCTCGTTAGCGTGCCCAGGCTGCTCTGTCTGGTGTGTGGCTCTCACCTCGGCTGTCCCCTCCTCCAAGAGGCTTTCCCCAGGTGTCTCATTGAGAGCAGCTCCTCTTCGCCGTCACGCCACTTGGTTTTTTGTGTGTATTTGAGAGACAGAGACAGGACAGAGATCTTCCATCCGCTCGTTCACTCCCCAGATGTCAGTAACAGGGCTGGGCCAAAGTGAAGCCGGCACCTGGAACTCCATCGGAGTCTCCCACAGAGGCGGCAGGGACCCAGCTCCTTAAGCCACCTGCTGCCTCCCAAGGTGCTCTTTAGCAGGAAACCATATCAGAATCAGAGCGGGGACTTGAACCCAGGCATTGCGATATGGGATATGGGCGTCCCACACAGCACCCACATCAGTGTTTAAAAGCCTTTGCGTAACACTTCTTTATATTCTGTCAAGATATAGGCTCTTTGAGAGCAGGAATCTCGGGTCTTATTCCCTGGGTATCCAGAGCACTGTCTGACCCATAACAGACATTCCAGAATAAATGAGCCATGTTCTCCTCTCCAAGGTTATGTTTCTGTTTCTAAAAACCACATGTCCTGCTGTATATCTCCTTTAGGACACTAGGGACAGGCCAGCATTGTGGCATAGTGATTGTAAAGCCAACTCCTGCAACGCTAGCATCCTGTATGGGTTCATGTCCCAGCTGCTGCACTTCCGATTCAGCTCCCTGCTAATAGCCTGGGAAAAAGCAGTGGAAGATGGCCCCTGCCACCCACATGGGAGGCCCGAATGAAGTTCCAGGCTCCTGGCTTTGGCCTGGCCCAGTGCTGGCCATTGCAGCTATCTGAGTTGTGAACCTGCAGATGGCAGATCAATTCATTCTCTCTCTCTTTCTCTCTCTCTCTCCTCCTCTTCCTCCTCCTCCTCCTCCTCTCTCCCCATAACTCTGACTTTCAAATAAACAAATGAATCTTTTTAAGAAAGAAAAGAAAGCGATCCCAGGGACATTTGCAGAGGGTTGTGGTGTGATCTGGTGGGGCTTGGCGGTAATGAGTGCCCCTGGAAGTCACCCCCAGTGCTCCCAGGTAGGCTCTGAAGGCAAGGATAGCATGATCAGACTCATGTTTAGAAACATGACATTTAGTACTGGCGTTGGCTGTGAGGTACGTGGCGGCAAGAAATCTCTTGCTGAAAATAAAGTACCAGAGTTTGTCAGTGGCTTACGCTTTTCCTGATTAGCGAGGATGCAAGGTTATCCCTATGAAAGTGTCACCCCCACTTCCCTTCTGAGAGTCTTTGTTCAGGCAGAAGGAATGGTGCAGAATTACAGGCAGCAAAACAAAGAAGGTAGTTAGTCCTGAGAGGGTGTTGCAGATGGCATGCCACCCAGCACACTGTCACCTGTCGCAGCAGGAGAGAATTGCTATTTTAGAGAGAAATGGTGGCCCAAAAGGAAGCTTTGCATTTACAGGTAACAGAAAACACCTCAATATGATTTAAACCCACAACATGATGGGCAAGTCCACGAGTCAGGTAGATCCAGACATAGCGGATCCATCGGGATGTTCCCGGAACTGGTTCTGTGCCTGTCTCAAATCAGCTTCCGGCTCACCTCCCGGGAATGTTCCCCTCACAGGGGCAAGGCAGCCACCAGCCCTTCTGGGCTCACATCTCATCCCATCAGCAGCTCTACATTTTCCTCCCAGTGGTTCTAACAGAAATCTCAGAATGGAACCCCACTGGTCTTTCCGCTCTTGTCGTGCGGGCGGCCATTCCTTAGCCACTCCCTGTCCCTGGAGGACACGACGTGCAAGTCCCATGCATGCTGCTGAGGGTTCCAGGTGGGCCAAGAGTGAGTAAGGGCCTTTCTCTGGAAAAACTGTTCTGCCGGTGCCAGAGGAGCGGAAAGGACACTAGGTGAGCCACGCTTGTGAAGCCAAGGGGGAGGGAGTTACAGCAGCTGCTAAGGAAAGGCCTGAGGAGGACAGCTTAGAGCAGGGTAGTGGAGCGCTAGGAGCCTTATGGAAGTGGAGTCCAGAGGACCTGGTGCATGTGAGCTATGAGATGAAGGAGAAGAGAGGAGAGGAGGAATCTGAGTTTCAGCCCAAATAGCTGAACAGATTCTGATGTTTTATTGGCAGTAAGGAACTTTACAGGGAAAGACGAGATTTGGCATCAGCACCGTTTCAGAATGATCTGGGAGGCAGGTGGCAAACTTGGTTCTAGGTGAGTTCAGCTGGAGGCCCCCGTGGGACTGCCCCCCCCACACACTGCTGAGCATGGGTTCCCCGGGCACGCACGTGGAAGAGGCTCTGAAGGCCGTCCAGCCCAGCCTCCGGCAAGTCTCCCTGTCAGATGTACCTGCTAAGTGGGAACAGGTGAGGCGTTCTCCAGCGGAGTGGGGAGACAGCACCCATTTTCTGTTCATCTATTTCTTGGTTTTTATGAATCATCGTGGTCACTCCAGCCCTTTCCCCGTGACAAATCCCCCAGTCCATTCTGTCTTCTGGCTGGCTCTGGAGAGATCAGTCAGGGCTGGAAAGGCTGGCTCGGTCACGTCATCTACAAGCAGGAGTTGACAGCTTTGGAATGGACGAGTTCTCAAAGAAGGATGGAGAGGAGAGAGAGATGAGAAAGAGCCCAAGTCGTTGTCTTGGTCCACTTCCTATAGCTGCAACACAGCACCCGAGACTGGGCTCATTTATACAGAACAGAGATTTCCTTCTTATGGTTCTGGGAGATGGAAAACACAAGAGCACGGGAGTGACCTCTGGCAGGAGCCTTCCTGCTGCATCACAACATGGCGGATCACCTGGTGAAGGGGCTGCACGCACAGGACAGGGGGAAGCCAGAGGACGCGCCGGAGAGAGAGCTGTCTGATGACAAAGTCGCTCCTCCGAGAACCGCATTAACCCACTGCGGAGGGTAGGGGAGCCCTCCTGACCTACCCCCTCTTCAAGTTCCCACTCCCGATCCCATCACGGGGGCGGTGAGATTTCAACGTGAGTTTGGGAGGGGACATTCCAACCATAGCAGGCATGACGGCACAAGATAGAGAAGGAAGCAAAGAAGGAACGAACTATCAGGAGAACCAAGAGCCCAGCCCGGAGAAGCCGAGAAGATTGGAGGATGGTGGTTTGCTCCGCAGGGTCAGTGGCATGGGCAAAGCATCCATGGTGCAGGGGGAACAGAATCCACAGAGGTGTGGAATGGTCTGAGTGAAAAGAGCAACAGCCGTGGCTCACTTCCTTTGAGAAGTTCAATGGCGAGGTCATGCTAGCAACAGGAACCCTGAGAGCTCATCACAGAACAGGCCCAGAGCCCAACATTGTACTCCAACAGGCTAAGGCTTCAAAGATGGGTGGAACCGGTCCTCACTCACAAACCCAGGTGGTGGCACCAGACCCAGAAGGTTTGCGTCTGCGTCTTGCAAGCGTTGGCGTGACAACATGGAGGTGGTAGAGGAATCGCGCATTGTGGGGAATTTGGTCTCGCTTTTCCTATTTATTTCGCTTTGCTTGCTTTTTTAGGGAGATGGCAGCCTGAGGTGTTTGTAAGCCAGAGGGAAGGGGACCCAGAGAAAGGAGGCCAGAGCTGAGGGAGCCGAGAGCTGAACACAGAGAAATTAACCTTAGAGTGGGGTAGCCGACTGGAAAAAGCAAAGAAGGTGACTGACATCTTGTGCCCTGCCCGGATGATCTTGGTCATCTCCGCAAAATACAAGACAGAATCTAAAGCATAAAGGCCAAAGTTGGGAAAATTAAAAATAGTGCAGCCATTTACTGTAGCATATTCAATGGGCAGGAATGAAAGATGAGAACAAGATCTGCAAGCAGCAGGACCCGGATGAGATGAGCTGGCGGAAATGCTCAGAGCCCTGTACCAGGCGCGGCAGCTGACAGGGCTGTGGAGGGGAGGAAGGTGTTCACCCGTGAGGAGGAGGCCGGAACAGCCCATCTGAACATCACCTGCCAAGTTCTCTGTCATTAGTGGTAGCTCTTTCATTGAAGTGACCCTGTTAGGGACCCCAGACTCTGCCAGCATTCAAGCCTGCAGGAGATTCACTCCGCTTTACGGCTGCAGGAACTGAGGCCAGCCGGCCACAGTGAATTAGGGTGCTGTGTTTGCTGTTCTCAAGCTGCATGTGAGTCTGGGGGCTGAGAGGTGGGCATCCAGGAACTAACAGAGCTAGGATTCATGGTGAGGATGCTGGGGTCAGCCCTTGCCCCCTCCGTCCCCAGGTGGACACTAAGAGCCCTGTTGGGAGCAGGACCCCTGGGGGCCAGGTCTTATTGAAGGGCCCCAAGGGTCTAAGCCTGGGAACCCACTGTTTCTGGGCAAATGAATCAACTCTGGGCTACAGGCTCACGGGGGAGGTGGCGCCCAGACGGGGTCTACCCGCTCACACATAGCTGGCTTCCAGTGCCCTCTAAGTACTGACTGCACCATCTGAAGCCATCATGGGGGCAGGACAGCCTCCTCTCCAAGCCTTGTTCCACCTGTGGGCTGCATGACACACCACAAACGTCATCTCATCTGTTGGCGACTCAGGAAGCTTTGTGGCCAGGAGAGGCCCTGAAACCTTTCTTCTGCCTAACGAGTGGGCTTCTCGGAGCCGCAAGTTGAAAAAGACATCACAATTCAATCAAAATCTTCCTCCTTTGAATTCTCCCAGAGGGGACGGGCCGCTGGGAATTGGGAGGAAATCTAATTTATAGACTCAGCATCCAGAAATGAAACTGTTGGCACTCAACAGCCGTGGGCCAAGCAGCAGGTGTGGGGCCAACAGGATCCGGCTTCCCCCATCCTCCCCGGGCCACAGAACCACTCTGAGCTTCAGCTGCTGCACCTGTGAAACGGAGATTGTGGGCATCGGTTGCTGTTCCGGGAGGAATAACAACTGCATGAAAACAGCATCCCTATGTTTGGCTGGATCAGCAAACCTCGACTGATTGATTTTGAAAGGTGGGGTTACAGAGAGAGAGGTCTTCCATCTATCTACTGGTTCACTCCCCAGATGACCACAACAGCACTGGGTCAGGCTGAAGCCAGGAGCCAGGAGCCTCCTCTGGGTCCCCCAGGTGGGTGGCAGGGGCCCAAGCACTTGGGCCATCCTTTGCTGCTTTCCCAGGCCATTAGCAGGGAACCAGGTTGGAATTGGAGCAGCTGGGTCTCGAAACAGTGCCTATATGGGATGCTGGCATCCCAGGCAGCAGCTTTATCCACTATGCCATGACACCAGACCTGAACAAACCTTTCTAAAAATGTGTAGTTTAGGGGCCAGTATTGTGGCATACTGGGTTGAGTCACCACCCACGATGCCGGCATCCCATATGAGCACTAGTTCAAGTTCCAGCTGCTCCACTTCTTTTTTTAAAGAGGTTTATTTATTTTACTTGAAAGTCACAGTTACACAGAGGGGGGTGAGGGGGTCTTCCATCCGCTGGTTCACTCCCCAGATGGCCACAGTGGCCGGAGCTGAGATGACCTGAAGCCAGGAGCTTCTTCCAGGTCTCCCACATGGGTGCAGGGGCCCAAGGACTTGGGCCATCTTCTGCTGCTTTCCCAGGCCATAACAGAGAGCTGAATCAGAAGTGGAGCAACCAGGGCTCAAACCAGAGCCCATATGGGATGCCGGCACCACAGGTGATGGTTTTACCCGCTACACCACAGCACTGGCCCCAGCTGCTCCACTTCTAATCCAGCTCCCTACTAATGCACCTGGGAAAGCAGCACAAGATGACCCAGGAGCTTGGGCCCCCATATCCATGTATCTGGGGAATGAACCAGCAGATGGAAGATATCTGTCTCTCCCTCTTTGTCTTTCTCTGTGACTCTGCCTTCCAAATAAATAAATAAAGCTTAAAAAAAAAACTGTATGGTTTGCATAACTAAGCAATACAAAAACCAACACGGACAACAGGAAATAGCTACTGAAAGCTTAGCTCCCCTAATCATGACCTCCACCGCTGTTGTAATGAAGCCGTTTCATGCCCCACGGTGGAGCCCCCAGCAAGCTGTGGTCTGTTCTCTCCCAAGGTCATTACTTGTGTGGTTCATCCCCCGTCTCCACATCAGCCTCCGGATCGTCAGTCTGTCCCCTGGGGAGGATGATATTCCACTGTAGTGATATCGTGGGGAGCCTGGGCTGTTTCTGGTTTCAGCTGTGACCCAAGATGCAGCCAGGAAATCCTCCCCATCTTCATGGGACAGAGTTGGCCTCAGCCCAGCCAGCTCGGACTCAGAAGAGACTGAGTGATGTCCTATCGCTGAGGCTACCAATACTGGTCCCATCCCTGCTGGTTAGAAATACGGATGGCGCTGTGGGGATTTAGCCTGTGGTTAAGATGCTCATGTCCCATATCGGAGTCCCTGGGGTCAGACCAGTACCCAGCTCCACCCCTGACCCCAGCTTTCTGCTGATGTGGACCCTGAGAGGCAGCAGTGGTGGCTCGTGTGCTTGGGTTCCGGCTCCACACGTGGGAGACTTGGAGAGCGCTCCCCGCTCCCAGCCTCCGTCTTAGTCCAGCCCAGCCATTACAGGTGTTTGGGGTACAAACCAGCAGGTAGGATCTCTCTCTCTCTCTCTCTCTCTCTCTCTCTCTCTCTCTCTCTCTCATTTTTCTGTCCTTCACAGATAAATAAATAAATTTTCTTAAGCAGAACAAATCATTCCTGGGCCCTGGGCTTGGATGTTTGTTTAATAAGTCTGAACTGGGGTTCAGGAATTGGTATTTCCACAAAGCACCACAGGTGAGTTTGGTGGCCCGGGCCCCTTGGAGGCCCACTCCCAAATTCCAGTTTAGAGCAAAGGTGGGATGGAGAGAAAGCTGGGAGTCATCAGCGACCTTTCAGAAGCGATCCCTGTGTAACCAGTGAAGACAGGGATGACAGGAGCGCTGGGAGCAAACCCTGGACCCCTGCCTTCTAGCAGTGGGTTCCTCCCCCACGCCTCACCCCACCACCCCCACAACACACCACCCCACATCTGAATGCCTCCCCGGGGGCTCTGGGGGTGTCCTGTTATGATTCCAAAACACAAAGGAGCAAGCCTTCCCACCCCCTCCCCAGAAAAAGAAATACACCCTTGATGAACTGCATGGAATCTGTTAGCAGCCCTGGCGGAAGCCCCCCGCCAGGCTAAAGCTTTGATGTCTCCACAAGATGCTCCCTTTGAAAGCGCAGCAGCGCGACAGCCCTGTGATTTCCTCTGACAGCCCCAGAGAAAGCTCCGAAATCAGAAGCAGCCAGAGCCCGAGGTGTGACTCCCAGGAGCGCTCCCCAGGCGCAGAGCAGCCACGTCAGCCCCAGACGCCCTCAGAGCCCGAGTGGCTCTGACCTCTGGGCCCGAGACTCACAGCCACCTGGGGAGAGTTCCCAGGGGGTGGTGTGGCCGTTTGGCCCATTGTCCCTTCTCCCTGGGGGCTGCAGGCTACTTGCAAGGAACAGTCGGGAGCGGCTGTCACCCTGGCTCTGAAAATGAGGCTGTGGATGGGAGGAAGCAGGGGTCACAGTGGAGAGCACCAACTTGGGGCACCTAATAGAGCCTTGTTGCTCCAAGCCCGGTCCAGCTTTGGAGCAGGTCCTCACCGGGGAGCTGGCTGGAAACGCAGAATCAGACCCTACCCAGATGATGGAATTGGAGTTTGTTTTTTACCAAGATCTTCAGGTCCTGTGTCTGTACCTATAGTTTGCATCCCAGCCCTGTGGCTCTGGGCTGCGTGACTTTGCCCGACCTCCCTCACCTGTGAGCCCTGATGTCCATGTGGGGTTTTTGAGAAGTGAAACTTAGCACTCGGAGTGTGAGAGGCCAGGCAGCGCCGGCTGTTGTCTGTATTGGGGAAATGACTGTGGGAGAATCGGTGTGGCCACATTTCAACCCACGTCATCCAACCACTGCTCAGTGGGGGAAAGGAGGCCGGACTGAATGGCAGAAAGTTCCAGATGGTGCGCGAATGGCCACCAGCATGAGAGGAGAAAGCTGGGGGCTGGAGGGAAGGGTGTCTCTCAGCAACCCGGGCCATGGCTGTGTACTGGGATCAGTGCCATTGGAGTTCCTCTGCGTGGGTGAGGCTCCCTCCCTTCATGGACACTCCCTCTCTTCCTGCTCTCCTCAGCCCCAGACCTTGTCTACAAGCCCCCTCTGCTTCAGCGAGCGTGGCCGCAGAGCTCAATCCTAGCTCCTGAGTGTGCCAGTCGACACTCTTGCCCATCTAGTCCCAACCTGGCCGCTCCAGCCTCCTGCCCCTGTGCACCTGCCCCCGCACCCCCGGCCTTGTCACTCCTGGCATCTTCTTGCTCGCCTGTTTGCTCTTGCTGGCTGCCCTGCTTGGGGAGACAGCATCCCTCTGAGCGACATCACTCTGCCCGTTCTCTTCAGGCAAATCCTCCTCTCCACCTTGGAAGTCCTGCTTACGCAGGGCTGGGCTGTGTAGTGTGCCAAGAACACAAGATTTGGGAAGACCATTCATATCCCAGCTTGGCTGTGAACCAGCTGGGTAACCTTAGGCAAAGCACTTGCCCTCTCTGGTCTTGATTATTTCATCTGCCGAGGGAGGCTGATCACAACTGTTTTGCAAAGCTTTTGTGAAGACTCATCAAGAAAGTATGGGTAGTGCTCATTACAAGTGGTTATTACCATTTTATTTCTAAGAAGAGGAAAGTTCCCCTAGCCCCATAAGCCTTTATCTACCCTTCTCCCACCCTGCCCAACAGAATTAGCGTGGCCTCCCCTGTGTTTCACAAATCCTTTCTCCTTCTTGTCTTTGCAACACCCACAGCCTCCCCTGTCACCTGCTTGGGATGGAGCCCCTGACCGCCCTCCCTAACCTCACAGGTCACCCCTACTCCCACCCTTGTCCTCTTCCTGCTTGATCTTCTCCCTGGTGACGTCCACAAGAGCAGCAATGTCCATCTGTCTGTCTGTCTGTCCACTGCTGTATCCTCAGCACCCAGAAGCACATGTGGCACTGTCCTGTTGGCTGCACATCCCTTGTGCCATGAGAGGGTATCAGATGGTGGTGCCCTGCCCGGCTGTTACGAACTGAGTTGGATCCCCCCAGATTCATCACCTGAAGTCTTCAGCCCCCTCTCCCATACCTCAGAAAGTGACTGTATTTGGAGGGGGACCTTCAAAAAGATCATTCGGATTCAGTGAGGTCCTTGGGGTGGGCCCTTGCCTGACATGACCGGTGTCCTTCTAAGAAGAGGAGGCCAGGACACAGATAGAGAGGGAGGCCCTGTGAGGACACAGGAGGAACACAGCCATCTGCTAGCCAAGGAGAGAGACCTCAGAAACCAACCCTGCCGACGCTTCGGTGTTGGACTTCAGCTTCCAGAACTGCAAGGGAATAAGCTTGTGTTGTCCAGAGCTGCCAGGGCCATGATGCTTTGCCACGCTGGCCGTGGACTGCTGGAGGCCAGAGCACGGTGTCTTTATCCCCACATCCCCAGCCATCCCAGGGCCCTGGCCCATGGCCGTACTCAGCGAACTGGGTCACAGCAGGGAGAGGAATGATAGAAGCAGTGCCGACCGGTGAAGGCAAACAGCCCTGCACAGGCAAAGTGGGTTCTCACACTGTCTACACAGGCGGGCTGTTTCCCGTATCTGTTGCCTACCCAAGGTTCCTCATTTGCGGTTGGGGTTTCTTTGAGGTGCGTGCAAGCGCCATAGCTCTCACCATGGACTCTGTGTGGCATGCTATTGGCTATCCTGTCGGGGGCAGGACTCATGGGGGTGGAAGGGGCCATGTAGAGGAGAGCTCTGAATGAGGAACGCTTCTTGTCTCTCCTCTTTCTGGGGACTGCAGTCTTAAGTGTGCTGAGTTCTCACTTGCATGGACATCCCCCTAAAGGCAGGGACAGCCCACTGTCCCTTTAAGTGGCTGCTTTCCGGGTTGGTCTCAATGTGCCTGTGCCCAGCGCAGACCCACTGGGAAGCTGGCCCAGGTGACCCTGGTCCTCTTAGGATACTTGCCACCCTCAGTGGGAGGGACTGTGTGGAAGGTGATTCTTAACGTGTATTTTATTCATTGCAGTTTCATTTTTTGCCAACTTCGGCCCAAACTTTGCTCACATTAGCCTTCATGCCAGCAAGTACCAGGGCCTCATGGTGCAGGCCCTGACCTCGCCGATGGCTCGGAGACGTTCAGAAAGACAGGTTGTCCTGGTGCCTCTGCTCTGCAGACACACACAACCCCTCGTCCCAGGGTGATTCTTCCCAAGTCGTGTTCCTCACCACGGGGACCCTGAGAGATGAAGTCTTCAAAGTCTCCATCTTCTCTGAGCGCCCCCCACTTTGTTTCCTTCCGCGTTTCCCTTCCCCTTCGTGTTACAACGCTCTGGAGTGGCTCCCTGGTTGCCGAATACGATTAAGAATTTGCTGTTTATTTTGAAGCCCAGCTTTCAGAACACAGAAGCTTCCAGGCGACTTCACCCCAGTTTGCCTCATTTCTTGGGCTCACTTGTCAACAGATTTCAACCATTCTGGACACGGGAAGTTTCTGTAAGAAAGATCTTGTCTGTACCCACTCCTGCCTGATGTCTTTGTTGTGCAGGAACAAAGTCTCCTTTGGCTCTGTTTGTTGGAAAATTGTGACTCCAGTGCCCTGGGCTCCTTGGCCAGTGGGTGCGAGTTTAGCCCATTGTGTGGTGTCCGTGGTGACCTCTCCAGTCTAGGATCTCCTTGCCCCTACGGAAGTCCTCCACTCACACAAGGGCACTTTGTAACAGCTCAAGGCAAATGGAATCAAAAGATAAATTTAGTTTTGCAATTTTTGGAATGTATACAGTTTTTCATAATATACATTTCCCACAAAGTTTCTGAATAACCCCCATATAAATGAATTTCAAAAAAAAAACTTTACATCAAAATCAACTTATTTTTGAGTGCTTTATTTGTGCATTTTGTGTGTTTGAGAGGCAGACAGGTAACGAGAAACCCTCCTACCCACTGGTTCAGTCCCCAGATGCCTGCAACAACCACAGCTGGGCCAGGCCAAACCCAGAAGCGGGGAACTCAGTGTAGGTCTCCCACGTGGGTGGCAGGGACCCAAGGACTTGGGCCATCACTCGCTGCCTCCAATGAGGTGCATTAGCAAAAGCTGAAATCAAGATTGGAGCCAGGACTCCAACCCAGATAGGCAATGCAGACATCCCAAGAGGCACTTCAACTCCTAGGCCAAACACCCACCCTAAACTTCTTCTATTTCCATTTTCCACAAAGATTGTAAGTCTTCTCCCATAACCCCCAAAGCACAGATACACACATGCACACGTGCACACACACACACACTCCCAAGCATTCACGAGAGAGTTCACCAGAACCTCATTGCTCTGTCTGAGCTGCGGATCCCCTCACCTCCCTGTGGTTATCTGACCACTGAGACAATATCTGTGGAAAGCAGAGTGGCCATGCTGTGGCCAGGTGCTGCTGTCAGCCCTGGGGCAGCTGCACTGGAGCATTGCAAAGGCCATGCCGGGGAGGGGGGAGCGTCTATTCTAGATCCACACACCTCACTGAAATTCGCTGGGAAAGGTCACCAAGGAAGTGATTTTGTACCTTTCACTGTCGTTCATTTAAACCTAAGAGCCACGTGTGGCTAGTGACTGCCGTAACAGGAAGTGCAGTTCTGGAGGCGAGAGAAACAGGGAGGTGGACACGCGCTCTCCTTCAACCACAGAATGCATCACCATGATGCACCATGATGGGAAAAAACGCTATGAAGAAAGCACAGGTGGGGGAGGAACTGCAGAGTGGCTGGGAGGGGCCTCCCCGTGGGCCGGTACTGGGCAGCTCTGGGATGGAGTGTTCTGGCAAGGCCCTGAGAAGGCAGTGACGCTTCCATGAGAGCAGCTGGCGTGTGGTGAGCCAGGGGAGAGGGAGGCGCAGGCCAGAACCTGCGGGGGCCTGCACGCTGAGGTCAGGGAGTGGGGTGCGCTCCCGTGCGATGCTGGAGACGGCTCCGTGTATGAGGGTGGTGCCCGCTGGTTTTTTATTTTACTACAACCCTCTGCTGGCCCCCCAGGGGGAAATCCAGGCTGGAGATGACAGTGGCTAGATCTGTTCTGCGGCCGACAGGTTGATGGCGTGGGCTGAGCCCAGGAGGCCTCGCTGGGGCCCAAGTGCAGGACAGTAGAGCCGGTGGTGCAGTGAACCCTGGAGGGAGGCAGAGCACACGTGAGGCGCCATCAGGAGGCTGACAATCGTGGGAAATGGCAGCTGGCAGGGTCAGTCTGGTGCTGTCCGCAAAGGACACGGTGGCCCTCTGCTCCCCGGGGGCCTGTGACCCCAGAGCTGGCCCTGAGGGACCCTCCCCATGTCATCAGATGCCAGTGTGTCCTGGCTTCAAAATGCTCACCCCTCCTCCTGTGGCCACCAACAGGCTCTCCCGCACACCTGCTGCACACTGAGACACTCACATGGCCCAGCTCGCTGGTTCCCCAGTCTGAGTGCTGTTATCGTACCCCACCTCCTAATCAGCAGACTGTTCTGTACTCCCAATGTACCACTTGTTTATTATCATTCAGTCAGAATTCTAATAGGATTTTATTTTACAGTTGACTCTGATTTGTGAGAACAGATGATCAAAATCACCAAGAGCTGTATTTGCCAAAGAAGAGTAATGAGGGGGAACTCCATCAGATATTAAAACATACTCAAGAATAAAAAAATAATAATAAAAGCTTGAATGCCTGAAAGGCAAGGTGTAAGTGCATGGCTCAATAGCAAAATCAGATGCCCACACTGGATAAGCCAGAAACGGCCCTGGTAGATGTGAAAGTTCAGTGTTTGGGAACAGGCGTTCAGCCTAGCAGATGAGATGCCTGCATCCTTCACCAGAGGACCTGGGTTCAAGCCCCCGCTCTGGCTCCTGGCTCCAGCTTCCTGCTAGTGTAGAACCTGGGAAGGCATAGTGATGGTTCAGTGATTGAGCTCCTTCTGCCCAACTGGGAGACTTGGACTGAGTCCCTGGCCTTGGCCTGGTCCAGCCTCCAGCTGTTTCAAGCATTTGGGGAGTGAACTGGATGGGAACTTTCTCTCTCTACCACCTGCCCCCCAATCTGCTCGCTCTCTCTTTCCCGCCCTCCTCATCTCTCTCTCTCTTTCTCTTGTCTCTGCTTTTCAAAATCAGTTTGTTAAATATTTCTTAATTTGGTTTGTGATAAAAGTAGTTTCTCATAAATCAGAAAAAAAGAGGACACAACTTCAGATCATTGAAATCATTAGGATGGGCCAGCACTGTGGTGCAGCAGGTTAACGCCCTGGCCTGAAGTGCCAGCATCCAATATGGGTGCCGGTTTGAGATCCTGCTGCTCCACTTCCAATCCAGCTCTCTGCTGTGGCCTGAGAAAGCAGTAGAGGATGGGCCCCTGCACCCACATGGGAGACCTGGAAGAAGCTCCTGCTCCTGGCTTCGGATTGACACAGCTCCAGCTGTTGCAGCCCTCTGGGGGGTGAACCAGCGGATGGAAGACCTCTCTCTCTCTCTCTCTCTCTCTCTCTCTCTCTCTATCCCCTCTCTCTGTATAACTTTCAACTAAATAAATAAATCTTAAAAAAATAATTTGGAGCCCTCAAGAAAAACGGTTAGGAATGTGTCTTATAGTTTAATTCAAGATGAATCAACACCAGATGAGTCCAACCTAAAAAATAAAGCTAAAAGGACAGGAGTCATGGCACAGCAGGCCAGGCGGCCACTTGGGACTCCCATATCCTGTACTGGAGGGTCAGTTCCAGTCCAGTTTCCTGCTAATGCATCCTGGAAGCAGGAGTTGTTGGCCCAGTATTTGTGTTCCTGCTACCAACCTGGGAGACCTGGATAGAATTCTGGCCTCCCAGCTTTGGCCTGGCCCAGCCCAGGCTGTTGCAGGCATTTGGAGAATGAACCAGCAGACAGAAGATTCAGCTTAATCCCCTGTGCCACAATCCCTGCCCCACAGCTGTGTTTTAAATCAACATTTTTGCTCAATATTTATGAAAGTTCAAGGGAAGTGAAGTAAGTAGAATATTTGGGATGGTAAGGGTTTTTTAATGCTGTTCTGAAGTTTCTTTAAAAAAAAATATTTATTTGAAAAAGCAGAGATATATAGATACAAAGATACAGAGAGATACAGATACAGAGAGAGAAAGAGAGAGAGATCTTCTGTCTGCTGGTTCATTCCCCAAATGGCTGCAACAGCTGCGGCTGTACCAGGCAGAAGCCAGGAGCCAGGAGCTTCTTCTGGGTCTCCCACGTGGGTGCAGCATCCCAAGGACTTGGGCCATCTTCCGCTGCTTTTCCCAGGCACATTAGAAGGGAGCTGGATGGGAAGTGGAGCAGCTAGGACTCGAACCGGCACTCATATGAGATGCTGGCACTGCAGGTGGAGGCTTAACCTTCTACGCCACAGCCCCTGTTCTGCGTTTTCTACAGTGATTTTTTACTTTTATAGTAAGAAGCAAACTGTACATATCCATTTTCTAACACCCTTATAAACCCCCACTGCCAGCCACAGCACCTTTCCTCATTCCTCAGAGCAGTGTGTCTTCTGCCGGCCCCCTATTTCAAAAGATCTCAGTGCCAATGTTTGTTTTCTGGGTCCCTCTGGCTCTGAAGGTGAAGTGGTGCCCCCCGTCTGTGTTTGCTTGCTGTAGGCCTGTTCCCACCTGGTTCCCAGAGAAAGGAAGAGAAGAACATGACCTTGTGTAAACACGCACTCTCCCACCATCTGTGCCTAGGTACCTAGGTGTTTGATTTGGGTGCCGGTTGAGATGGGTCACGGGAGCAACTGGGAAAGACGTGCTCTTTCTTTTTGCATCGTGAAAAGACACTGACCCCGTCTTTGTTCTTGTCCCACAGATATGATGCTGCCTGGTGTGTTTAGTGATTGGTGCAGTTAGAATTTTCTGTGCTGCAATCGTTCTGAAAACTCCGACGGGGGACTCCAGCATTGAAGGGAAGCCAAAGCCATTTGCGGGGGAAGAAGCCCAAAGCCTTTTATCTCATTTGTTCCAAGAATTTCACTGCCCTCTCCAAAAATAAGCCATTGCACACAGGCAGGTAGCATGGCAAGCAAACGAAAATCTACAACTCCATGCATGGTTAGGACATCACAAATGGTGCAACAGGATGTACCCGAGGAAGCAGACAGGGCCAAAGAAAAAGGGGCCGGCACAGCACAGCCTGATATGGCCAAGGACAGTTGGGTACCAGAACCTGAGAACCCTTCCAAAGAAAATGAAGTGATAGAGGTGAAATCTACGGGAGAAACCCAGTCCAAAAAACTCCAAGGTGGTTACGAATGCAAATACTGCCCCTACTCCACGCAAAACCTGAACGAGTTCACGGAGCACGTGGACATGCAGCACCCCAACGTGATTCTCAACCCCCTCTACGTGTGTGCCGAATGTAACTTCACCACCAAAAAGTACGACTCCTTGTCCGACCACAACTCCAAGTTCCACCCCGGGGAGACCAACTTCAAGCTGAAGTTGATCAAGCGCAATAATCAGACTGTGTTGGAGCAGTCCATCGAAACCACCAACCACGTCGTGGCCATCACCACTAGTGGCCCTGGGAGTGGTGACCTTGACCCTGGGATCTCAGTGAGTAAAACCCCCATCATGAAGCCAGGAAAACCCAAAGCAGATGCCAAGAAGGTGCCCAAGAAGCCCGAGGAGGCCACCCCCGAGAACCACGTGGAAGGGACCGCCCGCCTGGTGACGGACACGGCTGAGATCCTCTCGAGGCTCGGTGGCGTGGAGCTCCTCCAAGACACGTTAGGACACGTCATGCCTTCTGTACAGCTGCCACCAAATATCAACCTCGTCCCCAAGGTCCCCGTCCCGCTGAACACTACCAAATACAACTCTGCCCTGGATACAAACGCCACCATGATCAACTCCTTCAACAAGTTCCCTTACCCGACCCAGGCGGAGTTGTCCTGGCTCACAGCTGCCTCCAAGCACCCAGAAGAGCACATCAGGATCTGGTTTGCCACCCAGCGCTTGAAGCATGGCATCAGCTGGTCCCCAGAGGAGGTGGAGGAGGCCCGGAAGAAGATGTTTAACGGCACCATCCAGTCGGTGCCCCCGACGATCACTGTGCTGCCCGCCCAGCTGGCCCCCACAAAGATGTCACAGCCCATCCTCCAGACCGCTCTGCCATGCCAGATCCTTGGCCAGACCAGCCTGGTGCTCACTCAGGTGACCAGCGGCTCCACAACAGTGTCTTGCTCCCCAATCACGCTCGCTGTGGCCGGGGTGACCAACCACGGCCAGAAGAGACCTTTGGTGACTCCCCAAGCTGCCCCCGAGCCCAAGCGTCCACACATCGCCCAGGTGCCAGAGCCCCCACCCAAGGTGGTCAGCTCCCCGCTCACCTCGGCCAGCGACCGCAAGAAGACAAAGGAACAGATCGCGCACCTCAAGGCCAGCTTTCTCCAGAGCCAGTTCCCCGACGATGCGGAGGTCTACCGGCTCATCGAGGTGACCGGCCTGTCCAGGAGCGAGATCAAGAAGTGGTTCAGTGACCACCGGTATCGGTGTCAGAGGGGCATCGTCCACATCACCAGCGAATCCCTTGCCAAAGACCAGTTGGCTATCGCGGCCTCCCGACATGGTCGCACGTACCACGCCTACCCAGACTTTACCCCCCAGAAGTTCAAAGAGAAAACACAGGGTCAGGTTAAACTCCTGGAAGACAGCTTTTTGAAAAGCTCTTTTCCTACCCAGGCAGAACTGGATCGGCTCAGGGTGGAGACCAAGCTGAGCAGGCGAGAGATCGACTCCTGGTTCTCCGAGAGGCGGAAGCTTCGGGACAGCATGGAGCAAGCTGTCTTGGATTCCATGGGGTCTGGCACCAAAGGTTCAGATGTGGCATCCCCCAATGGTGCTCTGTCTAGGCTTGACCAGCTCGCTGGGGCCCAGTTAGCCAGCTCTCTGCCCAGCACTTCACCAGCAGTCACACAAAGTCAGGAGCAGGTTCATCTCCTGAGGAGCACGTTTGCAAGAACCCAGTGGCCTACTCCCCAGGAGTATGACCAGCTGGCGGCCAAGACTGGCCTGGTCCGAACTGAGATTGTGCGTTGGTTCAAGGAGAACAGATGCTTGCTAAAAACTGGAACCTTAAAGTGGATGGAGCAGTACCAGCCACAGCACGTGGAGGATGAGCACGGCTACGATGCTGTGGCCAGGAAGCCAACAAAACCCATTGCCGAGAGCCCAAAGAATGGGAGCGAGACGGCTCAGCAATATTACAAGGACCCCACAAAGCTCTGCGAAGAGGACTTGGAGAAGTTGGTACCCAGAGTGAAAGTGGGCAGTGAGCCCACAAAAGACTGTCTGCCTGCCAAGCCCTCGGAGGCCGCGCTGGACCGGTCAGAGGGCAGCAGCAGGGACGGCGCGGGCGGCGAGAACGAGGAGTCAGGCGTTGTGGACTATGTGGAGGTGACAGTGGGGGAGGAGGACGTCATCTCAGACAGGTCAGACAGCTGGAGCCACACGGCAGCAGAAGGCGCGGCCGACCTGGCCGACTCCGACTGCGACAGCGTCCCCGCCGAGCCTGGCCAGGCCTAGACAGGTAATCGCACCTGTGCCCCCCAGGCCACAGGGGGCAGGCTGGTTTCCTCTCTTCTTACTGCACAGTTGAAATGTGTGTTGGGTCCACAGATGTTGGCACAGATGATGGGTTCTTTTTTATTTGTTAATTGGCTAATACATTTACTTTTATAAAAGAAATTATAAATTTATAAAATATTTTAGAAAATTTGTCAATTGACAAGTAAAAACTGTCAATCTATATTGACAGTGACATTAACATACATTAAATATACCATTGCCATGATATACAGGTTGTATATACCTTATCCAAAGTACTTGAATCTTGACATGTTTCAACATCTCAGGGCTGGGACCTAGGACAAAGCATGAAATTCATTTGTGTTTTATAGATACCTATTAATAGCCTATTAATAATTTGTATGGCATTTTGAATAATTTTGCATCTGATACAAGGTTTCATGGTATGGATTTTCCCACATGTGGGCCTCATGACACTGAAAAAATGTTGCATTTTGGAGTAGTTAATATTCGGTGGTTCCACGTCGGGAGGCTTCGCCTGTGTTTACCATCACACGTGGTGCTGTGGAATTCGTATACACCGTGGAATGGCTTAGGGGAGCACACGGGTATATGTATGACCTCCTATTTCTTATTGTGGAGGAGCTCCTTGTAAAGGTTCTTTGAAAAAGGAAGAAAAGTTGAGGCTTCCCGTGCTCAGGGTGGCAGCCCTGGCCCCTGTGGCCTGTCTGGATCACAGCTTCAGGCTCCTGCCTCCTGCACAGGGCTCGTGTCCCCTGCTCTGAAGAGCAAACGTGACCAGCGGGGTCCTTTCCCCTTGCCTGTTTTCTTTTTCCCTTTGCAGATTTTGTTTCAGATCCAGCATCCAGGTTGACCGAGTGAGTTTACTGAGTCGTTCTTTGTCTTTATCGCAAAGTCTCGCACAGTGCTTGGTGTTGGCCTTGTCCTGGCTAAAGGAAGATGCCAGTCTGAGTCCCCAGGACCCCTTTAAATCTGGAGCCAGGAGGGCCAGGGAAGGGAGGTTACCATGGTTACTAATGGGATGTGCCACAGAAACCCCTGGTGTTTGTGCTTCCCAGGAGGTCTGTGCAAATCAAGGACCAAGCACAGCCGCTTGCCTGGTGGTGAGGTGAGAAAGGGAGCAGGGTTGGGAGGAGGGGACAGGAAGTGAAGGTCTTCCTTTGCCAGGTTGTCCCCAGGCAGCTTGGAGCGAAGAGGGGGACAGACAGTTTGCCTGGGTGGCCTTGCTTCCCCAGAGGTCACTTAAAAACCAACAGAAGCAGTCCTTCAAAATATTGCAATAAAGGTAAGAACCTCCAGAGTAGTTTTAAGTGCCCAGAGGGAGTCCTGGAAGCGCCCGTGACCGTGTCAATGAACTGGGACAGCTCTGGCTGGCCGCCTCACCCACCTGCTCCTCTATTCAGAAATAAGCCATCTGGCCGATCGGTGCAGTCCTCTGGCAACCTTGTTTGAGCCTTTCCTGCAGCCATGCAATGAGGGGCCGGCCCCGGGTGCCACCAGGTCTTCTCCTTCCACCACATGCACCCTGGGGCCATGGGTGAGCACCAGCCCAGAGGAGAGGGAGCTTGTGGGAGCTTGGGATAGCAGGGCGGCTAGGAGATGCAAAGGCATCCATCTGGCTTATTCCAGCCTCTGGCCATTTTCCTGCCTTCTGGGAAGATGCCACCAGTCTGGCCCACGCCTCCCTCGTTGAAATGAAGAAGCAAGTCGTTTGTCCACCTGAGCGCTGCTTGCTTGCCCCGTCCTCTGTCCTTGAATCTCTTCTGACCCGCAACGCAGTCTGCTTGGTTGCTTTTTCCTCCAACCCCAATGTAGCCAGCAGGGTACAGTTCCATAGTCAGTAACTTCTGAGCACCTACTGTGTGCCACCCTCCGTGCTGGGCTGTAAAGACAGGCAGCCATGCTGGTTCACATGAAGTTCGATCACGCCATGGACAGAGGAGAGGGTACCTCCACTCAGAAGCCAGTGTGGCACATGTGTGGTAGAGGAGGACGTGCATGGCTGTATGGGGAGCCTACGGGAAGGCCACCTGTGCCAGGGACCACAGACGAGGGGCTCCCTGCAGGCAGGGAAGAGAGCGGTTCCAGTGGAAGGAAGGGCAGGGCCAAGGTCCAGAGGACAGGCCAGGACTGGTGTGGTTGAGGAACCAAGAGAGGTGTGCCATGGCCAGAAGGTGGAGTCTGGGTTCAGTGAACGGTGAGAAGCAGCCACATCTTCCGTAGCAGGCAAAAGCTGTGCGGAACCAGCTGTGAGTGCTGTCTGACTCTAAGGATGCTAAGCACCCCTGTATCCCTGGGGAGCTGGGGGAGGGGCGGGTTTCTCCAGAGGCAGCAGCTCACCCGGGCCCCTCTCCCCCTCGTCCAGGTGGGCCGTGGCTCTGCCTGCCACCCTCTGAGGCCCCAGTGAAACAGAGTTGGAGGAAGGAAAGCGAAACCCATGGAGAGAACCCCTGGGGACACAGGGACGCTGGGAGAGAAGAGGGAAGGACCTGCTGGGGCGCGGTACTCTGGCCAAGCGTGTTCTTCCTGAATTCTCCCAGAGGGGTGACACTGTGTCTGTAGAACCCCAAAAATGGGACTGAGAGACAGGGAACTCCCCCTACCTCGCTCAGCCAGGAGTCCTCCCTCCTCCTGCTGCTCTCTCTACTGCTCCATTTCTGCAGAAATTCCTCATTTCTGATTGGACCCACCCACACCCAGGGATTTTTAAACTGGCTCTTGAACTAACATCAGACAATTCAGAGATGGAGGAACCACCAGTCTCCCCTGCAAAAAAAAAAAAATGGGAACAACCAGGGACCCCGCTTTATATTTATTTGTGATAAATGCCACAAGTGTGAACTGGAATCCGTGCTAAGTTCTGTGCAACACCCGGCAGCACTGGACAGCACTAATGGCTCCTGATAGCACAGAGGCCAGTCGTATGGAGCACAGGGCTGCAGCTGCACCGGGGCTGGCATCCGAAAGCTCCCCCAAGTCCTGCACAGAAGCACCCCTTAAAGGAGACTCTTAGGTGGAGAGGGAGAATCTCTTCCGATCACTTTAGCTTTTAGGAATGAAGCACGTGGGTCTCTTGAAATTTGTAAACAGTCGCTGATGGCCCTATTTAAGTGGATAGCTATTTAGGAACCTGCAGTGGAGTTGCACGGCTACACATGTGAGGACGAGGATCCAGGGAGATGGAGGAGGGAACCTGGGCAAGCAGCGAAGATCTGACTTCAGGGTTGGGTCTCCTGGCTCCGCAAGGCTCAGGACAGCCTGCGACTCACCTCAGCCCCAGCGTTAGCCCCAAAGACAAGGAGTCTTTCCCAGCCTTTGAATGCTGTTGGCTGGATTGGGTCCCTTTGTCAATTATCCCGTTGAGAGGCCTGACCTAGTAAGAGGCTGAGAAAGAAATTCCTCCTTCCCTAAAACTGAGACACCATAATTGAGCGAGACATTGTCAAACGCAAGCCTTGGTGTTCGGCCAAATGAGATGCCCATTACTGCTACTAACAAGAGCTGCATTTATGGCTGTGAGCTATGTGCTTAGCATTCTTCTAAGCATGCCTGTTATGTCATGGAGAAATGACAAAAACCCTGTGAGGTAGATAGAGCTTTTTATTTTCCTCCATTTTACAAAGTGCAAAATTGAGGCTCAGAGAAAATGCAAAATTTGCCCTGAGTTCTTTAGTGGTTAGTGGAGTTGGAGGCCACTTTTCATGTGCTAGGCAGGTGCCTAACCTCAACCACCATAGCCCCCACAGCCCCTCCAGTGATGGCCCCACTATGGCCTGGGGCCCAACTGTTCCATCTTGCCTAACACTTAAAGTCCAAAATGTGTGCGCCCCACATTCTGTTGAGATTAGCTACCCAAATACCAGTAGTTGATTGAATAATGGATGAATGAAGGAAGGAATGCACAAATGAATGAAGATATTTGAATCGTCTGTTTCCCTGTCTCTCCCTCCAGACCCCTGAGGCAGGGACCATCTGCCATTCATTTCTGAAGCCCCAGTGTGGGAGTCCCAACAGGTGTTTAATGATGGTTTATTGAAATGACCTGGGCATTAACAAAGATCCCTGACTGTCCATTATCTGGGATCTGGGATTTCAGCCTTTTAGCTTCTCTTTCTGTTTCTCCACCATCGCTCTTTCACCCCAGTGACTGAGAGAGGTCAGAGGAGAAGGGCTGGGGACAGTTTGCCTCCCGTGTGTGTAAGCAGCTTGAGAGAAAGATGTGTTGGAGAGTCCGTCCTGGGTGCGTACTGAGCAGTGCTTCTCAGGGACGCCCTTTAGCCTCGCTTCTCTCGTCCCTAATGGGGAGTTCACTGCTACACTTCCAGTTACCTAACTACAGAGCGTCTTGCCCTGGGAGTTCTCACTGTGCTCTGGGAGGCTTGTAGCAAACTAGGAACCATGAAATCCAAGTCCTCTCATTTTCAGAGGAAAGATTCGGGCCCCAAAGAGGTGAAGTATACAGCCCAGAAACATCCCTAACAAGCGAGTTGGTTCACTCACTCAAGGATTTGTGGATTGCCTGCGGTATTCCAGGCTCTGGGAGGCACTGGTGCCCAGGGTGCCCTGCCCCTGTGGAGCCCAGGGTCTAATCAGAACAGTTTTCATCAAGCAAAACAAAAAGTTTGCTGCACTGACAAGTTTTTTGAAGCAAAGGTGCATGCTGCTATTAAACTGTAGACTGGAGAAGTTTGATCAGATTTAAGGTTTGGAGAAGGCAGGTGGATGATTTGAAATCCGAAGGGTTAATTAGGCCAACATGTAGGAGCTGACTGGGCAGAAAGGGGAAAGTAGCGTTGCAGGCCAAAGAAACAAAAATCCTCAAGGGCCCAGGGCTCAGAGGGGATTGGATGCATTAGCGGAACTAAGAGGTAGCCAATGTGCTTCACAGACGTGCAGGTGTTAGAAGCCAGATGCTAGGTGGACTCACATAAAATCGAATCTGCCTTTGAAATGCCTTTGTCTCACCAATGAAGACCATGTGTGGTTCTGTGTGGGTAACCCTGTGGAGAAAGTTCAAGGCCCCTCTGTGCTACTCAGGGAAGGGGCAACAGGCAAGTCAACTTGAGAAGCCTGTACATTCAGAGCTGTCTGCCCTAGTGGTAAATGGAGGAGGGGTGCCGGAACGTTCTAGAGTACCCATGTGCCTATGCAGTTTTACTTGACTTTTATTATTGAGTTTCCATACATTTCCTACTTTATTGAGTTTCCAGAGCATACTGCTGTCACAAAGAGACCGGGCAGCTTACACAACAGACCTCTGCTTTCCCAGGGTTCAAGATCAAGGTGCCGCTGGGTTGGTTTCTGCTGAGGCCGCTCTCCTTGGCTTGTAGACAGCCACTTTCTCGCTACATCCTCACCTGGTCTCTCTTTGCGTTCCCACTCCTAGAGTCTCTTTCTCTTCTTGTAAGGACACCACTCCTGTGAGATTAGGATTTCATTACTACACCCTTAATTACCCCCCTAAAGGCCCTATCGCCAAATACAGTTACCCTGGGGATTAGGGATCAAGATATGAATTTAGTGAATGCCATTGCACTAACTAGCAGAGGTGTCTGCCGTTGTCAGGACTGAATGAGATGATTGGAACAGGGAGCCAGCACCTGCTCACGTGATGCGGTCTGAACTTGCAGTCACTGCTCTCCCTGGGGAGAACTTGGCCTCCTGCTTCCTGCCTTTCCAAGTTCACTTTTTCTGTTGGGGCCTATTTTATGAGCTCCTGCCCGTGGGTGTTCATTGCCTCTCAGAGGGGTAGGAGAGGGGATCCGGAGGCTACAACAAGGGGTAACATCCGGTGCTCGCAGTAACTCTCCAAAGTTGTCATGATTTTCTGCACTTATGGCTGATCAGAAGGAGGCACAGAAAGTTAACTTGTCCCAGGTCATCCAGGTAAAAAGTGATGGAGCTGAGAGTCGAACCGTAGCCACACATAGAACCTCTTTGGGAATCTGCCTGGTGAGTTTCAGCCACAATTCCATTGGCTCGGATTCTGTTGAGCCACGCTGGATGATATTTGCTGATGGGCAGAGTGGACACACCTGCTGCCCCGTGAGCCTCCCTCCAAGCAGCCTGGGGAGACTCTCCTGGCCTCTGAGTCTCAGCAGGTTCCCCAAACGGTCGCAGGGGAAAGAGCTTTGGTTGGCTGTGCCAAAGCTGACCAAGGCCTGGGAGGGGCTGACTCAAGGCGGTGTGAAGTTTTCTTCATTCACTGGGAAACTGCTCAATACTCTTCCATGCCAGCGTTTTCCCCTTCTCAGTTCTGGTTAAAATCAGACCTTGCCCTCCACCCCAAACCGAAGAACATTTGGCTTAAATATTACAGACAGGTACCAGAGCAGACGACTGGCCGGGGATGGGCAGGGGATGGGGCAGTCGTTGCCCGGTGGTTATTCAGATCCAGAGGTGTGCTGTGGACAGTGTCCATAGTCCGCCATGAAGTGTTGCATCCCTGAAAAGGTGTCAAGACGGTGACTGAGTTAGGCTGAGTGTTGTCATCTACAGAAAAAAGAAGAGACACAAAAGGAAACTTCTGGAGGGGCTCAGTGTGTTTGGTGCCGGATTGTGGCGACGGCTGTATTCACCAGTCTAAACGCACCAAACTGTATCCGTTAGTTGCATGCAGTTTTTCGCAGACCACTTACATCTCAGTAAAACTGGGACAAAGGAAAAAAGAAAAAGCAGCCAGAGAGAAAAGACATTAGCTACAGGGGAGGGGACTACAGTTAAGCCAAAAACACATTGCCCAACAACAGCAAAACAGAAGCTAATTGAGTTTCTAGCTGACAATGGTACAAAATGCTTAGCAGATAGCAGATACTCAATATGTGAACAACGGTTATCTTCCTACACCTCCCCAAGAGAGAAAAGAAATATGAGAGTACTCCAAAAAGTTTGAAGAAAAGTGGAATTAAACAGTAAGTTTATTGTAGTGCAAAAATATCTGGAAATCCATGCATAGGTTTTTTTTAACTTTTTTTTTTATTATTACTTGAGAGGTAGAATTACAGACAGAGATAGGGAGAGACAGAAAGGTCTTCCATCTGCTGGTTCACTCCCCAGGTGGCTGCAACAGCCAGAGCTGTGCCAGACCAAAGCCAGGAGCCAGGAGCTTTCTCCAGGTCTCCCATGCAGGTGCAGCGGCCCAAGCACTTGGGCCATCTTCCACTGCTTTCCCAGGCCATAGCAGAGAGCTGGGTTGGAAGACAAGCAGCGGGGACATGAATCCCATATGGGATGCTGGCACCACAGGCAGAGGCCTTAACTTACTACACCACAGCGCCGGCCCCCATGCATAGATTTTCATAAAATGCACTTTCTTTTCTTTTTAAAGATTTATTTATGTATTTGAAAATCATTGTTACACAGAAAGAGAGGAGAGGCAGAGACAGAGACAGTTAGAGGTCTTCCATCCACTGGTTCAGATTTACACAGAAAGAGACGAGAGGCAGAGAGAGAGAAAGAGAGAGAGAGAGAGGTCTTCCATCTGCTGGTTCACTCCCCAAACAGCTGCAATGGCCGGAGCTGAGCCAGTCCGAAGCCAGGAGCCAGGAGCTGCTTCTGGGTCTCCCACATGGATGCAGGGGCCCAAGGACTTGGGCCATCTTGTACTGCTTTTCCAGGCCACAGCAGAGAGTTGGATCGGAAGTAGAGTAGCCGGGTCTCAAACTGGCACCCAAATGGGATGCCAGCGCTTCAGGCCAGTGCATTAACCCGCTGTGCCACAGCTCAGGCCCCCATAAAATGCGTTTTCCATCAGCTATTTGAAGATCCCTCTCATTAGGGAGAGAAACTAAGTCTCCCCAGAGTGTTTTTCTTTCTCCTGGAGTACAGTGTTCTCTCCCAAGGCCCCAGAGCCTTAGGGAAAAGCCTCCAAGGGAAAATTGAAAACAAGCAGAAAGCTGGCCCCAAGGGGAAAGAATTCTATTGTTGTTTTTCTTTTCAAGGTTTCCCCAAAGGGTAAAGTACCAGAGAAGCAGATTTTACTAAAGAATTTGATAGTACTTTTCAGTACACCAACATGTCCCCAAGACAGAAAGGGACAGCTTTGGGACACAGTGGCTTTGTTGTCCCGGGAGGGAACCCATTAGAGAGTAGGGACATCTAGCCATGTGTCTGGAAGAAACGTCCCTTAGGGGCCACAAGGCCTTGCAGGTCTCCAGGACTGAGCTTGGGTGCTGTGGGACCAGGTGACTGACCCCTCAGGGCCTAGGGCCTCTGCAGCATGAATGTCTGACCAGGCAGATTGAAGCCCCGTGCGTGGGGGGGGGGGGGGGGCTGTGAAGTCCACGCCCAGCCGTAGTCCCTAAAAGACAAGGCCACACTGAGATGTGGACTCCACTCTGACAGCACTGTGCTCCATTCCCGTTTCTCATTCATTAATGAATGTTCGTGAGCAGACACTGCAGGGAGGGCTGGCGGGGTCAGCAGTGAACACAACACACACTGTCCGAGTCCTCGCGGGCCTGCCATCCACCGACAGTTAACTGGGCCATCTGAAGTCGGCGTGGTGACAGCCGTGCCAACAAGCTCCAGGGTGGGAATGCCTACCCAGGCGAGGTGGGAGCAGAGGCTTTCCTGAGCAAGCCCAGAGCTGGAGCCTGCAGGGCCTGGAGCTGCAGGAGCCCTGGGGCCTGGTCCCCGGGCAGCTGGCTGGCGGGCAGCTGGCCAACGGTTTTAGTAGGGGAGCGTGATATGTCACACCGTGGTGTGGGAGCACAGCCCTGGCCGAGCTTCCAGGACCGGTGCCCAGGAGCCTGGGATGGAAACACATTCAGGGCCGAATGTCCACTGCTGGGGGTGAAGAGAAGGGGGGGGGGGGGGGAGACGACGGTCGGGGCATGTCTGTCCTGTACTGCTTCCTCCTGTGTGAACACAAGTAGAGCCAGGAGCGCCAGCTGCATGGGCAGGGACCTGCGGGACCCACTTATTGTCCAAGAGACAAGACTAAACGTACCCACGGATCCCCTTCTTCACTTCAGCTCCAACTCGACCGGCCCCTGGGCTGGGGCCACGAGCAGACACCCTGGGAGAGGGATCAGGCCCCTGCCTTCTGGCTCTTGCATCTTCCCAGCCTCACAGCCTGGGCCTGCCCACTGCCACATGTCCTGGGAAAGGTCAAAGGGAAATTAAAGCCCAAGTGGGCCTGAGCGTGCTTCCAGGGCCCAGAGCCATCCACACACATCTGGGGCCTCTGCAAGAGCCAAGGGGAAAAACTTGGCTTTCTCTCTCCCTTTTCTCCAGGTCATCCTTTTGGCCTTGCAATCTCTCTCTCTCTCTCTCTCTCTCTCTCTCTGTGTGTGTGTGTGTGTGTGTGTTTTAAGCATCTTGTTTGGGAATTTTTTTAAATTATTACTACATATAGTTAGAGGATTATGCAAGTTTGCGTCCTTAAAAAAATTGCACAAGGAACCATAAAAACACTGCTGGCGAGAAACTACCTTAACGTCAAGGTGCATCTAAAAGGCAAGCACTTGTCTGTCCCTTGAAGAGGCACCATTCAGTTTCATGCATGAGAGAAAGAGGGGAAAAAATGGGTCCACTCATTCACGCAGGTAACTTGCTACACCGAAGGCCCTGTCTTATACCCAGCCTTCCTTGGGAAAAACAAAGCAGTATTCCTGAGCCCCTGGCTTGTGGAGGATTTGTGTGCCTGGCACGCCTGGCAGTCCTGTATGACAGAGGGAGGCTCAAGGGTGGGCATTGTGGTGCAGCAGGTTTTAACCACCACTGGAGATGCTGCATCCCACATCGGAGCGCTGGTTCAAATCCTGACTGCTCCACTTCTGACCCAGCTTCCTGCTGTTGCACCTGGGAGGCAGCAGATGATGGCTCAGGTGCTCAGGTCCTTGCCCCCACATCTGGGAAACCCAGATGGAGCTCCTGGTTCCTGGCTTCAGCCTGGACTAGCCCTGGCTGTAGTGGGCATTTGGGGAGTGAACCAGTGGATGGAAGATCTCTTTCTTTCACTCGCTCTCTCTCACTCTGCCTTTCAAGCAGATAAAAAATAAACTTTTTTTTTTAAAGGAAACAATATGAGTTCATATCAAAGGAAAGGCAGTGAGGCCCAGGGCAGTTACAGAACTGACCTAGGCACATACCCAGGAAGCCGTGGACGCTGAGTTCTGCTTTCCCATGGCTCCACTGTGCTGCACAGGAGGAGACATGGGGTGATCTGCCCACCCTGGGTCTGGATTCCTGGCCTGGAGAGCCTTCAGGGGGGATCCAGCGGGCAGCAGCCTCCCTCCCCGAGGCAGTAAAGGAGCCCACTTGCTGAGGATGACCCTGTCCCTTTGAGGGGAGGGGGAGGAGGCTGGCTGTGCCCAGCCAGGGGATGTGGGATGCTTGTCTGGGAACAGCAATGAGGATGGGGTCTGACCGGGGCGCCCCAGCCTTTGAAGCAGATGCACGCTTTCCCATCACCAGGGGGCCCCATGCATGACCCAGACCACAGGGTCTGAAGCTGGACTGGCCAAGGTGGACTCTGGGACCCAGCACTTTCCAGTCCCTTGCTCTAAACGCAGCCTTAGTCTCTCCAAGCCCTCCATTCTGTCACTGACAAGCGGGCCCGGTAGCCACCTGCCTGCCAGGTTGCAGTGAGGGGTGAAAGAGCTGGGCCATGTTAAGAAGAGCTAAAGCCTGACGCGTGTCAACTGTGGGAGAAGCTCAAGTGTGGGAGCAGCATTAGCTGCTGTCGCTGTCATGATCCTGATGATCATGGCTGGCTTGTTTTGTTTTGTTTTTATTGTGCCCCTGAGCAGTCATGTGGCTGGGGAGACGGTTTTCTCTCCCCAAGCCTCCGGTCCATTTGTGCCAGAAGTGATATGGGCAGCATCGGCTCGAAGGACACCTGTTGCTCTGAGGGCTGATGACTTTGGGTCACTCCAAGGACACTCCTGAAATGTGCATGCACCCCCAGGATTCTCCTGTACGTGTTCACCCCAGCACCCAGTCTTACTCCCAGGAATGTGGGTGTGTTTACCATGCAGCCACTATGAGCCAATGACGATCGATCGATCGGCTGCTGCCTGCAGCTGAGAAGTCTCTTCCTGCTCTTGGTCTCCTGCACACAGAACACTTCCCGGGGCTTTCTCGGCCCCTGAAGTGGCCAACAGCCTTGCCAGGAGGGCAGCCAAGAGCCAGGGACTTCGGGAAGTGATGTTGTCCATCACTTCCAGCCTGTCATGGAGTCTAGCTGTGTCCTGAGCCCTGAACCTCCCACTGGGAGTCCCTTCTCAGGGTCCCTAGAACCTGGCAGCCGACAACAGAAGGGGTCATGGAGATCTAGTTTTCCCAGTGCTTCCAGAAGGCACCGCAAGCTGGGCGGATCAAACAACAGGAATTTGATCTTGCAGCTCAGGAGATGAAGTCTGGCATGGGCCAGGTTGGTTCCTTCTGGGGGCTGTGGGGAGTGTCTGCTCCATGCCTGGCTCCTGGCTCCTGGTGATCTGTGGGCCATCCTTGGCCTCCCTTGGCTTACAGGAGCGTCACCCTGATCCCTGGCCCCGTCTTCATGTTCTCTGTGCCTGTGTCTGTCTTCGTGTCTAATTTTCCTGTTTAGACCAGTGGCAGTATCCATCTGTAAAGGTATTTCCAAGTAGGGTTAGGACTTGAGGATGTACTTTGGAGGGAGACACCATTCAACCCACAACAAGGTCCTTGGGCTACTTCTCTTACTCCCAAGTACGTAAGAATTAACCTTTTTCCCTATACCAGCTCGTAATAGGTACTGCGGGCTAGGAGCAGCCTCTACGGACTGCCTGGGCTTGAATCCCGGCTCTGCCACCTATTGACTGTGTGACCTTGGGTAAATTAATTGGCCTCTCTCTGTTCAGTGTCCTTGCCTGTACAATGAGAATAATAGTAACAATAATTCTACATCTCTTAGAGTTGATGTAGGCATTAAATTTTACTATGTGTGACCTATGTATGTATTAAGAGTCAGTGTTAAAAAAAAATATTTAATTCTTACCTACTTGGAAGTAATGGAAGTAGTCCAAAGACCTTGTTGGAAAGGTTCTATAAGAAGCAATGCAAGCATCCCGACTGCTTCCCCGGTGCCAGGCACTATTCCAGGTGCTGGGGTCGGCTCATTTAGTCATCACAGCCACCAGAAATGATGGGTGCTGGCATAGTCCCCATTTTACAGGGTGAGAGCTAAGCCCTAGAGAAACAGTCACACAGGAAAGGTCCCACAGCCGCTAAATGGAAAGCCGGGGCCTCGATCCAGGTTTGTCCCACTCCAGGGCCTTTTAGGAGCCGCTGTGACAGGCTGCCTCTCTAGGAAAGAGAAAAGGGTCTTGTGATGCTGAAAAGAATGCCAGGCCCCCACTTCCGCTTGCCCAGAAATGCCGGCATCCCGTTTGTAAAAGCCTGATTGCGGAGCCGGTTCCCCTAATGTCAGACTGCGCTCAGCAAATACACTCCTGTCCAGGACAGGCCCCACACTGGAAGGCCATCTGTCTCTCCTCCGAGCCCAGCAGGGTGGCTTTGCAAGGACTCCCCGGCCCCGCCAGCCTTCACCCCTCGGGGTAGCTAGGAAGAGGCAGACCTGACCCCTCCCACTCTCTCCCTGACAGCTCTTCTCTGCTTTCATGTCGTCCTTCCAGGACATGTCGGAACTGCCCCACTGGTGACTCTGTGAAGAGAGAAGTCCCCTCCCAGCCAGGGGCCACCCTCGCCGGGGACTCCAAGTGAGCTGAGTGCCTGGAGGTGCGGGAACCCAGCTCTGCTGCAGGCACCTCCCAGAGGCCCCGTGGGAACTGTTCATAGTGCCAAAGTCCTACTACTGCATTTTCAATGGGTCCCTGGACAGCGTCGCTCCCCTGCCCAGCCCCCACCTCTTGCTCTACTGGAACCGATTTGTACAATGTGGGAATTTTGTTACCTTTTTAATCGAGGGCAACTTCCTTTTCCAGCACTACCTTGGAAGGTTTTTTTTTTCCAGGAGGGAGGGCTAACCACCAAGCTTTTCTCTTTTTCTTTTGTATTTTTATGTTACTAATACGGGGGAGGGAGTATTAGTATTAGTGCCATTGTATCTACTGGATTGTAAGTAGGGAGAATCTATTTTTAAAGGTAGCTTGAAACTTGGGAGATTTCTCAGTGGGAAGGGCTGAGGTTCAGGCCTCTGGCTCACCAGGAGACGGTTTACAAATGGCGGATCTTCCAGATCAGACCCATTTCCAGTTCTCCCGCTGGCCACCTCGGTGCCCTTGCCTTAGCCCCGTGCCGGGCTCTCTGCACTGCCAGGAGCTGGGTCCCACTGCCCGACTGCTTGGCCTCGCATTGCCAGCCCCAGCCAGCACCAGGAGAACTGGGGAGCAGGGGCCAGTCCCCCTCAGAGCTTCTGTTTAAATACCAGCCTAACGGGCTCCCGCATTTGTTAGCATTACCATAGCTGTTATGAGGTTAAAACAAACAACGAAAACATCTTCCTATCTAGATGGTACAAAGATGAACAACTTCAGTTTTCGTTTCTCTTCTTAACTGCCTTTCTCGGTGTGGTATTTGATGAGATTTCAGCTTGAAGCCTCACCATGAACTGATTTGTTTGTGTGTTTGTTTCTGGGCCGATTTTAGATACCTGAGTGCACTTTTTTTTCCCCAGTTTAGTCCTAACTTTTAAAGAAGGTGTAAATGTTGCAATATGAATTATGTCTGCAATCCTTCCTGTGCCCCACTGCCCCCCATTTGAGTACACTGCACAAATAAAATAATAGGGAGTTTGAATAAAACCAATTTTTCTAACTTGTTGCTCATTTGTTGTAACTCAATAAAGCAAAGACTAAACGTTTTTATAACCTGCTCCTCGGCTCCTCGTTCTTCCTGGCTGGCTGGCTCCCGAGGGTTTGGCCTGAGATCTGCTCGGCCACCTCCTGTTCCAACCTGTGGCCACCATTCTTGTTTTCCATCCTTGGGGGGATCCGGCCTTGTCAGCTGGACTTCAACGCAGGCTGCTGCCACAGGGAGCTGCAGCCCCTCTCTGACACCAAGAGGGAACGTCCAGGCCCCTTCTCCAGGGTCTTCACACTAGACGATCCTTAAACACTGTGCAGAAGAACGTGGGAGCAGGTGTGAGAAGACCCTTGATGGCCTGGCTCGCGCTCTGCAACATCAGGTAAGTGACCCCCGCTGGCTGCTGGTGACCGTAACTGGGATACTCCCATTTCTCTAAGGTGTTGTTTATTCTCACTTTATTTGAAAGGCAGAGAGACAGACAGAATCTTCCATTGCTGGTTCATTCCCCGCAGATGTCCACCAGCCAGGGCTAGGCCACGCGGATGCCAGGAGCCCAGGACTCCCTCCGAGTCTGCCCTTCTGTTATTTAAAAATGTTCACGATGGCTGTGGCTGGCTTCTCGCCTGCGCTGGTTCCCCCGCCCGTGCTCCCAGCACCTGGACCTCTGTGGACCCCATCACCCCACGCGCTCCGGTCCTTCCAGCCCATTAAGCCACATCTCCAGTGCTTGCCCCACAGCAGGCGACCGCCTCCCCCTCATGCCACTTGGCAGCGACTGGCATGAATTCTCCAAGCAAGGCAGCGTGAGACACTATCGAACCCCTGAAGAAGCCAGAGAAAAAGGCCCAAGAATTGGTCAGGATGAAAATACACCAGGAAGATGGCAGCGGCGCTCTCAGCCATCCGGCAGAATGTCAAGCTGTCTCTCCACCGAGAGCGAGGGAAGAGGAGCAGGGGGAGTGGGCGTTTGGCCTCACGGTTACGATGACGACATTCCACATCAGAGTACTGACTTCAGCTTTCCACAGTAGAAACCCCGAGAGGCAGCAGTGGGAGCTCAAATACTGGAGTCCCTGCCACCCACATGGGAGACCTGGGTTGGAATCTTGGCTCCAACCCCATGACAACAGCTGCCACTGTGGACATTTGGGGCGCGAATTAACAAATGAGACCAATCTACCTATATCTGCATCTATCCACCTGCTGTTTGTGTAGATCTCTATCTCAAAATTTTTTTAAAAGAGAGTGGTAAGAGCAGGTGCCACAGCTCACTAGCCTAATCCTCCGCCTGTGGCGCCGGCACACCGGGTTCTAGTACCGGTCGGGGCGCCGGATTCTGTCCCAGTTGCCCCTCTTCCAGGCCTGCTCTGCTGTGGCCCGTGAGTACAGTGGAGGATGGCACAAGTCCTTGGGCCCTGCACCCACATGGGAGACCAAGAGAAGCACCTGGCTCCTGGCTTCAGATCAGTGTGGTGCGCAGGCCGCAGCAGCCATTGGAGGGTGAACCAATGGTAAAGGAAAACCTTTATCCCTGTCTCTCTCTCTCACTGTCTACTCTGCCTGTCAAAAAAAAAAAAAAGAGAGAGAGAGAGAGAGTGGTAAGAATTAGGAGAGAAGTTCTTTTTAAAAAAAAAAATTATTTTATTTATTTGAAAGAGTTACAGAGAAAGGTAGAGACAGAGAGGTCTTTCATCCGCTGGTTCATGCCCCAGATGGCCTCAACAGCTGGAGCTGCACCGATCCAAAGCCAGGAGCCAGGAGCTTCTTCCAGGTCTCCCACACAGGTGCAGGGGCCCAAGGACTTGGGCCATCTTCTACTGCTATCCTAGGCCACAGCAGAGAGCTGGATCAGAGAAGAGCAGCTGGGACTAGAACTGGCACCCATATGGGATGCTGGCGCTTCAGGACAGGGTGTTAACCCGCTGTGCCACAGCGCCAGCCCCAAGAGACGTTCTTAGAGGGAATAGATAGACAGGGTTCCCAGTGAGGTGAAGAGAACGGGGTGGAACAACCATCCACCGCTTTTCTCTGTGCCATACCTCTCTGCATCCGTCACTTTCTTTAAGGCAACTCCTCTTCCCTTCTACTCAGCTGGTACTGGGGGACTTCCCATCATGGTGGGCCACCTCCCTCCCACAGAGTGACCCCTGGGATCTCCAGCACAGAGACAGGTGCAGTCCCATGCACAAGACCCAAGCAGGACCAGTCAGATGCTAGAAGAAAGAGATGCCTTTTACCATTCAGTTGGTGAGTATGATAATATTAGCCTGGAGCCACCAGTGCCAAAGCCCTTGGCAGTCTGTAGGTAGAGAGAATGATGCCAAGAAATCAAAGAAGAGGAAGATATGAAAGAAGGAAAAAAGATGACAATGATATTGATGATGATGGTGACCATGATGGTGGTGGTGAATTCAACAATGATGACATCATTTGAGTCCCTAGACCCTGTATTCCTAATGCCAGCTCCCTGTCAGTTCCATGAAAACCAATATGTTTCTCTCTTTTTTAAAGATTTACTTAGTTATTTGAAAGGCAGAGCTACAAAGAGAAAGAGAGGGCTTCCATCCACTGGTTCACTCCCCAAATGGCCTCAATGGCTAGGACTGGACCAAGCCAAAGCCAGGAGCCAGGACCTTCATCTGGGTCGACCACGTGGGTGGCGGGGGCCCAAATACTTAGGCCATCTTCCGCTGTCTTCACAGGCACAGCAGCAGGAAGCAGAGTCTGAAGCGGAGAAGCCAGGACATGAACCAGCACCCAGACGGTATGCTGACATCACGGGAGGCAACTAAACCCGCTATGCCACATCAGACCCTATAGTTCTCTTTCTCACGAAAGCTCAAACCCTCAGTAAGTGTTGTGCATTTGGAAGGCAGAGATCGCTCATTTCACTCGTTCACGCCTCAGATGCCTGCAGCAGCCAGGGCTGGACCACACCAAACCCAGGAGCCAGGAATCAATCTGGACCTCCTGCATGGGTGGCAGGGAGGGACTCAAGGACTTGAGCCATCACCTGCTGCCTCCCAGGGTACACATTACGGGAGCTGGATCAGGAGCCGAGCAGGGGCTCACACCCAGGACTCCATTATCAGATGTCAGCACAGGAAGTGGCACCTTAACTGATGTACCAAATACCTACCCCTAAAACCTTTAAGATTGTGTTTCTGTCACTAGAAACTCAGTGAGCTCTGATGGGATGGTGAGGCTACAAGGTAAAAGTCAAAGAAAAGATGCTGAAACTTAAATCAACACATGCAGCTGGCAGCCACAGCATTGGGTGGTGCTCTAAGTCCTTGCTGTTCCGATGTGGCCCCCGCAGCAGCAACAACACTGCGAGCTTGTTAGAAATGCAGACCCTCCGGCCCTCACCCAGACCTGCTGAATCAGAATCTGCCATCTGACAGGATCCCTAGGTGATTGGCATGTTCATTAAAGTTGAAGCAACCCTGCTCTGAAGGCGGTGAACGGCTCCTCCCCTCTAGTCCCCCAGAACACTGGAGGGATGGCCGGCAAATCTAATAACACAAGGACATCAGGTCTGTCTGCAGCACATAGATCCCCAGGCCTGCGAGCAAGGAGGTGGAGGAAGTTAGGAGGAAGGAGGGAGTGTGGTCCCCAGGTGCTGGTGCACTTGCCCTTCTGGGCACGTGGTGCATGGCCAATTCCGACCAACAGCTCTCACTGGACTGTCACAATCCAGCCTGCATGGAACCAGGAGAGGCGTCGCTTCCCTCCTACAGATCCTCGAAAGCTCCCAGTCTGAAGCCCCTCACAGCTGGACACATGTATAAACCCCAGCTAGAGACACCAGCACTGCTCCAGGGGGAGGGCTTGGACAATAAAAGTGAACTGCAAATACTTCTCAGACCATGACATGTGGCACGTCAGGTGTCCTGTAGGATGCAGAAGGCACCCTGCAGTTCTCGACTTTGAGGAACTCACAGTCTAAATGGAGGAGCCAGCACTGTGGCGTAGCCAGTAAAGCCGCTGCCTGAGTCGCCAGCATCCCATATGGGTGCCGTTTCAAGTCTCAGCTGCTCCACTTCCGATCCCACTCTCTGCTAATGGCCTGGGAAAGCAGTGGAAGACGGTCCAAGACCTTGGGCCCCTGTACTCACGTGGGAGACCTGGAAGAAGCTCCCCATTCCTGGCTTCAGATCAGCCCAACTCTGGCTGTTGCAGCCACTGGGCGAGTGAACTAGTGGATAGGAAACCTCTCCCTCTCTAACTCTGCCTTTCAAATTAAAAATCTAAACAGAAACCAGGGTGTCCATCAGTGACTCTAAAACCTTCAACCCACACAAGCCCTTTAACGGTTCCAGACTCCCTCAGGAGTCTGCAGGAAAAAGATGGAATGCTGGGTAATCCAGGGATGGTTTATTAAAAGGACTGAATTACAGTGGTGTGAACAGGGTTTGGGATCCTGGCTTGAAGGAGCGTGGGATGGGACAGGATAAATGGACAGAGTGGCTGCCTGAAAGGAGATGTGACCCTCCATAAACCATGATGACCCAGCAGGAAGAGAGTCCCGGGCATACAAATCCTGGCATCTTTTCTCCTATCCTCTGCGTCCCTGTTTCATGCCAGTAGCCAAACAACCAGAAGTCCAAAGACAAGGGTGCCTGTTGATCCAGTCTGACAGCATACACACCCATCAGTGGGCTAGTCCAAAGACGGCAGCCACCCACCAAGCTACAACTCCACACCCATAGAGATAATAATAATCAATCAAAGGACCTTTGCCTGCTGGGTTTGGACAAGTCTTCAAAGTGCTTAACCTAGTTCTCTACCATAAACTATTAACCTTAAAATATGAGATGAGGCCGGCGCCGCGGCTCACTAGGCTAATCCTCCGCCTTGCGGTGCCGGCACACCGGGTTCTAGTCCCGGTCAGGGCATTGATCCTGTCCCGGTTGCCCCTCTTCCAGGCCAGCTCTCTGCTGTGGCCAGGGAGTGCAGTGGAGGATGGCCCAAGTGTTTGGGCCCTGCACCCCATGGGAGACCAGGATAAGCACCTGGCTCCTGCCATCGGATCAGCGCGGTGCACCGGCCGTAGCGCGCTACCGCGGCGGCCATTGGAGGGTGAACCAACGGCAAAAGGAAGACCTTTCTCTCTGTCTCTCTCTCACTGTCCACTCTGCCTGTCAAAAATTTAAAAAAATTTTAAAAAAAGAGTAAAAAAAAATATATGAGATGAAATATACAGTGGATGCCCATGGTTGCCTGGCTAACATCCATGCCCCCACTCTTCATTGCTAACAGAACCAACATTCACTCAGACAGTTCCACACCCGGCCCCAGGCGAGAAACAGGACTTCCCAGCTTCCTCTGCTGCCATGAGTAGTTAATGAGATGTAAGCAGGGACTCCTGTGCAGCAGGTGCCACGCTTCTTCCTCCCTTCTTGCCCTGTATGGTTTGATAATCACAAGACTGCTACCTTACTGGCTTCACCGAGCCCAGGAACCACCGCCACAGCTGCCTGTCTTCATACATCTTGGTATACAGGAAAGGTAAACCTCTGTTTGACACCCTCCCCCATTGGATTTGTCTAATATTTGCAATCAAATGCACTGACAAAATAAACCCAGGTGCCGTCCTTGGGCTACTTAGCCAGAAGTTCTCTCACTCATGCAGGTATGCATTTATCTCTGTGCTGGTTTTCTGCTGTCAGCTATGTTAGGCATAGTCTGTTTCCTGCTGAAGGAAACTTGGTCTGTGTTTGAAGGATGCATAGGGGCTTGCCAAGTGAATAAATCACAGGAAAGCCTAAGATGCAGACAGGAAAGATTTCAAGATTGGAGCTTCCAGATTTTAAGTGGTAAGACTCCCACAAGTAGCATATATGATGTAAACGAAAGAAGAAACTATCCATTTTTGAACAATCATTGTTGACAACCAAGTCACCCTGTTTCAAACCCAGCTATGAAAAATATAGAAACAATCAATCAGGGCTGGTGCTGTTGTGTAGTGGGTAAAGCTACCACCTGCAGTGTCGGCATCCCATATGGGCACCAGTTCAAGTCCCGGCTGCTCCACTTCTGATCCAGCTCCCTGCTAATGCACTTGGGAAAAGCAGTGGAGGATGGCCCAAGTCCTTGGACCCCAGCAGCCACGTGGAAGACCTGGAAGAAGCTCCAGGCTCCTGGCTTCGGATCAGCCCAGCTCCAACCATTGTGGCCATTTGAGGAATGAACAAGCCCATGGAAGACCTCTCTCTCGGCCTCTGCCTCTCTGTAATTCTGTCTTTCAAATAAATAAATAAATCTCAAAAAAAAAAAAAAAAGGCAATCCATCTACTTGGAAAGACACTGAAAAATAGATGAGGAATTAAGCTGCTAGCTAGTGTGATGGGAAATCAACAAGTATTTGGGATATCACAAAATAAATGAAATATTATATAAAGGACATGTAAAGTGAAACAAAATACATTTGAAGCCCTTCACCTTGAACTTGCTTCCCATAAGTTTTCAACTCTTCCCCTCTTTAGCGGCTGCACAAACTCCCTTCCCACTAGGGAAGCTTGCACAGCCCTCTTCTTTCCCTGTTCCACCCACATAATGTTGGTGAGGCATCAGCACAGAACACGACCCTTCTGCTCACTACTAGTCATGTGACTCGGGCCTAACCAATCGCAGCATTCATTTCTGACCTTGGTGAATGGTCCAAGGGCAAACTGGGTCATTCTGGGCCAGAGTAATTCCTGAAATTCAAAGTGAATAGCTTTGGAATGGGGGATAGGAGGACACTGGGTAACATTCTATAAGACACACTGCCAAGGGTTATACATGGAGGCCTGCTTAATGTCCCTTCAGAAAGACAAGGAGAAAATTAAACTCCCTTTTAACTATGTTTTGACTTACTGGGACTATGCTTCTAAAACTGGACCACGTGGGTCACAGCTTCCTAGGGCCACATGAGCAAGCTGTTTCAGTCAGTATGGAAGGTGCCTGGAAAAACCAACTAAAACATAGCCTGCTATTAACAGGGCAAGCTTCAGTGCCCATATCCAGGGGCCATGCTTGTCTCCACATGGGCTCCTACTGTCCTCCAGCTGGAAGCAATTCCTCTGAGCCCTGGAACAGCAACACAGCCAAGAGGCAGAGCACAAGGGAGTCGTCAGCATCCCCTGGACCACACACAGCCAGACTACCCCAAGATGCAGGGGCCCTGAACTCTGGCCCCTGATTTATCACTAATGGGCTGCATGGCCCTGAGCAAGTCTATGACTTCCCTGCAACTGAGGGGGTGCAGACCAGTGACCACTACCTTTCACTCCGACGCTGAGACCCTCTGATCAGAGGAATCTGGGCAAGCACCCTCCGAAAAGGCTCAGAGCCCAGCTCCCTCGCTTACCCTCAGCAGAAACATGGGGTGGGGGGAAGGGGTGTTAGGATGGCAGCGAGCTCCGGAGGCATCTGGAAAGTGACTCTAAAGCATGGGGGGGGGGGGGATTGAGGGGCTCAGCCGACTCCCTTGGGGACTTGGGAGAAGTGCGAACGTCCATGAATTGTGCGTAATTAACAAGCAGCAGACACGGGAGTGGAAACTGAAGAGGCGGCAGTTGAGGACGATTCCCCGACCCGGATCACATCGCTCTGCACCCCTTCTCAGCCACGCCGCGTTCACAGTGGCACTTGGTACAGAAACAGAGAACCTTTGTCTGGGGGTCATTGCACCAGCTGCTCTGGGAAGACAGCTGCCCTTGCTCTGTGCCTGGACGCAGTCCTGGAGGCATGGTCTCCACGCTACAGAGGTGAGTGAACCTGGCGGGCAGCAGAGTGAGAGCCAGGCTCAGGGCTGGGCCGGCCTCAGCATGGTGGCTTTCTCTGCAAGGAGCCGTTAACTCCATGTGTGCTCCAGAGGAGGTTCTCCGTGGAGCCGCCGATTCCTTTGTGTGCAGACCATCAGCGTGTTGTGCAAGAGTGGCTGGGGCTCCAGGAAGCCAGGACTTCCACACAGCATGGCAGCTCCTCTGCAGGGGAAAATTGCATAATTTTCCACATCAGAGGAGTTAAGTCTGGACTCCAGAAGCATTTCTTCAAGACAGAAGTTAGGAGTCTCCCCAATGCCACACGCGGCTGAGTGCCAGAGCCAGGGTTTAAACCCAGGTCCCTCTGAGACCAAAGCCCATGCTTTTAACCACGGCACACCAGCCCCTCATCAAGTGGCTGTCATGGCTCAGAACAGACAACGACATTGCAAACCACATGGACACAGACACATTCAAAATGGGCCGACACGTGGTCTACATCCCCTGGCGTTTGCGCCACCCCCACCCCACCCCCACCAGGATGCATTCCTCCAGACACTCCCACGCTGGGGAGTGGATAGTCAGTCTCCTTCCTAGGAGTCTGGCTTTCTGTTTGTGGTCATGGACGGCTGGCTGGGAACGGGAGGCACGGGGGTGGGAGGGGAGCCTTCCAAAGGTCTGTGGAGAGGAATAAAAGACCTTAAACAACTTGGCTATCGAATGATTTCAAAGATCAACTCCTATTTATTCATGAGAACAAAGGGCCAGGGCAAGAGACTAAGGGAGAATGAAATACACATCATGATCTGTGAGAGTGTTTATTCTACCTTGCCTTCTTGAAACGAATTTCCTTTCTGTTTCTTCTTATCACTTGAAGGAAGCTGCAGGTTGGTTCATCAGGCTGGGAGATTCCTGAAGCAAGGCTCTTAGTCCTCTTTATGCCAAATGCATCATAGGGTTCTTGATAAACACTGAGGAAGGAGACAAGGGAGGGAGGGAGGGAGGGAGGAAGATGAGAGTCCAAGAGCTTGACCCCTGTACATGTTCTTTATGTTTATTGAATGAATAAGTGAATGAACCTAGGTGGAATGCTGTAGGAAAAAGCACAATTGATTTATTACCTATTATGACCTATTACCTTTACTACCTATATGATCTATACCCTGCTGATACTGCCCATGATGCTGGAGATGGAAACATTTGGCACCAAGACCTACAAATGATAAAACACAGAATATTCTTTCCCATACCTCATTGTAAATATTTATATTTAACAAACATGCTTTTGGGGGCCAGCACTGTGGCGTAGTGGGCTAAGCCTCTGCCTGCAGCACTGGCATCCCATACGGGTGCCTATTCGTGTCCCAGCTGTTCTTCTTCCTATCCAGCTCTCTGCTGTGGCCTGGGAAAGCACTAGAAGACGGCCCAAGTGCTTGGCCCATGTCGGGAAGCTCCTGACTCCTAGCTTCGGATCAGACAAGCTCTGGCCATTATGGACGTTTGGGGAGTGAACCAGCAGATGGAAGACCTTTCTCTCTGTCTCTTCCTCTCTCTCCCTCCCTCTCTCTCTGTAACTCTACTTCTCAAAGAAGAAAATCAAATCTTTGAAAAGAAGAAAAAAGAAACATGCTTTTGAATACAACTAAACAAGTAAGTGGCAGGGGGGGGAGGTGGGGCACAGAGAAATTCTTCTTTTCAGTGAGATACCAACCAATAAATGTAGAAGGAAAGATTGAGCTAGAAATGACCCTTCTGGGGCCGTCGAGGTATGCGCTGATTCAGCCGGGATTCCTGGGGCTGTGAAGGCATCGGGTGAGACGGTGGGGAACAGGACACTCACAACCTCAGTGTCTCCCACAGATTGCTCTTTACAAAGGGGGAAAGGCGTCTTCCAGGGCAGAGGGCTGGCACCTCCACCACATGACCGAAGTCAACGCCATCCATAATGGCACAGACTGACATCCAGGACTTCTCCATGTGTTGTCCTAGGAAGGTCTTAACGTCTTGCCATCAGTAATCCTGCCAACATGTTGCAGTATTCAGAAATCAAGTCATGAGGACGCAATCAGATCAGTGCAAACGACGGGGACATTCTACAGAACAGGGAGCCTTCATCTTCTACAATGTCGGTGTTGTGAAAGACAAGGAAAGGCTGAGAAACTTCCAGACTGAAAGAGAGCAAAGAAGCATGGCAAGGCAATGCAGAATGCCATTCAGAGTTGGAGTCTGTAAGTTAAAAGTTGGTATAAAGGGCAGCATTAGACACTTGGCAAAATATGGACTGTGGTAATGTAGTAATGTCGTAAAGGATTGTAGTAATGACAATTTCCCGAGATTGGCAATTACACTGTGTTTGTGTTAGGAAAAAAAAAACAACGCTTCTTTGGAATCTTCTATCTGGAAAAATTTCAAGTGCATAGAAAATAGAGAGAATAATGTAATAAACACTTGCATACCCATAACCTAGATATAACAATCGTTCACTTGCCACCATGTTTTATTTAAATATTTTAATATTTTAAATAGTTAAAGGTAAATCACAAATATCTCATGACTTTTCATCCTTTTGTTATGCACCTTAAAACAATGAGGACATTTGCTTATGTAACTCTAACACTGTAACATACTTAATGATTCATAATAATTCCTAGTAGCATCTCAAGTCCATCCACGTTCAAATTTCTACATTTGCATCCAAATATCTCTTACAGTTCAGACAGGACCCAGCCAAGACCACACATGGTACTCGGTTATTATGTAAGAAAAACCTTACATTTCTGTCTTGCCTTGATGGGCTAATGTCATACCACACAGATCTTTCTAGTCGGTCTCTTCCTCCCTGCTCCCTCCCTTCCTTCTTGCCTGAAGAGATGATGAAGTTAGGGGAAAACTTGCCCAGGTAGGAGCTGTCACAGAGCTGGGAGCAAAGTGCTCCAAGGCAGGAAGGAGGGGGGGGTGGGGGCAGGAGGTGTGTTTGGACCACACTGATGGGCCTCCCAGACCTGGTGTTTGGAATCAGCAAAGAGTCGCCGGGCCTGAGGTTTGAAGACTGCAGGACTGCCAGGCTGGTTACGGAGACAGACAGCAAAGCAGATGAAGATGATTTTTATAAAGATGGCATCCTGCCACGGACAGGATTTTTTTGTTTTGTAACCTGCTCTTTTCATTTAACAACTTACTGTGAACGGTTCCTTTTCATGCCAACGCATGCAGATCGGTTTCAGGGGTTTTCTATGAGTCACTCTCTTCACACGAACAGCCCACGATTTATTTAACCAGCCCCTTCCTGATGGACGTGAAGGTTGTTTCCAATTTTTTTTTTTTTTTTTTTTTTTGCTGCCACAAGAGTAATCTGTGTTCGTTTTTCTTTCATGTATCTGATTGTTTCCTTAGGATAAATGAGGGCAAGGCATTTGGCTTCCAAGATCAAAGCCAGATCGGAAGGATCTGCGTCCTGTCTGGGTCAGAGAGCAGTGTGGGGCTGCCTGCTGCTCGTTCCCACCAAGGCTTCATCCCTGCCGCAGAAATGAGGCTTCCCTACAGCCTCCTCCCTGCCTGCCTGAGCCGCATGAACGACCTGCCAATTACTGCCAACGCAGGTGCTGCAAGACTCCAGGTAGGCACACTGACATTTTCTAGACGAGAAAGCCAGAGCCTGTGTAGACTAATACCCCGTCCCCAAGATGCTGGAAGGAGAAAATACGAAGCATGGAACAGCTTAGAAGCCACACCGCCTGGAGACAGAGAAGGAGATGGCCCCAGGGATGTCGCAAATGGTCAGCACAACTCAATAGTCCACAAACTTTGAAGCCGGCTGATCCGAGTCCTTATGTGAGGCCATTCAGTTAACTGCTGAGAGCAGAGTTGGTTTTCTTGGGTATAAATGGGAAGACAAAGCCAACCTCACAGAGTCCAGCAACTGGGACAGTGCTGGGTGGTCACGTGTCCCCAGATGAGCTCTCGCTCACCACGGGACTGCATGGACACGTGCAGGCAAGGCCAAAGGAAGAAGCAAGGGGTGGCAAGGCACGCAGGGCCCAACAACAGTAGGAAGCCATTGCCACCTCCAGAGCCAAGGGAACAAGAGGAAGGATGAGTGTCACCAAATCCCCTGAGAACAGGAGCCGTGGCCAAGGTCTGGGCTGCTTAGCTGGCGTCAGGGCTGAAGATACTGCCAGTGACCCAGCAGCAAGGCAGACAGGAATGAAGAAATGCCCAGGGCTCTCTTGCTGCCCTGTGTCTCCCATGACTGAATCCACTCAGAGCCAGCTGACAAGGGACTGAGAGTAATGCAAACCCAGTCACATTCCCGTTGCTATCTCAAACGTCATGGCATCAAGGAAACTGATCAACCACCTGTCACAGCACACACAGCAGAAAGACTGGTCCTGGTAGATCATGGTCCTCCTGGGTCACCAGGAGAGGCCAGCCCGAGTGAGGCAACAACTCGAAGGGACACAAGTGGGTTCCAGCGAGAGCCCAGTAGACAGAAACCCAAATGCAAGTGTTGGGCTTCATCTAACCACCCACCACCCTTTGCCTTAGACAAAAGAGCAACCTAACATAGGTATTTGCCCAAGGCCATCTTCTGAGGCCAGAACTGAGACATGCTGGCTCTAGAATCAGATTTTCTTTTCAATAAACACTGTCATTGCAGCAAGACATCCACATTGTCTTTGGTCGGGTCAACACTGCCCTGACTCCTCAAGTTGCTGAGCCATGTAAAGTTGGCTACACCTCCTACACCTTGCCTGACATAAGCTATAAGAAACCAGAGTGCCCTCCTCATTCACAAGCTCAAACAGGCAGGCGGTACAAATAGTCTCAAGATCTCAAGGAATAATAAAAGACAACTCTTCTTCCAAGTTCAAGTTCACATTCCACACAAAGCTTGGTGGGACAGAAATGAAGCTGAGTATCCTCAAAGATGGTGGTGGTGGTGATGGTGGTTTGTTGATGTCATTACTGATCTATTCATGTCATTTCTCACTACAGATACCAGCCAGGTTTCTTAACATTTATTGAGCACCCACTACATACCCAGTGCTGTGCTATATGCTGGGGGTTCCAAAATGATTAAGACAAAATTCTTGTCTCTGAAGCATTTTTCTGCCTATTTCTTTAGTCTCCTCCTGCCAACACATGTATCCCCGCACACACAGTAAGCACTTACATTCTCCTGAGAAAAGCAGCCATCATTGTCCCAGGGCATGAGCACTAGCGCGGGTCTACATCACAGTACTATCTACAGAGGTGAACATGTGCATTTTCCACCCTGCCACGGTAGGGGAGGAATCGCTGCTTCCTCTGATTGCCCACAGCTCTTTATACCGATCTCGGTTATAGCACCCATCACCCTGCCTCCACTACGGCCAGCTCCACGAGGGTAAGAGTCATACCCCAGTCCTCTTCCAATCCCAGGACTCTCATGCATTGTCTGGAACATAGTAGGTGCTCAAGACATGTTTGCTAATTAATCAAATGGTGAATGAAAGGCTTCATGAATGAATGGATTATGAACATAGAGATAGATGGATGAATGAACAGGTACAATTCCTGACTCCTGGCTTTAGCCTGACCCAGCCCTGGCTGTTGTAGGAATTTGGGGAGGGAACCAGCAAATGAGGTTTCTCTCTGTCTCTCTTTGTCTCTCTCTCTCTCTCTCCCTTTCTCTTTCTGCCTCTCAAATAATCAAAATAAATACATTTTTAAATGGTTACAAAACAGCATTTAGGGTCAAAAGGCTTGGCTTCTACCCCCAGTTTCACCACTTAGTAGCTCTGTGGCTTAAACAAACTCCTAGTCTCTGTGGGCCACCGTCTGTGCCATTTAAAGTGACAGTGACACACAGCAGACAGACAGAGCCTTACAAACCTTGTGATAATCAATGAGATAATGGATGAGTGTACCTGAGAGTGCTCTATCACAGCAAGTGGTGACAGTCACACTCAGGGTGACAATGAAAGGTAGCATTGGCCGCTGTCAAATGGCTGGCATCCACGAGGTGGGCATATGACAGGTCTTCCAAAAGCTCACGGAAAATGCATATCACTCAAAGAAAAAAAAAAAGTATACGTGCGTTTCAGGTGACTTTGGACCAAAATAAACTTAACTTTCCATCCCATCTTTTTCCACGGGCTTTAGAAGTCTCTCTATGTAATGTCTCTCCCGTTGCCCTCTGCATTCTAGATTCCAGTGCTCTGGTCTCGGCAGCTCCTGTTCCCTCCGCCACTGGTTTCTGTGTCTCCTTCCCAAGACTCAGTTCACATCACCTCCTGCAGCCCCTGAGGCCCTGTTAGGGAAGTGTCACCGGTCATGGAGGGGAGGGCGGTTGCTGGAGCGAGCCTCGTGGGTTCTGTTCCTCAGCTTAGTTTAGAACTAAAAAGCTGGGAAACAACTTGCAAAGAGGCAGAAACTCTGATTGGCAAGCGACAGAGAAAGCGTCTGGTCAGAGAGGAGACCGGGCGGAGCGCCCGAGCGGGACACTGGCTTTGAGGAAGTGTCCCTGGCTTTTAAGGCATTATTACTCTGCTCATTGGGTTATCTTATCACATACGTTTGTTGATTGGCTTGGGGCTCACAGAGACAGTGGGGGGCTCCTTAGGGGCTCAGACCCCCTCCTCTGCTAGCTCTGGGTGAAAGACCGCAGCCACCTGGAAGGTGTGATTTAAGGTCACACAAGATCGCCGGGGTCTCCTGAAGCCAGTCTGACTCCCCCCAGGGGCTCAGCCCTTCCCCTGCCGGCTCTGAGTGAATGCCCCCGCCCTGAAGGTGTGATTGATGGCTACAAGGTCACCCATGCAGCACGAGAAGCTATCAGTGGGGGAGATGCCAGTTGGCCCGGAGACAGGCTTTCCAGCCACAGCGGGCAGCCTGCTTGTGAAGGACATTCTACCTACATCTGAGGGGCCCACAGACTCCCAGCCCCGCGGGCCGGCCTCAACAAGCCGAGACGCCAGGGCAGAAGGAACCTGGGAGCAGGGCAGCTGACACAGCCTTCACTGAGGGGTCACCTTCTGAGTCATCTCGGACTTCTCAGAAACCTGCGCAGCGCACGCACAGCACCAAGACCACGCATTCCACACTCGCCTCCTCGGGGACGAGCACTCCTCACTGCTGGGAAAATAAACTGGAGCCAGTGCCGGCCCCTCCCCTTGAAAGGTCCGGCCAGCCTATCTCCCAGCAGCGTGGCACTGTCGCTGCAGGACCCTGTCCACCTCGTCCTTGCCTGCCCAGGACCTAGCCCAGCACTGCCTGGGGGAGGTGTGCAGTTCCCTTCTGCTGAACCTGAGTCTAACACAAGTTCATCAGCAACTTCAATGGGACAAAAGCAGAGAGGCACCTGCTCCAAAACAGGGAATCACAGTGGACTTCCTGGAGGAGGTGGTGTGCAAGCTGAGTTTGAGACAAACAAGGAGTAGGTGAGAGGGGACAGAGTTTGGCTGAGGTGAGCTGGAAAGCTTAGTGTTTTTTGATCTTCTGGCTTTCTCTTCTATTTAACCTCCATCTGCCTCTCCCTGCACAGCAAAAGCAGTTGAATCCCAGAGGAACATCAAAGTGAAGGTTATCTGTGTCCTCTCGTGAAAATCACCTGTCTGGGTGCTGCTGTTGTGGCACAGCAGGTCAGGCCACCACCCGAGACACCAGCATCCCATATGGGGATGACAGTTCAAGTGCCGGCTGCTCCACTTCCAATCCAGCTGCCTGCTAATGGCCTAAGAAAGCAGTTGAAGATGGCCCAAATTGTTGGGCCCCTGCATGCACATGGGAGACCCAGATGAAGCTCCTGGATCCTGGCTTCAGGCTGGTTCAACCCTGGCCTTTGCAGTCATTTGGGGAGTGAACGAGCGGATTAAAGAGTCTCCCTCTCTCTTTCTCTCTCTCTCCATCTCCCCTTCTCTCCTCTCTCTCTGTAACTCTGCCTTTCAAATAAATAAACAAATAAATACATCTTTTAAAAGAACATCACGGTCTGCAAGACAGGTGGAAAGTCACAATGGAATTCTGGGTAAAACAGAGGAAAGGTTATGGGATTCTGCTGAGGAGCAAGGACCAGGAGGCCAGAAGCAAGTGGGGAGAAGGTGCTGGCAGGAGTGGCTCCCATGCCCAGGACTTCTGTTCCGCTCACTGTGGAGCAAGGGCCCAGCGACAGCCTCTCCTCTGGGCTCAGGTTACCACCAGGACACAGCATCGAGGCTCCTGGACCTCGGATTTCAGGGCAGGTGATGCAACCACTGGGAGTGTATAATCAGCCTGGAGCTGGGCCCAGGGCCAGCAGTGTCCCTCCAGGGGCAGAGACTGTGCCGTACACACTGCTCAGAACAATCCAGATCCCTTGGCATGACACGGCTGGCCTCCACTCACCTGCAGCCCCAGCTGTCCCCAGCCTTCTCTGTGGCCACCCCCGCCTCTAGGTCCCCAACCCCCATTTCTCTCACCTCAGGGCCTTTGCACAAGTTGTTCTCCCTTCCAGCCCTGTACTTTCGCCTGGTTAATACCTGCTCCTCTTTCAGATCTCAATTTAGAAGTGCCTGCTTCTAGGGGCTGGCACTGTGGCGCAGCAGGTTAAAGCTCCGGGCTGCAGCGTCGGCATCCCATATATGGGCATTGGTTGAAGTCCCAGCTGTTCCACTTCTGATCCAGCTCTCTGCTGTGGCCTGGGAAAGCAGTAGAAGATGGCCCAAGTCCTTGGGCCTCTGCACCTGCATGAGAGACCCAGAAGAAGCTCCTGGCTCTGGTTTTGGATTGGTGCAGCTACAGCCATTGCAGCCAATTGGGGAGTGAACCAGCAGATGGAAGACCTCTCTCTCTCTCTCTCTGCTTCTTCTCTCTCTGTGTAAGTCTGACATTCAAATAAATAAATATTTAAAAAAAGAAAAGTTGTTTTGGCCGGCACCGTGGCTCAATATTCTAATCCTCCGCCTGCAGCACCGGCACACTGGGTTCTAGTCCCAGTCAGGGCGCCGGATTCTGTCCCGGTCGCTCCTCTTCCTGTCCAGCTCTCTGCTGTGGCCTGGGAGTGCAGTGGAGGATGACCCAAGTGCTTGGGTCCTGCACCTGCATGGGAGACCAGGAGAAGCACCTGGCTCCTGGCTTCAGATCAGCACGGTGCGCCAGCCGCAGCACGCCAGCTGCAGCAGCCACTGAGGGGGTGAACCAATGGAAAAGGAAGATCTTTCTCTCTCTCTCTCTCTCTCTCTCTCTCACTGTCCACTCTGCCTGTCAAAAAAAAAAAAAAAAAAAAAAAAGAAGAGAAAGAAAAAAGAAAGAAAGAAAAGTTGTTTCCTGTCCAAATGAGTTGCCTCTTCTCCAAGCTCCAGGGTTTGAGCAACACCCCCACCCCCACCCTCCCTGCTTCCAGTCCCACCACACTGCACTGCAGTAGCCCCATCTCCCACAGGGGCTGCATCGGGGCAGAGGCCATGGCTGCTGCTGCCTTACGTCACCAGCACGTGCTGCAGTGCCTGGCCTGAACGAATGGCAGATACCGGGGTGGATGCCAGCCTCATCAGCTTCAGGGTCAGCACCATCTGCCGGCCCCTTTGTCTTCCATCATAGGCCCAGGCCTCTGGTGTGCTGGGCAAGCCCCACCCACGGTTTTGAGGATGCCTGTGGATGTCAGTCCACGTCCATCCAGCCGCAGGGCCAGAGTGGCTACTGAGCACTCATTACAGGCGTTGGAGAAGAATGGTGTTAGCAGAGCCCATGTGCCCAGGCTCCAGTGACGCTGCTGCCGGGGGACGACAACGCCTACCTTCTCCACCTTCTAATCTCATCTCCAACAGTGCCATTTGCTTGCAAAGATTAACTGGCATTCAACTGTCAAGGCAGTCTGGGGAGCACAGCTTCTCAGTCTTGGTGCTACAGGAAGCTGCATTAGATGGCCAGCATAGAGCTGGACACCAACACACAATGTCTGATACACCCTTAAGGCCACTAGAGGAGAAACCCAAGGCCCCCAAAGGCCCTCGTTACAATCAACATAAGCACAGTGGACCCCTGTTCTCTTTCCTGGATGCCCTGCACATGTTGAAAGTTTTCTTACATTGGAGGAGTGCCTGCCTTCGCTGCCTCCCCACCCCAAACAGAAGCTCTGAGCTCCCTTTGCCAGCCTCCCTTGCAGCTAGGAACAGGCAGCAGCCCCACAACCCAGGACCCCAGCAGGACCTCCAGGAGTAGAAGGGAGCGGTGTGAGAGAAGCAGCAGCATACGCAACTCACGTTCTGGGAGTGCAGCACCTGCCAAGCTGAGTTCCTGTTGGAGGGGGGCTCGGGCGTTGGGGTGGCATTTACACTACAGTCACTTCAAGCTCCTGCTGCAGAAGTGGCCACGGAGGTGCCAGCACAGCCTCTCCTGTGCTCATCAGCCTCCTCGTGCAGCAGAGTCACCAGTATTCTGCCCAGGAGTCAGCCTCCAGCCTGATCCCCCAGCCTTCCCTGTGATGCTCTTTGCTAACCCCCAGTCCTTTGAAACAAACATCAGAACTAAAACTTGATGCCCTTCCAGTCAAGGAGATACATCACGAGTATAGAGCTCAGTAGGTTTTCATGCAGTGACCCACCACCCCGTTAATAAGTAAAACATTATCAGTACCGCTTAAATGTACCCCCATTGGCCCCTCCCAGTAACTGCCCCCCAAATGTAATCACCAACCCAACAGTTATTCCCAAAGAGTTTTTACACCTATTCTTGAATTTTCTGTAAATGGAATTACACATAATTTACTCTCCGGCATATAGGTTCTTTCCCTCAGCACTATGTTTCTGAGACTGGCCAATATCACTATTTCTGGCAGCACCTGGCTCACGTTCATTGCTGTGTAGTACTCCATTCCATGAGGAAATCACAATGTACCCATTCCATTGTCCTCAGACACTCTGGTTTTTTCCAGTTTAGACTTGTTACAAATAAAGCTGCCGTCAGCAGTGTGATACACTGGAGAGGCAGACAGGCATGTAAGAGAAGACAGAAACAGCCAACTCAGATTTTTATAAGGAAAAAAGGTTATTTTTTAGATAAGTGGTTCCCAAATCGGGCTGAAAGGTAAAAGAATCATTCTGAGGCTGTACTAGGAGGATGTCCCCTGGGCCCACAGCGTCGCCTGTCGCTGACACCACAGTAGTGTCTGTCTGAAGCCATGGCTGTCTCACGACAGTAGGACACGGCGCAGCCACCAGGTCACAGCCCCGCGAGCCTCAGCCTTCCCCTCTGTAACAGTACAGCCTCCCAGGCTGCTGTGATCAGCTGTCAATCGACCTGCAGGGGAGGGGAGCTGAGGTGTGGGCAGTTTCTATACAGAATGTTCCAGAACATTAGTTCATTGAGTTGTCAGAATCATCTGAGGAGAGGAGGTCATCTCTCACTCCTTTTTTTTTTTTTTCCCCTATCTTTTTTTAAAATTGATTTATTTGGGGGCCGGCGCTGTGGCACAGTTGGTTAATGCCCCGGCCCGAAGCGCCAGGATCCCATATGGGCACTGGTTCAAGTTCCAGCTGCTCCACTTCTCATCAAGCTCCCTGCTGATGGCCTGAGAAAGCAGTGGAGGATGGTCTAAGTCCTTGGGCCCCTGCACCTGCATGGGAGACCCAGAAGAAACTCCTAGCTCCTGGCTTCCAATCAGCTCAGCTCCAGCCATTGTGGCCATTTGGGGAGTGAACCAGAGGACAGAAGACCTCTCTCTCTCTCTCTCTGTCTCTACCTCTCTCCATAACTCACTTTCAAATGAATAAAATAATAATAAATATTTTTAATAAAACAAGGTAGCATATATATATAATGATTTATTTAGTTTAAAAAGGATTGATTGGTTTATTTGAAAGGCACAGTTACAGAGGAGAGATATATAGAGAGAGGGACAGAGAGATCTTTCATCTGCTGGTTCACTCCCCAAATGGCCACAACAGCTGGGCTGAGCCCGGCCAAAGCCAGGAGCACATGTGTGCAGAGGTACAAGGACTTGGCCCATCCTCTGCTGCTTTCCCAGATGTATTAGCATGGAGCTGGATCAGAAGTGGAGACACTGCCACTCGGATGTCAGCGTCAGAGGCAGTGGTCCAACACACTATACCACAAAGCTGGCCCCATCATTCTCTCTAAAGCTAAGGCCCACCGAGAGTGAACAGCTTGCTGGATGGCACAGAGCTGGGCAGGGGCAGTGCCCACCAGGCCACTAGCCTCAGGGGCTGAACCCACACACAGGACAAACCGGCTGCCTCCGGGTGCGGTAGCTTCACCTGCACGGGGACCGTGGCACCTTCCCAGCTTGATGGTGGTGGTAAACCCAGCTCGTGGGTGTGGAGGGAAGGGTAGCCAGCATTTCTTAGGAGAGCCTGAGGATGCGCACACATCACCTGATTTACTTCTCCCATGGCCTGCAGCTGCCCCATCCCTCCCGGGGGCCTCAGCTCCTGCCCAGAGCCTGCACAGGGTACAAGGGCCTGGGGTTTGCCTGCCTGTAGGAGCTATGGGCGCATAGCTCCTCCCACTGTCTTTGTTCCTCAGGCCCACAGACAGGCCTGCACCTACACACACACACACACACACAGCTCCCCCCCCCAAGCACGCCCCCTACTGCTACCAAGAAAGCTACTGTCAGACGCGTGCACTTGAGATGCTAAGACTGCGTTTTTATTTTTCAAGGGTCCCTTCCCAATCACAAGAGGCCACTTAGTCTGAGGGGGCCAGTAATGCTGATTAGTGATTGTGTGTTCCTCACGAGAGCGGGAGCCTCGGGCCCAGCGCCTCCCGGGGTGCACCTTAATCAGGACTAGCCCTGGTGCCGCTGGAGGCCAGGGCTGGACTGAGAGCCTTTTGGCCAGAGTTCCAGGGCCAGCCATGCAAGGTTGAGATGGTTAAGGTGGCGTGGCAGGGCTTCGCGCACAGCCTCGGGTGGGAAGGGAAATGGAGCTAAGCAGAATGAGGATTTGAGAAGCACTGAGGGGCAGGGAGACAGAGTGCACCACACCCCCGGGGGACACAGGTGGCTGCGACCATTATGGAAACCTGTTTCTACTGCAGCTAGACATCTCGAGCCTCTGTGACTTGCCAGTTCCCACTTCTGGGATACTGAGTACACAAGCCATGCACCCATCCGCTGCGCGCCCATGCCCGCCAAACCACGGGACACCAGGATGTTCACAGCAGTAGTCTTTGTCTCATGCACGCCCATCAACGGTAGAAGGAATAAATAATGGTTTGTCTGCACAGCAACAAAGATAAAAGCATTATAGTTGTAAACAACATGAATGAATCGCAAAAATGTGTCGTTAAGACCTCAGACACAAAAGAATATATAGGGTACTAATCTATTCCATCTGTACAAGCGTAATCATCAAAAATAGGCAAAAACTAACGTATGCGGTTCCAAGCCAGCACAGCGGCTCACTTGGTGTGGGTGGTGCCGCAGAGTTCCAGGAGCTTCTGAGAGGGGGCACTGACTGTATCATGCTTTTTTTTTTTTTTAAGGCAGAGTTAGAGAAGGAAAGGCAGAGAGAGAGAGAGAGGTCTTCCATCCTCTGGTTCACTCCCCAAATGGCCACAATGGCTGGAGCTGTGCTAATCTGAAGCCAGGAGCCTGGAGCTTCTTCCGGGTCTCCCACGTGGGTGCAGGGGCCTAAGGACTTGAGCCATCTTCTACTGCTTTCCCAGGCCATAGCAGATAGCTGGATCAGAAGTGGAGCAGCTGGAACTCAAACCAGCGCCCATATGGGATGTTGGCACTGCAAGTGGCGGCTTTACCCGCTATGCCTCAGCGCTGGCCCCAGATCAGGGTGCAAGTTACACAGGGGGTCCACGTTGTGAAAACTCTCCAGGCCATACATTTAAGATTTGTGCAATTTTCCAAATGTAAACATACAATCAAACTGTGTTAAAGCAGCAGCATTTTAATGGATATGTGCTTTAGATTTGAAGTGAAGCTCCGATTCACTCTATCGTTGGTTTGGTTGGCTGGGCTATACTTCTAGAACTGTGACACTGTGCTGAGACAAGGCTTTTCGTTCTCCAAACTGCATGGCATGGCCTTCCTCTGCACACAGGAAGACCTGCATGTCTGAGCTTGCCAGGGGGTTAGCTGGCACCACGCAGTAAGTGCTGGCTGATACAACATGGGCAGAAACCACATGGGATGCTTTCAAGCCCGGCCCCTAACATCCCCTGCACAATCCCCACTCACTCTCAGTATATTCACACAGCAGAGGACTTTCAGGGTTTGGGGGTGGGTGGAGCTACTGATAGCTCTTATTATGGTGCTAAAAAAACGTGAAAATGCCTTGCACTGCATGCAAGAAGCCAGAGTCCCTGAAGAACTGCATGGAGCAGAGGGCCCTCCTCATTTCCCACCACTGATCCTGCCTAACCCACTTGGGACGGTGACTGAACAGGAAACAGAGCTGGGAGGCGACACGTGACAGAGACTGGGGAATGGCAGATGAAGGAACCGAGCTCAGCCCTTGCAAAGCCGGCGGGGCCTCCTGGCCGCCTTCCTTGTCATTCACAGGGTAAAGGCATAGGAGACACGGTCCTCACCCAGCAGGGCCAGGGGCAGGGCAGTCCTTCGACTCCTGGGGTTCAGGTTTGCAAAGTCCACGTGGCTACACCCTAAGTGACATCTTTCTCAGTCACAAAGCGGACATTTTTTATCTCCAGCTAGTAACTGCTTCTCTCTCCATTGGTTCCAAGCTGAGGAGGGAAGGGGGAGCTATTCGTGGCCCCCTAAAAAACCATCAAGGCATAGGGAAGAAGCTGTCTTCTGCAGAGCAGCAGCCAGAAGCAAAGTCAAGTTAGAGGAAATCCTTTTTAACAACAGACGCCGGGGAAGCTGCACTGGATTTGTTAGAGAATGGGCACAAAAAGGTGAAACACGAGGGGTGACCCCTCTCTGCCTGCCCAATTCACATGAGCCCCACTTTTTACACTCTGAGATTTGAGATTTCTTCTCTTTTTATGTTTATTTAAAGTATGCACATTTCGGCCGGCGCCGTGGCTCAACAGGCTAATCCTCCGCCTTGCGGCGCCGGCACACCGGGTTCTAGTCCCGGTCGGGGCACCGATCCTGTCCCGGTTGCCCCTCTTCCAGGCCAGCTCTCTGCTGTGGCCAGGGAGTGCAGTGGAGGATGGCCCAAGTGCTTGGGCCCTGCACCTCATGGGAGACCAGGATAAGCACCTGGCTCCTGCCATCGGAACAGCGCGGTGAGCCGGCCGCAGCGCGCTACCGTGGCGGCCATTGGAGGGTGAACCAACGGCAAAAGGAAGACCTTTCTCTCTGTCTCTCTCTCACTGTCCACTCTGCCTGTCAAAAAAAAAAAAAAAAAAAAAGGTATGCACATTTCATGTATTTCATACATACAGATTTAGGAACACAGTGACACTTCCCAGTCTACCCTCCTCCCCACCCCCACTCCCACCCTTCCTCCTCCTTCCTCTCTTATCCCCTCTCATAATTCTTACAATGATCTACTTTCAGTTTACTTTACACTCATAAGATTAACCCTACACTAAATAAAGAGTTCAACAAATAGAAGAAAAGAACCACTGTTCTTCAACAGTAGACAAGGGCTGTAGACAATCATCAAAGCTCAAAACGTCAATTATGTTTGGTACTCTCTTAGTTACGAGAGATCAGGGAAAACATGCGGTATTTGTCTTTTTGGGACTGGCTTATTTCACTAAGTATAATGGTTTCCAGTTGCATCCATTTGGTGCAAAAGACAGGATTTCATACTTCCTTACAGCTGAGTAATATTCCACAGTGTATAAAATTTTTTATTCAGTCACCTGTTGATGGACATCTACAATGATTCTGTATCTAGTTATTGTGAATTGAGCTGCAGTAAATGTGGGGGTACACATAACTCTTTCCTATGCTGACTTCATTTCCCTTGGGTAAATTCCCAGGAGTGGGATGGCTGGCTCATATGGTAGGTCTATATTCAGCTTTCTGAGGAATCTCCAAACTGTCTTCCACAGTGGCTACACCCAATCACATTCCCACCAACAGTGGATTAGGGTATCTTTTTCCTCACATCCTCACCAGCATTTGTTGTTGTTGATTTCTGTTGATCAGAGAGCCCCTCTAACTGGGGTGAGGTGAAACCACATTTGATTTGCATTTCCATGATGGCTACTGATCCTGAGCACTTTTTCATGGGTCTGCTGGTCATCTGAATTTCCTCTTTTGAAAAATTCATCCAAGCAGAGTTCTATGTCCAAAAATAGCCTGAAGAGTCTGAATTTTAGGTACCCTCTGGCCTAAGGGATCTTTGAGCTTATCTAAGAAATCCAAAATTCCATTTTGCTGATGCTCTGCCAGCCACAGTGGCCTCTGACAAAGATCCACGGGCCCTGGGATGCACAGAAAAGCCTGGTGGCCAACTGCTCAGTCAGCGAAGGCCTTCTCGGGGTGCAGAGGTGCGCGTGGGCTGCCTTAGCTGCACAGGCAGTGGTGTTCAGCCTGAGTGGGCAGAGCATGCATGGCTCGCCTCAAGGGGTGGCATGTGCTAGGCCAGACCTAGAGTTGAGAGCGCTGCAGGCGTGAAAGACAGAACGGGGCATGTGGCATAAGGAACTGAGAGAAGACAGTTGGGAAGCTGTCACAGTACCTTAGGGACCCAGGGCTGCTCTAACAAATTGCTACCACCTTGGGAATGATAGAAATTTCTTCTCCCTGGGGTGGGCATTTAGCCTAGCAGTTAAGATGCCCAAATTCCACATCAGAGTACCGGATTCTCAGCTCTGGCTCTTGACCCCAGCATCCTACTAATGCAGACTGGGAAGCAGTGGCAATTGTCCTAGTCATTGGGTTCCTGCCACCCACTTGGGAGACTTGGATTGTGTCCCCATTCCCAGCTTTGACCCAGCCATTGCAGAGAGCTAGTCTCATAATCTCTCTCTCTCTCCATCTCCCTCTGTTCCTCCCCACACCCCAAATTAAAACAAGAGGGCAAGCACTGGGTGTAACAGTTAAGACACACTTGGGGGGCCGGTGCTATGGTGTAGTGACTGGAGCTGCAGTCTGTGGTGCCAGAATCCCATATGGGCACTGGTTCGAGTCCTGGCTGCTCTACTTCCTATCCAGCTCTCTGCTGTGGCCTGGGAAAGCAGTGGAGGATGCTCCAAATCCTTGGGCCCCTGCATCCACATGAGACCCAAAGGAGGCTCCTGGCTCCTGGCTTCAGATCAGATTGGCCCAGCCCCGGCCGTTGTGGCTGTTTGGGGAATACACCAGCGGATGGAAGACTTCTGTCTCTCTCTCTCTGCCTCTGTATAGCTTTGCCTTTCAAATAAATAAATCTTTGAAGAAAGAAGGAATGAAAAAACAGGCACACTGGGACACTCACATCCAGAGTGCCTGGATTTGAGTCCCAGCTCTTTGTGCTCCCAGCCTCCTGCTAATGCACACCCTGGGGAGGCCACAGATGATGACTCAAGTAGTGGGTCCCTGCCACCCACGTAAGAGAACAAGGTTGAGCTCCCAGCTTTGGCATGGGCAGGCATATGGAGAATGAACCAGTTGACAGGAGATTCTCTGTCTCTCAAAATAATTTTCGAAAAAAAAAAACATATTCTTGGCGAGTTATGGAGGCCAGAAGTCTGAGAGCATGGTGTTGGCAGGACCACACTTCTGCTAGGGAAGATTCTGCTTCTTGCCACACCTGCTGCTGGTGGCTCCAGGCATTCCTTGGCTTGCAGCCACATCCCTCCAATCCCTGCCTGTCTTCACATCACCGTCTCCTCTGTGTGTCAGATCTCCCCTGTGTCTTTCACAGGACACCAGTCACTAGATTCAAGACCCACCTGGAAAACGCAGCGTGACCTCTTCACCTCGAGATTCTTTTTTATTTATTTATTTATTTATTTATTTTAATTTTTTGACAGGCAGAGTGGACAGTGAGAGAGAGAGACAGAGAGAAAGGTCTTCCTTTGCCGTTGGTTCACCCTCCAATGGCCGCCGCGGTTGGCGCGCTGCGACTGGCGCACCGCGCTGATCCGATGGCAGGAGCCAGGTGCTTCTCCTGGTCTCCCAGGCGGGTGCAGGGCCCAAGCACTTGGGCCATCCTCCGCTGCACTCCCTGGCCACAGCAGAGAGCTGGCCTGGAAGAGGGGCAACTGGGACAGAATCCGGTGCCCCGACCGGGACTAGAACCCGGTGTGCCGGCGCCGCAAGGCGGAGGATTAGCCTAGTGAGCCGCGGCGCCAGCCCCTCGAGATTCTTAACTACATCTCTGAAGACCTTTTTCTTCCAAATAAAGGCACATTCATAGGTTCTTGGAATCAGGACACGTACATATCTTTTTGGTGCCCCTCCCCTATTCAACTCATGACAGAGGCATATTAGAATCTTAAGGAATATGTACATAAGGAAATAATTTTTAACTTTTTTTTTTTTTTTTTGTGACAGGCAGAGTTAGACAGTGAGAGAGACAGGGAGAAAGTCTTTCTTTTCTGTTGGTTCACCTCCCAAATGGTCACTACGGCCGGTGTGCTGCAGCCGGCGCACTGTGCCGATCCGAAGCCAGGAGCCAGGTGATTCCTCCTGGTCTCCTATGCGGGTGCAGGGCCCAAGCACTTGGGCCATCCTCCACTGTGCTCCCGGGCCACAGCAGAGAGCTGGACTGAAAGAGGAGCAACCGGGACAGAATCCAGCGCCCCAAGGGGGACTAGAACCCAGGGAGCCAGCGCCACAGGTGGAGGATTGGCCAAGTGAGCCTCGGTGCACTTTTTAAAGCAGAATTCACCTGCTTTGCTGACAGTCTTGTATTGCACTTGATGAATAACTGATAAGCCTTTCTAAGGTGGGTGGGGCTGATGAACTGCAAGGCATTGGTTTTGCCGAGTATGAAGGTTTGGGACCAGAGGAAAATCAACAAAGATATTAGAAGGGACAGGAAGGCGGGCATCTGGCACGGTGGTTGGAAGTCACAGCCACTTAGGACTCCCACATCCTCCACCAGCATGCCTGGTTTGAGTCCCGGCTCCTCCACTTCAGATCCTGCTTCCTGCAATGTGCATCCTGGGAGGCAGCAGATGATGGCTCAAGGACTTTGGCCCCTGTCACCCCTGGGGAAGACCCGAATGGCGTTTCAGGCTCCTAGCTTTGGCCACATCCAGCCCTGATTGCTGCAGGCATTTGGAGAGTGAAGCAATGGGTAGGAGATCTTTCTCTGTCTGCCTCTCAAATAAAATAAATTTTTAAAAATTTTTAAAAAGAAAACTGGAGGTGGGAGGGAAGTTATGGGGGGGGGAAGCCATTGTAATCCATAAGCTGTACACTGGAAATTTATATTCATTAAATAAAAGTTAAAAAAAAAAAAAAAAGAAAAGAAAACTGGAAAGACCCCATGGGGAAGTTTGGAAAGGGAACCCAGCTGACAGCTAAAGAGAATTTAGGTTATGAAATGTATTCATTCCTAAAGAAATATTTATCTCAAAAAGCCTATGCATGCCCAGGTTTGTGGCAGGTACTAGCGGTGACAGGTGGTGGGTTGAACCTGACAGAGACGGTACATGCTCTCAGTATGGGGAGTCACTTTCCCTCTGATGTTCAGCGTCAACTCTCGCTACTTGCTCCCTCTAAAATCTGTAGCAAAATATACATTGCTTGCTATGGACTGGTAGATAAGCTAGAGGCAGGAGACAGGAGGGAACACAGCCTTGTTCCCGGGTTGCGATGAACCAACGTCAGAGCCCCCTCGCAGGAGGCCAAACATGTGACTTTTCTGCTCTGGGAGGCCAGCTGGCACCCCGTATCCACTTCTTCCTTCTTGTATGAGTCGTCATAAAGCGAATTTCAAATTCATAATGACATTGTCAATCAAATGTGCTTCCCTAATTCCTATCCATAGGAGAGGCACAAGAGCCAAGCTGGAGCAATGAGAATTGGGGGCCAAATCCTAAAGGGAGAGACACAAGAATAAAATCAAAGGTTGAGCTGGTTTAGACTTGCAAGAGATGTGATGAGACCAATGCCTGCTCCACGGATCCCTTTCCACGCAGGGTTTCTCAGCAGGACCTTGGAATCTGTGAGCTAGTCTGGAGCCTTCCAATGAATTTCCTTTTTGCTTAACTTAGCCAGAGCCCTCTTTGGGTGCCTACAAAGAGCCCTACCTGGGGCCGGCACTGTGGCATAGCGGGTAAAGCCTCCGCCTGCAGTGCTGGCATCCCATATGGGCGCCAGTTTGTGTCCCCATTGCTCCACTTCCAACTCTCTGCTACGGCCTGGAAAAGCAGTAGAAGATGGCCCAGGTCCTTGGTCCCCTGCACCCGGAAGAAGCTTCTGGCTCCTAGCTTTGGATTGGCTCAGCTCCGGCCATTGTGACCATTTGGGGAGTGAACCAGCAGATCAAAGACCTCTCTCTCTGCCTCTGCCTCTCTGTAACTCTGCCTTTCAAATAAATAAATCTTTAAAAATAAATAAATAAATAAATAGAGTCCTACCCAGTGCATATGATGTTGCAAAGTCCCAATCCTTCCTCTCCAGTACAGGGTCCAGGCACCTCCAAGAAAGAGCCTCTGGTCTAGAGGTGGTGAGGGCTGGCTTGGGGACAGATGTGCCTTGCATGCTTAGAGCCAGGTTTACTACTTCTATCACAAGACAGTTATGACCCAATCCAAAGGCTGCCTTCAGTTAACACTGTATCAGCACCAGCCCTCAGAAAGAGGCCAACACAGAGAGAGAGAGAGAGATCAGATTCTTCTGGGTCAGGGGATGGGTTCAAATGATAGAGGGAGCTTAGCAAACATTTCCTAAGGGATCCGTAGGCCCTGCACTCCCTGTGGGTCTCCCTGGTCCCATCGACACAGCAGGGGTCTCTCCTCTCTGAGCAAAGGTCGAACAGTGATGTCCAATGGAAAGCCCTTTACCTAAACCCTCCTCTTCCTCATTAAGCCCCAGGGATTCTCTCTCAAGGAGGTCACACCAACCAGCCCCTCAATCCCACCGCCTTGGTTTGGGCTGACCTTTGCCTGCAACCCACAGCCAGCAACCAACACTGAACTTGGCCATCTTGTCTTCAGCTTCTCCCCTCCCCAGGCCTCACCCCTTGCCCCCATACTGCTGCCAGACCGAATGCAAAAAAGTTCCAACGGTTCCTCATTGCCCGGACTGACGTTCAAACTACATTCCAAAATTAAGCCACCATCTACCTGTCCAACCACTTCCTAGTTGTATTTTGCACATGTATTTTTCTTCCCGAAACTCCCCTGCCTGTGCTGCTGTTCTTGCTGTTTGCTCTACCGAGAACGAAGAGCCTTCCCCTGTCTCAAGCCTATCACTCTTTCCAAATCCCCTGTCCAGGACTATTTTTAACTTATTTCTGCTCTGGCAGTCTGCCAAGCTGAATTAACTCCTCGTGTTCACCTCATCAAATATGTCCTTTACAATAAGCTGTCACCCTGAAGACATGAAGAGCATGTCCTATGTGCAGCTGCTTTGGCTCCCAGGACTGAAAAGACCCAGGGATCTTAACTCAGTTAGGCTGGCACCCTCCAGCTGCTAGATCTTAACCAAGTGACTTAATCTCTCTGAGTGTTAAAGATCCCTTATCTGGAAGTGGGCATTTGGTGCAGGGGTTAAATTGCCCCTTGGGACACCCACATCGCATATTGGGAGTGTTGGGCTCAAACCCCAGCTACTCTGCTTTAAATCCAGCTTCCTGCTCCCACGCACCCTGGGAGGCAGCAGAAGATGGCTCCAAGTACTTGGATCCCTGTCACCCTCACTGAGATCCTGACTGAGTGCTAAGTTCCTGGCTTCCACCTGGCCCAGTTCTGGCTGTTGCAGACACGTGGGCAGTGAAGCAGAGGATCTTTCTCCATCTGTCTCTGTTTCAATAAAATGAAAATAAATTTTAAAGATTCTGAAAAGGGGGGATGATACTATTATAGCTCACAAGTCAGTTTATCCAGCTGATAATCATTGGGAACTTTAAAAACATGTAGGACGGGAATGGTACAATCCCAAGTGAGGCCTGTGTATATTGCAAAACCACAGACTGGAAGCTTAAATTATCCTGAGTACCTTTCGCACTAATGCTCAACCGGCAGGTGGGAGCACACCTGCATACAGAGCACTAACATGACAGGACTGATGTGAAAACAAAATAGAGTCGATGAGCAGTAAGAGCACCCCGTGCTTAACCCACACACACCATCAATCACAGGACAGGGGATTCCCATCCTGCCTCACCCCGATTCCAAGTCACCAGAGCCACTCTGGGAAGAAACTGCCCAAAAAGATACTAACAGCAAAAAGCCCAGGAGGAGGGCTGCCACTGTGGCGTAGCAGGTTAAGCCTCTGCCTGCGATGCTGGCAACCTATAAGGGTGATGGTTCACGATCCAGCTGTTCCACTTTCCGTCCAGCTTCCTGTTAAAGAGCCTGGGAAAGCAGCAGAGGATGGCCCAAATGCTTGGGCCCCTGCACCCAGGTGGCAGACCAGGAAGACGCCGCAGGCTCCTCGCTTCGGCCCGGACCAGCCCTGGCCATTGCAGCCATTTGGTGAGTGAACCAGCAGATGCATAATTCATCTCTTTCTTTCTCTTCCTCCTCCTCTGTCGGTAACTCTGCCTTTCAAATAAATTTTTAAAAAAATTTTTTTTTAATTTTTTTTAAAAAGGCCAGAAGAGGGGTAACTTGTTCCAAAGGTAAAACTTTATTATTCAAGGTATTAAATTACTGCTGAAAATATAAAGAAGGAAGGGACCTCAGAAATAGAGCTGGCGATGAACAAAGACTTCGGCAACTGCACCACTGCCCACCCCCGGTCAAGTCATTCAAAAGGTAGCTCAGAACACAGTGCTGCAAGCGGACTCTTTCCATTCCTTTGCTCCAGTGTTGCCCCAGTAACAGACAGGGGTGCAGCGCCCCGTCCTTCTCATTGCTCTGTTTTAGGATAAATCTTTAACAAGGTCTGGGGTGGGCCTGCATGGTTCATCCCTGAGGAAAACAGGCTCAGATGTCATGGCATCTGCTTTTCAGTCCCTGTGGGTCCTGCGTGAAAAAGGGATTAAGCTAATTCTAGAGTTCCAGAACTCAGATCCGTGGGTAGACATTACAGTAATGCCCATAAATACACAGTGTATACATGTAATTAAACATCACATGGTACTGTATAAATACGCACATTCTTTACATCTGCTGAAATTTGTTAAATCAAAAATGTCTACAAAAGCAATGCCATCAAGCATACTACAAACAAGAAGAACTTGAACACAAAGTTCAGACCCATCCTCCTTCATTAAAATAAAAATCCAGGCCAGAGCCGCGGCTCACTAGGCTAATCCTCTGCCTGCGGCACCAGCACCCCAGGTTCTAGTCCTGGTTGCTCCTCTTCCAGTCCAGCTCTCTGCTGTGGCCCACGAAGGCAGTGGGCAAGTGCTTGGGCCCTGCACCCAAATGGGAGACCAGGAGGAACCACCTGGCTCCTGGCTTCAGATCGGTGCAGTGTGCCAGCCGTGGCAGCCATTGGGGGGGTGAACCAACGGAAGGAAGACCTTTCTCTCTGTCTCTCTCTTTCTCACTAACTCTGCCTGTCAAAAAATAAAAATAAAAATCCAGGGGGCCGGTGCTGTGGCATAGCAGGTAAGGCAGCCACCTGCAGTGCCGGCATCTCCTATAGGTGCCAGTTCGAGTCCCAGCTGCTCTGCTTCAGATCCAGCTCTCTGCTATGGCCTGGGAACACAGCAGAAAATGACCCAAGTCCTAGGGCTCCTGCACCCCTCCTGCACTCCTGTGTGAGACCTGGAAGAAGCTCCTGGCTTCTGGCTTTGGATCGGCCCAGCTCTGGCCATTGCAGCCATTTGGGGAATGAACCAGCGGATGGAAGACCTCTCTCTCTCTGCCTCTCTGTAACTCTGCCTTTCAAATAAATAAATCAATCTGTTAAAAAAAAAAAAAAAAATGAAAATCCAGGACTTCTGCTCCAGGAATTAATCCAGATTTTCTCCAACATGTAAACAAAGCCACATACTCAGAGTTGGACAGTGCCGCTCCAAGAGATAAAGCAATACTGGGTACTTCCCAAATGCTCAGCAAGAGACAGTCAGCTGCGTAGGTTACGTCCTGTCTAAAAGACGAGAGAACAGGATGTGGAAACAGTTTTAAGCTGTACATTTTAATTTACAACTTTTTACTAACAAAAGGATTACTTACAAATAGGGAAGTCCTCTACACAAAGTAAGGATTTTCTTCTTTCAGTTTATAAGGAGGATCCGCTGTCACAACTTGTGCTTGCCAACTCAAAAAACAGCTCGTTTGGGTACAATTACACCAGAGAGACAGGTAATCCAGACAAGAGCAATAAAAATATCACTTCCTAAGCACGTTTAAGAGGCAGAATTCAGTGAACATTCTGGCCTTGAACTGAAGAGTTCTGAACACTTGTAAACCTTTAGAAACACGACTGCTCTAGGGCAGGTGCCCTCCTCAGAGCGCAGACAAGACTCCAGCTCGCCGTTCCGATCTTCACACTCACACACAGTACCCACTGCTGGACACTGAGGACACACGCAACCTAAGAGCAACAACAGCTTCTGAAAGGAATTTTACAAGGAAATTTTATTGTGGCCACAGGTCAACAGCAGAACATATGACAATGAAGGTCAAGACGCCACCCCCACCCCCACCCACTACTGTATCACGGAAATTAAATCTGGAGAGGTACGCACAAACAAACTTTACTAAAAGCGCGAAGCTCTCTTCCAGCTCCCACTTCCTGGTGTGACAGCCATCACCACTTCGGTGGGGAGAGGAATAGTCCCACAGAGTGGGCGTATCCTGAAAGAAGCCGGTCCAAATGTTCAAAGCCTTTTTGTTGACTCAAAGCATGGCAGCCACTCAGCACCGCTCCCAGCAGTCTGCTTGCAGAGTAAAAACTCAAAATCAAATAACTGTGAAACACTGTAGCCTTCAAAAAAAAAAACTTTATTTGGTGAGGAGCCAAGCTCTGATGGAAACAGCCCACCTATGAAAAGGAGTTGGGGGTATTGAAGCTGGTCTGATTCACAGAGCTTGTACATTCAAGACTCAAACAATAAAGACCCTCAAATACAAATCATTCTACTAAAGCCATCGCAACCTCAAATTATGTAATGATTCACTTAAATGTGCTTACATTAGCTTTAAAAAACTATTCACATACAGAAAGAGCCACACCTTCCTCACAACAAATTGCAACACTTGACTAAAAAGGGGTAAGGGAGGCTTAAAAAAAAAAAAAAAAAAAAAAAAGACTATTTATTTAAATAGGGTCTGAGGCTCTCCCAGCTTCTCAGTGAAAATATACCCAGAAGAATGAAATGGAATCAATGTCCAGGAGCCCCTCCAAGGGAGCACTCCCTGCAGCCAATGTGACTGGGAGCCTCCCAACACAACCCAACTACCCTGGGGACACAAAGCCAGGATGCCCCGTACAGGAAATGCAAAGGGATCACCATCCACCACGGCTTAACCTCGCCCTGTGTTAGATATAGATCCACTACAGTTCTGAACACGTCACCTGGGGCAATGCCGTGCGACAACCCTTACACCTCCTTAATAGGATCTGTGGCCCTCACCGACTCAGAGGTGTTTCAGTCAAACACCTGAAGAGGTGGAAAAACGGTCGCAACTGCTCCCAGTTCGAAGCAATTCCAAAAGCTGAGGAAGCTCTTCAGCCACTGTTTCAGTCTTCTCTATTGTTACAGCTCTGCCGCCCAAGCAGGGGAGGAACGTGTGAACGGGTTCTTTGTGATCAAGCCTTGGCCAAAGTCAATAAATAAGTGTGTCAAAGGCAGAACCATTTTATGGGCAACCTTCTCTAGCTGCAAAGTAGGGGGATTGGAAAAAGCAGGAGGGAGGCAAGTGTGCAAGGAGAAGATGAACATCCTTCTGACGAGGGTCTGGTTACCCAACCCCACATGCCCAGCTCAACGCTAAAAACCCATTATTCAGATGAAAAGGAAAGAAAAAGACACCAAAAAGAAAAAAAAATCAGTTTTGAAATTTGAACAGTTGATGTTTGCTCTTCATAGCATTAAAGACTTGAATGAGAATCATGAAACTTGAGGAACACTTGTATTTTTCTCCAGGATTTAAAAAATCTTGTCTCATACTGAAAGACTACATTCAGTGTGGGTCAGGTCCAACAGCATTAGCTAGAATTCGGTTGTTAAGTACACCCCACACCGGGAGGAACGTCATCCGATGGAGCAGCCGGCAGGCAGGCCGAGGGTCACTCCTTCACTGGTCTCCAAGTCGAAAACCCTGGCCCCAGTTGTGTCTCCCACCTCCACCATTCTGATCAGCGGCTCGCCTCATGCTAGCAGGGGGCACACCAAATCCTGACACCCCTCCTCTCCTGCTGGGCAGCCAGCGGTACCTGCAGCAGAGAGGGAAAAACAAGGACCGAGAAGAGAACAGAGTCACTTCCACAGTTAGGTGACCACCGAGCTCATCTCCCTCTCCCAGGGCGCCCATCACGCTGACGAAGGCCAGGGACGATGTCTTATTTAACTTGGTCTTTTCAGCACCCAGCTCAATGCCTGACCACAGATGGCACTTGCTTTTCATATTTCTTATGTTTATCAAGCTTTCAGTTAAATTCACACTCCAACATTTTCTTTTCTGATTATAAAAGTAATTCATGCAGAGCAAAAATATTACACCCACAAGCTCAACAACCAGAAAGAACGACTGATAGCATCTTCGTGTAGCTAAATATGGACCAAACTGGATCAAAGCATGTAAAATAAATTCCCTTTCCAAGGGCAGGTCCCCAGGCCGGCTGTGTGTCAGAGCACTGCCACAATGCTCTCAGCTGAGCCCACCAGGTAGGACTGGGGGAGAAAGCTTTATGGCTTGGAGGATTGGACAGGTCTTCAAGTTAACTCATAATCTGCCCTCCAACTGTATTCTTCCCCTGAATGGGTCACATGATTTCCCACCTTACAAAGTAACAAGAGTCACAGAACAGCTAAGAAAACTTAAACAAAGCTGCTGCTCTCAATAGTATTTCCCAACTATCATCCATTCTTGACCAACTATGTTACAAAACTGGCAGAGGCAGACCTAGTAGTTAAGATGCCACGTGAAACACCCACATCATATACTGGAGACTCTCAGAGGCTGGATCCCAGTTCTAATCCAGATTCCAACCTCCTGCTAATGCACACTCTGGAAGGCAGCATGTTATAGTTCAAGAACTTGGGTCTCTGCCACCCATGTGAAAGACCTGGATCGAGTTCTGGCTCCCAGGTTCAGTGTGGCCCAGCCCTGGCTGCTGTGGGCATTTGGAGAAATGAACCAGTGGATAGGAGTTTACACGCACATGTGTGCTCTCTCAGTTGAAAAACAAGATTTTTATAAAAACTGAAAATGTGCTTAAACCTATTCCTCTTATCAGATCCTAATGTTTAAGTTTTTTCTAGAAGACAGAGAGCATGATCTGAGACCTTGTAAACTTCTCTCCGCAGCTAGGGTAGTAAGCCATGACAGAGAACTGCCCACAGCACAGAGCCTGAAGAGCATTACCTTATATTAAAGCAGCCACTATGGGAACCTGTCATTCAATGAGAATTTACCTTACACCAGGCACAGCACGCTGACAAAGTCATCAGATCTTCAGAACCCTATGAGGAGGCACTACTGCTACAAGAAAGCTGAGGCCAGATCAGGTGAGGATCTTTACAAGCGACAGGATTCAAACTCAGGCAGCCTGGCTCAGGAGCCTGCACCCTGTGCTACCGACCACACTAGGCGCCTTCTGATGGGGATGGCCAGAAGGTATCACCTTGATACCTTCAAGTTCCTTCCCCCCCAAAAAAATGACCCTTCTAAAACAGAAAGCTAACTGTGCACAGAAAAGGATGTAACGGCTTTCCTTTACCTTAGAATTCTACAACTCAGCTCTTCCCTTGTAAACAAATAGAGCTTTATCATTAAATCAATGTATTTCCAGCACTGGCTTCTCTATATCCATGACACCTGGGACAGTAAGAGTCCTCCAAAGCACGTCAGAAGACAGAGCACTTAAAAATGCAACACCAGGCTGTCTTGCTTTGCTGCTTACTCTAAGACAATACGGAAGCCAGCTTCTCTGCTTAAGCAGACAGTGAAATTAAATGCAAGTAATTAGTATAAAAAGATGCCCAATTATACATAATCAACAAAAATGGATGGTAATTCCAAGGCAGTTATTGCTTTTGCAAGGAGCTCCATGTTGTCCTCTGATCTCTATGTAGAAAAGCTCACGCGGAAGACAGGCTCCACTGTGCCGCTGATGTTGCCACTGGAACCTCGCTTACTTTGTTGCCCGCAACTGAGAAATATCCGCCTGCAGTTAAGCCAGAAGATGGCCACTGAAAGAAAATAACTGTGGCTGGCCCCCAAAGCACCATGCTTTCTTTAACTGATGCACCTGCCACCCGACTTGATAACCTACATCAGGAACCCAAATCTGCTGTCACTACGCCCTTTGATAATCAGAAAGCAGATTGGCCATTTGTTTCTTTAGCCTGAAGGCAACTCAAGGCTCAGAAGAGAAGTTTCTTTTCTTCTCTTGGAGAAAGAGAAAAAAAATAACACATATATGACAACATTGTATTTTTCTGTACAGTTCACAATAAAAATGTCTTTCAAAAATATACGACTGATGAAGAAAAGGACAGAGGGGCGAGCAGTGGGGCTACTCGAGTCCTCCTGCCCTCACCGACCCCCTGGAACAAGGACAGCACTGCAAACATTAAAATGAGCACGATGTGAAAGGGTTTTACTTATTTATTTTTTTTAAGCTTTTAAACGCAAGCTATTACTGCATATTCCTGGGACAAGATTGGGCGTGACTGTCAGGCCGGCTGTGACACCCAGATGGCGATTCGCTGGGCCCTTCTTCCACAGCCTTTGCTACACTGACAGAACAGGCATGCCACTTACACGCCTCAGTGTGTGAGCGACTTCTCAGCCCGTCAAGATCCGGCCCCACAGCTTTCCTTACTGAGTGCCCACCGCTCTGCTCCCCACAGCACATCCTACCTCCCGCATCCCGAAAGACAGGGGCTGCCCCTGCAACTTATAACTTGCAGGCTGCAGCTTGGAGGTTTTAGTAACTTTCCCAACACCCAAACTGCTACATGAAGGGAGTGGCCCCGGTCTCCTCGCCTCAGTGAATCCCAAAACCATTGAGCACATCCAGAGGATCGAGCCTCCACAAACCTCAGGCTCTCATTCCTAACTCTGAACAGTCCTACCAGAGTTCCACTCTGTGATACTTAACATAAAAATGTCTGAAACTGCCAACCGACAAGCTACCTTCCTCCTTCCTCAGCCAAAACCATAGAGAGAACTGATGCCCCAAGAAAAGACACCCTGAGAGCCCGCCCATTCCCCAGCCCCATCCCAACACGGGGCTCAGGTACCCAACCCTGCCCAGCAGGGCTGATATGGTTCCTGCAACACCCGGATCTGGTGGGCGGCTCCCGGCTACAAGGGTACCCTGAAGGAGCCTGAGCCACAGCTTCAATTTCTGGTTTCCTGCGACTGTGTGACTAGGGGACAGCACTTGTCGGCTCACATTTCTCTGTAAGAAAGGAAGTAAATCCTACTCCTCGGGGAGCTCCTAGCACAATACAGAACACAGGCAGTAAAATGACTATTAAAAGAGAGAAAAGAACACTTACAAAAACTGAGGTGTGGATAGAAAATTTCTTCCTCCCAAGTCCATTGGGTATCTGAACATCAGGAAGAAATAAAGATGTCCAACAAGATTTCCAATTAGCTCATTGATTACCCTGTAAACAGAGAGAGGGATTAGGTTACAAATCGTCCAGCAATGAAGTGAGACGCACTAAGGTATATCTAACAGCACAAGCGAGAGGCCCCCAAAGCGGCCCATTTCCAGTCTCTGGAAGCAGGCCACAGCTCAACAATCAACCCTTCTGTCGTCAGAATGGCACGGGCATTCTGCAGCAGAGGGGAAAACAGTTCTGCTGAACCAACGAGGCTGCTGCTCCTCCAGGCCAGCAGACCCCTGACATCTCTTCCAAGGCCCAGTCCCTCCTCAGAATGTCGCTCTGCTACTGCTACTTCCTGCGTCAAGGGTTGGGGAAGACGCAAAGGACAGTTCTGAATGCTTTCAGTCATGAATGCTGTGTTTGTTACATGTGAGCAAACACAAAGGTTACCAGGACAGACGCAGGGAGTAAGAAGACAGACAATAAATGCCTGCTCTCCTATTCCTAGAGCCATTAGATACGTCTCTCTCGCCTCGTGTTAACTCTGAGGGTAGGAAGCTGGAGAGATCATGAAGGAGGGCTGACCTTCGCCCTCCAACCCCAAAATAAACACTGACTTTCTTCGGTTTTCCCACGGCTGACGAGGTTGCCTTAATATTTTACAGACCCACTGTTACTGCGACATAGCCTTCTTTGTCTCTACCTGCAACACGATTCCCATCGCGGCAAATCAACATCTACAGAGTTCCTGATTCTGCCCTTGCTCCGAACATGCTCTGCTCTCTACAGTCTGCCTGATTCATTCACGTCTCCCTATCAATATGCAGAAGACATTAGGATCACACTGAGCAAATGTGTCAGACATATGAACAACTAGTACTATTAAAATGCTGACAAGATTCGGTAGTGTAAGAAATGTGAGTTCTTAGAATAGTTGCATCTCGATAGTCTCTCTTCAAAATTCTGTCTGCATACATTAAAGGTTTCCCTAAGTCACAGTTCTAATTCCAGACCAACAGACTAGAAATTGGACCCTGCTTGGCCAAAACTTTTGTATTAGCAAATCAGTTACAAAACTACTCCCCATCAGAGAACCTGCCTTTTTATGACTGGAAATGTCTGAGCTAAAAAGGAGGTAGTAATTTTAGGCATAGCTCTTACAAGAGTCAACGCAGACACAAAGAAGGTCTATGCTTGCTTGATCTGGACAGTGAATCCAGAAACATTTCTTCAAATGAGCATATATAAAAGCATACCATATTGAACAACGAGCTAATAAAATTGCAACCATTCAATGTTAAGTATGCTTAGAGACCTGCAATTTAATCAATTACATCAAAATGACATTATTCCACACATACAATGCTCTAACATATCAATGCTGAGATCCTTTAAAGTTTTATAAAATTAAGGAAAGATTAGCATATTTTTTCCAAGGATTAGTTTCCAATTAAACAAATCTACTATCACTTACGAGCCTCCGATGATATAGTTGAATCCAAGGATAACCCAGGGTAAGTAACAGGCCTACAAAAGAGCATACACAAATGAGAACGGCCACACCTAAAGGAGGCACAGCCGCGACCGGGGCTGAAATGAGGAAAGGCTCTGCTGACAAGGGCTTTCCCGGAATCCTCTAGGAAGAACTGCAAAATTTCTCAGGTCAATCTAGCATCACTCTCACTGTACCTAAAATTTCTTTCTTAAAATTACACTTATTTTTGCATTTGTAACTACAGGGACAGGATCCTCTGCCCAGAGTTCAGACACAGTACATGGCCTGCTGAACTAACAGTAACAAGTATCTATGATGCTATTAAAACATGGCCCACAGTGCTCTGGCATAGTGGGCAAAGCTGCCACCTGCAGTGCCAGCATCCCATATAGGCACAGATTCGAGACCCGGCTGCTCCAGTTCATATCAAGCTCTCTGTTATGGCCTGGGAAAGCAGCAGAGATGATCCAAGTACTTGGGCCCCTGCACCCATGTGGGAGACCTGGAAGAACCTCCTGGCTCCTGGCTTCAAATCAGCCAGCTCCAGCCACTGCAGCCATTTGGGGAGTGAATCAGCAGATGGAAGACCTCTCTCTGCCGCTCTGTAATTCTGCCTTTCAAATAAATAAATAAATCTTAAAAAAAAGAAAGAAAGAAAAAGAAAACACCCATGGCCAAACCACACTAAAGACTCCAGTCAGCAAACTTATAAACTACAAACAGCCCAGCTTTTTAGGTTTTTCCTTCACATATCTTGAAAAATTATCTAGAATTTTTATTTCATTACATATTGACATCTTGAACTAATACTCTTCCAAATAAGCTTCCCAAGAAAATTCAACATTTGTGCCCCTTACCAAATTCAACACATCACACTAAGAACTAAGGGAGTTGTGAGGTACCGCATGAACAAGTGAAGAAAACAGTACACATACATAAGGCTAAGTATGGTACATATCACACAAAAAAGCACAAAGTCAAGACTAATTCCAAGCAGGAGACTCACGAAATCCATGCAGTATCAACTCAAATTTAAGAATGGATAGGCATCACATGAAGGAAACAATCAAAAACATGGTACAGGTGGAAAATCATGAGAGAAGGTACAAGTGGAAGAGGCCAATAAAAATCTTTTGAAATAGTGAGAGTATTAAAAACAGATTTTCAAAGACAAATTTCAACATGAGTATTTCTCTCTCTCTCTCTCTCTCTCTCTCTCTCTCACACACACACACACACACACACAAGATCACACAGGACACATGTCTGTGGGTCCTCAAGGAAAGGGGGTGTGGAAGTCATAACAGTTGGCAAGGGCCTCTGGGCCGGCTAAAATAAACAGCTGGGGCTGAAGGGGGAGAAGGGCTTGCCTATGGTATACTGCTCTGCAGTGACCTCTTCTGGACGAGTCAGAAAGTACATCTCTGGGCTGAAGAGAGGGATCTCTGCAATGACAAACGAAAAGGACGTCTTTCCAGCTCGGGTGAAGTACCTTAAATCGTGTTCCAAACCAAAATGATACAATCATGTCTCTATTCAGCTGGGCCCAAACATACAGTACTGACATGATCAGAGGAATCATCAGCAGCTGCAAAAGAAGTCAACACGGAAAATTAGGCCCCAAATGCACTGGAAAAGGCGTTTTGGCACAAGTCTCCCACGCTTTTTACCCCTCCCTTCCTCAATGTCCTCATAGGTACCCAAAAGCAAAGGCAGTTCAGTGATCAGAATCACAAACTGGGGAGCAGTCTGGCTTGGCAGTAAAGATGCCTGCCTCGCACACTGCAGTGCCTCGGTTTGATTCCTGGCGCCAGCTCCCACCAGCGCAGCCCCGGGGAGGCAGATCACACCTCAAGTATCGGGGTTCCTGCCACCACATGGAAGAACTGGAATGCATGCTGGGTGCCGACCTCCTCTTGGCTTTAGCCCGGACTAGCCCAGCCCAGCCCAGCTCCAGCCAGCCACTGCAGACATTTGGGGAATAAACCAGCAAATAAGATCTCTCTCTCTCTCTCTCTCTCCTCTCTGCCTCTCAAATAAATAAAAGTTTTTAAACAGAATTATAAGTTGATTCTATTATTTATCATACAATGAATGCTACAAAATCCTATCATAAAATATAACACAATTCCATTATTTTAGACAGATTCAGAAACACCTTGAAAAAGTAGGCCAAATCTTATCACATAATCTTGATTTTTGAAAATATAAACATATAATCATAGGAAATACTGGATAACATTATTTTCAATGTTAAACATATTAAAAATGCCAGAAAAGAGCAAGAAAAGCAATGACTTAGGTAACTCATGTAAAATCTTCAAAGCCTTAGCTGACTTTAAGATCTTTAAATGAAAACAGCTCTAATGGACCAGCACTGTGGCACAGTGCATTAAGCTGCCATCTGCTGTGCAGGCATCCCATATAGGTGCTAGTTTGAGTCCCAGCTGCTTCTCTTCTGATCCAGCTCCCTGCTAATGTTCCTGGAAAGCAGTGGGCGGCCCCTGCACCTATGTGAGAGACCTGGATGAAACTCCTGGCTCCTAGCTGCGGCCTGGCCCAGCCCCAGCTATTGCAGCCATTTGGGGAGTGAACCACTGGAGGAAAGTATCTCTCTCTCATGCTCTCTCTCTATAATCTGACTTCCAAATAAATAACATTATATAAATATAAATAAATGAAATGTATAAATAAAATTTTAAATATTTTATACTAAATAAAATAAAACAGCTATAAGTCTATCATTTCAAAATGCCACATAATTGATGCAATTTCAACTTCTGTTAAAAGCCATTAATAGTAAATTTGAAACCTATAAAAAGGCAAGTAGATAAAAGGACACTTACCTGCATATCCATTGCTAAGCCAGTGATCTTGGTTTGTAAAGTTAAAGATCAGACATGAAGCATCCTGTGCCCTCCCCTCACACCCCCACCCACTCTTCTCCAGCTCAGATTACCTAAATAGCCCAGAACACAAAGGCACTTCAGCATCTTCGCTATGAACATGCCACTGGGCTCTTGATGACATGGGCTGGTAGAACTCAGCAGCTTTGGCACGTGACTCAGCTGGGTCACCTGGCGCCCACTTCTCCTGTTCACGCCCATTTGTATGCATTAGCATCTGCTTCAAACGGAGGACGGGGATGCCCGTGCCCTCTGCAACAAATAACGATTCCATTCCCATGCAGGGATCTGCACATGGCTGAGGTCCAAAATAACTGCTTTCTGCCCTGAAAGGAAAGGAAAGGGTATCCAAAGTGCCACATTCTCTGGCTCTTGGCCAACTTTAAGTGGCAGCCAGGCCCAAAGGCAATTGTGAGCTTACCAACTCTGCCCAGGACTTGGGCCACCCAGTCCCCTGTGCTGCTCCCAGCATCTGCAAGAGCTGGCAGTTGGAGGCTGCTGGCAACTGTGGTGTACACACAGCAGAGACACGCTGTGTCCTTTTCCACAGCTGGGCACTTTAGAGAGAAACTGAATTGCTATTTAGGATCCCAAAAGGACAGCAATGAAGCCAGAAAAGGATGCTGGTTATAAATTAATTTTCTGATAAGGACCACAGATTTCAAAACCCATCTCATGGCAGAGAATTGCTTTGTGCCTTAGTCAACAGCTGCCACACATGAGAACACAGAGAACTGGGAACAGGAACAGGGAATGGTAATAAAACTCACCCAAATGTGGAAAAATCCCACAAAGGCCATGCGAGAAAATGTTATCACTCAAGGACTGTATGATTTACTACGGCTTTAAAACGGAACTTTAATTATTCCCAAGTGCAGTAAGTAAAGATGCAAATACTGTAATTTAAAATTTTTATAGAATACTGTCCATTTCCCCAAGCCTGGGGGGGGGGGGGGGACTGGCTTCTTTCTGGCCCAAAATAACAGTCTGAAGGATACCACGATGCAAATCCAGTTAAAGAGGAGCATGAACAAATAGTCTGCTGGCCTTCCATCAAAAGCTGCTGCAAACGAAAATAAGCCAAATGTCATGCTTCAGAATGTCAGAACAAAGTAGATCCATGTAGAGAGACACTTCGAAAAATTAGAGAACCGAAATGAGAATGTATCACTCCTCTCAAAAAACAAAAGATTAGTTTTTTAAAATATCTAAAGCATGTCCTTAACAAAAGCCCTGAATCAAAGTCACCTGAGCGTGGCTAACCCCAGTGACATGTTCTGACAGCCCCGGACTGCAGCAGACCCACAGGGAGGGCCGTCAAATTCACACCCACTCAAGTCTTCTACTCCAAACACCCGTGACTCCCCGGCCCCCAGTTTCCTTTAAAGGTTTCTGTGGCCTGACGGACACATCTGTGAGTACCTGGTTAAGTCCCCCCCACCCACTAGAGCATCCACTCTGCCTGCCACTGTGCCTCCTCCAGCATGGCTCTGCTGGAAGGTGTACACACACACACACACCCCTGCCCATCTCTGGGTTCACACACACACACACACACGGGCTCAGACTCAGACTCTGAGCTGACTCACTCCCTGTCTGCAGCACCTGGCCCTCTAGCAAGAGGTAAAGGACGTGGGAGAGAAGGCCCCGGCCTCTGACCTCACTCCTCACAAAGCTTCTGGGAGGGGAATGCAAAGACCTATGACCCTCTTCACAGATGAGGAAGTGAAGCTACATGAGCAAGTCACACGTCCGGCTAGAAGCAGAGTAAAGTCTAACTGCCACTTGAGTGCTCTTGCCACTGTAGCCAATAGCAGGCTACAGTCTCACTTCTGGGCAGAACAATCAACAGCAGCCCAGCTTGGGAAAAAAAAAAAAAAGAGAACCTAAATGAAAGATCTCTGTGAGTGAGATCCCAGTAGAAAGAACAGGGCCATCAAAGAAGGAGGTACCTTTCTCTGAAGGGAGAAGAGAACTTTCACTTTGACTATGACCTTGTCTAAATAAGATCAAAATCGGCGAACCCTAAAGGCTTCCATAGCCTTGGCAACTCATGACTAGAGCCTAGGGAGATTACTGACGCCATAAACAAGAGTGTCAATTTGTTAAGTCAACAACAGGAGTCACTGTGCACTTACTCCTCATGTAGGATCTCTGTCCTTAATGTGTTGTACATTGTGATTTAATGCTATAACTAGTACTCAAACAGTATTTTACACTTTGTGTTCTGTGTGGGTGCAAACTGTTGAAATCTCTACTTAATATATACTAAATTGATCTGTATATAATGATAATTGAAAATGAATCTTGATGTGAATGGAATGGGAGAGGGAGCAGGAGAGGGGAGGGTTGCGAGCGGGAGGGAAATTATGGGGGGGACCCATTGTAATCCATAAGCTGTACTTTGGAAATTTGTATTTGCTAAATAAAAGTTAAAAAAAAAAAAAAAAAACACAGCAGCCCAGCTCTCCAAAGATGACTCCCAATGCCTTCAGCTGAGAGAGGTTAAAAGATAGATAAAGAAACCAAAAAACTGGAAGGCCATTCTAGCTCAAAAATTCACCTTTCTTGTCACAAAGGAGGATGTATAAATCTGCATGGAAATTCTCTATAGATACGTGTGATTAATATGTCACAAAAATTATGAAGTAAACCACATTGCTTTTTTTTTTTTTTTTTTTTTACAAGCAGAGTGGACAGTGAGAGAGAGAGACAGAGAGAAAGGTCTTCCTTTTGCCGTTGGTTCACCTTCCAATGGCCGCCGCGGCGCACCGCGCTGATCCGATGGCAGGAGCCAGGTGTTTCTCCTGGTCTCCCATGGGGTGCAGGACCCAAGCACTTGGGCCATCCTCCACTGCACTCCCTGGCCACAGCAGAGAGCTGGCCTGGAAGAGGGGCAACTGGGACAGAATCCGGCGCCCCGACCGGGACTAGAACCCGGTGTGCCGGCGCCGCAAGGCGGAGGATTAGCCTAGTGAGCCACGGCGCCGGCCTCACATTGCTGTTTTATAACTTTTTTTGTAATTTCTAAAAAATCTCACATTCTGAAAAGGTTTTCTTCTCTCAGTGTGAAGTTGGGTGTCAGATTGCCACGACTATTATCTCTGTGAAATATTCATCTTTAAACATTGTTACAACAATCTCTTGTTCACCTATAGTAAACTAATTTTATGGGACACAGAATTTCTTACTGTATAAAGAATACACAGGGCATTCCTTCTATCAGATTATCAAGTTGGCCAACTAAATTATCCCAGTTCTCTTTAAAACAAATCTTGGGAGGCCAGCCCTGTGATGTTGCCAGTACAGCTGCTGCCTATGGTGCCAGCACCCCATTTGGGTGCCAGTTTGTGTCCCAGTTGTTCCACTTCTGATCCAACTCCCTGCTAATGCATCTGGGAAAGCAGCAGAAGATGTCCCAAGTCTTTGTGTCCCTGTATGCATGTGGGAGATCCCGAAAAAGCTCCTGGCTCCTGGCTTCAGATCAGCCCAGCTAGGGCCACTGCAGTCATCTGGGGAGTGAACCAGTGGATGAAAACATTCTCTCTCTCTAACTCTGCCTTTCAATAAATATTTTAAAAATCATAGAAAAAGAGAAACTTAACCATGTATTTACCTTATAAGAAGGAAAGACCTATTATCCGTCTGATTCATGTAAAGAGGATGTTGCAAAGAACTTACTTTATAAATCTTAAAGGAAACGCAATTAAAGGTATTTATCTTAGCCATTCCTCCTGAACACTTATGTCTTAGCAAGTGATCAATAGGATGGTTTCAGGGCCTAATTGTTGGTAAATGATTGAGGCACAGGTAACGATGTCAATATGCACTGTTTACCCACAGGTTATTTGAAATAGAAGTAATCATCTATACTATCTGGCTTGAAAAAGCCTTTGACAAAAAGCACTTGTAAATTTTCTGTTTCAAGAAAGCAGTTATGTTTCTATAAATTATGTAAATAAGTTATTTTATACCAAAAAAATTTAAAAATACCTTCCCTCTACTCCTCACCTCATCAGTTACATGATAGAGTCAGTTAACAAAAATCTTTGGGGTGGGCATTTGGCCCAATGGTTAAGACACTGCTCGAGGGGCCGGCGCTGTGGCTCACTTGGTTAATCCTCTGCCTACGGCGCCGGCATCCCATGTGGGCACCAGGTTCTAGTCCCGGTTGCTCCTTTTCCAGTCCAGCTCTCTGCTGTGGCCCAGGAGTGCAGTGGAGGATGGCCCAAGTGTTTGGGCCCTTGCACCCGCATGGGAGACCAGGAGGAAGCACCTAGCTCCTGGCTTTGGATTGGTGTAGCTCCGGCCATAGCGGCAATGTGGGGGGGGGGGGGGGTGAACCAACGGAAAGAAGACTTTTCTTTCTCTCTCTCTCTCTAACTCTGTCAAATAAATAAATAAATAAAGACACTGCTCGAGACATCTGAATGCCATATTGGAGTACCTGAGCTCCAGTCCCAGCTCCACTTCTGATTCTAGTTTCCTGCTAATGTGTACCCTGGGAAGCAACAAGTGAAGGCGTAAGTAGCTGAGTCCCTGTCAGCCATGGAGAGAGCTGGATAGAGTTCTGGGCTCCTGGTTTGGCTCTGGCCTAGCCCCAGCAAACACTTACAGTGAATCAGCAGATGGAAGACTTCTCTCTCTCTCTCTCACACACACACACACACTTACAGTGAATCAGCAGATGGAAGACATCTCTCTCTCTCACACTTACAGTGAATCAGCAGATGGAAGACATCTCTCTCTCTCTCTCTCCTCTCTCTCTTACACACACACACACACACACGTATATGCATATATATAAAATCTTAAATACAATGAAAATTCAAAAAATATTTTTAATCCTACCAACTGTCAGAAAGGCAGAAAGATATACATGTATGTAAACAAAAACAGGTTTCCAGAAAAATCTCTCCTACTCTCCTTTATTCTCTCTCATTGCCTCAAAGGCACATTTCAGCCAGCGTTAAGGATGCTTAATGCCAGAGGGTCACTATGATGAATCACAGCTAAAAAGCTAACAAAACTTCCAAATTTTAATAATAGTTGTGCTTTTGATGTGGTTTTGTCCTTGTGATTTCTAAGGATTCCTTGGATGAAGTACTTAAAATATTGTAATCACATAAACTACAGCACTATAATATTTGGCATGCTTGCAACTAGTAATTTACAAATTAACTTTCTCAAATTTCAGTCTTCCAGTTCAAATCAGAAACTTCAAAAATACGCCAGTACAGCTATACACTTAACAACTTAGGAGCCAGCACTGTGGTAGAGTAAGTTAAGTCTCTGCCTGAGGTGCCAGCATCCCATATGGGTGCCAGTTTGTGTTTCGGCCACTCCTCTTCCAATCCAGCTCTCTGCCCATGGCCAGGGAAAGAAGTGGAAGATGGCCGAAGTGCTTGGGCTCTTGCACCCGCATGGGAGACCCAGAAGAAGCTCCTGGCTTCAGATCGGCCAAGCTCCAGCCATTGCAGCCATTTGGAGTGTGAACCAGCAGATGGAAGACCTCTCTCTGTCTGTAACTCTGCCTTTCAAATAAATAAATTAATTAATTAAAAAAAAAAAATTTGCCAGGCAGGAGAACATGCAGATGCAAACATTTTGTCAAAATATTAACTTGAAGCTGTATTGTGGAAAGAAACAGGGAATCAAACAGCTATGTGACCTTTGGGACATGTCACCACACTCCACACAGTTTTCTTGTCTGTGATATAAGAAGATTAAATATGAGAACTGTTTTGTAGAATGATCTCAAAAGTTCCTCTCTACACTAATGTTCAGACTGTTATCATAACAGCCAAAAAGCGAAAACAAGTCAGATGTTCCCCAGCTGATGAATGGATAAACAAAATGTGTTTTCACTGATATGATCTGACAATAAAAAGGAATAAAATAGTAACACACATTACATGTGAGAATACAGTCCAGCCCTTTACCCAGCATTTTCATGGGCCTGGAGATGACTCAAGAGTCTCTGGAGGATGTGCACAGGGTATATGCAAGTACCACACAGTTTTATGTAAGGGGCCTGAGCATCCGCCGATTTCAGGATCTGTGGGGATCATGAAACCAATCTATCATGAATACTGAGGATGACTGTCACTCTCATACTTAACCTTCTCATTGCACAGAAAAAAAAAAAAAAACAGTGGTCATTGGTGACATGGCCCAAAGGCCACAAAGCTATCCAAGATAACACGGCACATGAAGAACCTTAAATACCACGTGTCCAGAAGAGGCAAATGTAGAAACATAAAGCACATTGGTGGTTTCCGAAGGACTGAGAGGGAGAAGGGGATTGAGTGGAAATGGGAACATCTGCTAATGGGTACGGGGTTTCTTTCTGGGGTAACAGTATGTTATTAAATTGATTGTGATAATGATGGATCAACTCTGAATAAACCAAGAACTCACTGAAGGGTCTACTTTACATGGGTGAACTGCATGGTATGAGCATGACAGTCACGCGAAGCGTCCACAGGGGACTGGTTTCAGGATCCCTAGCCACCAGAATCTGCATATGCTCAAGTTCCTTAGATAAAATGGTGCAGTGCTGGCATATAACCCCACACATATCCCCCAGGATACTGAAAATCATCTCCAGATTACTTATACTACCTAAGACCACGAAAATGCTATGTAAAAAGCTGTTATACTCTGTTGCTTAAGGGATAACAGCAACAGGAAAAGTCAGAACATGTTCACTACAGACACCACTTTTCCCTGATATTAACCTTCAGTGGGTGGCTGCAGAATCCACACATATGGAGGCCTGACTGTGTCTCCATAAAGTTGCCAAAAGAAATACTTCTCAGCTGGAACACTTATGTTATTGGGGAGTAGAAAATGAGGGGGCAACTCCTAAAAATCAAAGAAAACAAAAGAGACCAGTGGTCCCTCAACTCTACAAATCAGCCTTAAGTATTATTCAGGGAGAATAATATCACAAATTAATTGTATTACCTGACTAGGTAAGAGGGGTGGGTAAATGGGTTCAAGCACCTTAAGTAAGCAAAAAAGGATCTTTAAAAATAAGAAGTATGGGCCAACGCCGTGAGGGTAGTGAGTAAAGCCGCTGCCTGCAGTGCCAGCATCCCATATGGGCTCTGGTTCAAATGCCAGCTGCTCCACTTACGATCCATCTCCCTGTTATGGCCTGGGAAAGCAGTAGAAGATGGCCCAAGTCCTTGGGCCCCTGCACCCACACGAGAGACCCAGAAGAAGCTCCTGGCTCCTGGCTTTGGATCGGCACAGCTCTGGTCATTGCAGCCAATTAGGGAGTGAATCAGTGGATGGAAGACCTCTCTTTCTCTCTGCCTCTCCTCTCTGTGTAATTCTTTCAGAGAAATAAATCTTTTAAAAAATAAAATAAAAAATAGAAATAAGAAGTGACCACAGAATTATTACAATATAGGTTTTTTGTTTTTTTTTTTTTTAAGATTTATTTCTTTGAAAGTCAGAGTTACACAGAGAAAGAAGGAGATGCAGAGAGAGAGAGAGGTCTTCCATCTGCTGGTTCACTCCCCAGTTAGCCTCAACAGCCGAGCTTCACCGATCTGAAGCCAGGAGCTTCCTCTCAGTCTCCCACGCAGATGCAAGGGCCCAAGCAGTTGGGCCATCTTCTACTGCTTTCCCAGGGCTTAGCAGGGAGCTGGATTGGAAGTGGAGCAGCAGCTGGGACTTGAGCTGGCACCCATATGCAATACTGGTACTGCAGGTAGCAGCTTTACCCACTACGCCACAGTGCCACCCCTACCCCCCCATTTAGGTTTAATAATGGCAACAGAATTATTTTTAAGTCCTTATATTTTCAGGGTAAATACTAAAATATTTATGAATGAAATGATATGATGCCTGGCATTTTGCTTCAAATAACTGGGGGAGATAGACTGTCATAAATATAGATAAAACAAGACTGGCTATGAGGGGCAGGTGTTGCCTTAGCATTAGGTTGCTGCTTGGGATACCAGTATCCCATATCAGAGCGCTGACTCAAGTCTCAGCTATTCCACTTCCAATTCAGCTCCCTGCTAATGTACCTGGGAGGTAGAGGATGATGGCCCAAGCGCTTGAGTCCCTGTAACCCATATGAAGACCTTGATGGAGTTCCTGACTTGACTACAGCCTTGTCCAACCCAAGCTGTTACAGGCTCAACTGAACAAGCAGGTAAAAGATCTCTCGCTCCTTCCCTCCCTCCCTCCCTCTTTTTCCTCACTTTTCTCTCTGTTGCTCTGCCTTTCAAATAGATGAAAATAAACATTTTTTTTTTAAAGAACTAGCTGTAACTGTGAGAGGTGAATGCTGCTTAAACAGAAGTTAATGCCAACATACACTACAACACAGGGAGACTTTGAAAATCGTTACCCTAAGTGAAAAAAGCTAGTCACAAACAGAGTATACGCAATGTCTCAAAGAGGCAAATTCACACACAAAGTAGATCAGTGGCTGCCCACAGAAGGAAGAGATATGGGGGGATGGAGAATGACTGTTTTGGATTTAGGGAGACTGATGAAAACATTCTGGAATTAGATTGTGGTGATGAAAGCATAACATTGAATACACAAGAGACCACTGAATCATATACATTTAAAGTAATTAAAATGGATACTTTTATGTTACATGAATTCAATCCCAATTTTTTTTTTTTTTAATATTTATTTATTTGAAAGTCAGAGATACAAAGAAATAGAAGGAGAGGCAAAGAGAGAAGTCTTTCATTTACTGGTTCACTTCCCAGTTGGCTGCAATGGCCAGAGTTGTGCCAATCTGAATCCAGGAGCCAGGAGCTTCCTCCAGGTCTCCCACACGGGTGCAGGGGCCCAAGCACTTGGACCATCTTCTACTGCTTTCCCAGGCCATAGCAGAGAGCTGGACCGGAAGTGGAGCAGCCGGAACTTGAACCAGCGTCCATGTGGGATGCCAGCACTGGAGGCGGTGGCTTTACCCATTACACCACAGCGCCAGGCCCCCAATCCCAATTTTTTAAGAAGAGGAGCTCACTGATCTTTCTTTTTACTTTTGTTTGTATATGTCTGAAATTTACCACAATAAAATTCTAAATTATTGGTCACAGATCATCCACCTTAATCTAGAGTTGAATGCTGATATTAACAAAAAATAAAAACCACAACAAAACAACATTACTCCAACAACTTAATCCGCAAATTGTAACAGAGGGATAGAATGAATGCTCAACAAGTCAGCACCATAATCAGATCCAACTGGAAAAAAGAAGATGAAAAATCATGTATTTTGATATATTTAAGAATGAAATCCCTGACATGACAGTGAGAGGCCTTCTGTCTGTCCATTTTTACCTCAGTCAAATCACTTCTTTCCATCTCTTCTTCCTCTCTGTAAAACTCAAGGAATGTGTCAGGTCCCTCCCAATAGCAGTCATTACCCTTGTGTTAATACAATGATGTCTTTCTTTTTAACAGCCAGCAAATTCATCAAGTCTCTGAAGTTAGTCAACCTTTTCTAAATCATTTAGGTTTAGCAAAATTATAATCTTATTTTGACACACACATCAGTTTCTAACTTCTAACAGCATATAAGATATTGCAAGATACAACAATTCTATAAGATAATTTAAGAAAAGATTCTTACAGCGTATCTTAAGCATCACACAGGGATTCATATCGGACACTACCATATTATTAAATCTTGGCTATACATTTTAAAGTTGAGTGTTTCAATTACAGAGAGTAATTCTAGGCTTCTAATTGCATACAGCAGTATTTCTCAAGCCCACTTTAGACAACATATACACTCCAACCCAATTTGCACTAAATGACAAGGACTGCTCTACAACAGAAATGAATGAGATCACCTAATCAAGTGAGAAGCAAACAGCTGAGTCACTAAGGAGACAGGCAGGAAACGTAAACCTCTAATATGTTCTTTTTTCAGCAAAAAAAAAAAGTGCTACTTATACTTTCTGACATTTTACAGAGTAAAGGACAAACAACTTCAGTGCTTAGCACAGTCCTGGCACTCACTGAGCAAACACAATCATTACACCATTTCTTACCAAATGCTACCTGCCCTCAAAATTCCTCCAAGAAAACAAACATATGAATTAGCAAATTAGAAGAAAAAAATATTTACAACATCTACAGATGACTTACCTGTTTCCAGACGAGTAGAATACTGATACAAGAAATATAAATTGACCAAATAAAGAAATCCAGTTCCTGGACCCACAGGGAAATAAAAGGTGGCAGTGATTGGCCTCCAAATCTGTCAGAATCAAAATAAAGACATTTGTTAGTTTCTCTAAGCCTGATTAATTTTTTCTTTTAACTAAATTAACCTTTGCAAAGCTTTCTCAAAATGATACTACTAATACAATTCAAAACAACTGAAGAAAAGTTCATATAAATTACAATCACATCAATTTGCAAACCAATGGATAAGCAATAAGTATTTCTAAACAAGTTCTTAAAAATCAATGTTGGGGGTCTGGCCCTTTGGCACAGCAGGTTAAAGACACAGCCTGCGGCGCTGGTATCCCATATGAGCACTGGTTCTAGTCCCAGCTGCTCCTCTTCCAATCCAGCTCTCTGTTATGGCCTGGAAAAGCAGTAGAAGAAGGCCCAAGTGCTTGGGTTCCTGCACCCATGCGAGAGACCTGGAAGAAGCTCCTGGCTCCTGGCTTCATATTAGCTCAGCACCAGCCATCGTGGCCACTTGGGGAATGAACCAGCAAATGGAAGACCTCTCTATCTCTACCTCTCTCTGTAACTCTGTCTTTCAAATAAATTTTAAAAAGTCTTTAAAAAAAAAAATCCATGTTGCAGTCCCATGTTGTGGCATAGGGAGCAAAGCTGCCTCCTGGGATCCCATATGGGTTCCGGTTCAAGTCTCAGCTGCTCCACAGCCAATCCAGCTCTCTGCTATGGCCTGGGAAAGCAGTGGAACATGGTCCAAGTGCTTGGGCCCCTGCACCCATGTAGGAGACCTGGAAGAAGCTCCTGGCTCCTGGCTTCAAATCATCCTAGCTCCAGCCATTGCAGCCATCTGGGGAGTGAACCAGTGGACGAACGACCCCTTCCCCCTCACTGCTTCTCCCACTCTGTAACTCTTTCAAATAAATAAATATATCTTTAAAAAAAAATCAATGCTATGGAAGTACATGGTTGGGACAGGTGTTGGGGCACATCTAGGCTGCCCATGTCCTTTATCAGAACGCCAATTTGAATCCCAGCTCCTCTATTCCAATCCAGCTTCCTGCAATCCTGGAAGGCAGCCAAAGAAGGGTCATGTGCTCAGGCTCCTGCCACCCATGTGAAGACTTGGAGTTCTGGCATGGCTCAGCCCTGACTGTGGCAGGCACTTGGGGAGTGAACCAGCAGATGGAAGATTCCTCTATCTTTCTGTCCCTCTTTAAAGTAGATGATGATAAATAAACAAACATTTTTAAAAAGAATTACATCATTAGTTACTGAGATCATACAACTAAGCCTATGACAAAAATGAATTGCAAAGACTTCTTTTCCAACAGTACAATAATCTTATAATATCTCTATTTAGGGATGATAAACCTTATTCAAAAATGTCATACTCAAAACGAATTTAACCAGGGATTTTTACTAAAAAAAAAAAAAAAAAAAAAAATTGGCTAAATAGATAATATGAGCACATGACTTAAAAACCATTACCTGAACAAACAATACAGAAGGGTCTGCAGTAAGAAATAAGCCTTGTTAACAACAACTGATGAGGTTTTTTTACCAATATTATTTTCAAGAAGTAACAGGGGGCTGGCGCTGTGGCATAGCAGGTAAACCCACTGCCTGCAGTGTCAGCATTTCATATGGGCACCAGTTCGAGTCCCACTTCTCCACTTCTGATCCAGCTCTCTGCTGTGGCCTAGGAAAGCAGTGGAAGATGGCACCTGCATGGGGGACCTGGAAGAAACTCCTGGCTCCTGCCTTCAGATTGGCATAGCTCTGGCCATTGCGGCCACCTGGGGAGTGAACCAGTGAATAGAAGACCTCTCTCTAAGGTAGCAATGAGGACAGGCATTTGGCCCAATAGATGAGATGCCTGTATCCCATATCAGAATGCCTGGTTTCGAGTCCCAGTTCTACTCCTGATTCCAGCTTCTTGTTAATGCATACCTCAGAGGCAGCAGTGATAGTGAAGTAACTGGGTTCCTGCCACCTACATGGGAGACCTGACTGAGTTCCAAGCACCCAGCTTTGGCCCCAGCCAGGGCATGTTGTGAACATTTGCAGAGTGGATGCAATAGGAGCTCTCTGGATGTCCATTTCTCTCTGTCATCTCTGCCTCTCAAATAAATTAATTAAAACAAAATTAGATGTAAGTAAGTGTATCCACCTTTATCAAGCTTATGCAATCTTTTCACTCCAAGAATATCAAAGGCTCGCAGCTTTATTATAGCACTTTTCATAGTTCATCCAAGGAATAAGAAAGAGATTCGCCTTCTTTTTCTAGATGGTCACTCAGTTTCCCATTCCCATTGACAGAGTGTCCCATATTTCCTCCAATTACTTAAAAAAACTACTTTCATTGAATATTTATTCTATTTTTTTCTTAATGTCTATTTTAGACTATCCTGCTTGAAACTGAGGTCTAGACCAATACCAAGTTGTTTTAATCTCTAGTTTTATAATAAATTTTAATATCTGATAAAGTTGAATAGTTAAATCTTCCTCCCCTTATTTATTTATTTATTTATTTGACAGGTAGAGTTAAAGACAGAGAGAGAGAGAGACGGGGGTGGGGGGGGGAGAGAAAGGTCTTCCGTCAGTTGGTTCACTCCCCAAATGGCAGCTACGGCCAGCGCTGCGCCAATCCGAAGCCAGGAACCAGGTGCTTCTTCCTGGTCTCCCATGCGGGTGCAGGGCCCCAAGCACCTGGACCATCCTCCACTGCCCTCCCTGGGCCACAGCGGAGAGCTGGATTGGAAGAGGAGCAACCGGGACTAGAACCCGGCGCCCAAATGGGATGCCGGCGCCACAGGCGGAGGATTAACCAGTGAGCCAAGGCACCAGCCCCTCCCTTGGACCCTTTTTCTTACATATTGTCAATCTTCTTGGTTAGTCTCAATATTTTATTTTTCTGAATGAATCTAAACAATATATTGGTTATATCGACACAGTATTGATGCAATTCCCACCCTAGAAGCTTCTCATAGCTTTTTTTTTTTTTAAGATTTATTTATTTTTTTGAAAGGCAGAGTTACAGAGAGGCAGAGGCAGAGGCAGAAAAAGAGGTCTCCTATCCACTGGTTCACTTCCAAAATGGCTGCAACAGCCAGAGCTCAGCCGATCCGAAGCCAGGAGCCAAGAGCCGCTTCCGGTCTCCCACTCAGGTGCAGGGGCCCAAGCACCTGGGCCAGCCTCCCCTGCCCTCCCAGGCCACAGCAGAGAGCTGGATTGGAGCAACCAGGACTCAAACTGGCACCCACACGGGATGCCAGCACTGCAGGCAGAGGCTTTAACCTCTAAGCCACAGCGCCGGCCCCTCCCATAGCTTTTAGAGTTTTCAATTGAGCTATCTTTTCCTCTCTTTATACCCAATCACCAAAGCTGAGCATCTTACTGTTCACAATAACCACACTTCCAAGCATACACCCTATCCATAAATAAGCTTTCTTTTCTCATTCTTATCTAATGCACTGGCTGGTGCCCCAGAACAATGTGAAGGAACAGTGGTTGAAGTAGACACGAGCGTGACGCTGGCTTTTGGCTCAAGAGCTACGTGTCTTACCGCACACTACCACATGCCAAGCAGGAAAAATAGAGGCCCGGCATCAGGAGTCCCCAAGAGTGCAGAAGGCTGCCAAAGAAGCAAGAGTTGGCACAAGGAGAGGAAGTTTGGTCTTGGTACAGAGTCCCAAAGAACTGCAAGAGCACAGCAAGTGAATGGCTACTGCTGACAGTGCAATGTGGCTAGAATGGAGGACACCAGTAATGAGCCTGGCCAGCGACGGGGCAGGCAAGTTACATTCTCCACGTACAGGACTGTACCACTCAGAGCCCAGTTCCCTATGGGGGAAAACGCACTGTACACACCCAAAAAATGACTTCCTAAGAACATTAAAAATTATTTATTTAAAAGTCTGAGTTACAAAGAGAGAGAGAGAGATAGACAGAGAGCGAGATCATCCATCTGCTGGTTTACTTCCCAGATGGCAGCAATGGGCCAGGCCAAAACCAGAAGCCAGGAGCTTCTTCCAGGTCTCCCACATGGGTGCAGGGGCCCAAACACCTGGGCCATTTTATGTTACTTTCCTAAGCCATTATCCACATCCAAGCTGAATTGGATGTGGAATAGTCAGGACACGAACCAGTACCCAGATGGGATGCTGGCATTGCAGGTGGCAGCTTTACCACTTTGCCACAATGCTGGCCCCAAGAGTGCTGTCTTAAGCCTGTAAAGCAGGTTAAAATTAGTTTTTATATTCTCACAACTTTATCATAGAAACAGTATGAAGAATCACATGGATAGACAGTGAGATGATTTGAGAAGACCTAAAGTTTTTGCATACCACTTACCATTTCTCAATTTGCCCTGCCAAAGGAGAATGATACACTAATACTTGCCCTATTCTGGTTAATGACTTTTTCAATAAATCAATAAATTAGTGTGCCATTTGGCTTCTCTACGTGCACTGACTCCAGACATGGATCTTACAGCTGAGGGAACAAGATGAGAGACGGTTAAAAAATAGCTAGTAACTGGTAGAATTAGGATTTTGTACCAGACAGTCTGACTCCACAGCTCTGTGACACTAGATCGCTATTTTCACGACGCCTCTCACAAGTGACATCCGTATTATGAGGCATAATTAATCTTGAAGTTTTTCAGTACTACTATACATATACAATCTTTTTTTTTTTTTTTTTTTTTTTTTTTTTTGACAGGCAGAGTGGACAGTGAGAGAGAGAGAGACAGAGAGAAAGGTCTTCCTTTGCCGTTGGTTCACCCTCCAATGGCCGCCGTGGTAGGCACGCTGCGGCCAGCGCACCGCGCTGATCCGATGGCAGGAGCCAGGTGCTTCTCCTGGTCTCCCATGGGGTGCAGGGCCCAAGCACTTGGGCCATCCTCCACTGCACTCCCTGGCCACAGCAGAGAGCTGGCCTGGAAGAGGGGCAACCGGGACAGGATCGGTGCCCCAACCGGGACTAGAACCCGGTGTGCCGGCGCCGCAAGGTGGAGGATTAGCCTAGTGAGCTGCGGCGCCGGCTTACATATACAATCTTGAAGTGAACGAAGAGTAAACCTACAAGTTCAGTCCACCTGCTTATGAAAAGCAAAGGGAGGAAGGGCCACAAACAAGACCTGGCCGTGGCTCCTAAGCAGCTGCTTGATCTAGGAACCATCCTGACTTTGGAGTTGGCTTTCCTCACCTACCCAAAGGCAATAGTCCTGTGGCCTCTGCCTTCCTTATCTTACAGGAACTGTAAAAGGCTGGGATTAGAAAGTGCGTTTAAAAGGTGCTTTGTAAAAACAAATGTATGTGTGTGGGGGTATTATTACTACAGCATTTTAGGAGGCACTTACTGGCCTGACTTTTATCAGTACATGTTTAATTACTCCCATATTCCTCTAAGTTACTCAAGGCCTGATACTGAAAAAGGGACCGTGGTTGTTGTTGTTGTTGTTGGTTTTTTTTTTGCCTACAGCTTCTCTAACACTGATGACACAACACTATTTTTAGCACTGTGTGCACCTGTTCTTTAAAAATCAGTGTCTGTCAAAATACCTCACGCTTCTTTTCCCTGTTCATTAAGCTTACCCTTGAGTTATACTTATTTTCATCAACCTAAGAAAGAAACTTAATATTATTTTTATATGACTTTAAAATTACAATTTGAAAACACCAGGGGATGGCTCAAGTCTTTAGCAGCATACAATGTAATATATTTCAGAAATGTCTATGGAAGATACCCAACTATATCCCCTTGTTTTCTCTAACTGATGTGCATACAGTTAGGATAAGGAAACAGACCTTATTTTCAGGACCAAGAGTAGAACGGCACATTTTCCACTCTGGAGAGCCTGAAGGGTGGCCAGGCGCAGTGCAAAGAGCCTGGGTCTTCCCAATAGAGGACTGCAAGCCACACACTCGCCAAGAGGAGCACCTCATTTTACTCTGCAGCACTCTCGAGACCAGATCCATAAAAAACTCAGTTTTTTCATAAGAAAAGCTAAGCCCTAAGCAGAGTTCATGTAATCCACTCAGAGTTCCTCCCATAACAAGGACAAGTAGGCATGTGTTAACTGGCATAGAACACCTTCAAACAGACATAATCTACTGTTGTGGAGGTGCCAGTCCAGTAACTTGCTGAGTGCAGGTTGCAACCATCCCTTAACTATAACCTCCCAATCTGCTACTAAGCAAGCAGAAATGACTGCCAGAGTCTAGAGGGGGTTTTCTAGGTACAAAAGCAAAGATTTTTCTGAACCAATGAGGATGGGTTGATTTAGAGTTAAGTAAATTTACAATGTTCTCCAAGCAAGATGATGAGCATCTGTGTGGCAAAGACCATGGCCTTTTTTTTTTAAGATTTATTTATTTATTTGAAAGTCAGAGTTACACAGAGAGAAGAGAGACAGAGACAGAGACAGAGAGAGAGAGAGAGAGAGAGAGAGAGAGAGAGAGAGAGAGAGGTCTTTCATCTGCTGGTTCACTTCCCAATTGGCTGCAACGGCCAGAGCTACGCCAATCTGAAGCCAGGAGCCAGGAGCCTCCTCCAGGTCTCCTAAGCGGGTACAGGCGCCCAAGGACTTGGACCATCTTCCACTGCTTTCCCAGGCCATAACAGAGAGCTGGATCGGAAGTGGAGCAGCCAGGACTCAAACTGGCGCCCAAATGGGACGGTCCCCATATGGGATGCCAGCACCACAGGCAGCGGCTTTACCTGCTATACCACAGCACTGGCCCCAGTGGCCTTTTCAGTTTTTAGAAACACCAGGTAGCCAAGAAAAGGCCCCTTCCATTTATTTAAACAAATTAAAAGACTGGTGTTATAGTGCAGCTGGTTAAGCCACCACTTAGGACACCTGTGTCCCACACTTGGAGTGCTGGTTCCAGTCCTGGCTACCTCGCTTCTGATCCATCTCCCTACTATTGTGCCTGGGAAACATCAGGTGATGGCTCAAAGTCTGCCACCCTTGTAGGAGACCTGGATGCTGTTCCTGGTTCCGGGCTTTGATTCCACACCTAGATATATATCCAGCAGAAATGCATACCTATGTTCACCAAGATTATTCACAGTGGCACAATTCTTAATAGCCAAAGATGGGAAGCTATCCAAAAGGTCTGCTAATGGTAGAATGGATAGAGGTTGAGGTATATTTGCACAATGGAACAAAGAGAATGGGCATTCTATAACCATGTACAACAACACAAGTGACTCCCAAACACACTGCTGATGAAAGAGGCCAGACGGCACAAGAGTACAATCTGTGTACCCCATTGACAGAAAGGACAAAAACTGGCAATAATAATCTATGGTGTTAAAAGTTAAGATAGTGGTTACCTTTGGAGGGGGCAGAAGGAAACAGAAGGAAGGTTTTGGGAGTACCGAGAATGTCGTTTCTGGATCCAGATGCTGACTGTATTCATGTATTGAGCATTTAAAGGCAAGCCATAGAGGCCAGCATCCTGGCACAGCAGATCAAGCCACCACCTGAGACACCAGCATCCCAAATGGGGGTAACAGTTCAAGTCCCGGCTGCCCCCTGCTAATGGCCTGGGAAAAGCAGCAGAAGATGGCCCAAGTGTTTGGGCCCCTGCTACCCACAAGGGAGACCTGGCTCCTGGCTGCAGCCTGGCTCGGTCCTGGCCACTGTGGACATCTGGGGAGTGAACCAATGGTTGGAAGCTCCCTGTCTCTCTCTGTAGCCCTTTCAAATAAAAAAATATATATATATAGCAAGCCATAAATTTATAATAGCCACATTTTCCCACTGACACACTAAAAAACTCAATGAGTCAAAAAACAAAGTAATGATCTAATGAGTAACCCTACCTGCAGACCACAGCAAAACAGGAACACAAAGATTTTTAACTGTATGTACCAAAACACTAGCCAATACAATTCTACCTCCACGTTCAGCCTTGAGGTTAAGTTCACCATCCTTCTTATCATATGTGAAATGTCTCTTGGAGCCGGCACTGTGGTACAGCAGGTTAACGCCCTGGCCTGAAGCGCTGGCATCTCATATGGGCACCGGTTCAAGACCTGGCTGCTCCACTTCCAATCCAACTCTCTGCTGCGGCCTGGGAAAGCAGTAGAAGACGGCCCAAGTCTTTGGACCCCTGCACCCATGTGGCAGACCCAGAAGAAGCTCCTGGCTCCTGGCTCTTGGCTCCTGGCTTCGGATTGGGCAGCTCTGGCCGTTGCGGCCAACTGGGGAGTGAACCATCAGATGGAAGACCTCTCTCTCTCTCTCTCTCTCTCTCTCTGCCTCTCTTTCTCTGTAACTCTTTTAAGAGAACAAAAAATAGAATAACCCAGCAGATACATTTCAATTTCAATTACAAATTAAAATTAGAATGTTTTACTATCCATAGAGAAAAAGCAGTAAGGCAGGAATTATTACTGGCTGATAAATAAAAATAAGCGACAATTTTTGAACAGGCTTCTTAGACTATTTACCAGGCACTTTAAAAACATTTTTCTGGGGCCAGCACTGTGATGCAGCAAGTTAAGCTGCCACCTGCAACACCGGCATCCCATAAGAACACTGGTTCAAGTCCCAGCTGCTCCACTTCCCATCCAGCTCTCTGCTATAAAGCATTTGGAAAGCAGTGGAAGATAGCCCAAGTGCTTAGGCCCGTGACACCTACCTGGAAGACCCAGATGGAGTTCTAGGCTCCTGGCTTGTGGCAGTCAATTGGGGATTTGGGGATTGAACCAGTGGATGGAAGGTATCTTTCACTCTCTGTTAACTCTACCTTTCAAGTAAATAAATCTTTAAAAAAAAAATTCTGTGTGTGTGTTCTATATAACACAAACTTGAAATAGGTACCATTCCTCAGGTTGAGGTAGGCTATATCTTGCAATCAGTATACTCATTTACCCTGTTACCTCACACACACACCCTAAATGTTGCAGTAAACTGAAAGACCATCATATCATCAACAGAGTCAAGGAACAGTTAACACGGTACTATATTACCCCCATTTTTAGGTAAAGAAATTAAAGCTCAGGACTGGGGTTGTGGTGAAGCAAATTAAACCCTGCCTGTATCGCTAGCATCTAATATGAGCACCGGTCAGGGACCCTGCTGCTCCACTTCGGATCCAGCTCCTTGCTACTGCGCCTGGGAAAGCAGAAGCAGATGGCCCGAGTGCTTGGGTCCCTGCTACCTATGTGGGAGAACCAGATGGAGTTCCAGGCTCCTAGCTTCAGCCTGGCCCAGTACCAAATGTTGCAGCCATTTGGGGAGCAGACCAGTAAATGGAAGATATGTCTTTCTCTTACTCTCTCTCTCCCTCTGCCCCCCCCCCGCCCCATCTCCCCCTCTTCCTCTGTAACATGGCCTTACAAATAAGCAAATAAATCTTAAAAAACATTTTTAAAAAGAAAGAAAAGAAATCAAGGCTCAGACAAGATAAAGAAGTTACCTAATGGCACACATTCAGTAAGGGGCTCTGTTGGGCCTTCAGATCATTATTCAACCACCTCTAACAGAAAAGGAAAAAACAGCTTACTATGACTGACTTGGACAAAACCACCTTCAAAAATGTTTTGCTAACCATCGAACTATTTTTTTTTAGTAGATATTAAGCAAAGGAGCTAAACAAGACAGCTTAGAACTAACTTTGACTCACTCAAACGAAACTGAAAGTGCAGCTGTCTATTAAATAGGAAACTGACCGAGATATTACATGGAGAAGCACGATACAGACGTAAGGGGGTGATGTGTTATTCTGTCCAAAGAAATGAAGAAACATCGCTGCTCAGGCTGCACTGAGAGACATAATTTCAGAAAACACTAGGGTAGCAGGAAATTGCCAAGTCTCATAATTAATCAGGGATCAATATGAAGAGATTTCATCACTGTGAACTACTGATTGATGAGTTTAAGTCTGAAAGATTTGGAATAGGGAGAACTTATGAGCAGCAGTATAGCCTGTTTTAACTTTTTTTTAAATTTACTTATTTATTTGAAAGGCAGAGATATAGAGGCAGAGAGAGAGAGAAGGCTTCCATCTGCTGGTTCACTCCCCAGATGGCCACAACAGTCAGAGCTGGGCCACTCTGAACCCAGGAGCCAGGAGCTTCTTCCTGGTAACCCATGCAGGTGCAGGGCCATCTTGTACTGCTTTCCCAGGTCACAGCAGAGAGCTGGATCAGAAGTGGAGCAGCCAGGACCCATAAGGGATGCCGGCACTGCAGGCAGAGGCTTTACCTGCTACGCTACAGCGCCAGCCCCAACGGTACAGTTTTAGCACATATCTGTTCCAAGCTATCCAAACCAAAATATTACATTTTAGTCTTTGAAGTTCCAAACCAACAACCTAAACACAGGAAACCTATAGATAAGAGGAAAAAATAACTTTCATCACTTCTAACATGAATGTACAATTCTAAAACAATCATCCCCTAAGGTTTTTTAAGCTAAGAATCTAGCTTTATTTTTTTTAATGCTCACTTTTTATTTGAAAGGCAGAGAGGCAGAGGAACAAAGATCTTCCATCCAATGGTTTACTCCTTGAATGTCCACAACAGCTAGGGTTGAGCCAGGCCAAAGCCAGGAGCCCAGAACTCAATCTGATTGTCCCACATGGGTGGCAGGGACCCAAGTACTCGAATCACCATCTGCCGCCTCCCAGCACCCACGTTAGCAGGAAGCGTGACTGGGGCCGGGCTGGAACCCAGGCACTCCAACATGGGATGCAGATATTCCGAGCAGCAACCTACCTGCTGAGCCAAATGCCTACCCCAGAGATCCCGCTCCTAAGGAAAGACGAGCTCTGGCAGAAACTTGGCTAAAGCGCGCTACACAAGGTCCTCCCACAGCCCTGCAGGTGCCATTTTTCTCAAATGAGCTCCTCCAGATGATCAGAAAGCTAAAGTCTTCCAGAGCGGGCATGAGCCTTGCCACACCTGGGCGCCAGTGCACCATCCTGCCTCCTGCCAGCAGGTTCTGCCAGGCTTGTGACAACAAGCCCAGAAGAAACAGTGCAGGGAAGATGGGGAAATCACGGGAGGTTTGAAAGGGAAGATGACTCTTCCTAAGCAGTTCACAGCCTTGAATGTTATACTGCTATGGCCTACTAAGAAGGCTTTGCCATCTCACTAGTCCATTCACCTGACTGCACATGCGTGCAACTTGGAAGATTTTGCAAGCCGGGCTGAACGGCCAGTTCTGAACACGTCCTGCTCACAGAATGATTTATAATCACTGCTCACCATACACGCTCATTGCTCAACATGCCACCAGGCGTAAGTGCACCACAAGCACTCTGTCAGCAAATATTTATCAAAGTAAATAAAAAGAAAATGAGGCAACCCCAGCTGTGCTCTCGAATGACATTCTTACATCCAACTACCAACTTTTCTTCTCCACTTGGCTGCATCTCAAGACGTAACACATAATTCACATGAGACAAAACATAATTCTCCTTCATCTATCTGCCCCACCCGCACCCCAGACAGTCCCTGTCTCGGACAGGGCCCCACCTACATAAAGTGAGTCCTGTTTCCACCACCTAGTCTCCCTTCCTATCCACTCGGCTGCACCCTTGTCCACTCCAACCCCCGACTCCATCCGTTTCTCTAGAGCTTTACAGCGACCTCGGCCCACCAACCCTCTTGTCTCCTAACTTGCATCTCTCTCTGATCCCATTACCTAGTCCTTCCCTACACAGCAGGTCCGCCCCACAAACTAATCAGGGCAATCTTATCAGTCCTTGGTTTGAAAGGCTACAAAAGTTTCACAGTGCTGTCAAAGTTCAAACTTCTTTTTTTTTTAAATAGTTTTTTTTTTTTTTTTTTTTTTTTTTAGTTTTTGACAGGCAGAGTGGACAGTGAGAGAGAGAGACAGAGAGAAAGGTCTTCCTTCCATTGGTTCACTCCCCAAATGGCCGCCACTGCGCCAATCCGAAGCCAGGAGCCAGGTGTTTCTTCCCGGTCTCCCATGCGGGTGCAGGGCCCAAGCACCTGGGCCATCCTCCACTGCCCTCCTGGGCCACAGCAGAGAGCTGGACTGGAAGAGGAGCAGCTGGGACTAGAACCCAGCGCCCATGTGGGATGCTGGCGCTGCAGGCGGAAGATTAACCAAGTGAGCCATGGCACCGGTCCCCAAAGTTCAAACTTCTTAACATGACCTACAAGTCCTCTCTACTCTAGCCCCAATCTCCGTTCCCATCATCTTTGCTTTACTGCACTCACCCCCCACCCCCCACCTACCAATCCTCACCCGTACAGCTTTCCACTCTACTTTCTGTTCCTAGTCCCGCCTCAAAGCCCTTCCCTTACCATTCCTTCTTTCTGGAAGGCTGGCTGTCTCTAGTCAGACCCAAGGACATTCTTCACACATCTTCTGAGGCTTTTCTGGAAGACCCTATCAACTATTACACTCCCCCACCACCCTCCATTATATGGCTCTTCCTCTATTTTCTGGGATGGAAAACCTGGAACCTTCTGTCTTGTGTGTTATTGTATCCCCAGTGCCCAGCACATAGAAAGTGCCCAATTATTACCATGAATACAACCAATATGCACTGCTATGTGCTAGGGACTATCTAGGCAACGAACAGACAAGACAAAGACCTGGCTCTCACAGACGTTCTCTGAAGGGTAGAGGGCTAACACTAAGGGATGGTAAACAGCAAGAAAAATGAAGGAGAAGCAAGATGGAGTGACGGAAGAATACTATTTGATGTAGATAATTACAGAGGGCCTTGCGAGTAGGACAGCATTTGGACAGCGACCTGAGGAACACAAGGAGGCTCACCACGGAGCCATGGTCACCTTCCGCAGGCTGAGAAATGACTCGTGTGAAGCCCTGGGCAGGGATTCCATCATAGAGACTAACAAATACAGTGGAGAGCCCTAGGAAGTAAGATCCGAGTGGTCTGGGGCTGGGGAGGCCTTGAGGAACACGCTAGCAACTTGTACTCGTGGAGTTGAGAAGACACGGGAGGGTCATGGGAGGAGCACTCACAGAACCCGATTTATGTTTTGAAAGATCACTCCAGGTGTCCAGCAGAAAAGACTGAGACGGGACAAGGTTGGAATGAGTGCAGCGAGCAAAGGCAAACGACAAGGAACCATATCCTGCATAAGGGTTTAAGGCGGCGTCAACAAGAATTGCTGAAAGACTGGGGCTATGAAAGAAAACATTCTCCAGGATGACCCCACAGCTACAAGCTTGAATCCCTGTAGTAACGGAGCTGCTATGTGCTACTAAAGCAACGGGGGAAAGGGCACATTAAATCTGAGAGAGATGCCTGGAGGTCATCCAAATGGTCATTTCACGCAGTCTGTTGGGTGTGCCAAACTGGAAATCAAGAGACCAACCTGGACTGAAGATATTTACACTGTTATTTCAATGTGACAGCCTTCCGGTTACACAAAGTACTTAAAGGCGTGAAGCTGCGTGAGATCACCTAAGGGGCTACAGAAGAGGTTCTGTAACTGATCCCTGGGGCACATCCCAACACTCCAAAGTCAAAAAAGGATGAAAACCAGCAAAGGTGACCAAAAAAATAATACCCGCAAGGAAAGGGAAGACAAGGCCAAGTAATGTGTTGAAATTGCCAGCTCATGGAGTCTCATTCCACGGATTACAAATTTAAAATCACACGACCTACTAAACAAAGATAACCTCCAAGAAACTAACATTATCTGGCCAGAACATTATCCGGGCTGTTTCCTCGTGTCAAAGAAAATAACAAGGCCTCCACTTCTGGAGCAATCTACTCCTTACTCATTCCTTCATATGTTCAAGTATTACATGCCAGACACCAGGTCATGGCCTGGGGAGGGAACACAGAAAAATACACTCATTCTTTGAATATCTGCCTTTAAGTCACTCCTGTTAAAGGGGTGGGGGGGACTTTACACCCTCTATTAACATGAAAGCAACTCAGGCAGAAGTTGGTCAGGTTGACACCCCCACGCCACCCACGTGGGCGGCAGAGGAAGGTCAGAGGGCACTGCTCCTGCTGGACCCAGGCAGCTCAACAGTGGCGTCGAATACACTAACGACTGACTTACCTTCTCACTGTCTCCATCACCGAGTGCGGGGGCCGGGAAGCACAATCGTACTCTACGACTGAGGTCAGCCCTTCTCCCAAGACCAAACCCATGTCTCCAGGTACCCAGGCCCTCGCTCCAGACCTCCACACGACCCCGCCCTAAACCGCTGGAGACGCACTACAAATCCCAGCAGGCACCGCGCGACCACCACAGGCCGGCCCCCGCCGCGCCGCCGCGGGGCCGTCTGGGGCCTGTAGTCTCCACACCCCCGTCGCCGGCCAGTACCTGGAAGCGATAGAGGAAGGCTTCGGGCCAGAGGAAGAAGTAGGCCGGGCTGATGAGGCCGAGTTTGCCGACCAAGGGCACCGCGACGGTGGCGGCGAACCAGTAGCGCGTGATGGCCGGGATGCTCCTGAACCAGTCCCCGATGTCCGACATCTTCGCCTCTCAGGTGGCCGGCCGCCTCACCCCCTGTGCCGGCCCCCTCACGACGCGGCCGGCTCCGCGAGTGGAAGGTGTCTAGGCGGAAGCCGCCGAAGCAGCGGTGCAGAAGGCGGAGACCGGCGGACGTGGCGCCACCGAATTCGGACGAGCGAGGCAGCGTTCCGGGGCAAAACTTCCCCTTCCGGCGTCGGCGGACGATCAGACCAGAAGTCCCGCCTCTTAAAGAGCGAGCGCCGATTTTTGTTTTTTTTTTAAAACAGCGAGGCCGTGGCTCGGGCATCCCGGGGCGGGGCCAGAAGGGGCGTGGCCGGGGCGGGCGGAGACACGACTGGTGGGAAACAGTGGTTGCCAGGAGCAACGGCAAATGCGCCAGCCAATGGCGAGGCCGAATTCCCTCCGCTGGGTTCTCGCCGGAGTTGTGATACAGGTGCGCCCACCTGGAGGGTACGTGGGGAGTTCATTTATCTGTTCACTCGTTCCCCAAGTGTTTGTCAGGCGACGCAGTCGTCGTTTTCTCACCTAGAGTTTACGTCCTCAAGGCGATGGATAGATAATAATTGATGGGCTACGATAATTTCAGAGACTGATAAGGAAAATAAAACGGGATGGTGGGGCAGAGCGACGGGATAGGAGAGGGGTGGGAGGACAGATGGCTGCTTTAAGCTGAGGATGGCCTGGGAGAGCTGCTTGGAGGAGGAAGCGTTTGGGCTGAGCCAGCCAGGCAAAGATGTGGGAGCAGAAAACAGCGTTGGAGGAACCGCGAGCAAAATAATCTGGACTTCGAGTTCGGTTCGTCACGCTGGGTGTAGATTCCGGGCAGACGCAAGTCTTGCTTTAAGATTCTTTTCAGTAGCACGCTCCTGTTGTTTTCAGATTTCGGGCCTCCTGTGTTCAACAAAGACTTAGTCAAGACTACACTCCGGGTCGTGATTGGATTATGGAAGGGGAGAGTTTGGGGTAAAAATTAATTGAAGCAGTGCTTCTGATAGGCTCAGAGCAAAGCTGAGCAGTGTGAACGTGAGGCCTGGGACTGAGCTGAGAAGCACACTCAAAGTCTTTTCCTTGGAAACCTCAGAGTTAAGATCGATGTGAAATGCTGGTTCTGAAAATTGATTATCTAAGCTTCATGCTTGGATTGAGAATCCTGCGACTAAGCGGCCTGCATGGCTCAGATCCTCCAAGCAAGAATGGGAGGTTCCACTGACCCTGACAATCTCAAATAGCAAAGTTTCCAACGTTCTATTATTTTAGAAAACATGTCCTTGGTCTCAACGAGCAGTAGTGGTCTTTACCAAATAAAAAGGCACTAACTATCTACAACTGATTGACCATGCAACATGTATCAGGCATAGGAAATATATGCGGAAACTGCTGGCTGGTACACAGCAGGTGGGAGTATAAATTGGTACAATCTTACAAGATAATTTGATACAAAGTAAAAGCTAATGTGTAACTAACAGATGCTACTTGGAGATGGCCCCTCAGCTTCCCTCTCTACATCTCCCCCACACACACCCTCATTTTTTGAACCCACTACCCATTATACTGAAGAGACACTTGGAGAAAATAGGAGTTATATAGCTGAGACCGAGGACTAAGGAAGGTTTCTCCGATGGATTCATTGAGTGCATGTGCACACACAAAAAGGCAAGAACAGTATTCGCTCAATGTCTAGCAGTATTTATTGTGCTCTCGACAGGGAGTGTTCAGGAATTCAACCTCAGACTTTAGAAATTAACAAAAGTTAAATCATGGCAATAGCACTTATTAGCAATACCACTGGAAAACTTGTGTAACCATTCTGCCATCCAGTTCCTATAGCTGTAAAATGGGGCAAAAGAAGGGAATAATGGCATTGAACTCACAGGACTGTGGTGAGGGTTGAAATGAGAGAAATTGATTCCAGCATTTGAAGCAGTATCAATGTTATCGCCATTCTCTTTTTCACTTTGTTGTCTTTTTGAGATGTTTGTTAGTGAACGTGTTATTGTTTTGTAATTTTTGAAAGGTTGATTAGTAAGAGTACCTGTCTGTCTGCAGATTGTCCTACCCTGAGGATGGAGCAGTTGTTTGCAAATGATAGTGGGGATAGGGATTACCAATGAGTTCTTCGCCCACCCCTCAGAGATGTCAAATTTCATAAGTCTGGGGAGGGCCTAAAACTCTGCATTTTTCCAAAGCCCGTTCCCCCATTCCCTCGGTGCTTCAGAGGCAGGTGATACACAGATGGTGCTCAGAGAGCCATCAGATCAGATGAGCATTCAGGGTTCTTGTTTCTCTGTAAAATCACTCCATGTTGTAATAAACTACTCAAGATGTAAAACACAAAGGTGGTTTATTCCTAGCCATCTTCAATAGAGGACATCCCCAATCTGCCCAGATGGCTTGCTGTAGCGTTTAATCACTTCACTTGTAAAGAAGTCCCTGTGTTTGCATCATCAAAATAAGCCATCATTAAAACACACACACACACACACACACAGCAGGTAAATGATCCCAGGCTGGATTCTAGAAACAAAATGTGGCGATGTGGAGCAAATGGACACTGTCATGAATTTCGATGAGACTACCCTGGCACAGCGTCTACATACAGCAAGCAATTTGGTGATGGTTAAATGCACATCTAGGAAGTTCAGCTTGAGATAGGATCCAACATCTTTTAAATGTGCAAGGATAGTTATTGCTGCATTTTTTTTTGAGAGATCAGAAACAGCTGAATATCGGCTGATAAGAAATTAACTAGGGACCGGCGCCGTGGCGCAGCAGGTTAACGTCCTGGCCTGAAGTGCCCGCATCCCATATGGGTGCCGGTTCTAGTCCCGGCTGCTCCTCTTCCGACCCAGCTCTCTGCCATGGCCTGGGATAGCAGTAGAAGATGGCCCAAGTCCTTAGGCCCCTGCACCCATGTGGGAGACCTGGAAGGAACTCCTGGCTCCTGGCTTCGGATCGGTGCAGTTCCAGCCATTGCAGCCATTTGGGGAGTGAACCAGTGGATGGAAGACCTCTCTCTGTCTCTACACTCTCTGTAACTCTGTCTTTCAAATAAAATAAATCTTTAAAAAAATTAACTAAACTATGGATCATCTGCATAATCCAATACTATGCAACATTTCTTAGGGAAAGATAAGCCCAACGTGGGATGATCTGTAAGACATAGTATTAAGGATAAAAGAGTGACATGCATAGTATGCCATTGTATTGCACAAAAAGCACACAGAGAAATATAAGTACAGTATTTTCTTGAAATAGTGGTTACCTTTGGGAAGAAGAACTAAGGCTGGGGATAGGGTTGGGAAGATGTCTCAACACCTATCCTTTTGTACCTTTTAAATGTCCTGTGTACAAGTATGTGTACTGTGTATTTAAGAAATTAGGTTTTTTTATTGTTTAAAAGATTTATTTATTTGAAAGGCAGAGTTACAGAGAGGCAGAGGCAGAAACAGAGAGAGAGAGAGGTCTTCCATCCACTGGTTCACTCCCCAAATGGCTGCAGCAGCTGGAGCTGGGCCAATCAGAAGCCAGGAGCCAGGAGCTTCTTCAGGGTCTCCCACGTGGGTGCAGGGGCCCAAGGACTTGGGCCATTTTCTACTGCTATCCCAGGCCATGGCAGAGAGCTGGATTGGAAGAGGAGCAGTCAGGACTCGAACCGGCACCCATATGGGATGACAGCACTGCAGGCAGCAGCTTTACCTGCTACACCACAGAGCCAGCCCTAGAAATTAGTTTTTAAAACATAAGATGTGTTCAGAAAGGAACATGTTTATCAGAAATCAGAAAGATGAAGAAGTGAAAAAAATGGGTTTGAATATCTTTCTTGTTGTAAAACAGAACTTAGGAAAAATGACGGGAGGGAGACCAACAGTAGAGCACAGTATCGCCTAGCGTGGAGGCATGGTGCTGTGATGCTGAGTGATGCTGTCCCAGAGGGCTGATGACCCAAATATGCTGTCCCAGCAGTCACAGAGAAATGCCACCCTGTGAGAGACCTGTCGCTTTCTTCAAGAAGTTCAAACAATATTGTAGATATGTAATTAATCATTATGTTAATTAGGAGGCATGCTCATTAGTCCTAACTTGCAAACAAAGATGGCAAGAATAATAATTTAGCCGTGTCATGCCTGGCAAAACCAGTCCTGTGTTTTTAGCCACGAGTCTGACAAATTTTTCAAATTTTGACACACTGTGCTAGGAAACACGGGAGTTACTAAACAGCACACAAAGCATTTTTCATCTGTTGCTGTGATACCTGGTGTGTGTGTGTGTGTGTGCGTGTGTCTACACACCAAATAAAGTCAGCCTTCCACACACTGTACAGGTATCATCCTGGCTTCCTTCCTGTCCTGGCTGTCCTTTGCCAAGTGTGTCACCCTGAGTAAGTCATCACCTCTTCACTCATTCATCCAAAGTCACCTGCGTTACGGTTGTTTGGATTGAGAGCCTGCTGTTTATCATGCCCTATGCTTGTACCTCACATGTATCTTCTCACCTCGCCCTCATACTCATCCCCAAAGGCAAACTGAAACACAGATCAACTAACTTAGCCAGTGTCACATAACTGGAAAGTTACGATCCAAATTCAGCTCCGCCTGACTCCGTCACTCATCTCTAACCACTCTGCCTCCGTGATAAATGTGAAAGTTATTTATAAAATGAAGTAACACCTTGACAGTAGGGACTCCATTTTGGAGAACCTGAGACTCCATTCTGGGAATGTGCCCCCCACACACACACCATGAGACTCTGGTCTGAAACTATGATCTAAAAGAATTGAACAACAGCAGTCCACTACATCACACTTGGCAGAGCATAGAAACCCCCTAGCATGATCGCTCAAGCTTGGAAGTAGATAGACTGCACCTGGGTTAATGATAAAAATGTAATTTGTCTATGTTCTACATATGATTAAAACCAATACCTGGATTAGTGTCAAGATTATAATTAAGATTGTTAAGATTATAACTGGTATTGTCAAGATTCTAATTGATACTATTTTCCCATAGGTTTTAGGTCAACTTGACCCCAGGAACCATGTATTCCCCCCGATCCTAGCAACCATGTATTCCCCTCCCAATTTTGCAGTTTTTGCCTTTATAAACCCTGTTGCTTTGGGCTTCAGGGTCTAGAGTTCTTTAGAGCATGGGCCCACTCTCCACCACAGGCAATAAAGGACCATCAAATTTTATGAATGTGTGGTGCTCCTTTGTTTACACCCACTCAGGCACAACAAAAACCTGCAAAGCATCTCTCAGGTTCTAGTTCTATTATACTAACCCACCACACAAGAGACTAGTGCTCAGGACACAAGAAATGTTAAATAAATAGGCTGGCTAGTCCAAAAGCATTTATGTAGGAAATTTCTGGAAGAAAATAATCCCTTTCATATCCAACTTAACTAACAATCTTGCAAGTCATAATAACCTGAACAACAAATCTAAGCAATAATTATTGATATTCATCAACTCAGTTTATATTCGTAATCAATACTCATTCAAGATATGCCAAAAGAGGACCAGTAAGTATCTGAAATGTGTTCCTTCTGAATCAAAGGAAAATTGTTCAAGTCAGTGGTAAGTGGTATTTAAATGCAGGATTCTTATTAGCTGATCTTGGACCCAAATCGTCATCCTTGGTATAGACCTTCATAGAATCAAGACACAGGCAAACTCTCCAAAAAGACTAAAGTTGGTGTCACATCTGAAGAAAGACATATTAACAGAGCCCTGAGTCATTGCAAAAACATGAAGCCTGTCTCCATCGTGACCAGGAAGCAGCTGTTAACCAAAATGTAAATTGGGGTGAGTTTGTGGTTAAAAACATTAGGGGTGGGTAGTTTCCTCAGATGGAACCAAGTAATGAGGATTTAGGGGAGGAAGAGTGCTTATTGAAAAGAGGAGACAAGTATGAAAAGTTTACCATCTTCTAGTGTTTTTCCATACACATTATTATCAGGTCTTTCATTTAACATTTTTTAAGATATATTTATTTATTTGAAAGGCAGAGTTACAGAGAGAGAGAAGAGAGACAGCAAGAGAGAGATCTTCCATCTGCTGGTTCATTTCCCAAATGGCCATATCAGCCAGGGCTGAGCCTGGCCAAAGTCAGGAGCCAGGAGCTTCCTTCTGGTCTCCCATGCAGGTGCAGGGCCCAAGCACTTGGGCCATCCTCCACTACCTTCCCGGGCCACAGCAGAGAGCTGGACTGGAAGAGGAGCAACTAGGACAGAATCCGGCACTAGAACCCAGAGTGCTGGCGCCGCAGGTGGAGGGTTAGCCTAGTGAGCCGTGGCGCCAGCCACCTCTGAACTCCGATTCCAGCTTCCCACTAAAGCAGACCCTGGGAGGCAGAAGATGATGGCTCAGGCAGTTGTATCCCTGCCAGATACGTCGTAGAGCAGGAGTGTGTTCCCAACTCGTGGCTCTAGCCTGGCTCAGCCATCCTGGGCATTTGAGGAGTGAACCAACAGGTGGAGGAGTTCTTTGTCTGTTTCTTTCTCTCTCAAATAAATAAATTGAAAAACCTATCTCTGTCCACTTGCTTCCTTCTGCCATCTCGCCTTTTACTTTAGAAAGCTCCTCAGACTCCAGATTCATAGCCCTTTGGGCTCTTAAATTTGGCCAAAACCCAGTCATTAGAATTTGTTAGCAATTGGGAAGTTTGGGGAGATTCATGGGACTTTTGCTTAGGGCCCTTAGCTCACAGGTGAGGGTGCTAGACCCCAGCCAAGGGCAAAGCACTCCACACAGAGTGGAGGAGGACCAGGTGCCAGCCTTTTCAGCCAAGCACCCAGTCAAGTTTCTGTGTCCCTCAAGGACCACTGCTGGCACTGGGCCCAGCCACAAGCCATAGGACCAGCTTTCTCACCATCCACTGGCAAATCATGAACTGGTTTAGGAAACCAGCAAAGCAACTCTGTGGATGTGTTCAGAATTCCCCAAAAGAAAACCCAAAATAGACTTTCTTTCATGGGTGTTTTGAGCTTTAGCATTGTTTCTGATTTTTAATTACAAATGGGGGTAGGTACCTTCATCTTTTTGGATATAAAGTCTGCCTCTTAAGGTCTCAATCCAGCCCTGCCTGCCCTTCCTCCTACCCAAGTCAAAGCTCTCCTCTCCCTTTCCCCATTTTTCCTCTCTGAAAAACACAAAAACTTTTAGATTCCTGGAGGAACAGCATCCCAGCATCCTCTGGCTAGAGCCTTGCAACATCAGTGAGTTTTATTACATATACTCCAACACGTATTGATTGCTTCCACCAGGAACAGGAAGAGGGGCTCAGATTGTGACCTCCAGGAGTGAGCTCCACAGAACAGACTTCAGATTCCCGATGCCTGAAACTGTGGTATATAGTAGGTGCCCGATACATACTTGCTAACTGGATGAATTAATATTTATCCTAGCACCTTACCCTCCCCCGATCCCTATACACACCACCCACACTCAGTTCAATGCCCACCCCTGCTTCCTCAGTACTGCTAGAACACTGAACAAGTCATATCACTGCACTCAGCCCATTTGTGTGTGAAGTATCTGTTTCCTCTAAAGTATAAGCTCCCTACAGGGGAATACTGGGTTTTATGATTGGTCCTTCAACACTATATACATTTCACGAGTAGATCCTGGCCTCTCCACCTTCAAAATACACCCCAGTGCAACCACCACACATGTCCACGAGGCTGCCTCATGGCCCAGCCTGGACTCTGCACTAGATGCCCGGTTGGTCTCCCTGCCTCCACTGTGCCCTTCAATACTCTGTTATACCAGAACCTAAGTCAGAGGGTGCCATTTCCTTGTTCGTGAATTTTAGTCTGAGTACAATGGAAAATGCCGTGGAAAGTCCTTAGCATGACCTCCAGGACTCTATATGATGTAAGCTGTTGCTACGCGTGTGGCTCATCCCTCCCACTTTCCCTGTGGCTCTACTCCAGCCCGAATACCATCTCTGCCTAGGACAGCCAAGGCGACACACAGGATTGCTGCGTGTTTAGCCTGAAGCTTGGCTCCCCAGAGGAGCCCTGCACAACCCTGTCTGACCAAACGCCCTCTTTTTAAGACAAATATTTGCTGCCCCAAAATAAAAACTATAGACTATAGATTACAAATGCAAGAAAATACATGAGATGTCTTCATTGTCACGTAAGTGAGAAATAAGAGGAAATTAGTTTATACCATATGTATTTTTAATATGTGAATGCTCAGACACAACTACATTAACAGATATAATGACACTGCTGCTTGCAGTTATAAATAGTCATGAGGAATTAAGAGCTACAAATGCAGACAGACACCTGTTTCATGGCTCAAATACCACCAGCCACAGAGCCTGCTGTTGGTTACGTGATTATCCAAAATGATATACAGCTCGTGGAAAAGTTATAATGGAGGGCATCAAAATTCAAATGTAATAAAGTAAAAGAGATTTAAGTATGTAAAAGTAAAACATGTTTGCCTGGCCACCAAATCATAGAGTTAAAAGGTAAATGACAAAGTAGGAGAAAATATTTTCAAGATATATCACAGATATGTCCATATTATATAAAGAAATATCCATATTACATAAATATCCATATTATATAAAGAACTTGTAAAAAATGAAGGAAAAAGACCAAAAGCCAAATAGAGAAATAGACAAAATCCATAAATCCACAAAAAAGATCAAATTATTGTAAATCATATTTAAAGATACTTTTCTTAAAATAAAAAACACACATTAAAATCACATTTAGATACTTGCAGCATCTAGTTCATAAAAAAGTACAATACAGAATTTTTAACAACAGAAATAATATGTACATTTACATTTTAGCCCAATAATGTCAATTTGAGGTATTTATCCTGAAGATAAACCTGTAACAGTATAAAATATTGCACAAAAAATCAGAAACAAGATTATTTCATGTTGCATTATTTGAAATTGCAACATATTAGAAAAGACCTAAGTGTTCCTACAAAGGAGATTGGTTATGTAAACTATAGTGCATTTACACATTGGAGTGATATGCAGCTGCAAACGAAAGATAAGGAAACTGTTATACATATGGAGTAGTTTCCAGGAAACCTGGCGAAGTGCAACATAGTACATAAAACATGCCACTTTGTAAGAAAGAATAGGAAATAAAAACACAAGCACATTTTTTTAAGTTTTTTATTTTTTCTCCCAAAGAAACCTTTTATTTAAGGAATACAAGCTCTATGCATTTCATAAGAACAACTTTAGGAATACAGTGTTAACAAGCACATTTTTAAAAGAAAAGGAGAGGGTCTGATGCTGTGGTGTAGCAGGGAAAGCCGCCGCCTGCAGTGCCAGCATCCCATATGGGCGCTAGTTTGGGTCCCGGCTGCTCCACTTCCCATCCAGCTCTCTGCTATGGCCTGGGAAACAGTTGAGGATGGACAAAATCCTTGGGCCCCTGCACCTGTGTGGGACACCTGGAAGAAGCTCCTGGCTCCTGGCTTTGGATCAGTGCAGCTCTGGCCATTGCAGCCAATTGGGGAATGAATCAGTGGATGGAAGATCGATCTCTCTCTCTCTCTCTCTCTCCCCCTCTCCTCTCTCTGTGTACCTCTGACTTTCAAATAAATAAAGAGAGAGAGAGAGAGAGAGAGAGAGAGAGAGAATTATTCTCAATGAAAACAGTAGTTGCATTCCAGGAAAATTTAATGTACATTAGATTCCTATAAATCTTTTTTTTAAAAAGATTTATTTACTTATTTGAAAGGCAGAGTTACAGAGAGGCAGAGAGACAGACAGACAGACAGACAGACAGAGTCTTCCATCCATTGGTTCACTCCCCAAATGGCCACAACGGCCAGAGCTGGGCTGATCCGAAGGCAAGAGGCGGGAGCTTCTTCCAGGTCTCCCACGTGGTTGCAGGGGCCCAAGCACTTGGGCCATCTTCTACTGCTTTCCCAGGCCACAGCAGAGAGTGGATTGGAAGTAGAGCAACTGGGACTTGAACCTGAGTCCATAGGGGGTGCTGGCACTGTAGGCAGTGGCTTTACCTACTAAGCCACTGTGCAGGCCCCCAATATTCTTAATATTTATTTGTAAAACAGAGTTCATTCTAAGTTCAGATATTGCAAGCAGGATTTCATTTTCAGGACTATCTTGAGAACTTGCAAAAGGGTATGGGACCGGCTGGCACCATGGTTCAGTAGGCTAATCCTCCACCTATGGTGCCAGTACTCTGGGTTCTAGTTCTGGTTGGGGCGCTGGTTCTGTCCCGGTTGCTCCTCTCCCAGTCCAGCTCTCTGCTGAGAAGGGAAGTTCTCTGGCCCGGGAAGGCAGTGGAGGGTGGCCCAAGTGCTTGGGCCTTGCACCCGCATGGGAGACCAGGAGGAAGCACCTGGTTCCTGGCTTCAGATCAGTGCAGCACACCGGCGTAGCAGCCATTTGGGGGTGAACCAACAGAAGGAAGACCTTTCTCTCTCTCTCTCTCTCTAACTCTGCCTGTCAAAAAATAAAATAAAATAAAATAAAATAAAATAAAAGGCTATGGGACCATCAGGTTCATTACAGAACGTCAGCCTAGGGCCCCTTCATCCCTTCCCTGTCAATTGTGCCCCTAGTTATTGTGATATCCTGATCAGATTGGGGTTGGATTGTGTTCTGCAAAAAAGATACGTTGAAGTCCCAACCCTCAATACCTATGAATATGACCTTATTTAGAAATAGTCTACAAATTAATCAAGTCAAGATGAGGTCATAGGGGATTACGGTGAGCTCTAATCCAATGACAGGTGCCTTTATAAAAAGAGAAAGCAGAGACACACACCCACAGGGGGGACAGCCAAGTGAAAACAAAGGCAGAGATCAGAGTGATGTATCTACAGCTAAGGAACGCCAAGGACAGCCAACAACCACCAGAAACTAGGACAAGGGCATGGAACAGGTTCTCTCGTGGTGTCCCTTATAATTGCCAAGACTGCCAACACCTTGATTTCTGACTTCCAGGTTCTAGAAATGTGACAGATTAAATATCTGTTGTGTTAAGCCACCTAGTTTGTGCTACTTTGTTAACTTGTATTAGAAAACTGAAACAAACCCCCACATATAGTAGCCATCACTCCACTGAAAACTTATAGATGGTCTTCTTATGCACTATTTCAGATAAAACCCTTCAACAGAGCCTTCCCTGAACATGTTAATCAAAAAACTATTCATGGGGCTGGCACCGTGGCGCAGTAGGTTAATCTTCCACCTGCGGCACGGGAATCCCATATGGGTGCCGGTTCTAATCCCAGCTACTTCACTTCCAATCCAGCTCTCTGCTGTGGCCTGGGAAGGCAGTAAAGATAGCCCAAGTGCTTGGGCCCCTGCACCTGCATGGGAGACTGGGAAAAAGCACCTGGCTCCTGGGTTCGGGTCGGCGCAGCTCCAGCTGTTGCGGCCATTTGGGGAGTGAACCAAACGAAGGAAGACCTTTCTCTCTGTCTCTCCCTCTGTTTGTAACTCTACCTTTCAAATAAATAAATAAATAAAATCTTTTTTTTAATATAAAGAACTATTCATGCCATCATTCTCATCCCTTTACTCCCCTTGAATTTTCCCTCACTTTTAATTACCTAACGCAATATGATTTACTTGTTATTTGTTTATTATCTGTAGCTCCAACTGGAAAGCGAGATCCACGCAAATGCAGCTTTGTTTTGTTCACTGCTTGTAGCCCAGCACCCAGAACAGCTCTTGGACACAGTGGGAGCTCAATGAACATCTATTAAATGAGTGAATGAATGAGGATCCTCTTTGTAAAATGAGAAGAAATAACACCTTAGAATCATGAGGAATAGAAAAGTGCTGTTTACTTGGAGAAGAGAGCAAAGAGAATCACAAAAACACCTTAGAGCCAGAAGACTCTGAGTAAAAACAACTGGAGATGTTTTAGTGAAAATTAATGTGCAACTTCTTTCCATCCAGGAGCATTATTTCTGTCCCTGCAGATGTGGTGTGCAAGGAGGCATCTGCTTGAATGGCACGGCAGTTGAGCCTAAACTGCTGCATCTGTCATGTTTGCTTGAAGCCTATCCAAGTTGGCTGAACACGCATTAGAAAACGTTGAAGGAATTTTATATCTAGCACATGCTGTCAAAGCAATGGGGGAAAATGTGTTGGAAGAGAATGTGTACATTCTAAATAGTTAACATTGTGCATGTGTTAAGTTGCATGCAAGGTTTGTCAACCTGGGCACTGGTTACATTTTGGATTGGTTCCTTCCTGTCTTGGAAGGTGCTGTCTTGCACATTATTGGATGATTACAAGCATCCTTGGCTGTCATGTGACTTATTCTGTGTATATTCCCCCCAAATCTGCTCCTGGGATTTCCTGCTGTCCTCTGTGGTCAAGCATTACATGAGCAGCCTCCAACAAAGCTTACCTCTCAGGATCCATGCACTTGTGTTGTTCCCTCCTACACTGATCTGGTCTTCACTATGTTGACTTCTTCAGCCAGTGCAGCCTTAGCAGGCATGGTGACTCACGCTGAGCCTCCATGAACACTCAGGCATTTGGGCATGTCCTGTTATAACATTCCTTTCTCGGAAGCCTGGGCCATGGAAGGGAGCTCAGGCTGGGCCATTGACTGGAGAAAGGTACTGGTGGACTTCAAGGCACCTTGGACAATCTATCCCCAGATGGGCTTCAGCTCAACACCACCTCGGCTGCTCTTGGCCATAGCACGTGCATCTGAACTGTTCCGCTGAGCTCAATCAACAAACAAAATCATGAGAAATCGAAAATCATTGTTATTTTAACCAGCTGGTGGTTAATTTCACAGCAATAAACAACTGAAACTATGAAATGTCCAAGTTGATGAGAGGGAGCAGTGCAGTGTTAGAGCCAGCTCACGGGAGCCAACAGCTAAATTTCCAGAGTCAGGGCTGACATTGCGGCATAGCAGGTAAAGCCACTGCCTGTGACACCAGAATTCCATACGGGCACCAGTTGGAGCTCCCTGCTAAAGGACTGGGAAAAACAGTGGAAGATGACCCAAGTGCTTGGGCCCCTGCCTCGCACATGGAAGACCCTGATGAATCTACTGGCTGCAGCCTGGCTCAGCCCTGGCCATTGTTGCCATCTGGGGAGTGAATCAATTCATGGAAAATCTCTGTTTCTCTGTCTCTTCCTCTCTCTCTCTCTCTCTCTCTCTCTCTATATATATATATATATATATATATAAAACTGTAACTTTCAAAATAAATAAATTTAAAAAAAATTTCCAGTCAATTATTAAATAGCAGATGTTTTTAAGTTAGATTATATAAACTTACATAAAGATAAATACTATTTTTATTTTTATTTTTTATTTTTTTTATTTTTGACAGGCAGAGTGGACAGTGAGAGAGAGAGAGACAGAGAGAAAGGTCTTCCTTTTTCCGTTGGTTCACCCTCCAGTGGCCACTGCAGCCGGCACGCTGTGACCGACGTACTGCGCTAATCCGAAGCCAGGAGCCAGGTGCTTCTCCTGGTCTCCCATGCGGGTGCAGGACCCAAGGACTTGGACCATCCTCCACCGCACTCCCGGGCCACAGCAGAGAGCTGGAATGGAAGGGAAGCAACCGGGACAGAATCCAGCACCCTGACCAGGGGTGCCGGCGCCACAGGTAGAGGATTAGCCTATTGAGCCGTGGCGCTGGCCAAGATAAATATTATTTTTAAATGCTAACACCTATTGCTAAAATATTGTACTACACTTTACTAGTATCTATGCTCCTGAGATTATTTATGACTCTGCAGTGGACAGACCATGTAGTAGTGTACCAGTGCTCATCTCTTTCCTATTCTACATTCAGTGACATCACTTTGACAGCTTGAAATTGCCACATAATATCATCTGGGACCCCTACATTTAAGTATCCCACCTATATTTTCCAAATCATTGCTCAGAGCACAAGCCTAACAAGCACAAATGTACTTCTAGGGAGAACAGAAGACTTGAAATTAGCATCCACGCTACTCAGGAGTTAGAGGTTTCGATTTAAAGCAAAATTCAAACAGGGCTTCTGTAGAATTTAAAAACAAGAAGCAAGCAACACCAAAGAACAAAACATAGTGAAGTGAAAAATGGGGCCGGCGCCGTGGCTCAACAGGCTAATCCTCCGCCTTGCGGCGCTGGCACACCGGGTTCTAGTCCCGGTTGGGGCGCCGGATTCTATCCCGGTTGCCCCTCTTCCAGGCCAGCTCTCTGCTATGGCCCGGGAAGGCAGTGCAGGATGTCCCAACTCCTTGGGCCCTGCACCCGCATGGGAGACCAGGAGAAGCACCTGGCTCCAAGCTTCGGATCAGCGCGATGCACTGGCCGCAGCGGCCATTGGAGGGTGAACCAACGGCAAAAAGGAAGACCTTTCTCTCTGTCTCTCTCTCTTTCTCACTATCCACTCTGCCTGTAAAAAAAAAAAAAAAAAGCAGACTGTTGGGTGCTGGTTTCTTGCAGGTCATCCATGCATGAGAAAGTGGCCTCTCTCTCCACACTGCTCAGAGCAGGCACTGGGGGAAGGACGCTACACCTTCTAGAATACTCACCTGGACAATAAACACATAACTAATCAGTTTCTCTTCCTCCCCTACAGCAGTTAGAGGCATCTTACTAAGATTTACAAGCTTGATTGATAGCCCATCCTCTGAGCCCACAAATGTGCGTAGGGAATGTGAAGCAGGGAAACCATTCAGTCTGTATGGGTTCTTGCCTAATATTCAGAGAATTCTGAATACTGGTGCAAATGAACGAGGCAGCATGGTAAGTTTTAAGCTTTTTATTCAGTACGAGAAATGCATAGGAGAGTGAGGGCCCTGTCTATAGGAGAGAGGGAAATCTGGGTTCATACCGAGTACCAGGGGCCAGCACGTGGAGGAGCATGTAGGCCAGAAAGCATGGGGCGAGTGGCCCACCCGAAGACCACACACCCCAAAGGCACAGGGCAGCACAGGCCCACAATGGTGAGAGGCAAAGGGCAAAAAAAAAAAAGGGGGGGGGGCTGAGCCCACCATGTCCCAGGCCTTTAATCCACTTCCAAAGGGAAATGGTTATTAGTCTGATTGGGGTGGGCACACAGGTGTGGCCAGGTAGGGGCATGAGGTCACACAGGGGTGTGGTAAAGGCGTGGTCTTTCATCTCACCAACCAAATCAACACTCTGACTCCACAGTCCTCTGCCCAGAGAGCTCTCCATGACCCGCGGTGTCCATTGTTGAAGGTTTAAGCTTAGCCATATAGAATCACGACCGGCTGGCTCATGCTACTGCCTGCCATAGCACAGTGAGAAACTAACTGCTCTGGCATGAAGGTTGCTTATAGTTTTTTAAAACCCAGCTGCCAGGCAGGCATTTGCTACAGTGGTTCAGGCATTGCTGGGAATGCCTGCATCTCATTTCTGGGTGCCTGGATTCCAGTCTCAGCTCCATTTCCAATCCAGTTTCTTGCTAATGTGCAAGAAAGAGGCAATGGATGATGGCTCAAGTACGTGGGTCTCTGCCACCCACCTGGGCGTCCCAGAATGAGTTCCAGGCTCCTGGCTATGAACTGGCCCAGGCCCAGCTGCTGAGTGACCTTGTCACTGAAGAACTGTGGAAGCCGTGGGGTTCTTGTCTTCATGCAAGAAAGAATCCAGGTGTAAGACAGTTAAGTAATAAGGTTTTATTGGGGATAGGGCATCCGTCAGAATGGAAGGGACAGATAGAGTGCCCAGTCACTCGGACTGGAGGAGAGCGAGGTTACATGGTTGAATGGGGAGAATACACCTGGGCAGGCCAGGCGGGCGGCTCAGCAGACAGCAGAGAATCCTGGTTTTTAAGGGAGTCTATTTACCTCCCCCACTTACCTTCTCCTCCAGGATAAAGCATGGGGAGTCCTGGCCAAAGGGTTTGTTGGGTGAAAATTACCAAGTTCCTCCCCAGATTTGCTAGCAGGGCAGAGCAGAGGGGCTTTCCTTAGGGCATCCCTGAAGGTTTTATTGCTCCACTGCTCCATGTTATTGGGTCAGGTAACCCGTTTGGTCCTGAGGAGAGAGAATTCTCCTGGGAGATTTCCCTGGGGGAAGGGCTGGGACCATCTGGAAGGTTATCAGGGTCTGAGCTTCTGGAGCTTCCCCAGGAAGTGCTGGTCTTCAGGCCTTTCTCACACACACATAGGCGAATTTCTAACTTCCTGCCTAACAAAACAACAGATAGAAGATCTGTCTCTCTCTTTCTCTCTCTCTCTGTTCTCTGCCTTTCAAAAAAGTAAATTTTTAAAAATATTTGTTTATTTATTTGAAAATCAGAGTTACAGAAATAGAGGAAGAGACGGAGGGAGACATATCTTTCATCCACTGGTTCACTCCCCAGATGGCCACAATGGCCAGGGCTGGGCCAAGCCAAAGTCAGGATCCAGGAGCTTCATCCAGTTCTCTCACTTGGGTGCAGGAGCCCAAGCACTTGGACCATCTTCTGGGCTTTTCCCAGGCCGTTAGCAGGGAGCTGGATCAGAAGTGGAGCAGCAGGGACACGAACCAGCACCCGTATGGGATGCCGGCATCTCAGGTGCTGGTTTAACTTGCTATGCCACAACACTGGCTCCCCATAAAATAATTTTTTAAAACCATATTTAGAAATTGTCCTTGGTTTTAAAAAAATCCCAACTGGCAACAATTGGGGAATTTTATAAAATAATGCCACATCTACAAAATGGGGTATCACGCGGTCGTGGCTAAGTCCCAAGAGGTTCTAGCTGTCCTTGCTTCCTAGCTTGAGATGTGAGAGAGCACGTTCACGCCTTCTGTCAGGGAACACAGAGTTTCACTGCGGATTGCCTCCTTGCTTTAGTCTGGAGGAGGCCTTTCAGAAGCCCTAATCCACGTCAGCACATCCCTCATTGCACTTGGGCATGAACCTGCTGCCTGTGAAGAGCCTCCTCTCTACTGTGCTGTTTCAACTGCAGGTGCCAAACCCTTTTGATTATACATGACACAGTGCCCTTGGCTGCTTTCATGTATGTTTTATGAGGACACCTAGGCATGAATATTTACTTCAGCAGTTTGGAACACATGGCTTTGATATTTGCTTTCTGTTCTGACTCACACTGAAGGGGGAAGGTAGGGGGTACAGCACGTCACAGCTCACCTGTCGTGGCTGCTGCCTCCTTCTTCCCCAGAGAGCTGAGTCATCCAGGAAATGGGAGACACTGCCTTGGTGTGCATCAGTTAGCAGCCTGACACATCTTTCTCTTTTACTGATGCAACACAAGTGCTTCTTCTGCGATGTCAGCTTTCCTACACCATATGTCAATAAACCCCATCGTCTGGCTGTAGCCTGTTTGGAGTCCTGCGTACTGAGTAACTTGGGCATCCCTTTGTCACTGTGTCTCGGTCAGAACAACAGCTCCTCTGCTCTTTCTGCCTCAAGCCCCAAACTCTTCCATGTGCTCTTCCCACTAAAGTCAGAAGGATTTATCTAGAAACAAGCAGATTCCCTAGAACCTTGAAGGATAAGATCCAAATGCCTTAGAATGGCAGATTGAGTCTTTCCCGTTCTCTCATTTTGTGTATGCCATATTGTTCTTCTCCTGCCATTCACCCTCGTGGTAACAGTAACTGTATTTTATATATACAATAGCTCCTTGCTCATTCTGCATTTTAAGTGAAAAGCTCTGTCGTTTCTGGAAGGTACCATGCTACTTCACAACCCCTAACCCATGGGCTTTCTGTGAATGCTTTTCCCCCCTCCCCACTCACTTCTCTGCCTTGTCAACCCCTGGCGACCTTCCAGACTGAGCTTGTGTAGCAACACCTCCTGAAGTCTTCCCTCAATTCCATCTACTTTAGATATAAAAGGCAATTGGGTGGGGGAGGGCAGTGTTGTCATTGAGTGGGTTAAGCCACCCCCTGCAGCGCCAGCATCCCATATGGGCACCGGTTCAAGTCTCAGCTCCCCCAGTTCCGATCCAACTCCCTGCTAATATGCCTAGGAAAGCAGCAGAGGACAGGCCCAAGAGCTTGGGTGCCTGCACCCATGTAAGAGACGAAAGGCAGAGTTACAGAGAAAGAGGGAGGGAGAGAGAGAGAGAGAGAGAGAGAGAGAGAGAGAGAGAGAATCTTGCATCCACAAGTTCATTCCCCAAATGGCCACAATGGTGGGCGCTGGGCCAGGCTGAAGCCCAGAGTCAGGAGCTTCTTCTGGGTCTCCCAGGTGCACTAACAGGGAACTAGATAGGAAGTGGAGCAGCCAGGACTCCAACTGAGGCCCCAATATGGAACTCAAGAGTCACAGGCAGTAACTTATCCTGCTGCGCCACACTGTTGGCCCTTTCCATTAACTTTATTTATTTATATTTTTTACAAATTATTTATTTGAGGTTCCATGAACTTTTGAAGAACCTTCAAATAACCACCCAAAGCTTTAGTTTCTTCACTAGTCAAATGGGACAAAGTTACTGTATTGGGCAGGATGGGTGAAGCAGGAAAAGGAGTGACCCCCTCGCTGTCCATCTTTTTTTTTTTTTTTTTTTTTTTTGACAGGCAGAGTTAGACAGTGAGAGAGAGAGAAAGAGAGAAAGGTCTTCCTTACGCTGGTTCACCCCCCAAATGGCCACCACACGCTGTGCCGATCCGAAGCCAGTAGCCAGGTGCTTCCTCCTGGTCTCCCATGCAGGTGCAGGGCCCAAGCACTTGGGCCTTCCTCCACTGCCTTCCCCGGCCACAGCAGAGAGCTGGACTGGAAGAGGAGCAACTGGGACAGAATCCAGCGCCCCGACCAGGTCTAGAACTGGGAGTGCCGGCGCCACAGGCGGAGCATTAGCCTAGTGAACTGTGGCGCTGGCCCTTGCTGTCCATCTTAAAGGGCTGTGGCTCACTGTGATGTGGCAGGGTAATCTGCTGTCAGCAATGCCAGCATCACTCATGGGCACTGGTTCGAGTCCCAGCTGCTCCACTTCCAATACGGTTCCCTATTAATGGCCTGGGAAAAGCAGCAGAAGATGGCCCAAGTGTTTGGGTCCCTGCCACCCACATGGCAGACCCAAAAGAAGCTCCTGGCTCCTGGCTTTGGCCTGGTCTAGTCCTGGCCATTGTTGCCATCTAGGGGGTAAACCAGTGGTTGGAAGGGCTCCCTCTCTCTCGGGAGCTCTGGCTTTCAAAATAAATAAATAAAAATCTTTTAAAAATAAAGAAAGGGCCCTGGCTATCACTCCTATAACAGAAAACACGTTAAAAGAAAAGTCTAACAAAGTTTTGTTAACATGCATATGTACAAAGGAGTCATACAAAATATGGAAACTCAAAGTTCTAGAGGATTAACATTTAAATATTTGCATCTGAATCCCCTGAACCTGTGACTTTTACCTCATTTGGAAAAGAGTCTGCAGATGTAATCAAGTTGAGGGTACAGAGATGAGAAGATCAGCCTGGGTTACCCCTGTGGACACTCCACCTGGTGACAAGTATCCTTGTAAGAGAAAAGCGGAACGGGATTTGAGACAGACAGAACACAAGACACATCTTCCAGAAGAGAGGGCCATGTGAAGGTGGAAACAGGACGGAGTGATGAGGTGACAAGCCAAGGAGAGCGGCAACCACCAGCAACTGGAACAGGCAAGGAATGGAATCTCAGCCGGAGCCTCTGGGAGGGGCTGTGGATTTTGCCTTGATTTAGGATTCCTGGATTCCAGCACCCTAAGAGAAGAAATCTGTGTGGGTTTTTTTTTAAGATTTGTTTATTTCATCTGAAAGTCAGAGTTACACAGAGAGAGGTGAGGCAGAGAGAGAGAGAGAGAGAGAGAGAGAGAGAGAGAGGTCTTCCATCCGCTGGTTCACTCCCCAATTGGTCACAACAGCTGGAGCTGTGCTGATCTGAAGCCAGAAGCCAGGAGCTTCCTCCAGGTCTCCCACACGGGTGCAGGGGCCCAAGGACTTGGGCCATCTTCTACTGCTTTCCCAGGCCATAGCAGAGAGCTGGATTGGGAGTGGAGCAGCCGGGACTTGAACCAGCGTCCATGTGGGATGCCAGCACTGCAGGCGGTGGCTTTACCCATTACACCACAGCGCCAGCCCCATTTGTGTTGTTTTATGCCATCAACTTAGTGATAATTTTTTTTTAGGGCAGCCTCATGAAACTCATATACAACCTCACTAACACTAAAAATGAGAGCAGTACTACTTAATTTGTAATTTTACTAAGAATTAAATGAATTCATATATATGTATATATATGAAGATTTATTTATTTATTTGAAAGGCAGAGCAACCAACAGAGAGAATGTGTGTGAGAAACGGGGAGAGAGAGAGAGAGAGAGAGACAGAGAGACAGAGACAGAGAGAGAGAGAATCTTCCACCCGCTGGTTCCCTCCCTACATAATGGCAACAGCCAGGGTTGGGCCAAGCTGAAGCCAGGAGCCAGGAACTTCATCCAGGTGCCCATGTACAAGGTGCCCTGGTACAAGCAGGGGTACAAGCACTTGGGGCCTTTATCCGCTGTTTCCCAAGCACATTAGCAGGACGCAGGATCAAGACTCAAGCTGGCACTGAGTTATGGGATGCCCCAGGCATCAGTGGTGGCCTGAGCCACTGCGCCCCAAGGCTGGCCCCCAAGTCTGTATATCCTTAAAGCTCGAGCCGAGCACCTGCTGCCTCAACTATGCACGGGAGAAGCCTACGTGAACCTTTCTACAGAGAACGCTGGTGTCCACGCAGCTTGCTGGACCGGGACTGGTGGACACCACCACGCAGAGCCTCTCGTCGGGTTATGAATTCAAAGTCTGGAGACGGTGAAAAGGTCGAGAAGCAGGTACTGCAGGCCGGTGTCCCCTAACGATGGGGGAAGTTCTGAGAAACGCAGCCTTGGGCGGTGTGGCTGAGAACATCGGAGAGCGTACTTACGGAAACTCGATGGGACCGGCCGCTGGACGCCTGGGCTGTCTGCAGAGCCGTCGTTGTACACGCGGGGCCGCCTTGACCCGAACAACCCGCATGCGCCGCATTACTGTACTTCACCTAAAAGTTCTCCCGAGCCCCAAAATTCTATGACAGGAACTTCAATACCCAATGCTCTGGGCTCCTTGCTTCTCTGTTCGTGGTCCCCAAACAATCCTGTAATTCCTAAACGCAATTTAGAATGGACTGCAGAGACCACAGGAGAAAGTCACTTCCGTTGCCTCTGCCGGGAGTCTAAAACCCGGAGTGCAGAATTCTCAAACCAGGGCCTCACGCCCACGCCCCCCAACATGCAAAAAAAAAAACTACGATTCCCAGAAGGCTTTGGGCCCCTGGGGGTAGATTCCAAAAGGGGCGGAGTCTAAGGGAGGGTCGTTGGCCGATCCCATTGTTCCGAGCAGGGGGACTCCTGGGCGGAGTTTGGGAGCTACCGCCTTCCGATTGGCTGTAAATAGAATGGGCGTCCCTCACGCGGTTGGTGCGGCCCGGGGGCTAGGGTGGGACTCGGGCCGCCGCTCAAATTTCCCGGGTCGGGAGCGCTGCGCCTGCCGGGAAGTCACCAGGACGGTTACCTACAGGTTCACGGCGGGGGCGGGTGGGCTTCGACATGCAGACCACCGACCTGGGCAACAAGGAGAGCGGCAAGATATGGCATCGCAAGCCGTCCCCGGCCACTCGAGACGGGTAAGGCAGCGGCGGTGGAGCGCGGGCTGGGGAGGCGGGCGGGGGGCGGGTCCGCGTCTGTGGAGCGGCGCCTTGAAGGGCAGTGTCTGGAGGGGTTGCGGCGGGTGGATAGAAGTTCGCGTTCCGGCCGGGTCCCTGGCTCTGCCCGGCATCCCTGGTGGGGTGGGTGCCCTCAGGAAGCTGCGGACGCCGCGGTGCTCGGAGACCTTCCGGGTCCCTGGGATGCAGCCTGGCCCGGGATAGCGCCTGGCAGGAGGCAGGTGCGCCCTAGGTTCACGTGGGAGAACTTGCGTTTCTGGTGCGTGGCTTTAAGGATCGCCGGTACGGAGTGCGTGCTCGGATGCCCTGCGGGCACCACACAAACTTCCGGTGCCCTGGAGTTTCCCAGCGGCGTGCAGGATGGGGGCAGGGAGTGACTGCGGTGCGGGGCCGCTTGGAGCGCGGTGTGTGCGGGGTTAGCCCAGCCTCCCCGCCTTGAGTTTTGCTGGCGGCGCTCAGCGCGAGCTTGTTCCCCTAGAAAGACCTGGGACTCCATGGGCTCTGCTGCAGAGCTCCCAGGCTCTTACTCTAGTGATTTCTTTTCCTTAATCTTTTGCTTCTGGACTAACCAGAAGACTAAGCACGGTGCTGAGTGTGATATCGGAAACGACCCCCTAAAATCTATATCAAAATGTGGCCCCTCAGAGGTCCCGGAAGTGCCCCCTGGGGTGCCACGTATGTTAGCAGAATGTGGGGTGCCACATGCTGTCACCATATGCTTAAAGTCAGGGTTCTTCAGGTTTTTTCGTTTCCAGATTTGGAGTGTATGGGAATCCCACTCCTCCCTTCGCTCTGGACAGGAACGTTGTCCTTTAACTCCCTAAGGATTTCCTTCCGTTAGAAGATTATATGCAAGACGTGCATGCAAGATTCAAAAAAATGAATGGCGCGCGTTCGACGTTCAGATGTCTTTGTTTCTTCCACGAAAACATGGCTTTGGGTTCAGTCCGTGGTGTTGGGAGAGAGGCAAAGAGCCCTGGCAGTGAAGCCAGGTGGGTTGCGTCGCGAGTCTTCATGGCCCAGTCCTGGTTTGCTTGGCTCAGGTCTGGGGCCGGGGAGTCGCGTTCTGGAGAATGCATCCGATGCAGGGCCGAGAGCGAGCCCGAGAGACAGGGAGCTTTCTCTGTCACTCTGCTTCTCAAATAACTAAATCTGACAAACACACTTGACAAGGAATTTGCTGTTTGTTTGTTTTTAACAGAATTCTAGTGAACGTCATTCACAACACTTCCGAGTACCATCCAAAAGCTTTGCGATTTTTGAATGTGGCTTTTGATGGTTCAGGAGATTCCCTCATTGCCGGGGACCATCAAGGAAATATCTATGTTTTTGACTTGAATGGAAACAGGTGAGCAGCTGCTTTGGCTATTTACCTTGCTTGACAAGTCACTAATTCACCTCTCTAGTGGCTTTTATTCATTATTCACTCAGGAATACTGAGTTGGACTGTAACACAGACACCTTGCAAAACACAAGTAAGCGCTGAAGGAAGAAAATAGGAAAGGACAGATACTGCTCGATTCTTTAGGGAACTAAAGTGCTAGTCTTAATCGTATTTTTTAACAATAGCTTATTCTTTAGTTTCATTACTGCTAACTTACCAGTGGATTTCTGATATCATTGGGCAATTTAGAAAGAACACGATTTCATTTGTACATTATTTGTTACATTCGTAATAGATCTGTGACTTTTTTTTTTTTTTTTTGGACAGTGGACAGTGAGAGAGAGAGAGACAGAGAGAAAGGTCTTCCTTTTGCCATTGGTTCACCCTCCAATGGCCACGACGGCCGGCGCTCTGCAGCCAGCACATTGCGCTGATCCGAAGGCAGGAGCCAGGTGCTTCTCCTGGTCTCCCATGTGGGTACAGGGACCCAAGCACCTGGACCATCCTCCACTGCACTCCCGGGCCACAGCAGAGAGCTGGCCTGGAAGAAGGGCAACCGGGACAGAATCCGGTGCCCGGACCGGGACTAGAACCTGGTGTGCCGGTGCCGCAGGCGGAGGATTAGCCTATTAAGCCGTGGCACCAGCTAAAGATTTGATCTTCACTCTTTCTCTTCCTCTCCTTTTTTCTTGTGGAGCAGTTTAGATCAAAAGCAATTAGATGGTTGGTGTGTGTGCAGTGGGGCTAGGTGGGGCGGGAGAGCCACTGTGGTCTGAGCACATATGGGTAATCAAGAAAGTTAGTTTAATACAGGGGCTGGGATCAAATAAGTAAATATATTGGGAATACTAAGAGCCACGCTTCCCACTGTTGGAAGAGGATCTTACAAATATGGAAGTGGAAAACTAGGAATGAATGCTATAGTGTTGGGTTAGGTTGGAAATATCAGTGTGCACTCATGTTTTGGGCTGTATATTCACACAGAAGTATGTAGGGGTATGGATATGAGAATGAGTGAGTTACAGGTCCACGTGCTCCCTGTCCTTGTCCTTTCAAAGGACCTGGGAGCGACACCATGCCAGTGGCAGTGAATACGTCTAGTGCCCAGTTCTTCTGTACTCTTCTCTATTGAAAGGAGTCAGGGTCTTTGCAGAAATAGCCATTTTCAGAATGGGAATGAGGAAAAAGCAGAATAAGCCCGCAGCATTTTGTAGCCACAGAGGAAAACTTGTTCAGAGGGTGAGGGGGATGTGTCCAAGGAGACAGATGCCAGCCTGGAGGGGCTCCCTCTGAGTGTACTGGGGAGCTCAGAGCAGCAAACTACATAGTGAGAAACTACGTAATAGATAATGGTAGAAATGGGTCGTAATCCGTGGTCGTAATCCAAAGTCCATGGGATCATGCTGTAATAGATAGTTTAATGAGAAATGGGATATCAAACAGCATTTGTTTAATTCATCAAAATGAAAAAATTATTGATTGATTCCCTGGACTTCACCCTCAGTACCTATGTAGCTTTCACTTGCTTACCTCCTGATACTTACTTTTGCCACTCTCCTTGTCTTTTACCAATTTCCTTGTCTCCTTGTGTGGGACCCTGTTCTTATTCTAATTACCCAGCATCCTAACTTCTGAAAAAATAGGTCACCTCCAGCTTGCCTTCTTTCTCCCCCATGGTAGCTTCAACCCCTACGTCTTAGTTACCTTACTCATAAAAAGGGGTGCTCTTCCATCATGCAGTACCTCTCCTAGACTTTGGACCACGAGCATCCTTCTTATTTTGTCTGTTGTCCCATTTTGCTATTATAGGGGAAAGAAAATAATTTCCTACTCCCCTTCTAAATTCTTGGCTGGGGCCCCTGTGACAAAAGACAAATTAACAAGTTGTTGACTTGTATCACAACGTAACACACGAGAGTATCCAGGAATGAGAAGCTCATAGAGGCAACTTAACCTCCAGCTTAGGTAGCAACTTGCAAAGAAGAGCAGTGGCTTTTTAGAGATGTGACAGTCTCAATTTACAGCAGATCCCTGGTGGCGAGGATGGGGGGAGCTAACGGTGGATGAAGGCTAGACAGTACAGTTTGTTCTGGCAGATCTCTGGTGCCATCCCCAGGGAAGTAAGGGCCTAAAGTCGTCTCTGGTGACTTTGTCCTTTCTGACGGGAGGATGCCTTTGGAAACGCAAATTCATTCTGACTTTCAGGCAAATAGGCAGAGGGCAGAGAGCTTTTCTTGTATACGCTTCTCAATTGCTTTCAGTTTAAAATGCTCTTTATGCCAAAGTGATAGATTTGGGGGTGGCTTATCCTGCCTCCCTAACTATAAACATTCATGGCAGGAAGTGGTAGAGGCAAGACATGAAATTAGACTTGATTTTAAAGCCCGGTATCCCAGGCTCCTTCAGCACTTCCCAGCTGCCCAACACACTAGTCTCTTTTCAGGTCTCACTTTACCAAGGGACTGCGTGTGTTGACTTCTCTTCTACCCTTTTGTCCTTTGGCTTCAGGGTATGACTCTGCTGATTTGTCTTCCACTCTGATGATTTTTCTCTCTGTTTTGCTGGCTCTTCTCCAGTGGCCACCAGTTTAATGTGCTACCCAGATACTTGTCCTCGTTCTCTTCCTTCCATATTCCGGGTCATTCTCTGTGCTGATCTCATGACCACGAAGCCCAGGCTTCAGCCGCCATGTAAACGCTGCAGACCTGGGCATCTTCTGCTTCCTATACTAGCTACACGTGGCTCTTGAGTCCTTGAATGGTGGCTAAGTCCAAACAGATATGTTGCAAGTGCAGAATTAAAATACACCCTGGATTTTGAAGGCTTAGTGTGAACAGAAATGAAAAATTTGATTAAATGTTAAAGTAATAATATTTTGGATACATGTTGAGTTAATAAAATAGAACTGAGGTCAATTTTACCTGTTTCTTTTTGCTTACTAATGTAGCTCCTAGAAAATGTTAAATTACACATATTACCCTTTTGTATTTCTTTTTTTTTTTTAAGTTAATTTATTTATTTGAAAGGTAGAGTTACAGAGGCAAAGGCAGAGTGAGAGAGAGATCTTCCATCTGCTGGATCACTCCCCAAATGGCTACAACCTTGGAGCTGTATCAATCTGAAGCCAGGAGCCAGGAGCTTCTTCCAGGTCTCCCACAGGGGTGCAGGGTCCCAAGGACTCAGGCCATCTTCTACTGCTTTCCCAGGCCATAGCAGAGAGCTGGATCAGAAGTGGAGCAGCTGGTTCTCAACCCAGTGCCCATACAGGATGCCAGCACTGCAGGTGGTGGCTTTACCCGCTATGCCACAGCTCCAGCCCCCCACATTATATTTATTTTGGATAGCATGGCTGTGGATGTACAAGGCCCTTACACTCAACATGCTTAAAATGAGACTTCTTATTTTCCACCCCAACCTGTTCCCCTCTTGCCTAAGCTCAAAAGCTTAATTTTTTTCTAAATTAAACTCTGCATTGGCACTCAGTGTGCATTTTTTCATTTGATCATCATGACACCTTGTAAGGTAGTCATTCTTCATTATAGAAGTTCTTCATCTTTACGCACGAGAAGTTCCTGACTCCTCCCTCTTCACTCTGCTTAGTGCATACCGAGTCTTTCTGCTTCCCCTTCGGAATCTCTTGTATCTGTCCTTTCCATTTTGTCTCCGTGTCATTGAACCTCTCTCTGTTAGCTTTCTTTTTAAAATATTAATCATTATTTAAGAGGCACAGAGAGTTCAAGACAAAGTTTACTTCCCAAGTGCCTCCAACAGCTAGGGCTGAGCTAATCTGGGAGACAAGAGCTGGGAACCTAATCTGTGTCTCCCATGCAGGTGGGCAAGGACTCGCCACTGGATCACCTGTCACCTGCTACCTCCCAGAGTCTGCAAGGCAGGAAGCTGGGGTTGGGAGCTGGAACTGGGTTCCAGTCGCTCAGCTGTGGGACAAGGGAGTCTTAATTGTTAGGCCAAATACCTCCGCACCTCTACTAAGTCAGTCTTAATGGTCTTCTCTTCTTCCTTGTCCCTCCAACCTGGCATTGGTGCCAGAATCATCTTCCTAAAAGACATGCCTGAACTTGATTTTGTTATGCCAAAATCTGCAGAGGGTGTTCCCTTCTGTGTAAATAAAACCAACCCCTTAATGTATCACATGACACCCTTCAGTAGCTGTCTTTGGCCTAGCAAAATGGTAGCTCCTTTTCCTGCCTCTCGGTTTCTTCATCTCTAAGGACTCCTGCAACATACAGGTTAGCATTATTGGCAGAATTTCTGATACTAACGCAGTGATCTCTTAATAGGTTTAATCTTGTTCAGCGAACAGCACAAGCTTGCACAGCTCTGGCCTTTAATCTTCGTAGGAAATCCGAATTCCTTGTGGCACTAGCTGATTATTCTATCAAATGTTTTGATACAGGTAAGAAGTCCCCCTGTTTGTCTTGTGAAACAGATCAAGTACTGCAAGGAATGTTCTGGTCTCTGCAGGTTGAGGGTAGAGTTCTGCAGGGCTGCCTGCACTTGAGGAGCCAGCCCAGGCTGGGCCATGTGGGACCATCCTCGCTGCACACTGGCTGGCTACCAATTCAGGGTCGCTCCACTGCCCTCCTGTTTCACATTTTCCTAGAGCAACCCAGAGGTCTCAGGAAAGCACTTGGGATTATAGTGTTAATGTAGCGAAAGGATTGACTGTACTTAGGCCTGTAGTTTTAATATAGCAAAAGTATGCAGATAGAACCAGCCTCAGGAAGGAGTACTGGAGGTGGAACGTGGGAGGCTTCCAGCAGGAGAGCGCTCATTGTCCTCAAGGATGTGGGACTCTCCCAGCATCATTGTGTGGCAGCCTGCACCACGTATCGCTGAACCAGGGAGGTCACCCAAGCTTTGGACCCAGAGTGTTTCCTGAGACCCTGTGTCCCAGGCATGATGGACTGCATTATTTTCCACGTAGTTGAGCTCAATTTCCAGCGCTCCTCTCCTCCCGAGGCTGATAGTGCATGACCCAAAGCCCCAACCTTCTAATCACATGGTTGATTGTTCTGGCATGGCCAGCCCCCCTCCTGTCTTCTTCTTCTTCTTCTTCTTCTTCTTTTTTTTTTTTTTTTTTTGAGGTTTATTTATTTGAAAGAGTTACACAGAGAGAGGAGAGGCAGAGAGAGAGAGAGGTCTTCCATCCAACGGTTTACTCCCCAACTGGCCACAACAGTCAGAACTGAGCTGATCCGAAGCCAGGAGCTTCTTCCCGGTCTCCCACATGGGTACAGGGGCTCAGGGACTTGGGCCATCTTCTACTGCTATCCCAGGTCACAGCGGAGAGCTGGATTGGAAGTGGAGCAGCCAGGGCTTGAACCACCGCCAATATGGGATGCTGGCACTTCATGCCAGAGCGTTAACCCACTGTACCACAGTGCCAGCCTCTCCCCTCCTGTCGTCTTAGCATAAACTATAGTCTCCTCTGATCTGAGAGACCCACCATGAATAACAAAGTTACTCATTCCTCTTGGTAATTCCAGGGGTTTAGAGGTTAACCCCAGGAGCCTGGACAGAAGCCAGACTTCTGTTTGAAGACTAAATTCCTTACTATTCTGATATAATAACAATGCTTTTGTGTTTGTGTGTATAAATCCCGTGTGTTTTGTGCCACGTTATATATATTAAAGATTTGTTTTACTTATTTGAAAGGCAGTTACAGAGAGAGACAGAGCTCTTCCATCTGCTGGTTCACACCCCATATGACTGCAATGGCCAGGGGTAGGCCAAGCCAAAGCCCAGAGCCTGTGACTCCATCTGGGTCTTCCATGTGGGTAGCAGGGGTCCAAGTAATCCAGCCATCCTCTGATGTTTTCCCAGGTTCATTAGCAGGGAGCTGGATCAGAAGTGGAGCAGTCAGAATTTGAGCCATTACTCATAAGGGATGCTCGCATTGCAAGTGGTGGCTTACACACTGTGCCACGATGTTGGCCTACCAAATTATTTATTTATATATATATATATATATATTATTTTTTTTTGACAGGCAGGGTGGACAGTGAGAGAGAGAGACAGAGAGAAACATCTTCCTTTGCCGTTGGTTCACCCTCCAATGGCCGCTGCGGCCGGTGCGCTGCGGCCGGCACACCACACTGATCTGAAGCCGGGAGCCAGGTGCTTCTCCTGGTCTCCCATGCGGGTGCAGGGCCCAAGGACTTGGGCCATCCTCCACTGCACTCCCGGGCCATAGCAGAGAGCTGGCCTGGAAGAGGGGCAACCGGGACAGAATCCGGTGCCCCGACCAGGACTAGAACCCGGTGTGCCGGTGCCGCAAGGCGGAGGATTAGCCTATTGAGCCGCGGCGCTGGCCCCAAATTGTATATTTTTAAATTGACAATGCAGAGTTATGTAGACAAAACCTCTTATTCTTTTTTTTTTTTTTTTTAAGATTTATTTACTTATTTTGAAAAAGTTACAGAGAGAGACATTTTCTATCCACTGGCTCACTCCCCAAATGGCTACCAGTGCCAAAGCCAGGAGCCAGGAGTTTCACTTGCACTTGGGTGGCAGAAGCCAAAAGACTTGGTCACCTTCTGCTGCTTTCCCAGGTGCATTAGCAGGGAGCTGGATTGGAAGTGGAGCAGCCAGAATTTGAACTGGTGCCCATATTGGATGCCAGCGCTCCAGGCATGGCTTAACCTGCTGTGCCACAGCACCAGGCCCAAATTCATCTTTTTAAGAGATGTATTATTCATTTGAAAGAGTTACAGAGAAAGAGAGAGAGAGAGAGAGAGAGAAGATCTTCCACCCACTGATTCGCTCTCTACATGGGGGGAGAGAGAGAGAGAGAGATCAAACTGTCTATCTTCCATCTGCTGATTCACTCTCCAGTGGCCACACAGCAGGGGCGGGGCCAGGCTGAAGGCAGGAGCCTGAACTCCATCTGGGTCTCCCACATGAGTGGCTGGGACTCAAGCACTGGGGTCGTCCTCTGCTGTTTTCCCAGGCTCATTAGCAGGGAGCTGGATTGGAAGTGGAGAAGCTGGGCCTTGAACCAGCACAGATAATGACCAGTGGTGTCACGTGCAGTGGCCTAATCCATTGTGCCATCATGGCTGTCCCCATGTGCAAAGTCACAGTAATTCATGTTATCCCTGGTTTGCAGATGAAGAAACTGAGGCACAGAGATAACTTGACCAAGGTCCCATGGTTTGTAAGCAGGGGAGTCCAGATGATGGCCTTGGTGGTCCAGCAGTAGAATCCTGGCTTTTTTTTTTTTTTTTTTTTTTACGGTTTATTAATTTGAAAGGCAGAGTTACAGAGAAGCAGAGGCAGAGAGAAAGAGAGAGAGAGAGATCAGAGTGGGGGTTGGGGGGGTCTTCCGTATGCTGGTTCACTCCCCAAATGGCCATACTGACTAGGGCTGGGCCAATCCGGAGCCAGGAGTCAGGAGCTCCTTCCAGGTCTTCCACATGGGTGTAGGAGCCCAAGGACTTGGGCCATCTTCTACTGTTTTCCCAGGCTGTAGCAGAGAGCTGGATAGGAAGTGGAGCAGCCAGGACTCGAACCGGCGCCCATATGGGATGCCAGCACTGCAGGCAGCAGCTGTATGCACTATCCCACAGCACCAGCCCCTGCACTTCTTTTTTTGCTAACAGCTTATGCAGTTATCCTTCTTAGATTGTGTTATGGTATCCTTTTACCTTATTAAAAAATCATATATTTAAAACCAACACCTAACATTTCTCTCTGCAGATGTTTACAGTACATAATTATTTATCGTATTACCTATTATTGAACTTCTAAGCTGTTTGCAGGTTTTGGTGTTAGAAAGAATGCTAGAATAGGCCAGCGCCGTGGCTTAACAGGCTAATCCTCCGCCTTGCGGCGCCGGCACACCGGGTTCTAGTCCCGGTTGGGGCGCTGGATTCTATCCCGGTTGCCCCTCTTCCAGGCCAGCTCTCTGCTATGGCCCGGGAAGGCAGTGGAGGATGGCCCAAGTGCTTGGGCCCTGCACCCGCATGGGAGACCAGGAGAAGCACCTGGCTCCTGGCTTCAGATCAGCGAGATGCGCCAGCCGCAGCAGCCATTGGAGGGTGAACCAACGGCAAAAAGGAAGACCTTTCTCTCTCTCTCTCTCTCTCATTGTCCACTCTGCCTGTCAAAAAAAAAGAAAGAATGCTAGAATAAAAATTCCAAAACAGTTAAATCTTTATACTTACCTGTGATTGCTCTTAGGTTCCACCGTTCTCTCCCTCTCTTCATAGTTCCATCTTTTATAGTCTCTCCTGTCTTGTTGAATCTCCTCTCTCAGTGCAGCCCCATCCTTGGATGCTGTCTGCACCCCCTAACTCCCCATCACCTCCCTCTTTCTTGCCCTGTTGTGCTAAATGCTGCTTCCTCACCACGCCATGGATAAATCCTGCTCTTGCTCCCCTGCCCAGGCTGTAGTGACTGCTGTCTCCTAGGCTATTAGTCACCCCTGATTGTTGAAATCCTCTTTGTACCTTTCATCCTGCTTCTTGGCGGCATTTATTGTTTGGTATTGCTTTAAGAATCCTAGTGTTCATACTCTTTCCTCTCTTGCTTCTCCTGTCTTTTCTGACTGTTTCTTCAGCATTCTTTTAGTGATTCCTATGCTTTTGGATTTTTTTTAAAAGAGTTTATTTTATTTACTTGAAAGACAGAGTTACAGAGAAAGGTAGAGCCAGAGAGGGAGAGAGAGGTTTTCCATCTGCTGGTTCACTCCCCAAATGACCACAGCAGCCAGAGCTGAGCTAATCCAAAGCCAGGAGTCAGGAGCTTCCTCTGGGTCTCCCATGCAGGTGCAGGACCCCAGGGACTCGGGCCATCTTCTGCTGCTTTCCAAGGCCATAGCAGAGAGCTGGAACAGAAGTGGAGCAGCCAGAACTTGAATTGGCACCCGTATGGGATGCCGGCGCTGCAGGCCGGGGCTTTAACCCACAGCGCCCGCCCCACTTTTGGATTTTTAACCAATTTTTCTTTTTCTTTTTCTTTTTTTTTTTAAAGATTTGTTCTTTATTTATTTGAAAGAGTTACAGAGAGAGGTAGAGACAGAGAGAGAGGTCCTCCATCCACTGGTTCACTCCCTAGATGGCTGTAACGGCTGGAGCTATGCCGATCTGAAGCCAGGAGCCAGGAGCTTCTTCCAGGTCTCCCACGTGGGTGCAGGAGCCCAAGGACTTGGGCCATCTTCTACTGCTTTCCCAGACCATAGCAGAGAGCTGGATTGGAAATGGAGCAGCCAGAACTTGAACTGGCGCCCATATGGGATGCCGGCGCTTTAGGCCAGGACTTTAACCTGCTGTGCCACAGCACTGGCCCTAATCAATTTTTCAAAAAATAGTCAACATTGTTTTGTTGACTTTTTATTCTGCTAGTTCACATTGGAAAATCATGACTTCATTTCATAAAAACAAGGGATTTTATTTTCCAACTTGAATTTGGAAGTACATAATACTAGCTAGAAGGGCAGTACTTTAAATTTAGCTTTATGAAAAATTCACTTTACCACGGCTTTTCTCATTTCACTGAAGATGAATGAAAAATTGATCATTCACAAATGTCAGCCTTTGCACTGGTGTTTGGAAAGCATTCTTGTTCCACTAGGGAATTTGTCGGTTCCTCTGGCTTTAATTTTGTCCTGCTTTGTATCTGTATTTTTCTCATATTTGTATCTTGCTTTCTGATTATTCTCAGCTCCATCTTTCTGGAGCAAAGATTCTAATCACAAACGAAAACCAGGCCTTCTGTAGAACATTTGGAAACACAGAGGAAAATGTAAATAGAAAATAATGGCCTATTATTTGACTGTGCACTGATGACAGTCATGAACAGTTTTTGGAGGCTTCCCTGCCGTACCGTTTTCTCTGCTTAGACTGCCCCTCACACAGGCACCTCTAGGTCAGCTTTCAGAGTCAAACCTAGCTTTCTCCTGCACTGCTAATTCTGTTCCTCCTAATGTATGCCTCACATCAGTAGAGAGTGTCACTGTTTACATAGCTGAGTTAGAATCACTGGATTCTTTTTTTTTTTTTTTTTTTAACAGGCAGAGTTAGACAGTGAGAGACAGAGACAGAGAGAAAGGTCCTCCCTCCGTTGCTTCACCCACCCAAATGGCTTCTATGGCCGAAGCCAGGAGCCAGGGGCTTCCTCCTGGTCTCCCATGCGGGTGCAGGGGCCCAAGGACCCAGGCCATCCTTCACTGCCTTCCTGGGCCACAGCAGAGAGCTGGACTGGAAGAGGTGCAGCCAGGACAGAATCTGGTGCCCCGACCGGGACTAGAACCCAGGGTGCAGGCGCCACAGGTGGAGGATTAGCCTAGTGAGCTGCAGCGCCGGCCTCACTGGATTCTTAATTCCTTCTTTATCCCGAAACATTGATCTGATCCCTAAGTCCTTTGATGTTTCTCCCTCGTAGCTCTTAAATTTGTTCGTTTCTCCACTGCTGCTCTCTTAATTTAGACCTTCATTATCTCCTGCCTTGGTTATTCCAGAAATGTAAATTAATCTTCTTGTCCAACTTCCTTTGCTCATTCAGTATACCCACCAGATTTCCTCAAGGTGCTCTTTCTAAACCATGGACCACATCTGTTATTCTTCTACATAAAACTTACCCAGAGGACAGAGCCAAAAATTCCTGTCAGCCTCCCCTCCCAATACCTCCCTGACACACATGTGGCTAGCTACTTTATCAGCTGGCCGTAGGCTTCCGTTTTTGTAGCTGTTAATGAAGGTGCGTCATATAATACCCAGTCATCAGTTGAAGCTGTTCATATAGTATTTATATAAAGTGTTATTTATATAATTTACCCACGTAACAATTTTACTTTTTAACACAGTCACCAAGGAACTAGTTAGCTGGATGAGAGGACATGAATCGTCGGTGTTTTCCATCTCTGTGCACGCGTCAGGGCGATATGCCATCACTACTTCTTCTGATACAGCACAGCTATGGGACTTGGATACCTTTCAGAGAAAAAGAAAGCTGAACATTCGCCAGTCGGTGGGGATACAGAAGGTCAGTGAGAAAGCACGTCTTGATCTGTTTGCTACTTAGGATAGTTTCTTGGTCACCAGGATTTTTAGATGATATAAAAATAATGATTCATTGTGTCCCACAAACTTTAAGCTGTGTTTTCATAACCCAGCAACCAGCAAAGCAAAATGGCCAGCACAATTAATATGTTGTCGGTGACGACAGTTTATAAGTTAATGAGTTGTTTGTTTCTTTTTAAACCATGCCAGTAGATCTTCAGTACTCAGGATAGGTTTTGTTTAGTTGTTGGCTTTTGTCTGGTTTGTAACCTCCCCACCATCCATATTGTGGTGATTTTGAGTTTCAGATATCCAGCAGATTTGTAGGAATTTCACAGTGAGGGACTGGCGCTGTGGCACAGAAGGTTAAACCTCTGCCTGCAGAGCTGACATCCCAGATAGGCAGTGGTTTCAGTCCTGGCTGTTCCAGTTCTGATGCAGCTCCCTGCTAACACGCCTGGGAAAGCAGCAAAAAACCGACAAGTATTGGGTCCCCTGGACCCATGCAGGAAACCTGAAAGAAGCTCTTGGCCCCACCCATTTCAGGAGTGAACCAGCAGATGGAAGATTTTCTCTCTTTCTAACTTTACCTTTCAAATAAATAAGTACATCTTTTAGAAAAAAAAAATTTAAGATTTTATTTATTTTATTTCAGAGGTATAGTTATAGACAGCGAGAGGGAGAGAGAGAAAGGTCTTCCTTCCGTTGGTTCACTCTTCAAATGGCCGCATCTGCGCTGATCCGAAGGCAGGAGCCAGACGCTTCTTCCCGGTCTCCTACGCAGGTGTAGCGGCCCAAGCACTTGGGCCATCTTCTACCAGGCCATAGCAGAGAGCTGGATTGGAAGTGGAGCCACCAGGACTAGAACCAGCGCCCATATAGGATGCCGGCGCTGTAGGCAGAGGATTAACCTACTGTGCCATGGCACCGGCCCCAGAAAAAAATCTTCACAGTGAACATATGTGTCCCCACCATCTTGAGAATACCATTAACATATTTTATATTTTCCTTTATGTACTTTACATGTTTCTATATTATGGATGGAGCTATCCAACTTTCTGTTTCTCTGCTTATTAATTCTTCATGTCTCTAGTTTAAACTCTTTGTGTCTGTGTGTTTTAAAGTAAATTGTAGACATCAGTGTTCTCCATGAGTACTTTGTTTTTTTAAGATTTATATATTTTTTGAGAGGCAGAGTTAGAGAAGGGAGAGACAGAAAGAGAGGTCTTTCATCTGCTGGTTCATTCCCCAGATGGCCGCAACAGCTGGAGCTGGGCTGATCTGAAGCCAGGAGCCAGGAGCTTCGTCCTGGTCTCCCACATGGGTGCAGGGGCCCAAGCATTTGGGCCATCCTCCACTGCTTTCCCAGGCCATTAATAGGGAGCTAGATCAGAAGGGGAGCAGCCGGGACTCAAACCGGTGTGTGTGTGGGATGCCAACACCACAGGCAGAGGCTTAACCTACTACACCACAGAGCCGACCCCTCTCTGTGAGTACTTAACTCTGTTTTTAATGAACTAGTGTTCAATGTTTGTTAATGTAAAATTTATGTATAACAAAGTGCAGAAATCTTAAGTATTCATTTGTTAAGTGTGACAAATGTGTAGATCTTGGTAACCTGTGCAGACATAGCATCACCACCAACCCAGAAAGTTCCATTATTTCCTACCTGGGTAAGCATTACTCTTTAGGGATTTGCAACTATAGATGAGTGTTCCCTGTTCTAAAATTTCATATAAATAGAACTGTTTGTAATAGTTTTAGGCTATTTTCACTCACCAAAATGTTTTTGAGATTTGTCCATGTTGTATGTGTTCCATTTTACTGCTGATAAGAATTCCATTGTATAAACATACCACCTTTAATATACTACCTTTTAAAAAAATCCATTTCTTTTGCTTTTTAGTTCTTTTTTTTCCCATTTGTTTAGCCAACTACTGTTTTCAGGAGTATATGAGTCTCCCGTGTGATTAATTATTTTGCTTCAGGTTATATTATACACGCAGCATTGCTTTTAATTTCTTGGTTATTAACATGAACAACTAGCAACACATGTCAACCAAAAATTTATTCTGTAATCTCCATGGGAATCCCAGAGTTCTTTAGTGTGCCTTTAATAATTAAAAAGAGGTAAAAGTTGCAGCAAGCCTATTCATTAGAGATTTAGTCCAAATGTCTTAGTAGGTCTTTTCTTCTTTAATTGCTTTAGTAGCTAAATTGAATTTTAAATTCCAAAAAGGAGAGCACTGGGATTTGAACCCACAATGGAGACAAAGTTATGAAACAATGACACAAATACCATCTGTTCTTTTTACCATGAAATTAAAATTAGTATACACTGGATAGTTGCCAATGCTAACCTTGCTTGGTCATTTAGACATTTTAGTTTAAAAAATAGTATTCCAAATGTTAGTGATGTAAGAATAAAATTAAGTGTGCAAAATATATGTATAGTGTGACATATACCAGTAAATGTATTATAAATTGAAGCACCAAGAGCTATAGGCTACAAGCAAACATTTTTTAAGGGCCAGATAGTAAATATTTTTGGCTGTGCAGGCCAAGATAAAAATTACATAACCATTTAAGAATGTTAAAATGATTCCTAGTGCTTGGGCTTTGCCAAAATTGAAGATGGCTAAATGGTTACCACTCACTCCTAGTTTCCACTGTAAAAAGTAGAAAATAACTGATTTTTTTTAAGATTGATTTATTTATGATTTGAAAGGTAGAATTACTGAGAGGCAGAGGCAGAGGTGCAGAGAGAGAGAGAGAGAGGTCTTCCATCTGCTGGTTCACTCCCTAAATGTCCACAACAAACGAAGCTGCACCAATCGGAAGCCAGGAGCCAGGAGCTTCCTCGGGGTCTCCCACACAGGTGCAGGGGCCCAAGGACTTGGGCCATCCTCTGCTGCTTTCCCAGACCACAGCAGAGAGCCAGATTGGAAGTGGAGCAGCCGGGACTAGAACTGGCGCCCATATGGGATGCCAGCACTGCAGGCAGAGAAGCAGCTTTACCCACTATGCCACAATGCCATCCTCCAACTAATGTTAATTTACCAAATCTTAAATTAAAACCTTAATTCCTTCCAATTTTTATTAAGTATATGTTTTATTCCAATTTCTGATTCTGTGTTTTAAATAGAACTTTTATTCATTTTGCTGACATGGGAGACCCTTGAAGTCACTTTCCTTGAGTGTTTGCTGTGAAGCTCACTTTAGGATGGCTCTTTTCATCTAAAACAGTCTTCCACTTCCTTCCCCCTAACCCTACCCCAGAACATTAATTCTGTGGCAAGACCAAGCCAGTTGTCTTGGAAAATGCTGCACATTCTGGAACTGTCTCAGTGTTTTATCATTGTTGTTTAACTTCTTTTCTATCCCTGCAATTCGTGTAAACCAGAAGTTCAGCCTAAAGGCATTTATAGACTCATATTAAACATTTTGACAAACTATTTCCCTTGTATATAAGATGAAAACAGCACCTACTTCAGGACTGGTCTGAGCATTGAATGTGATAATCTATGCCAACCACTTAGCACAGGACTGATTTCTGCTATTATTATCTCAGTTATGAAGTTATCTCATGTATTTACAATGTTTTTTTATTTTTTTTTTAAAGAGATTTATTTATTTACTTGAGAGGCATAGTTACAGACAGGGGGAGAGACAGACAGAGCTCTTCCATCTGCTGGTTCACTCCCCCAGTGGCCACAATGGCCGGAGCTGGGCCAGTCAGGAGCCAGGAACTTCTTCCAGGTCTACCACATGGGTGCAGGGACCCAAGCACTTGAACCATCTTCTATAGCTTTCCCAGGCCATCAGCAGCAAGCTGGATCAGAAGTAGAGCAGCTGACACTTGAACTGGTGCCCATATGGGATGCCAGGACTGCAGGCAGATACTTAACCTGTTATGCCACCATGCCAGCCCCTATGTTTTTAAAAGACCATTAAGTGGCTGGTGCCATGGCTTAACAGGCTAATCCTCCGCCTTGCGGCGCCGGCACACCAGGTTCTAGTCCCGGTTGGGGCGCCGGATTCTGTCCCGGTTGCCCCTCTTCCAGGCCAGCTCTCTGCTATGGCCTGGGAAGACAGTGGAGGATGGCTCAAGTCCTTGGGCCCTGTACCCGCATACGAGACCAGGAGAAGCATATGGCTCCTGGCTTTGGATCGGCGAGATGCGCCGGCCGTGGCGGCCATTGGAGGGTGAACCAACGGCAAAAAGGAAGACCTTTCTTTCTGTCTCTCTCTCTCTCTCTCTCTCACTATCCACTCTGCCTGTCAAAAAAAAAAAAAAAAAAAAAAAAAAAAAAAAGACCATTAAATGGGGCCAGTGTTCTGGTACAGAGGGTTAAGCCACCTCTGAGATACCAGCATCCCATTATCAGAGTGCTGGTTCAAGTCCCTGCTGCTTCGATTCTGTTCTAGCTTCCTGCTGGAAGATGGTTGAAGTACTTGGGGCCCTGTCACCCATTGGGAGACCAGGATGGAGTTCCCGGCTGTTGGCTTCCGCCTGGTCCAGACCTGGCTGTTGCAGCCTTTTGGGAAGTGAACCAGCAGAGGGAAGTTCTCCATCTGTCTCTCCCTCTCTCTCTTTGCCACTCTGCCCTTTAAATAAATAAATAATTAGATCCCTTTTTAGAAATTAATGTGGTAACTGTCATTTCAATTACAAATGTAGCATTTATTAATGATTTTAAAATGTTTAAATAATCCAACTAGTAGCAAAATATCATCTGACCTGAATTCATTTAGCAACAAAGTCTGAACTGAATTGATGTGTGTCTGAAACATGAGTGTATTTCAGTATGGGGTATTTCCCCAGGTTCTTGGAGGCTCTCCACAATGCTGTAAAATATGTTATCTCACCTTTCTAAAATTGCAAATAATTCTGAAACATATCTGGGCCCTAGACTTTCCGATAAGAAATTATGAATCTTTAATTTCAAGTTGTTTTTAAAGAACCTATCACTTTAACTTCTTTCCACTGATTTTTGTATGTAGTAATAGCAGTAATTAGTAGTAGTAGATACTAGTTGTTGAGTGCCTACTATATACTTTTTTATAATTTACATAATTATTTTTAAGCTTAAATAATACCTTATATGATTATTTTTAAGCTGAAATGATGCTAAAGATAGATACTATTATCCATACTTTACAAGAGGGGAAACTAAAGTTCAGAAACATTATATTGTGGAGTGTCACATAGCTTATGAGAGAGAGCAGTTTGAGGCCAGCTCTGTAGTGTAGCCAGTAAAGCCACCACCACCACTGTTGGCATCCCATATGTTCGAGTACCTGCTGCTCCACTTCCAATCCATTTCCCTGCTAATGCACCTGAGAGAGCAGCAGAAGGTAGCCCAAGTGCCTGGGGCCTTGTACCTATGTGAGAGACCTGGACATAGCTCCAGGCTCCTGGCTTTGAACTGGCCCAGCCCCAGCTATTGTGGCCATGTGGGGAGTGAACCAGCTGATGGAAGACCTTTCTCTCTGTAGCTCTGCCTTTCAAATAAACAAACAAATATTTTCTAAAAAAAGAGAGAGCAAGCAATTTAAATCCAAACCTTACTCCAAAGCCATTCCGTTGTACCGTCTCCTTCTCAGGTAAACCAGTTACTCTTCTTCAAAATCGTAAATTTTGATTCTTTTGTTGATGCTTAGAGATAAGATATTGAGCTCTTTAGTTAGAGATTTTGAAACAGATCCTAGGATTTGTGGTTACTGTGGTTCAATTTATATTAAAAAGTGTCTGTGATGAGTATCAGGAAACATTTAATTGAATGTGTTATTGAACTTTATCTAGTCTCTGCATACGATGTATACTCACTAAATTTCTTGTGCATTTGACCTTAACTTCCTGGTGTTACTATTCAGAACTCTTTAAACTTTGAAAAGAGCTCATGTATTCTACAAGGAACATCTGCAGCTCCATCCTTGAACTCATCACCACAAAAGTATGTTTCGTTATGTTTTAGAAGTTTTTCCTAAGTTTTTTTATGTTTGTCAAGAGATGACACTGTCTAAATAATAATGACATGATTCATTAGGAACAATTTTATAACCATTAAAATATGGCAATTAAAATCACAGATCTAGTAATGCATAATCATGCAGGCAATAATCTATCACAGCTATTCCCCTAAAATAGCAGTTGATGCTCATTAACTTGTGAGCTTTGCTTTTCCCAGTAGGAATAAACTTTATTACTTTTCTGGGAAAATGACTGCTAATTATAATAAGAATTTTTTAAGTCACTTCTTGACATCAATTTTGAAATAGTGGGTTTAAAAAAAAAAAGATTTATTAATTTATTTGGAAGGCAGAGTTACAGAGAGGCAGAGGCAGAGAGACAGAGACAGAGACAGATTTTCCACCTGCTGTTCACTCCCCACATGCCCACAACAGCCAGGACTGGGCCAGGCTGAAGCAGGAACTCCAAAAGTTGCTACCCAACCCTACTTGGGTAGCAGAGACCCAAGTACTTAAGCTGTCATCCACTGCCTTCTCTTGTGTGTTAACAGGAAGCTGGATCAGAAGCCAAGTGGTTAAGTGGTTGGGAGTTGAGCCAGCACTCTTACATGGGATACAACTGATGTGGCTTAACCCATTGTGTCACAACGCCCACCCTTGGAATGGTGTTTTAATGCATTCATTGTAGATTATAATGTGTTCATTGTAAGTTTTTCTGTAAAGGCCTTCATATTATGAATCTTCCCAACTCAGCGAATCTCTTAGCAAAAGGTCTACCAGATGTTACCTTTGGCAAAGTGAGCCAAGGACAAAAGTGAGGAGTGGGTCATACCCCTGCCTGATTTGTTAGCATCAGATGAACTTATCATTTTTAATTGTGTTTTTCTGGCATTAATCCTGAGTAGATTATTGTTATTATTTCATTGGAGAGAGCAAGAGAAAGATGCCCATCTGCTGGTTTATACCCCACATGCCCACAGGCCAGGACAGGACCTGCTGAAGCCACCTAGGTCTCTCACGTGGCTGGCAGGAGCCTAGGTTTGAGCAATCACTGCTATTTCTGAGAGTCTAAATTAGCTGGAGACTGGAGCCAGGACCTGGAGCTAAGTAGCAAACCCAGGTTTTCTGTGGTAGGACAATTACCTTAACTGATGTCTTATACTCTAGGCCAAATGCATGCCCCCTGTGTAGATACTGTAATTACCCAGTATATTCTGTGGTGCATCATACATTTGTGTGTTGCATACAGACAACACACAAAAAATTAAACCATTGAATATTTTTTTAAAAAGATTTATTTTTCTTTATTTGAAAGAGTTAGAGAGGTAGAGACAGAGAGAGAGTACCTTTCCATCTGCTGGATCACTCCCCAAATGAAAACAGCTGGAGCTGAGCCGATCCAAAGCCAGGAGCCAGGAGCTCCTCCGGGTCCCCCACATGGGTGGTACAGGGGCCCAAGGACTTGAGCCATCCTACACTGCTTTCCCAGGTGCATTAACAGAGAGCTGGATCAGAAGTGAAGCAGCTGGGACTTGAACCGGTGCCCATTTGGGATGCTGGTGCTGCACACTGGAGTGCTGGCTCCACCATTGAAGATTTCATGGGAAAGTGTTGATCAATTTCAATTAAAATTTTGTGTTGTCAAGCAGCAGCATTTATTGCTTATGTAATAAAAAAATGGAAATTAGAATAAATTAGTGACTTTTTAAAAAAAAGATTTATTTATTTGAAAGGCAGAGTTACAGAAAGAAAGAGAGGAAGAACCACCTGCTGGTTCACTCACTAAATTGCCACAACAGTCAGAGCTAGGCTGGTCCGAAGTCAGGAGTTAGGGGTTTCATCCAGGTCTCTCCCTTGGGTGCAGGGGCCCAAGCACTTGGGCCATCTTCTGCTGCCTTCCCAGGCTCATTAGCAGGGAGCTGGATCTGGAGTGGAGCAGTGGCACCCATATGGGATGCCAACAGCACTGCAGGCAGCAGCTTTACCCACTACACCACAGAGCTGGCCCCAAATAGTGACGTTTTCAGCCATGCTATCAACTTCATTCTCAGATATAAATAAATTAAATCTCAATAAAAGATCATATATGCACTTTAAACTTGTTCCGCTTATGATCCTTGACATACATTTACCTTAAACATATTGTCCATTATTCCCTAAGTAAATTGACTAAAGAGAGATACCTATTTTAAAGCTGCAGAAACATGTTTTACAGTATCTTTAAGCAGTTTCTATTTCCAGCAGCAATGTATGGTCCATTCCCTATATTGTCACCAACATCTGGTATTTTTTAACATTTATCTGTAGTTAATATTTAATATAGTGTTTTTAAACAAAGTTGAAACTCAAAATGATATCTTATTTTCATTTAAGTCTTTTAATATAAGGTAAATGTTTATAAATTGTCACTTAGAATTCTGTGAATTGCCTCATTGTAAGTCACCTATTTTTTTAATTAAAAGGGTTTATCATTTATTTTTAGTACATAATAGTATCTGAAATCAGTATTAGTCCTTGCATTTTAAATATATTTTCCTCCAGCTTAAGAACAGGTAATTTGGAAAAAAGAAAGATTGACTACTTTTTATCACTTTAAACTTAAAGAGGGCTATATGAATTATGTGAAAAATAACTTTTTCTGTCTCCTTCTTTAGGTTTTCTTTCTACCACTAAGTAATACCATCCTCAGCTGTTTTAAAGACAATTCCATTTTTGCCTGGGAATGTGATACTCTGTTTTGCAAATATCAATTACCAGCTCCACCCGAAAGCTCCAGTATATTATACAAAGTGTTTGCTGTGACCAGGTAATGTACATTTTAAGATGTTGAGAATTAAAAAAAAATAACATTGGATTGCCAGCTTTGTTTTTTCATTTGAAAAGATAGGGAGAAGCAACCAGGGGTCTCTGTGCCTTGGTTTGTTCCCCAGATGCCTGCAGTAGCTGGGGCTGGCCCATGCCAAAGCCTGGAGCCTGGATTTCAGTCCCGGTCTCCCAAGCGGGTGCCAGGGACCCAGCTACTTGAGCTTTCACCACTAAGCAGAGCAGCCAGGACACAAACGGGCCCCCATATGGGATGCTGGCATCGCAGGCAGTGCCTTTACCTGCTATGCCACAATGCTGGTCCCCGTCATAGTCCTTTCTCAACACTGATACAGCCAGTCTGAAATACTGACCAGCATTGAATTCTTCCTCTACATTATGCACAACTCGCCCATTAACGTCACTCAGGTAGCAGATATTTTCTCATCACCTTCTTAGATTTATTTATTTGAGATGCTGCAAAAGACAAAGACCATCCACTGGTTCACTTCCGAGATGTTCACAGTGACCAGGGTTAGGCCAGGGCCCAAGCTAGGAGCCAGGAACTCGGTCCCTTTCTCCCATGTGAGTGTCAGGGACCCAGCTTCTTGAGCCATTGCTGCCACCCTCCAGGATCTGCTTTAGCCAGAGCTGGAGTCAGAGCTCAGCCACATGTGACTAGTGATGACCATATGGGACAGCATACATATAGACATTTTGATCATCACAGAAAGTTCTGTTGGCAGTGTTGTTATAAACAGTCCAGCAAGTCTTCCCTGTTGTTTTGTCATCTAGAGATGGCCGAATCCTGGCTGCTGGAGGCAAATCAAATCACCTTCACTTATGGTGCTTAGAAGCTACACAGCTCTTTAGAATTATCCAGATGCCTACAAAAGTTCGAGCCATTCGCCATCTAGAATTTCTTCCTGATAGCTTTGATGCTGGTTCTAATCAGGTCAGTAACAAAGATGCAATTTCTGAACTTCTGAACTATATTAGCTCTTATTTAACTTATATCCCAATATAAGAATTTGAAAATATTAGCATATTTGTTTTGTTTTGTTTTTTGTTTTTTGACAGGCAGAGTGGACAGTGAGAGAGAGACAGAGAGAAAGGTCTTCCTTTACTATTGGTTCACCATCCAATGGCCGCTGCGGCTGGCGCGCTGCTGCTGGCGCACCGCGCCGATCTGAAGGCAGGAGCCTGGTCTCCCATGTGGTGCAGGGCCCAAGCACTTGGGCCATCCTCCACTGCACTCCCTGGCCACAGCAGAGAGCTGGCCTGGAAGAGGGGCAACCAGGACAGAATCCGGCGCCCCGACCGGGACTAGAACCCGGTGTGCCGGCGCCGCAAGGCGGAGGATTAACCTAGTGAGCCATGGCGCCGGCCGTTAGCATATTATTTTAAACAGACTCTGGAATTGGAAAAAATTTCAAAATTTTATGTTATTTATATTATTAACAAATTATCCTTTTAAAAATCAATATGTTGGGCCCGGGAAGGCAGTGGAGGATGGCCCAAGTCCTTGGGCCCTGCACCCGCATGGGAGACCAGGAGAAGCACCTGGCTCCTGGCTTCGGATCAGCACAATGTGCCGGCCGCAGTGGCCATGGAGGGTGAACCAACGGCAAAAAGGAAGACCTTTCTCTCTGTCTCTCTCTCTTTCACTATCCACTCTGCCTATAAAAAAAAAAAAAAAAAAAAAAAATGAATATGTTGGGGCCGGCACTGTGCCATAGTGGGTACCAATTTAAGTCCCGGCTGCTCCACTTCTGATCCAGCTCTTTGCTATGGCTTGGGAGAGCAGTAGAAGATGGCCCGAGTCCTTTGGCCCCTGCACCCACATGGGAGACCTGGAAGAAGCTCCTGGATGCTGGCTTCAGATCAGTGCAGCTCTGGCCATTCTGGCCAATTGGGGAGTAAGCCACCAGATGGAAGATTCTCTCTCTCTCTCTCTCTCTCTCCCCCTCCCTCTCTCTCCCCCTCCCTGTTCCTCTCCCTCTCTCTCTCCCTCTCCCTCTCTCATTCCCTCTTTCTCTCTCTCTCTCCCTCTCCCTCTCTCTGCTTCTGACTTTCAACCCTCTCCCTCTCTCTGCCTCTGACTCTCAAATAAATAAATAAATCCTTTGTAAAAATCAATATCTTGTACATATTGTACATGTTGTACAACCTGGCTTACAGGTTGTTTTAGCTTTTTTTTACATTTGATATTCTTTTTTTTTAAATTTTTTTTATTTGAAAGGCAGAGTTACAAAGAGAGAGAGGCAGAGGTAGAGAGAGAGAGAGAGAGAGAGAGAGAAGTCTTCCATCTGCTGGTTCACTCCCTAAATGGCAGTAATGGCCAGGGCTGGGCCAGGCTAAAGCCAGAGCCGGGAACTTCATCCCAGTCTCCCACGTGGGTGCAGGGGCCCAAGTACATGGGCCATTTCCTACTGCTTTCTCTGGTGCATTAGCGTGGAGCTGGATCAAAAGTGGAGCAGCTGGATCGGAAGTGGGCCTCAAACCACTGCCAATAAACATGAGCCATAATTAATGAAACATAGTAAAAATAACTAAGAATAGACTCTCCAACTGCCCTCTCAAATATGTATGTAAACAGAAAGTCCTTGGCTTACATGGTTCCACTTAAAATTTCTTGATTTTACAATGGTGCAAAAGCTCTATGCATTTGCTAGAGACTATAATTTTGATATGTTCCTGGACTAGCAAAGTGCAGTATAATCCTCTCTGTTGGTGTTGGACTGTGTCATCAAGCTGCAGGGCCTGCCCAGCCATGTGACAACAAAAGGAAGCAACCAGCACTCTACAGTGTAGTGTGTTAAGGTAGGGTATTCGGTAGTTATATTAAATGCATTTTCAACTTATGATAAATTGATTAGGATCTAACCCCGTCATAAGTTAAGGAGTATTTGTGTGTGTGTGTGTATAAATATATAACATGCATATGTATGTATATGTGTATATGAGTATAGTTTGAAACATTTGATTTTCAAATGTTTTGGGGAACTCTGCCTCCTCTTAGGTTCTTGGAGTGCTGAGTCAAGATGGTATTATGAGATTTGTCAACATACAGACTTGTAAACTTCTTTTTGAAATTGGGAGCCTTGATGACGGAATTAGCTCATCAGTGATTAGCCCCCACGGACGGTACATTGCATCTATTATGGAGAATGGCAGTCTGAACATATATTCAGTTCAGGCTTTAACACAAGAAATAAATAAGGTATGTTATCAAGTAAACCAGTTTTAGGGAATATCTAAATACCACGTCATTTAGGATAAAATCTTTACGCTACTGTTCTGATTTCCATGGAAATTGTCCGTTTTCATGGCTGTATTCTGTGACTCTTACTCCCACAAGTCGCATCTGTAGCCTTGATTTCTCACCGATGGTCTATTCTTAAATTACTACCTTCTTATTATCTATTATCCACACTGTACATTTTATCTAAAATGCACTCCCCAATCCTCTTCTAACTGCCTTTTCTACTGAGGTTTATCACCATATTCCTAACTTTACCATGCAACCGTGAAAGTGCCTGGGTATATGATTTAAGGCCAGCTTTCAAGGAACAATTAAGTTCTACTTATTGCTGTTATAAATCATGTTCTTTTATTATGTTCTCTAGGGAATTTGGCAGAAGTTTGCTTTATTAGTCAAGAAAACATTTTTAGATTCTACTTGAAGAATAATTATACATAGTAAAGCATATTAAATTTATCAAAACAAATTGTGGAAATCATATATTAGCAAGCCTATTTCCCAAGGATATCAATTGGAATATATATAACCTATATTTTTTCTTTTTTCTTTTCTTTCTTTCTTTTTTTTTTTTTTTTAGCCACCTCCTCCTTTAGTGAAAGTGATTGAGGATTTGCCTAAGAATAAACTTAGTTCTGGTGATCTTAAGATGAAAGTAACATCAGGAAGAGTTCAGCGGCCAACTTTAAAACCCAGGGAAAGCAAAATACAAACTAGAATATTAAAACAAGACCTGACTAGTAATTTTGAAAATAAAGAGGTGAGAATGCATCATAATTAGACTTTTTTTGGTCATGATTCTGCTATGTGGAGTCTCATGATTTCTAGGTGATTGTCACTCTTCCCTGTTTCGGAAATTAAAGGGAGTATTGTATGAAGAGAAGAGAATTGCAACTGAAGTTACAATGCACTTTTAAAACTTTTTAATGGAAGAATTGTACTGTCCAATATACTGGCCACGTGTGGCTGATGAGTAGTCTGGACGTGATTAGTTTGAATTGAAATGGCTATAAGTGTGAAGCATACAGTAAGAAAGTGCGAAAATTTAGGATGAACCAAAGAGTGTAAAATATCTTATTTAATGCTTTTTTTATGGATTATATGCTAAAATAGTATTTTTATTGTTTTGGGTTAAATGTGTTACTAAACCCAATTTTACCTGCTTTTCCTTACTCTTTTAATGTGGCTCCTAGAAAATTGTAAATTACATCTGTGGTTCATGTTATGCTTTTCTTAGATAGTATTAGTATAGAAGGTTACAAAAGGAATAGAATTAAAGTGTTCCTCTTTTTTAAGATTTATTTTGAAAAGCAGAACAATAGATGGCGAGGTGGTGGGAAGAAGTGGAGAGATCTTCCCTCCTCTGGTTTGCATCCCAAATGGCCACAGTGGCCAGGGTTGGAACAGGCCAAAGCTAAGAGCCTGGAACTCCACCTGGGTCTCCCATGTGGGTGGCTGGGACCCAGATACTTGGGCCATCCTCCACTGCCCTTCCAGGCACACAAGCAGGGAACTAGGTCAGAAGTGGAGCACCTGGGCCTTGAATCAGCCCTCTGATATCAGGTGCTGTATCCCAAGCAGCCTAACCTGCTGTGGCCACCACCAGTCCCCAAAGCATCCTTTCCTGCTCCTTGCTCCCTAGCATACTCCTCATTGCGTTCCCTGGAGCTAATCAAGGATTACCTTAAAGAAATTTTCAAGGGAATTTCAATGAGTTATTGTTTTCTTCTTCAAATTTTTTATATTTTCCTGATCCTATAACTTTGGAATAAAAAGAAAATATATGGGGCCAGTGCTGTGGCATAGCAGGTAAAGCCACTGCTTGCAGTACCAGTATTCTAGATGGGTGTTGGTTTGAGTACCAACTGCTCCACTTTCACTCTAGCTCTCTGGTATGGCCTGGGAAAGCAGTAGAAGATGGCCCAAATCCTTGGGCTCCTGCACCCATGTGGGAGACTAGGAAGAAGCTCCTGGCTCCTGGCTTCAGATCAGCTCAGCTCCAGCCATTGTGGCCAATTGGGGGAGTGAACCATCAGATGGAAGATCTCTCTCTGTCTCTGTCTCTCTCTGTAGCTCTGCCTTTCAAATAAAATAAATTTTTTAGAAAAGAAGAGAATATAAATATTACAGGAGAAGTTACTAACATTTTGAAGGAATTTGAAAGCTTTTCATTGGCAATACATGAATAAATACACACATGCATAGAACACGTAAGTACGCGGCCCAGTGAATTTTCTCCAAATGAACACACCCATGAGCCCAGCACCTTCCCGCTCCCTTCCAGATGCTCTTCCTTTTACCTCGAGAGTAACTACTCTCCTGTTGCCCTGTACATTAGCTTAGTGGATGCTCTCAGGCAGTTTTCCTGAGTGGCTGATTGAACCAGTTTACATTCCTATCAGTGTTTGAGAGCTGCTCCATATTCTCGCCAGTACTTGGTATTTTTCACACTAATTTTAATATCTTTTTTTCTGTTTTTTTTTTTTTTTTTTTAAGAATTGTTTATTTTATTTGAAAGGCAGAGTTAGAGAGAGAGGTCTTCCATCCGCTGTTCACTTCCTAAATGGTCACAAAAGGCCAGAGCTGTGCCAAATCAAAGCCAGGAGCCAAGAGCTTCTTCCAGGTCTTCATTATGGGTGCAGAGGCCCAACTACTTGGGCCATCTGCTGCTTTCCCAGGCATAACAGAGAGCTGGATTGGAAGTGGAGCAGCCAGGACTTGAACCAGTGTCCATATGGGATACTGGCACTGCAGGTGGAGGCTTAACTCACTACACCACTCCATCTTTTTTCTTTAAGCATTTTTAAATTGTGAAACTTACACAGAGAAGAGTATCTGGCATATGAAGTAAGTTGTACCACGGTTTAGGTCCAGTGGACCACTCTTACTGTTTGTGGGGATGGTGCAAACATTTTCAGCTTCTAGCCAAGGGCCAACCTTGTAGTAGACCTTCTCAGAGCCAGAGGCTCAGTCATGCTGTTAACTCTTTTCTGTATATGATCACTTCTACTGTAAGAAATAAAGCATTGCCCATGGCTTTGGAGCCCCCTACATGCTTAGCCCCAATCACATTTTTCTCCCTATTTCCTAATGTAACAGTTCTCCTATTTTTTGTGTTAATTATGTTCTTGATTTTCTCTCTTTTTTTTTTTTTTTAAGATTTATTTATTTATTTGAAAGACAAAGTTACAGAGAGAGGTAGAGACAGAGAGAGAGGTCTTCCATCTACTGGTTCACTCCCCAGATAGCCGCAATGGCCAGAGCTGCACTGATCCAGAGCCAGGAGCTTTCTCCTGGTCTTGCACATGGGTGCAGGGGCCCAAGGACTTAGGCCATCTGCTGCTCTACCTGGCTATAGCATAGAGCTGGATCAGAAGTGGAGCAGCCGGTACTAGAACCGGTGCCCATATGGGATGCTGGTGCTTCAGGCCAGGGCTTTAACCTGCTGCGCCACACCACTGGCCCCCATTCTTGATTTTCTTTACAGAAACCTCTTCATGTAACCCTAACCAAAATTGTTTTAAAAAACTGAATAGCAGGTACAAAGCTGGCTGTGTAAAGATTGGGCAGTGTTGCTGCTATTCAATGAATGTTCTAAAAAGAATGTAAGCTAAATGCTATCCCTGAGACATGACCCGGCTTCAACTTTCCCGAGAGTTCAAAGAAGCCTTTTTTTTTTCTTTTTTTATGACAGGCAGAGTTAGACAGAGACAGAGAGAAAGGTCTTCCTTCTGTTGGTTCACCCCCCAAAACGGCTGCTACGGCCGGCGCGTTGCACTGATCTGAAGCCAGGAGCCAGGTGCTTCCTCCTGGTCTTCCATGCGGGTGCAGGGCCCAAGCACTTGGGCCATCCTCCACTGCCTTCCCGGGCCACAGCAGAGAGTTGGCCTGGACTAGAAGAGGAGCAACCAGGACAGAATCCAGCGCCCCAACCAGGACTAGAACCCAGGATGCCGGCACCGCAGGCAGAGGATTAGCTTAGTAAGCCGCGGTGCCGGCCACACAGGAGCCTTTACTGAGCAAACTAGAGGGTGTGATCATGAGTGGCTTCCAGGAGGTAAAAGGCTCACTGAGGCCAGTGTATCTGGCAGGGCTCTGGTGTGGATCATATCCGGATATCCTACAAAAATATGTAAGACATCTGCTTATTATGAACCCTAGCATGCTGTTAGCAGTGGATCAAAGTAGAACACTTAAGTGCTGTGAAATGCATATCTTCAACTAATCTTGATAACAGCTTATAGAAAGGAAAATAGGAACTCCATCAGTTCACTGTCAAGACAAGAAAGACACAATTCCGGGGTCCGGTGCTGTGGTGCAGCGGGTTAAAAGCCCTAGCCTGAAGCACTGGCGTCCCATAGGGGCGCCGGTTCTAGTCCAGGCTGCTCCTCTTCCAATCCAGCTCTCTGCTATGGCCTAGAAAAGCACTAGAAGATGGCCCAAATCCTTGGACCCCTGCACCCACATGGGAGACCCGGAAGAAGCTCCTGGCTTCGGATCGACACAGCTCAGGCCATTGCGGCCATCTGTGGAGTAAACCAGCAGATGGAAGACCTCTCTCTGTAACTCTGTCTTTCAAATAAATAAATCTAAAAAAGAAAAAAAAAAAGGAAGAAAGAAAGACACAATTCCAGCCAGATGCACCGAGGCTTTCTATCCTTTGTTGAACCTCGCGGCTGAGACCCCTATGTGTCATGTTCTAACAGACCAGTCACAGAAAAAGCTTGCCAGGTTCCAGTCTAGGGAAGGTCGTGTGTCATGAACTTTATTTGCTATGCGTATGTACATTTGGGAAAAAGGAGAAGAGACATCCCATGATCTCTTTTGTGTTGTATTCCAAAGTTGAAAAGCCACTGTGGCCACATTATCCTTTGTTCGCGTTTCAGTTTTATGATTCTATCACTTACTGACACTATCTTTTTTTAGAATGAATTGTCATATGGATTAAATAAAAAACGTTTACAAATCTTATTAAAAGGCTATGGTGAATATCCAACCAAATACAGGTAAAATTTAAATTCTTTTAGGTTAAATCAGTTTTACTAAAACAAAATGTTTTGGTTAAAATTACGTTTTAATTTCAGAATGTTTATTTGGCGCTCTCTGCTACAACTGCCTGAAAATCATACTGCATTCAGCAGCCTGTTAGATAAGGGTACTCACGTGGCATTTCTCAACCTTCAGAAGAAATACCCCATCAAAAGTAGGAAGCTACTCAGAGTGCTACAGAGGTATGTTCGGCATGTGACAGTAGTGTGGGTGAGACCTGCACAGGATCATTGCTGTGGTTTTAAACCCTCTTTTTTTTTTTTTACATATTGGTCAACTTTGATCATCCTTAGGTGGTATGCTGATTGATTTCGTTTAAAGACCAAAATGTATATGTATTATATTGGAGTATTTATGTTGTGTTCTAGAAAATAGAAATCTTTCACATAACCCAGGAAGGGTGGGGAACGTGCAGCCTCTGGCCTCAACAAGATCCCGCAGAATCACCTGGTCTGGCTTTGCCAAGATAGTCACAGACAAGACTCAAAACTCAGTAAATCAGCAGGCTAATTTTTTTAAAAAGATTTATTTATTTATTTGAAAGGCAGATTTTACAGAGAGGCAGAGGCAGAGAGACAGAGAAAAAGGTCTTCCGTCTGCTGGATCACTCCCCAAACCCCTGCTGATCCGAAGCTGGGAGCCAGGAGCTTCCTCCGGGTCTCCCACGTGCAGGGGCCCAAGGACTTGGGCCATCTTCCACTGCTTTCCCAGCGATAGAGAGCTGGATCAGAAATGGAGCTTTTCAGTTTTATGATTCTATCACTTACACTATCTTTTTTTAGAATGAATTGTCATATGGATTAAATAAAAAACATATACAAATCTTATTAAAAGGGGTATTATCTTATTATTATGGGCACCTGAACCGGCACCCTGTGGGATGCTGGCACCGCAGGCAGCAGCTTTACCCACTAGGCCACAACGCCAGCCCTGGCAGGCTAACTTTTAAGTTGGTAATTTTGTATGGCCCACAAATGATGTTATAAATATCCAAATGGCCCTTGGCAGGAAACGGGTTTCCTTCTCTGAAAAGATACAAGGAGATTAACTGAAAGAGCTATGAATTTCAAAGCAGAAGGTTTGAGTCTTTGTTCCATCTCTTAATACTTGTGATGTAGGATGTGTCATTGGACTACCCTCAGCCCTAATTCCTTTATGTGAAAGTAGAAGTAACAACACCAACATCATAGGACTATTTGGGGAAACAGATGAATGTCTCTTAAGAGATGCTTATGCCAGGGTCCAGTTCACAGAAAGCATTCAGTAAACGTTCATAATAATATAGCTGGAGCCGGCGCTGTGGCATAGTGGGTAAAGCCGCCACCTGCAGTGCTGGCATCCCATATGGGTGCTAGTTCAAGTTCTGGCAGCCCTGCTTCCGATCCAGCTCTCTGCCATGGCCTGGGAAAGCAGTGGAAGATGGCCCGAGTGCTTGGGCCTCTGCAACCACATGGGAGACCCAGAAGAAGCTCCTGGCTTCCGATCGGCGCAGCTCCAGCTGTTGCGGCCATCAAAGGGAGTGAACCAATGGATGGAAGATATCTCTCTCTCTTCTCTCTGCCTCTGCCTCTCTATAACTCTGCCTTTCAAATAAATAAATAAATCTTTTTAAAAAAATAATAGCTAACCCTTGAAAGTGCTTTTCATATGGTAAGCACTAATAAATGTACATTTAATTTATTTTACAAATGAACAGCTAAGAGAAAGGTTAAGTAACATGATCCAATGAATGAGTGTTAGGGCTAAGATTAAGCCAGGCTCCAGATTCTGAAACATTTCAAATAAAATTTTTGTTATGAATAATAGTATCCTCATGGCATCCCCCAGCTTCAACAGGTTCTGTCTGTAGATTCTGTCTCCCTCTTTTGTTCTTACAATTTATTTGTGGAAGAAACCAGGTCATTTAACCTATCATTTTCCATCTTCTGGATTTTGCTGATTGTATTTCTCTGTCATCATTCACTGTGTCTCTGTTTCTTCTGAATTTACTATAAACCAACACTTAGAGCTAGAGGCTGGATGTGACTGAAGAATTTAATTTTCCCCTTTGTGGTTCACTTCTTTATTTTATAAGAATACCTCAGAGGTGGTGTTACGTATCTGTTGGGTTTTAATGACTGCTTCCCTCTGTATTTTTTTCTTAAGATTTATTTACTTGAGAGGTATAGTAACAGGCAGAGACAGAAAGAGGTCTTCCATCTGCTGGTTCACTCCCCACATGGCCACAACTGCTGGAGCTGCACCAATCCCAAGCCAGGAGCCAGGAGTTTCTTCCTGGTCTCCCATGCCAGTGCAGGGGCCCAGGCACTTGGGTCATCTTCTGCTGCTATCCCAGTCCATCAACGGGGAGCTGGATCAGAAGTGGAGCAACTAGAACTTGAACTGGCGCCCAGATGGGATGCCGGCCCCGCAGGTGGATGCTTAACCTACTATGCCACCGTACCAGCCCCTTGTCTCTCTTTTGATAATGTTATTGATCATTGATGATCATTGTCTAGTTCTGTTATTTCACCAGAAATTTGCAAAACAGTGATAATCTGATTCTATCATTCCCTTCCTTTTGAACTGGGAAATTTCTATAAAGAAAAGCTTCCTATTTTAGCTATTTGGTTACTCTGAGATATAACTCATGTAAGAAAAACAAGTGAAATGCAAGTACTTTTTTTTTTTTTTTTTAATTTACCAGTTTTTGGAATGGTGTATTATCTTAGAGTGCCTCCCCCTCTCCCAGCTCCCTGCAAAGTCATTATTAGCTCTTAGATTTAAACATATAGTCTTTTTCTGTGGATCAAAGGAGTTCCTGCTGACGTTTTCAATTCAAATTTAGAATTACAGTGTTTTTTTACATAGCTTCTTTGGTTTTATATTTATATTATTTTCTCTTATGCTAAAAATCTCGATTCCTAACAGCACCACAAATATTCCTTACTTTTACACATATGCATACACAGAGTGATGTGTACATATGTATATAATAAAAACTATGTATATATAACAATATGGACATGTATCTCACATTGTGATTATTGAAAATCGTTCAGAATATTTTGTGTGGTCCTTTTTGTCCTTGGGTTATGTTCCACTTAGGCACGTACATCAAATTATTGTTTTAAAGTCACTTGAAATAATTCCTATTCATATGGTAATACCATTAGCTCACTACACAATGTGGATAATTTGTTTCCTTTGTCTTTAGCATTTTGAAAATTTTATAACTTTTGTTTTTAATTTTATAAAGCACATGTCTCTGAATGAACTCTAAAATATAAACTCAGGACAGTCTGGCTTCTGTCTTATTACTGCCTTCCCCATAACTAATCCTTTTCATAAATGTTGTTTTATATATATATGTATATACAAGTATATCTGTGCTCTCCTCCCTTAGCTAAATGGTTGTATACCGTAATACTTTTCTGTGTCTTGCTTTGTAAATTTAACAAAATATCCTGGATATCTTTTCATAGCGAAATATAGAAATATTCTTTCTTTCTTTCTTAGCTACATTATGCTCCATTGTGCAAATGTATTATTTGATCTGTCCCCTCTTAGTGACCATTTGGATTGTTTCAAATCTTTTGCTGTTACAAGCATGCCACATTAATTAACTTTGTCCATAAGTTTTTTTTTAATTTAAATGCATCTTTGGATTTGTTCTTAAATTTTAGATTGTTGAGTAAAAATTTCTTTTTATGTAAATGAATCTTTGGGACTAATTCTTAAATTTTAGATTGTTGAGTCAAAGAGTAAATGCATAATACAATATATTCTTTTTTTTTTTTTTTTTTTTTGAAAGGCAGAGTTACTGGGTCGGCCCTGTAGCAAAGGGTGGTAAAGTTGGCCAGCGCCGCGGCTCACTAGGCTAATCCTCCGCCTTGCGGCGCCGGCACACCGGGTTCTAGTCCCGATCGGGGCACCGATCCTGTCCCGGTTGCCCCTCTTCCAGGCCAGCTCTCTGCTGTGGCCAGGGAAGGCAGTGGAGGATGGCTCAAGTGCTTGGGCCCTGCACCCCATGGGAGACCAGGAGAAGCACCTGGCTCCTGCCATCGGATCAGTGCGGTGCGCCGGCCGCAGCGCGCTACCGCGGCGGCCATTGGAGGGTGAACCAACGGCAAAAAAAGGAAGACCTTTCTCTCTGTCTCTCTCTCACTGTCCACTCTGCCTGTCAAAAATTTAAAAAAAAAAAAAGGGTGGGAAAGCCACCACCTGCAGTGCTGGCATCCCATATGGGCGCCAGTTCATGTCTCAGCTGCTCATCTTCCGATCCAGTTCTCTGCTATGGCCTGGGAAAGCAGTAGAAGATGGCCCAAATGCTTGGACCCCTACACTCACATGGGAGACCCAGAAGAAGCTCCTGACTCCTGGCTTCGGATCGGCGCAGCTGCAGCCGTTTGGGGAGTGAACCAGCGATGGAAGACCTCTCCTTCTGCCTTTGCCTCTGCCTCTCTCTAACTCTGACTTTCAGATAAATAAATAAATCTTTAAAAAAGAAAGAAAGAAGAGCAAGACACAGAAAGAAAGAGAAAGCAAAGAGCAAGGAAGAAAGGAAGGAAGAGTTACAGAGAGGCAGAGACAGAAAGAGAAATCTTCCATCCATTGGTTCACTTCCTAAATGGCAGCAATGGGCTGATCCGAAGCCAGGAGCCAGGAGCTTCTTCTAGGTCTCCCATGCAGGTGCAGGAGCCCAAGGACTTGGGCTGTCTTCTGCTGTTTTTCCAGGCTATAGTAGAGAGCTGAATCAAGTGGAGCAGCTGGGGTATGAACTGGAACCCATATGGGATGCTGGCACGGCAGGCAGCTGCTTTACCTGCTACGCCACAGCGCTGGCCCAAATATACTGCCCTGTAGCAAATGTCTTATCACGTGACTGTTTTATTTATGTAGATAAATTTTGGGGATAAGTTACTGTTTTCTGGACTCGGTTTCCTTGTCTTGTTCACAGAACCCTGTCTGCATTGGCTCACTGGTCTGCCATCTTCAGTGACACACCGTACCTTCCACTGTTGGCGTTTCCATTTGTAAAATTATTCCAGAACAACCAGCTCATCTGTTTTGAAGTTATTGCTACTCTCATAAGTAAGTAGATATTTATTATAGAATGAAACCAAGAATGGGTTCTCATACATTTTCCTGATGTCTTTGTACCTTTGAAATGTTTAGCAACTCTAGATTTCTCTACTTTTAAATTAAAAAAAATGAAGCAGTCAGATCTGCAGCAAAAAATGAGACATTTCAAACATTTATATGTAAACTTTTCTATATGCAAGGAAATTGGTATAATGACATTTTAGAAGATACTGTTATAGACTGGATTTTGTTAGTAAGAAAGCAGCAGACCTCTCATTTATTAAGTCAGTTATTCTTCATAGACTTGTTACAAACATGTAAAGCGCTTGGTGCACAGGGCCTGTTGTTTAGCAACCAAGTGTTGATCCCGTCCTCATCCTTATCACCCATGGCTAACATTTGCTGCATGCTTTCTGTGTGCCAAGCACTATTCTCAGTGCTTTGCCTGTAGGGTAGGTTGATTTACCCCATTTTTATAGATGAAGAGACAGAGGCACAGAGAGCTTAAGTTACCCAAGGTCAGGTTGGGCAGAGCAAGCGTTTGAACCGAGGCGGTTGGCCTCCACGGCCTGAACTCCCAGCTGTTGTGTTTACTGCCCATCGTCATCAACACAGACAAGTGAGTCATGCAAAATGTGTCCTGGTGAACTGGCCCCAATGGCTGGGGCTGGACCAGTCCTGAACCAGGAGCTTCATCTGGGTCTCCCATGTGGATGGCAGGGCCCCAAGTACTTGGGGCATCCTCTGCTGTTTTCCCAGGCACATTATTAGCAGGCAGCTGAATCAGAAGTGGAGCAACCAGGATTGAACCGGCACCCAGATAGAATGCTGGCATTGCAGGTGGCAGTTTAACCTGCTGTACCAGCCCTTAGAGTTTCTCTTTGAAATGATATGAGGTTTTTAGAAAGATATGGGTGATGATTGCATACAAGGGTACTTTTAAAAGTTCATGAAAAATGCATATTATGAAAAAAACTATGAATGGACTTCTAAAGTTTTTTGCACCAAAATAAACTTTTTTTTTTTTCAATATTTATTTTATTTATTTGAAAGAGTTACAGAGAGAGGTAGAGACAGAGAGAAAGGTCTTCCATCCACTAGTTCACTCCCCAGATGGCTGCAAAGGCCAGAGCTGCGCTGATCCGGAGACAGGAGCCAGGAGCTTCCTCCAGGTCTCCCACACAGGTGCAGGGGCCCAAGGACTTGGGCCATCTTCTGCTGCTATCCCAGGCCATAACAGAGAGCTGGATCGGAAGAGGAGCAGCCGGGACTAGAACTGGCGCCTATAAGGGATGCCTGCGCTTCAGGCCAGGGCTTGAACCCTCTGCACCACAGTGCCGACCACTAAACTTAGTATTTTTTAAACTATTAACTTACTGTTTCATTTATTTATTAGAGACAGATATACTGAGTGGGGGCTGGAGACAGGAGTAGAGCAGTCAGGACTTGAACTGCTGGCGTTGCGGATGGCCCATTAATCTGCTACTGTGCTGCAATGCTATTGCAGGCAACAGCTTAACCTGCTGTGCTACAATGCCAGCCCCTTTCGTAAACTTCTTAAGGTACCCTTGTAACTGTGAATGTAAGTAATACCTCTGAATTGTGTGGTTAAAATGGCAAATTATATATAATTTGCCACAATTAAAGAATAGAAGCAGATTATATCTAATTTAGGTAGGCACGCAGAACCGTGTTTTTCGTTTCTGGTACAATCTTGTTAGATAACTAACATATGGTTATATGCTTAGAAGATTAACTTTTCTTACATGAAACCTTAATTTGGGAGATTATCGTTCCTTCTGTAAGAGTTAGCATGAGTAGCTTTGATTTTCCTCAAAATTAATTTTATTTGGTAAACATTGACCAAGCTCCCTCTAATGGTTAGCACTATTTGGCATATGCCACTGTTATAAAGGACTTCAGACTTACAGTCTAGCCCGGGACCTAGAAGAAATTTTGAAGGAAAACAGTCACTTCTGTGTATGATTTGGAATATATTTATAAAAGTCATTTCAAACATTGCTTTGATGGCCAGATAGAAATTCCTTTATTAAAGAATCTGCACACCATTATCTTTTCTCTGTATTTTGCTGTCAGTCAACTCTGGCCCTCATCCCCTACCCACACTTGTGTGGTGGCACCAAAGCCGAGTAAAAATACTTAAGGGAAGGCGGATGATTACTGTGTACAGCAGGATTTCTCTCTCACTAGGAAAACAGTGGCCTATTAATCAAGATTAAATAGGGGGGTCAGGACTTTGTGTATGTGAGTGGCTTTTTTGTTTTTTTGTTAGGATTTATTTATTTATTTGAAAGGTTGAGTGATAGAGGAGATGGAGGTGGAGGAGAGATCTTCCATCTGCTGATTCACTCCCCTTGTGGCTACAACAGGTGGAGCTGGTCCAGGCAGATCTTGGAACTCCATCCAGGTCTCCCACGTGGGTGGCAAGGGCCCAAGCACTTGGACCACCCTCTGCTACCTTCCCAGGCACATTAGCAGGGAACTGGATGTGAAGTGGAGTACCTGGGATTTGAACCGGTGCTCTGACATGGGCTGCTGGTGTTGTAGGCATCAGCTTAACTCACGGCGCCACAATACTGGCCCCTGTGTGTAACATTTTAAGTTCCTAGAACTAGCAGTGTCTGAGACATAATGGGTACTTGTAAATATTGCTGAACTGGATCTCTCTTTTAAAATTAATTTATTTAAGAGCATTAGTTTGTAAAAGTTAAAATCCTTCTCATGTCTTAGTCTTTGCAAGGTCTTATTTATGACTTAATTGCTAGCTCGAGTTTTAATGCTCACTACTACGGGGCCAATGTTATGGTACAGTAGGTTAAGCGTCTGACTGCAACACCAGAATGCTATATGGGCACCAGTTTGTGTCCTGACTGCTCCACTCTTTTGCAGCTCCCTGCTAATGTACCTGGGAAAGCAGTGGAAGATAGCCTAAGTGCTTGGGCTCCTACATACATGTGGGAGACCTGGAAGAAATTCCTGGCTCCTGGCTTCAGTCTGGCCCAGACTTGAGCTTTGAGGCCATTTGGGGAGTAAACCAGTGGGTAGAAGATTCATTCATTCTCTCTCTCTCTCTCTCTCTCACCCTCCTCTCTCTCCTCTCTCTCAGTCTGCCTTTCAAATAAATAAAAAGAAATATTTTTAAAATAATAAAAATAAATGCTCAATAATAAATGACGTAATGGTATTCCAGAATTGGAAGATTCTTATAAACCATATGTAATCCAATATTCCGCTGATAAAGGCTTCTATTGGTAATTTTTAAAAATTGTATTTATTTATTTGAAAGGCAAAACTATAGGAGTGGGGAGAGAGTTCTTCCATCCACTGGTTCACTCCCCAAATGGTTGCAACAGCCAGGGCTGGGCCAGGCTGAAACCAGGAGTCAGGAGCTTCCTCCAGGTCTCCCACGTGAGCACAGGGGCCCAAGCACTTGAGACATCTTCTGCGTTCCCAGGTGCATTAGCAGGGAGGTGGATCAGAAGTAGAACAGCCAGGACTCAAACCAGCACCCATATGGGTTGCCAGTGTGGCAGGCAGCAGCTTTACCCACTACACCACATCAGCAGTGCCTCTATTGATAATTTGAGATAGAAGATCTCATATCAAAGAATAAAACGGGCTGGCATCATGGTGCATCAGTTTAAGCTGCAGCCTGTGATGCCAGCATCCCATCTGGGCTCTGGTTCAAGTCCCAGCTGCTCCATTTCCCATCCAGCTCCCTGATATTGATGCCTGGGAAAGCAGCAGAGAATTGCCCAAGTGCCTGAGCCCATCACCCATGTGGGAGACCTGGATGGAGTTCTGGGCTCCTGTCTTCTGCCTGGCCCAGCCCCAGCCATTGCAGCCATTTGGGGAGTAAACCAGCAGTTGGAAGATCTCACTTTCTCTCTGTCTCTCCCTCTATCTTTCAAATAAATAAATAAGTCCTTAAAGAAAAAAAAAAAGAATAAAATTACAACTCAATATGTAAAATAAAGCAGTGAGTGAACGTTTGGCAAAAGGGTCAAGACTCCTACATCCGGTAGCAAATTGCCTGGGTTTGAGTTCCTGCTGCACTCTGACTCCAGCTTCCTGTAGTGTGCACCCCGGGAGGTAGCAAGTGATGACTCAAGTAGTTGGGTCCCTGCCAACAACGTAGGAAACCTGGATTAAGTCCCCAGCTCCCTGCTTGGGCTTGGCCTAGCTCTGGCTATTGTAGGCATTTGGGGAGTGAACCAGCAAATGGGAGCTCTTTTTTTCCATTTGTCTACTTCTAAAGTAAAAATTTTAAAATAACAGAGTTTAGTAATAAGTAAAGGAGAAGTTAGACATAGGCTTTTTGAGCAAAACAAACTTCTATAGGGCTTTTGAGAGTGAGGGGTTGTGCTGATTACAGAGTACAAGTGACTTAAAGCTAGCCTCAGAAGATCTTCCATCCCCTGGTTCACTCCCCAGATGGCCTTAACCGCAGCCATGGCTGTGCCAAGCCAAAGCCTGGAGTCTGGAACACCATCTGGGACTCAGGTGGATACAAGGAACCCAACACTGGAACCATCATCTGCTGTCTCCCAGGATGCATTAGCAGGAAGCTGGATTGGAAGTGGAGTAGGCAGGACTCATACCAGATCCCAAGCGGCAGCCTAACCATCATGCCACAGCACCTACCCCAGAGCTTTTCTAATTTTAATTACACAGGAATTTTAGTAGATTTGAGGAGATTGGCGTGTTAACATTGATGATGTTTAATGAAGACTTAAATAGAGACCTTTTCTGAATGAGTCATTTGTTAATAGTGAGATCAATAAAACATGAGTCAGCAAGAACCTGAATGACCTTTAACTAGGATCAGGAATACTTTGGAAAATTGGTTTTGTTTGTTTGTTTTAATTGAGACTCTTTTCAATGACTGCTTGTAATAATCTGCAAAATTTCTACAAGCCTAAGATAACTGAGTTAACACTATACAGTTTTTAAATCTATTCTTCTACAATTTAAAGATGGATTTTTCTCTTATTTATTCATAGTCATATCAGGACATTAAAAGTGGATATGTTTAAGAATTTCCACATGTATATTGAGAATATAGAAATATATTTAAAAATAAATATTTTTTCCCCCATAGTCAATTGGTGTCAACACTGGTTTGAATACTTTCCTAATCCTCCCATCAATATTCTGAGCATGATAGAAAACGTTTTGGCATTTCATGACAAGGAACTGCTACAACACTTCATCAATCATGATATAACTTCCCAGGTGAGATGTGTAAGGTTTTAGAAGCTAACATTGATTCTAGTATAAATAAAAGGGTTTTCTTCAGGAAATACAATAAGAAGCATACTATACTTTGTATTTTTTAATAGTATTCCATTCTTTTTCTTCATTAAACTGCCTTCCTGAAAGTTTATAGTGGGTCCAAATTAAGGTAATTATTTTCATAATTATGTATGTAATATTATAATTTTCATAGTTTAAATCAAATGTAAGAGAATATTATCAGCAACTTTATTTTTACTTCACCCTAGAAAGATAATACATTTTTCCTTATTTATTTTAGCTATATGCGTGGCCTCTTCTTGAAACTGTGTTCTCAGAAGTACTGACAAGAGAGGAGTGGCTGAAATTATTTGATAATGTCTTTTCCAACCATCCTTCATTCCTCCTGATGACTGTTGTAGCCTACAACAGATGTTCTAGAGCTCCTTTGCTCAACTGTAATCTCAAAGATGATTTTGAGGTAAATATCCTTGTTCCTAAGAAGGGGTTCTCAAATTTCAATTGAAAAAATCCATTTATTGTGTTCCTACTATATGCTGGGCACTGGGGCTAAGTGGCAGTTTGTAGATAAATGTTTTTTAAGAATTTATTTATCTGAAAGAAAGAGTTAGAGAGAGAATGAGATCTTTCATCCTCTGGGTCACTCCCTAGTGGCTGCAGTGGCTAGAGCTGGGCCAGGCCAAATCCTGGAGTCTGGAACTTCATCCATATCTCCAATGTAGGTGGCTGGGGCCCAAGCACTTGGACCCTCTTCCGTTGCTTTCAGAGGCGTATTAGTGAGGAGCTGGATCAGAAGTGGAGCAGCTGGGACCCAAATCAACATCCATAGGGGATGCTGGCGTTGGAGGCGGTGGCTTAACCCACCGTGCCACAATGCCGACTTCCAGCTTGTAGATAGTTAAACCTGCGATTACAGAAGGTTATTAGTCTTAGCAGTTGTAGCTTCAAAAAAGAATCATGATAACATGGGGCTTTTGTGTTTGTTTTGCCTTTCTAAAGGATACTGAGAACCTGAGTAGCTGTTTATTCTATGGCTGATCTTCTGAGTGACCCCCCTGGTCTGGGCGAGTGTGGATGCTTTTGACTTGTGGAGATGTTAACCAGGAGAGTTTTGAGTCCTGGCAAGAAAGTGACTGAAGGAAAGCACCGAGGTGGTTTTAAAAGGAGAGGCTCAGAGCAGTCGTTTAGCATAGCTGTCAAGATCCAGCGTTACACACTGGAGTGTCTGGGTTCCATTCTTGACTCTAACTGCTGATACCAGCTTCCTGTTAACTCAGACGCTGGGAGGAAGTGGGAAAATCTCAAGATGATTGGATTCCTGCCATTCATGTGGGAGAGCTGGATTGCCTTCCCAGCTCTCAACTTCAGCCCGGCCCAGCCCCAGCCCTGGTTGGCATCTGGGGAGTCTACCAGTATACTGGGGAGCATGCTCTTTCTCTCAGTCATTGTCTCACTCTCTCAAATAAATAAACAAAATTTAAGGAAAGAGAAAGGAGAGGCTCTTTAGGTAAACAAGATGAATTGGTTGGTATTATATGTTTATGTATGATTTATTTTGTGATTCCTATCAAATTAAACTATTTTTATTAAATGGTCACATGGCACATATGTTTCTATTTTGAATTTAGATCTGCTAATGAAACAAGATAAAGTGAAGCCATTTCAGATATTGTTAAAGAATCAAGCTCATTTATTTTCAAGGCCAGTTTATTTCCTGACTTACTTATTTTGGATTGTGGATGCATTATTTTTCTATTGTATTGGAAACCTTCATTTTTAGTTAAAGTATAAATCATTTTATTTAAAAATGTCATGAAGGTGAATCTTCTATTAAAAACAGGTTAAGAAAAACTTAGTGAATTTGCAAAAAATATCTTAAGGATAAATTCACACTTACATTTTTAAACTTTTGTTTTAATTCTACCTCATCATTGCATTGTTAGGTAAATCTTGATTTAAACACCATGTTTTCTTACAGTATTTTTTTCACCATCGGAATAACCTGGATATAAATGTTGTGATTAGAGAAGTTTATCATCTCATGGAGACCACGCCTAGTGATATCCATCCAGACAGCATGCTTGCTGTTTTCACAGCACTGACAAAGGGGCAGTATCCAGTATTTAACCAATATCCGACGTTTATTGTGGACTATCAGACACAGGAGCGAGAAAGAATAAGGAATGATGAACTGGATTACCTAAGAGAGAGGTAATCATTCAACAGTCGTTCCATGGTAGAAATGAAACCTGTTACAAATACAGCAAAGTTTTTAATGCAGAATACATTTAAATTATGAAATATTTGTATAAAATTAAAGCTTGAAGACTGGAAATATTTTTTTAAAGGTTTATTTATTGCCGGCACCATGGCTCACTAGGCTAATCCTCCACCTGCGGCACCGGCACCCCGGTTCTAATCCTGGTTGGGGCGCCGGATTCTGTCCTGGTTACTCCTCTTCCAGTCCAGTTCTCTGCTGTGGCCTGGGAGTGCAGTGGAGGATGGCTCAAGTCCTTGGGCCCTGCACCCGTGTGGGAGATCAGGAGGAAGCACCTGGCTCCTGGCTTCTGATAGGCGCAGCATGTTGGCCGTAGCGGCCACTTGGGGGGTGAACCAACGGAAAAAAGAAGACCTTTCTCTCTGTCTCTGTCTCTCATTGTCTAACTCTGCCTGTCAAAAATAAAAATAAAGAATAAAAAATAAAGATTTATTTATTTATTTGAAAGTCAGAGTTACACAGAGAGAGGAGAGGCAGAGAGAGTGAGAGAGTGAGAGCGAGGTCTTCCATCACTGCTTTACTCTCTAATTGGTCGCAGCAGCCTGAGCTATGCTGATCCAAAGCCAGGAGCCAGGAGCTTCTTCCAAGTCTCCCAAGTGGGTGCAGGAGCCCAAGCACTTGGGGCCATCTTCTACTGCTTTCCCAGGCCATAGCAGAGCTGGATTGGAAGTGGAGTAGCCGGAACTCGAACCAGTGCCCATATGGGATGCCGGCACTGCAGGCAGCAGCTTTACCTGCTACGTCACCACCACAATGCTGGCCTCTGGAAATATTTTTAAAGATACTTAATTCTTACACATGGAAGTAAAAATCATTTACTCACTAAACTGATATATATTTTATGTAGTGATTGAGGACTTATGTTTGCATTTTCATAACAACTGATGTTACCTACTTAAGGCAGACAGTTGAAGATATGCAAGCAGAAGTAGACCAGCAGAGAGTGGAAGATGAAGCTTGGTATGAAAAACAAGAACTGCTTCGTAAAGCCGAAGAAACAAGACGACAAATACTCTTACAGGAGGAAGAGAAGATGATGCAACAGAGACAGAAGTATGCTTTATCCTCTGTAACAATCTGGACTTAGTGAGTTAGCTGGATGATTTTTATTTCCTTTCGTTTTATCACTAAGGAACCACACTTTGTATAGAATTACCCAGCTTAATTTCCACTAAACAAATTGTTAATAAATAGAATAGATACCACTTTCTAAAAAAAAATAAAATGAAATTGTAAAATTATACTATTAAATATGGTATAAATTTACACTGATTATTCCCAAATAACATTAAATCTAATGTACCTTGTAGGACATTATTTAAAAACATCCTCTGATAGGCAGAAATATGTTGTCATAGAGTGCTAGGAAGTCACCATTAGTGGAATATAATTTTTTAAATTATGTTTTAAGCATATTTGTATGACCTGACAATTGAAATGAAAAGTACTTGCTGTGCATTTAATACCTTGGAGGATAAGAGAAGAAGTATTAAATGCTCATGTAAAGTCTGTGTTAATAAGGTAAAAATGTTTAACTTAATTAAAATTATAGAATGAGGAATTAGACTAGGCCTTATTGTTGGGAAACTCAATTCTGTGAGTGTTCTTATTCTCGGGTGGAACTTTATGAAACAGATTTCTGTCGTGGGTTTAAAAAGAGTTACAGACCTGAGCCATTAGTGTGCTCCTAAAATTCTAAGAGGAAATCTGTGCCATGTTTGATAGCATTAGAGCATTTTCTTGGCATTCTTCCTTCAAATAAAGGACACCGATTATGTTGAAATGATCTGAGTCCAGTAGAGCTGTTAGAAGTTTGAGTGAAAAGAATGACCAGTCTTGTCATGTCATCATGGTGAGTGTAGACTCTGTAATTGGGCATCCTTCACTTACGTGTCATAAGCAGCGCTGTGCTATGGTGGCACCAGTTAAGTTGTGAAAGTGTACCAGAATAGGTAGCAGGAAGCTATTATTGTGAAAACAAGGCAGATGATATTGGTAAATGCTTTTCCTTGATGTATCTTGTACTTAAGACTAGCTGCTGTGAAAAGAGAGCTGAAAATAAAGGAAATACACTTACAAGATGCTGCGAGAAGGCGTTTCCTGAAGCTTCAGCAAGATCAGCGTGAAATGGAGCTGAAAAGACTGGATGATGAAATTGAGAGAAAGGTTCAGTATGCTTGATTCTAGTACTCGGGCATCTCCATGTGGTCTCATTTACCTGTGGTGAGGGATGGGCGTTCAGCCTGGCGGTTGGAACACCCGTGTCCCACACCACAGTACCCGAGTTTGATACCCAGTTCTGGATCCGGACTTTTGCTTTCTGCTAATGCAGACCCTAGGAGGCAGCAGACAACGGCTCAAGCCCTTGAGGCCCTCCCAACCACTCAGAGGCCTGGAGTGAGGGTCTGGCTCCCAGCCTCAGCCTGTCCCTGTCCCAGCCCCAGCCCCCACGGACATCTGGGGAGTGAGCCAGTGGATAGGAACTCGTGTTTGTCCCTGTATATACTTGATCTCTCTTGCTGTGTTCCTGAGCCAGGTCCACACTGTTTGAATGGCAGTAGCTTGGTAATGTTTGATGAGCTAAGCCTAGTTCTCGTATTAGTCTTCCTTTTCAAGGACTTCCCTCAGTATTCAGGTGTTCATCACTGTAAATAGACTTTGAGGATTGTGCTGCTCTCTCTGAGTCACTACCTGTTTCCATCCTATTGGAATTTTTATTAAGAATTACTGGATTTAAGCACTAATTTAGGGAGTTTCAATCCTAGTTTTCATGAAATAATAAAATCTTTAAGTCTTTTGAAATATTTTTATCTACTACAAATCTATTTTTATAGTATGATAGTCCTTTTGTTTAAAGCTAATTTTAAACTGGATTTTAAAATCTGCAGTTCCTTGCTATTATCTCATCCAGTGAATAAGATTTATGTTACATTATTGCAGAAAAGTTGTGTGTTCTTCGCCAAAAGTTATACAGGCTCAGAGCTCTGCTGTCTTTATTCTAAACACTTGTGAGATAAGGGAAGGCGTTTATTGGTCAGGGAATCCCAAAAAGCCCATTCAGTGGCACGACCTGGCCTCTGGCTGCGCTTCCAGCTCCTGTCCTGCCAGACTGCCAACACCCGACTTGCAGTTCAGACTCCAGCAGGAAAGCTGGCTGAATCCAAAGTGATGGTGAGGGTACTGTGGACATCTGTTAGCAGGAAGCCAAGTGGATCTGTTTCTGCTCTGGCACACAGCTGTTTGCATTTCCAAAAATTCATAAGCAGAAGGAGCTTTTGTAGTTGAAATTCCTAAGATGTTATTTGCCGTGCCAAACCTCCCTTCTACTCTGTGGCATTGTGGCATTGTTACTACTCTTGTTCTTCGCAGTTCAGCTAGCTGCTTAAGTCACCTCCTTAAGTTAACTGTTTTCCATGCTGTGTTTTTCTCACCCCTTAGATGTGTGTCTTGAATATCCCACTATATTCTTGTTTGTACTGTTTCTTCTAATATAGATGTTTAATAGCATGTCTTCTAGTCAAGAATATCTAACACTTTATCCTATGAGTACAGGTAGTAATGCAATCATTACAAGTTTGCCAAATGAATGCATGGAAGTAGATGGCTGATTGGTTATGGTTTCTGTTGTTTAAAAAAAAAAGTTGTTTGAAACGTTTATTATGTATTTTGTTCTCATCCATAAGAATAATTGGAGCTTTAGGCAGACAGATATTCAAGATGAGTTTGAAGCTTCTGTAGTCCAGAGTACCTTACCCAAACCCTCCCGTGCGTAGCACTGAGAAGCTTCCAAGTAATTAAACTTTGGAGAAGGATGAGCTCTAAATTAACTCAGTCTGAGCAAAACACATCCAGCTTGAGTAGTCCATGATAATTTTAACCCCGGAGTATTAGTTGTCATAGCAAATTTATAAAAAATGTAGAAATTTACTCAAAAAGAACATTAAATAAATGTTACATTTTATGAGACTAAACATTCTCTGTTTCTCTATATCCCAAATTTAAATTGCTCAGGTTTTTCTCACTCAGTATTGGTGACTGTAAGAGCTGCCATCTGTTCTTCCAGGCTGGGTGGATGAACATATGGGAATCATGTTTTCCTTTTTAAAAAATTAAACAACTTTCATTCGGAGATTATTCCTAGATTCCACAGTGAGTCTTAATATATTGTCACCTACTCTGATTTCAGAAATCTCCTTCCTATTCTAAATCCTCTAACTTGGTTGTTCAGACTGTAGGATTACTAAATCTATTAAGAATTATTTTTACATTATTTTTGGTATTCACAGTTTGTTGTTTGGCCATAGGTACAAATGAGAGATCAAGAAATTGCTAGCACAGCCAAAGACCTTGAAATGAGACAGCTGGAACTCGAATCACAAAGGAGACTTTATGAGAAGGTATAAATCAGTTAATTTCCAATATAAGAGGAGCAGTTTGTACAAACCCTGTTTGGACTGTATTTACTCAGAGTTTCCTGACGTTCTCTTTATTTGGTTCTAAGCAGAATGTGAATGTCATCCAGGATTGTAAGGTAGCCAAAATGTCTGAATGTACAGTTTGTTGTAATTCTTCAGTTCATGTTTCTGTTTGCAGCTTAGTTAAGTTTGCGAAGCACCAGATGTAAACCCCAGATTTTGCCTCAGGATCTTCTACCAACTCTCTGAGTTTTCCTGTATGTCTGTAAAATTATCCCAGTACTTCACAAGACTCCCATAAGGTAGATCAGACGAGAGCTAAAGTACTTTAAACTTGAGGCTTCTGCAGTCAGATCAGTAAACATCTACTTAGCACAGGCAATTCAGTTTTCAAGACACTGGAAAAAGGAGCCGTGTTTATATAAAATTTTATTTGATAAAATAATTTGTTACTCATTTATTTCATGTTGAAAACATAAGTTTTTACTTCTTTCAGCTTCTTAAAGCCAGACTTTGAGCTGGATATTAGTGATAACTGTGAATTCATAACAGGTAACATACATATGATTATTAGCCACATTAAATAAGATGTAAAATATATTGTGTGCATTTGTATCTCATAACCCCCTTTTTTTTAACGTACTGAATTTCTTCTACAACTAAACAAGAAATTTACAGTTTGGTTAGGTCTCCTGTTTTGATTTGGATTTAGTTCATTTGAAGGTTAGTTTTTACTATATTTTCATGAGGAGATGGCACTAAGGAAACCAATAATTTCCAAATTAACAGAAAATTTACAATAAAGATATTCAAATATTTTTCTCTCAGATTCTCAACTATTAACATTTTGCCAAATTTTCTCTCCCTTTTTCTATTTTTTTAAAAATTTATTTATTTGAAAGGCAGAGGGAGAGAGAGAAACAGAGAGAGAGAGGTCTTCCATCCATTGGTTCACTCCCCAGATAGCTGCAATGGCCAGAGCTGCGCCCATCTGAAGCCAGAAGCCAGGAACTTCTTTCGGGTTTCCCACATGGGTGCAGGGACCCAAGGGCTTGGGCCATCTTCCACTGCTTTCCCAGGCCATGGCAGAGAGCTGGATCAGAAGTGGAGAAACTGGGACTCAAACTGGCTCCCATATGGGATGCCGGTGCTGCAGACCAGGGCTTTAACCCGCTACACCACAGCGCCAGCCGCTCCCTTTCTCTACACACACACACACACTTTTTTCCTTGAACTGTTTAAGTTGTAGGCTTACTCTCTAAATATTCCATTGCTAAGTTTTCTAAAGCCAATAGATCTTCCTACAAAACTACAGTGTAATTATTGAAGTCAGAAAATTAGCATAATATCTAATAGTTAGATTTGATCAGTTGTCCCAAAAATGTCCATCTAAGATCATCCAATTTTTTATGTCTTTTTGAAATTGGAACCTTTCCTGAGTCTTCCTCCTATTTGTGCATTGAGAGTTGTGGAAGCTAAAGCAGATACTTTGTAGACTGCCTTCAGCTAGCATTTGTTTCTTCATGATGACATTCAAGCTATATACTTTTGGTAGGAATGGCAGTAGTGATGTTGAATTTCTTTCTGTGTCTCAGAAATGTTTACTAGTCCCTTTTGGCTGTCCTTTTTTTTTTAAAGAAAAAAAATGTATTCTATTTACTTGAAAGGCAGAGTTACAGAGAGAGGTCTTCCATTGGCTGCTTCACTCCCCAAAGGGCCTCAACAGCCAGGGGTAGGACAGATCAAAACCAGGAGCCAGGAGCTTCTTCCAAGTCTCCCACGTGAGTTCAGGGGCCCAAGTACTTGCGCCATCTTCCACTGCTTTCCCAGGCCATAAGCAGGGAGCTGGATCAGAGGTGGACCATCCAGGACTTGAACCAGTGACTGTAGGGGATGCCAGTACTGCAGATGGCAGCATAACCCGCTGTACCACAATGCCTGCTCATTTGGGTGTCTTTTGAAAAAAGTCAAACCTCATATTAAAGAGGAGTTAAATTACTCAACAAAACTAACTTAAGAAACCATGACCTGATTAATTATGGGCAAAATGCTGAATTAATCTTTCAGATTGGCTTTAGTGATTAAGACTTTACCTGCCAAACTTATCTCCTACATTAGATTAATTCAGTGTCTATTTCTTTTTCTTTTTTTTTTTAAGATTTATTTATTTATTTGAAAGAGTTACACAGAGATAGAAGGAGAGGCAGAGAGAGAGAGAGAGGTCTTCCATCCACTGGTTCACTCCCCAATTGTCCACAACGGCCGGAGCTGTGCCGATCCAAAGCCAGGACCCAGGAGCTTCTTTCAGGTCTTCCATGTGGGTGCAGGGTCCCAAGACCTTGGGCCATCTTCTACTGCTTTGCCAGGCCATAGCAGAGAGCTGGATCAGAAGTGGAGCAGCTGGGACTTGAACCGGTGCCCATATGGGATGCCAGCACTGCAGGCAGCGGCTTAACCTGCTGTACCACAGTGCCGGCCCTTCAGTGTCTATTTATAAAGATAACTACAGAAAACAGACAGACAATATTGTGATTACCTCTGTTGAAAATGTTCACTCAACACTCCCTATATGTCCATATCAAATAGAATTTTTTAACAAAAGAATAAAACTAAGCACAGATTTAAAATAACAACAACAAAATGAATACCCGTAATCCAGATCCCTTCCCTTCTTCGTCTTCCAGGCCCTTGTCTCACCGTCTGTTTTCTGGCAGGTGTCTCTCACACATCCGCACCCTCCACTTGGTATAATACCAGCCTTGCAGAATCGCTGTGAGGATGGAATGACCACTCTGGCTAGGACTCCCAGAATGCAAGGAAAACCCTTACACTCCCAGTTACGTGTGTTACTATAGAGGATACAGCTTAAAATCAGCAAAGGTAAAAGGCACGTCAGGGAGAGACCAGGCCGCAGCTTCCAGCTGTCCTGTCCTGGAGGAGTTGTGCAGGTATCACTGTAACGTTCCCTGCAAAGATGTGTGATAGTGGGGAGCATCACCCACCAGCCAGGCTCCTTCAGGCCTTAGTGGGCAGGGTTCTACTGGGGGTTATGCAGGCACGGAGTACACACTTGGCTGCCCTTCGCCACTTTCTCTCCTCTCTCAAATATCAGATCAAACTGATATAGCTTGGGCCGTGGCTCCCAGCATACGTAAGTGGCGTGACCACAGGCAAGGCATACCAAGGGCTTAGAGGTAGTTTTCCCAGAGCTGGTCAAGGGTCTGTCAGTCTTCTTTTTGGAATATGTAGAGTTTGAAGAATTCAGGCCTACTGAGTTTTGTCTGATACATAGTAAGTGCTGGATAGATACTAGTTTCTCCCCTCCCCCTTAGCCTAAAGAGTTTTATCATTTTTAAAAAAATGATTAACAACTTCCTTCACCCATGTGTGTCTTCATACCACCCCTGTATCTTTATTCCTTTTCACCATTTTTAGATTTCTGTTGCTTCTTCCTGATCCTTAATCTCCATAGAAACCTGGTTTTATCTCTTTATGGAGTACCTAAAATTCCATGCTTGCTGCTTTTCTTTTCTGCTTAATAAAATTATTTCTCCAAATGGCTACATATCTTTGTAGTTGTCATTTCTAGTGACTGTTGATGAACCATAACTTTTTTTTTAAACTTTTTCAAACTTTTTCCTGTTTGATATTTGTTTTATAGTTTTTGGCAGTAAATATCACACATAAAACTCTTCTGCATTTAATTGAAAATATTTTTACTTTCAGCTAATTACCAAAAGTAATTATGCTATGTGTAGATAATTAGAAAAGTTTTTTAAAATCCCTCAAACAAAAAGTCTCAATTGCTGATTTTGCTAATGGCAAAAAGTGAGATTATTTGGTACATACAATTTGTATTTTTTCTTTTTTAAGTTAAATCTTCATGAAGATTGTTTGCTGTCCTTCCCCCAACCATTGTACCCTAGCAATCACTAATCTACCTTCTGTCTCTGTGGATGTACCTGTTTGGACATTTCTTATGAATGGAGTCTTACAACGTGTGGTGTTTACACAATTGGTTTCTCTCACTTGGCGTATTTTAGGGTCCATTCATGTTGTGGGCATGAGTCAGTATTTCACTCCTTTGATGTGGCTGCAGAGTCCATTGTATGAATAGGCCACATTTTGTTTTTATACTTCTCCTTGGGTGGACATTCGGATGGTTTCCACTTTTTTGCTGTGGTGAATATTGCTGCTATGAACGTTCATCGACAACGTTTTGTGTGGATTTTGTTTGAAGTTCTCTTGGATACAGACCTAGGAGTAGAGAATTCCAATTTCTCCACATTCTCATAAACTTATTGCCTATTCTTTTGATTACAGCCATATTAGTGGGTGTGGAGTAGGCTCTCACTGTGGTTTTCATTTATATTTCTCTAATGACTATGTTAAGTGTCTTTATATTTTGATTGGCCTTTTTTATATTTTCTTTGCAAATAATGTGCTTAATGTCTACTCAAAGTATGTATGGGTCATTCTTTCAAACTTAAACTGTCATGTAATTTTTTGTTGAAAATTAAAAATTTTAATAATATGGCAGTTCTGGAATCAGATTGCTCCCCTGCTGCTTCCTAAGACTTTCTTGTTATTTCTTTGCTTAGTGACTTTCTGAACTAAGTCTGTAGTCTGTTCCTTGACGTGTGTAAGCCACTGCAGTCTCTTCCCCGCTCAGTAGTCAGCTGATCACTGGACAGAGATTTCCTTATCAGACACTTTGAACCAGAGAGCTCCTAGTGTTTGCTGAGGGACTCTGCACACATCCAGCGAGGCAGTTTTTACAGCTCTGACATAGACTTCACTTCCTGTACAATGCCTGGAAGTTAACCCGACGTGAGAGTTTAGACTCTCCTGAGATGTGAGTACATGGTCATTGGCAAGTGCGTACCCTTCCACGCACACATGGCCTTCTAGAGTCCCAAGGATGGAGGAGCTCTGCAAAGCCTCCTGTGGACATGGGATTCCTCGGATTTTCTTATTCAGTTTATGTTAGCCTATCATTTGCTCTACCCATCATCCACAGCCTCAGATAGTTAAGGTGTTGAATAATTTCTCCTAAAGACTTCCAGCAGTCATCCCAGGGAAAAGGCTGGTTGCACTAGGTGAGTTCTGAGTGAGCGTTGGGAGTGGGGTCTCCCAGGGCATCCCCAGCCCGGTACGTACCGGCAGTTCTGCACAAATGGTGATTTCCAGGAGCTCCAGCCCTGCGCTTCCCCCTCCATCGGCTGCGAGGCTGCTGATTTTCAAGGCTAGTTGAAGCTTAGGAGTAGGTTAGGAACAGCAATAATGCAAGTTAAAACCACATAAGGCTTGCTCTTCCTACTGAGGTTCAGCCATTTTTATGAATAAAAATTTGCTACAAGTGTTAGGTCAATTTCAGTACTTCTGACAAGTTTTGACATTATCCTCAGTGCTACCATGGAGAAGAGAATTTTCAGAGGTCTTTACTTGGTCATTTTTGATGATGTCACTAATGTTTGCATATCACTTTGAAAATTAGATGATTGTATTTTTCATTTGTGTGCATGTTAGTGTTCTGAAGAAGAAAAGTCATTTTCATATTCTAGCATTTTTGTATAGATCAGTGATTTTTTTACAAATGATTTTTTAAAAAGAATCTTACCAGAAGTCAAGAAGCTGTTGCAAAAGAAATACGAGAAGATGCAGATGCCTATAGACGAAAAGTGCACCTTGAAGAAGACCTGTTTCATAGACTGATAGAAACCGACCAGACTCAGAGCCAGAAGGCTCAGCAGGTAAGAGAATGGTCCGCACAGGGGAATTCCCCGGACAGCTGATATGATGCGTGGGCTTCCTTGTCAGCTTTCAGACTCAAATTCCTTGCTTTATTTGCAAGCTTCCTACTTCTTTAACAGGCATGTACATGTTTCTTTCATACCCTCTGAGAATTTTAATACTTCAGCTAAAAAATGAAGGAAACAGCAGCTTCACACATTGTACTGTGCGCTGCCTCAGAAACTGTCCCTGGGCTGACGAGGCTGCAGATCATCGGGTCCCAGCCTGCTGTGCAAGCCACTTCCCGAGCATATTCTGTGGAGTGCTAATAACTACTCTACTACTAAAGTGAGGGGTGGTCAAATAAGTATTGGAAACACTGTCTTAACGTTAGGTCTTTTCCTTGCAAGTTTGCACCTTGCAAGATATTATACTTTGTGAATCTTAAGAAAATGTCCCAAACTTATTTTACAGGCTATTTTACAGAGTACCCTTATGGAAATGCTGACTTAAATGAATTGAAGTCACACTTGAGACAATCCAAAAGAACTTCATCTGTTATTCCTCTCACACAATGTTAAATGGGTACACGTGAGGGCCTGGTCCTATTCCAAAAACTAGGAACAGTGGAAGGTGGAGACTGTTCAACAGCAGTCTCTTAACCAGTTCTCCCAAAATATCCCACTTTAATAAGTTTTTGTCCACCATGTAAAACTGGGCTCTTTTGACTCCCTTTCAGAGTGTTGAAAACACAAGAATTGTTGAATCTTACCCATCCCCTAGAAATTCATGACCTTGGCTGTACATTAGAATCGACTTGAAGAGCTTTGTAAAAGTACCAGCGCCCAGCTGCCTTGGTGATAGATTTCACTGGTTTGTTGTGAGGCCTGGACATCAGTTTGCTTTAAGCAATTGTAATATGCAGCCAGGATTGCAAGCAAGCGACCTAGACACTTGGATACTGTAAATGGGTTTATATGTGCTGTGTGTATGTGTACACAGTCTGACCTTGTTTCTGAAACTTACAACTTTTTCTAAGATAATTGAAGAAAATTTGGACCAAGCTGAACAAGCATGCCTAAATACTGACTGGCAGATTCAAACTTTATATAAACAAAAATGTGATGATTTACAGCGAGATGAATGTTACCAGGAAGTAGCCAAACTCCTTCAGGAAAACAGGAGGAAAGAAATAGAGGTATTAAAAGCAATGATGGAGGAGGAAGCCATGAAGGTAGGAGTAGTGTTAGAAGTTTTTACTATTAACCATTTAGATTTTGAAATAGCATATAAGTCAAATGAGAAAAATATGAAGCCAAGTAATTTTTGTTGAAAAGGTAATAGTCTAATTTACTATATGTTTCTCAGATAAGTTGCCTAAACTGATGCTGCCTAAAAATAACCAGGCATCTTTCTCATTTCTATCAGTGTAACTGGACTTCTCAGCCTCCCTGATGGGTTCTGGCTGATTGGATAATATTAATTCTTGAATTTACCTAATTCTTTATACTTAACCATGTAAGTGATTTTGATTATGTAGAAATTATAGATAGCTGCCAATATTAAAACCCAAAATAGTAGTACCTGTACGCGGGATAGAATTGTTCCTTTTCTTTCTTTCTTTCTTTCTTTTTTTTTTTTTTTTCCTGAGAAACTCTGCAAGTAGGTAGTCCGGGGTTAAGCATGCCCCCAAGGTCATCAGCACCATGACCTCCTTAGTCGCTGCTGCACTTCTTCTAGTGTATGGCTTTCACTCTCAAGGACACCTTACCCTCCAAGTGACTGCTGGAGTTCTGGCCATCACATCTACATTCCGATAGGATGAAGGCATGCCAAAGTGTTCTATCTCCCGTCAGCATCAGCTCCTTTCCAAAGGCGTCCCATATCATATTTCTAGCTGGGAAAAAAAGTGATTTTGTGCAGGGAGTTGTCATCCCAGGTACAATTAAGATTCTATTCCTGCAACTTGAGTTGGAAGAGGCCATTCTGGTCTCAAAGTGGAGGTAAAACTGCCACCCAGTCGCCCCCAGCCCGACTCTGGCCATCATCACTGCCGCCATGGGGGGGGGGAGGGCCATGATCCAAAGCAACCAGAGCAGTTGAGGAAACTGTTGATTGGTGTTCTGAGCTTTGAAACTACAGATGGTGGCTGGAGAGAACATTTTGAGAAATGGGGCACACTCACAGATTGTGTGGTAATGAAAGACCCTCAAACGAAACATTCCAGGAGCTTTGGTTTTGTGACTTACTCTCGTTGAAGAAGTGGACGTAGCAATGTGTGCTTGACCACACAAGGTCGATGGGCGTGTGGTGGAGTCAAAGAGAGCTGTTTCTAGAGAGGATTCGGTAAAGCCTGGTGCCCCTCTCACAATGAAGAAGGTTTTTGTTGGTAGTGTGAAAGCAGATACAGAGGAATATAATCTGAGAGACTGCTTTGAGAAGTATGGCAAGATTGAAACCATGGAAGTTAATGGAAGACAGGCAGAGTGGGGGGAGAAAGAGGATTTGCTTTGGTAACTTTTGATGATCATGATACAGTTGATAAAATTGTGGTTCAGAAATACTTGACTGTTAATGGGCAGAGTTGTGACGTGAAAAATGGCCTTTCTCGACAAGAGATGCCGTCTGCTGCTGGATCACCAAGAGACTGCGGAGCGGGACCCGGCAGCTTTCTGTGTCAGGGAGGAAACCTCGGAGGTGGTGGAGGTCATTTGGGCTGCGGTGGAAACCTCGGTGGACGAGGAGCTGTGAGGTGGGGTGGTGGCAGCAGAGGAGGCTCTGGGGGAGGGACGGTGGTCACAGTGGTTTTGGAGACGGTGGCAGCTCCAGAGGTGGCCCTGGTTACAGCAGCAGAAGAGGCTGTGGTGGTGGATCAGGCTCTGGAAACCACACTGGTGACGATGGACAGAGGAGGAGGATTCGATGGTCACAACGGAGGAGGAAATTTTGGAGGTAACGGAGGCGGTGGAGGAAACTAAGATGATGTTGGTAATTATCCTGGACTACAGCAATCACATCACCTACCCGTGAAGGGGGCAGTGTTGGGGGAAGAAGCTCGGGCAGTCCCGTGGAGGTGGAAGTGGTGGCTGTGGGAGCAGAAGGTTCTGACACCAGCAGAAAAGGACTGCGGTTCTCGGCAGGAGAGAGCGCGAGGAGTTGTGAGCAACGCCGCGGGTTACTTTGAGACAGTCGTCCCACACGCATTAGAGGAGCTGTAAGAACCTGCCGCAGAAGAAACGATGGTCCAGTCAGAAAAGTGACTGCAGCTCAAACAGGAAAGCCCTCTGCTCAGGGCTGTCCTAGCCACAGTTTGCAAAAAGTGTAGCTTTTGATTAATGCAGTGTGGTGCCAATTAGGTGTACATTCCTGAGTTCTTTTATCGGTTGTAGCTTTGTCTTCTCCTTTTCTTTACATTACATCAGGTATATCGCCCTGTAAACTGTGGTAGTGGTACCAGGAATAAAAAAATCAAGGATTTTTTAACTTTTCAAAAAAAAAAAAAAGATTTTATTCCTAAAGAAGAATTAGAATGGATTGTTGAAGAGGCAGCTAAGAATAAATGTCACACATACGTACTCTTGGTTGATCGTCCCAACAGCTCTGTGATCTATCCTTTGTAGAGATTATCCGATACACCATGGACTTTCTAAAGACACAGCAAAGCTGGGGAGAGTTCAAGGTCATGATAACTGGCTTTGTTATCGCTCGTGTGCTGTGCCAGTGTCTGTTCTAAAAGTGTGCCTCTTACAGTCAATTGCTGTCAAGTTGCTATTCCATGTTCCTTTTCCTGCTCCCCCATCCCTGAGGCCTGGGGCTGCGTCTTCTAGCCCTTTCCTTCAAGGACCAGGAAAGGAGGTCTTGAGGAGGGTGGAGGAGATGTCAGAACACCCAGGCTGTTCTCAGGCAAACTGGGGTCCACCTGGCTCTTGAAGAGGGGGGGGATTGCTGCTGAGGACTGACCTGTCTGGTGTGGCTGCGTGCTACATAGACAGAGCCCTGGTAAGCACCTGTCACACAGGAGAAGTCCTTTTTGTCTGGTGTTCTGTCTTCTCAAGCTAACTTGACTGCTTTGTGGCCTTGGGGAATGGCTTACACCACAGAGAAGGACCTCTGCGGTCTGTCCTGGCCCTCATATTCTGTCATTCTTTAAAGATTCTGTTAAGTTTTGTTTTAATGCAATGGTATTTCTGTAACATGTAAAAATCATATGTGTGCTTCCATGTAAAAGCTATAACATTTGTAGAATATTGGCAAATTTTAGGAGTTGTATTTTAATTTTATTATTCTAGTCACCCTCTGATCGAATTGAAGGTAATTTTATTTTTATTTTTTCACTTTATGGAGAAGAAAGTAGGAGCTACCCAAAATCAGTTGACTGCCCTCTGGTCATCCTGTGTACCAGATCTGGATAAGAGTTTATTCTCTGAATTTTGTAGACTTTATTCTTAAAGCATACCATTCAAAATAATTGCCATTAATTCAGAACTCCGTCTCCTGAGGTTTGACACTAAAAGTGAACGGAAATGTACTGTTATTTGAGCAACACTAGGAACCCGCACATGTGCTTCCTGGCACTCGGAGGTCCTGAGTGGTGCCTGAAATGAGCCTCCACGTTCACCTTGTGCCAGCACGGGCAGCCCCGTCCCCAGAACACCCAGCAGGTGCTGGGGAGCTGAAAGGCGAGTGGGAGAGCGAGCAGGCGGGGTCCTGCCTGTAGGTACTTGCATTGCCACAACTCTGATAGACTCTTTCCCCACCCCCACCACCTTCTTGTTTTTTAGTGGAAGGAAGCTGAGGAAAAGGAGTTTCATTTGAGATCAGAAAAGAAAGCTTCTGCCCTTTCTGATGCGTCTAGAAGGTGGTTTTTAAAGCAGCAGATAGGTGCTGCGTTAGCACATGCTGAAAACCCATCTCCTAAAGGTGAGTGGCCGTCATTCTCCCTCCGGCGTTTCAGATGGATGCTTCTGTTGAAGAAATTCTACATGTGTATTCTGGCACTTTTATTCAAATCATTGCTCCACTGGAAAAGGTTTTCACATGACCATTTGCTTGGTAGGGAAGAGGGAGCTGAGGAGATGGGACTGTTAACAAAACAGCTCCCGTGGGGCTGGTGCTCTGGCTTAATGGATAAAGCCACCACCATCCCATATGGGCGCCAGTTCGAGACCCGGCTGCTCCACTTCCAATCCAGCTCTCTGCTATGGCCTGGGACAGCAGTAGAAGATGGCCCAAGTCCTTGGGGCCCTGCACCTTTGTGAGAGACCCGGAGGAATCTTCTGGCTGCTGGCTTCAGATCAGCACAGCTCTGGCCACTGCAGTCAGTTGGGGAGTGAACCAGCAAGTGGAAGACCTCTCTCTCTCTCTCTCTCTTTCTCTCTGCCTCTCCTTCTCTCTCTCTGTAACTCTTTCAAATAAATAAATAAATCTTTTTTAAAAAGAAAAAAAAAAATAGCTCCCATGTAAAAGGTAACCTATAGAAAAATTGACACTTCGACATGCAATGACTTTGAACAGTATGTATGTGTGTGTACACACACACACACTATTTGTTGACCTCTTAGTGTAGAGTTAATCCTATGTGTATAAAGTTAATTGAAAATAGATGTCAGTAAAAACTAAGAATGGGAATAGGAGGGGGAGGAAGCAGAGGGGTGGGAGTGGGAGTGGGAGGGTGGGTACGCTGGGAAGAATCACTAGGTCCCAAAAGTTGTATTTATGAAATGCATGAAGTTTGCATTCCTTAAATAAAAGGTTTCTGGGGTGGGGGTGGGAACAGCTCCAGTGAAGAGAAGGGCCACAAGCGTCCTGTAGCTCTGTGTACTCCCTGGTCCCATGGCCCTGGATGTCTTCAGCTAAAGTGAGATTTGTACCAAGTGCTGTTTCTCGTTGACTTTAGTAGAACTCTGTGCTTTGCCAATGGCTCTCCTCAGAACAATAGTATACTGAAGTACCACGAGGAAAGTTCTGGGATTGATCAGACTTTTCATTCTTATGCAAGGCTTATAGTGACATCTACTGGAAAATCAAAATTACAGCTTAAAATTCTAAAACAGTACAGATGCAGGGAACTTGGATTGACTGTATTTTGTACTGTTGCAATCATTTATACTGTAATATGCATTAGTTTTCAAAGTAACAACTTTACTGACAGAATCACATGCCGTACAATTCACCTGATTAAAGTATATGGTTGAAGATCTCTGCTATGGCCCGGGAAGGCAGTGGAGGATGGCCCAAGTGCTTGGGCCCTGCACCCGCATGGGAGACCAGGAGGAAGCACCTGGTTCCCAGCTTCGGATCGGCACAGCGCTGGCCGTAGCGGCCATTTGGGGGGTGAACCAACAGAAAAAGAAGACCTTTCTCTCTCTCTCTCTCACTGTCTAACTCTGCCTGTCAAAAAAAAAAAAAAAAGTATATGGTTGAATGGTACTGTATTCCTGTTTACTAGGAAACATTCAGAATTTTGCAACCACCATCATCAGCAATTTTAGAACATTTTGATGCCCTAAAATAAACCTTATGCCCTTTAGCGGTCACTCTCCATTTCCCCCTACTGCCTCCCAGCCCCTGGAAACCAATGGAGACTTTTCTGTCTCCAGATTTGCCTGTTGAGGAAGTTTCGTAAGGGTAGAATCATACGATACGTGATTTTTTTTGTCTGGCTTCTTTCAGTCGGCATTGTGTTTTGGGTCCCACTATGCCAGGCGTAGTGTCTGTCAGTACTCATTCCTTTTCATTACCAAGTCACAGCCATCCTGTGGGATCCCGTCTCTTTGTCCATTCATCAATTGATGGACATTTGTTTCCACTTTTTGCCTTTTTTTAAGAAAAGATGTATTTATTTCAAAGTCAGAGTTTTAGAGAAAGAAAAAGAGACAAAGAGAAAGAGATATCTTCCATCCATCTGCTGGTTCACTCTCCAAATGGCTGCAACAGCAAAGGCTGGGACAGGCTACAGCCAGGAGCCAGGAGCTTTTTCCAGGTCTCCCATGGTGGGAGGTAGGGACCCAAGCACTTGGGCCATCTTCTGCTGCTTTCCCAGGTGCATTAACATGGAGCTGGATTGGAAGTGAAGCGGCCAGGACTTGAATCAGTACTCATGTGAGATGCTGGCCCCACAGGCAGAGGCTTAACCCACTTCACCACAACACCAGCCCCACACTTTATACCTTTCATGAATAGTGCAGCTATTCTACATTTGAAAAGTAAAAAATGGGATGTCGCTATGGCGCAGCGGGTTAACACCCTGGCCTGAAGTGCCGGCGTCCCATATGGGCACCAGTTCGAGACGCGGCTACTCCACTTCCAGTCTAGCTTTCTGCTGTGGCCTGGGAAGGCAGTGGAGGATGGCCCAAATCCTTGGGCCCCTGCACCTGCATGGAAGACCCGGAGGAAGTCCTGGCTCCTGGCTTCGGATCGGCACAGCTCTGGCCGTTGTGGCCAATTGGGAAGTGAACCATCGGATGGAAGGCCTCTCTCTCTCCCTGCCTCTCCTCTCTCAGTGTAACTCTGACTTGCAAATAAATAAATCTTTTAAAAAAATGAAAAGTAAAAACAGATTTTAAAAAGTAGGATTTTATTATATTTTTTAAGATTTATTTATTTGAGGGCAGAGTTATAGAGACTCTGAGAGGGAGAGGGAGGGAGGGATCGTCCATCTGCTGGTTCACTCCCCAAGTGGCCACAACGGCCAGAGCTGGGCTGATCTGAACCCAAGAGCTTCTTCCGGTTCTACCATGCAGGTGCAGGGGCCCAAGGACTTGGACTTGGGCTGTCTTCTGCTGGCACCCATATGGGATGCCAGCACTACAGGTGATGACTTTGCCCACTATGCCACAGTGCCAGCCAAAGGTGCTATGATTTTATAATTAGGCATTTAATTATGCCTACTTTTGAACCACTCATTACCTCTCATATTGAGATCTAGCCATCCTAAATTCGTGCTACAAAAAGGATGAGCCTGGCAGACCTTATACCGAGTTAAAGAAGACAGATCCATAAAAGGCCTCAAATATCGTCCGTTCATGTGGGATCTCCCAAGCTGGCAAGTCTGTCAAGGTAGAAAGTAGATCAGTGGCTGCCTGGAGGGGCTGGGACGGTGACTGCCAGTGGACATGGGTTCTCTTAGCAAGATGAAAATGCTCTAAAGCTAGTGATTTTATAACTCTGTGAATATACTAAGGACACTGTCTCTTTTTTTTAAGTGACATTAGTAAACGCTGTTGCCAGGTAGGGCCATTGGACCAGGTTTCAAAGTTACTGGGCCTGAGGAGGTGGCATTTCTGATGAGAAGAATTGGATGGTGCGGTACAGGGGCACCAGACTGGGTGACAGGAGCCCTGGTCCCAGTCCCAGCTTGATGGTGAATGAACGCCGGAGTTTTCAGTAAACTTAGCTGCAGCCACCACGCTGTAGGCCTCTGCTTAGTTTACTTAAACAGTTGGCGTCTCGTGTGTTCCTGCCTGGTCTTCCTGCTTCCCTTATCACTGAGATGTGGAGGGGATTGATGAAGCATGGGGGGTGACGCTGGGTAAGCGGGCCGCCATGCTGACTGCGTTAAGGTTTGAAGTGGTTCTCGCCTGTCGCTGGTTCTGATGAGCTGCGTTCTGCTGTGACTAGGCCCGCTCTGGCCAAAGCCGTGGTGACCAGCTTCTGACACCCCTGCTTCTCAGTGAGGCTTGCTCGTCACGATGCTTCCAGTGAATGGGATCTGCACCAGAGCTGTTTGTCAGATGTTTGTTCTCGCTAAGTTTTTACAGTGGGTTATGGGCAGATGTTTGGTGCAGCGGTTTGAGGCCCTCAAGCCCCGTACTGGAGTCTGTGTTCAAATCCTGGCTCTGGTCCCGGCTCCAGCTCCCTGCTAACGCACACCCTGGGAGGCCAGGTGATGGCTCAAGTGGTTGAGTCCTTGCCACCCACACAGGAGACCCAGATGGAGTTCTGGCCTTCTGGTGTCCGCCTGGCCCAGCCCTGGCCGTTGTAGGTATTTGAAACACTGAATAACAAATAAATAAAATATATAACCCAGAAGTTCAGCTCCTAATTCTAACCATACTCCCCTTTCCTTTTGAATCATGACTGCCTTCTTTTTAAGAAAATTATTGTATTTTTAGATTTTTGATTAAGATGTAATATTTGTACAGTGTAATATTTCACCGTATAGACAGAGTGTAAGCCAGTCACACCAGGCGGCTAGGGCCTGGCATTGCGGCATAGCCGGTGAAGCCACAACTTGCAGCACCAGCACCCTGTACTGCGGTGCCAGTCCCAGTCCTGGCTGCTCCGCTTCCAGCCCAGCTTCCTGCTGCGGCACCGGGAAAGCAGCAGCGGATGGCCCCGGTGCTTGGGCCCCTGCCACCCGCACGGGAGACCAGCCTCCGCCATGGCAGCCATTTTTGGAGTGAACCAGTGGATGGAAGATCTCTCTCTGTCTCTCCCTCTCCTCCTTTCTGTCCTTCTCTGCCTTTCAAATAAAGAAAGAAAGAAATCTTGACAACACAAAGGGCAGCCCTCTCCACCTCCACTCCTCTCACGATGGGAAAGCAGGGGTCCTCAGCGCTCCTTAGACATCCTCACTCATGGAAGGGCTGTTCGGGAACAGAAGGCTTTCTGCCCGCTCCCTCACGTCCTGTCTCCTCGTTTCTGGCAGAAGTGTCCAGGTGGCGCGGTGAGCAGGGCGACCTCGGCTGTCTGCCTAGGAGCTCACAGGCAAACATGTCTGACATGGACTGCTCCGCAGAAGGTAAGTTGGTCGGCCGGGAAGAGTGCTCCGAGACGTAGACGTAGTGCTGTTGACATTCAGGCAGAGTTGTGGCTTCCAGGACGCCAGTAGCTTGTTGATGCCGCGTCCCAGGCCAGAGGAGCCCCTCAGTGCAGCCGGGGGAGCATCAGCGGACCCCGGGACCGCCGCTCGGGTCGGCACCTGCGCTCTGCCTCCCAGATCGCGGGCCGAGGCGCTGCCAGGAGACGTTAACGATAGGAGATTGGGAACTCCTTTCCCCTCCTTGGGAAAAGAGCTCAGCGTTGTTCTCAGTGTCTGTATTCTCGTACTGCTCATCGGGGCCGGGTCCTTCCAGCAGCCACAGAGACTGTGCACCTGCTGCCCGTGCCGGGAAGCCCGCCCACCGGCACCACGGGGCTTCTTGGCGCCCCGCTGACTCTTGACCACCCCCCAACTGGGTGCGCTGGGCAGTTTTGTTAGGGGTGCGTGTGTGTGTGTGTGTGTGTGTGTGAGTTTGGAAAGCACAAGCTGAAGCTGGCTTACAGAAACAGCCCTAGCAGCCCATCCAGGAGCAGCGCTCCTGGTAACGCACGCCGTTCCTGGAAGGGAGAAGCGGCTTCCTGGGCAAGGCCGCTGCGTTAATGAGGCCGGACTGAGGCCTCTGAGCGGGGTAGAAGAGCGAACATCTAGATGAGGGCCCAGAGAAGCTCCATGAGAAGGGTGTCTTCTGACAGGTCGTGGGGTGACAGTGGTGTGAAATACTCGTGGGGTCGTTTTTTATGCACACATCAATTCTGTATCAGAAATGATTTTAACCGAAAATCACTGGTGAGTCGGATGAAGCACAAGACATATGCGGCTGTGCTCTCTCCGGAACTTAATGTCAGAACTTACGTTTTCACCCGATGATTCTAAATGTAAAATGGCGTGGGGGACATCTGTTAAGCTTAAGTTACTTGGCAGGACAACAAAATACATAAAAGTCGTAGGCCTTTGGGAGGGAAATATTTCCAAACATTGAAGTTGACCATTAGAATACGTAACTAAATTTCATAGAAGTGTATTTTTAAGGTGCTTCCCCACTCAAAAAAATTTTTTTTTTACTTAACCTCTCTAAATGGCTGCGGAGCAGCTGTTACACTTGGATCCTCTGTTGGCTGCTGCTGAAAGCATTTGATTTCTGGGATTATCAGGGAGGGAGCTGGGGTACGTGAGTCACACAGTGTTGTGACGTGGATGTCGTCGCTCCTGGCCGGTGGGCGTGCAGCAGGGAAGCTCCGTTTGGAACAACTCACAGGCGCTCTGCAGCGAGCCGCGTGCCTCTCAGATCGTTTGTAGATTCAAAATGCTAACATCCAAAAGCAGGTCCGTTCTTGGCATTCATGCAGCTCAGCAAACATTGGCTTGTAGGGGGAGCCCCCAGGGCCAGGTCATCTGTTGGGATTTTTGTTCAAGTTTGGTGGATGGGATCTTTCATCACTGGTTTTTGGAGCACACTTACCTTTTAGAGGGAGGGTGATGGCATTACCAGTATCCAACAGCTCAGCTGCCGTGACTTTTAAATTTTGTTTTCAAGTTCTTTTAACTCGAAATGCAGTCGAGTGGGACAGCTCGGAGCAGAATGTCATGAGGAAAGTGCGGAACCTCCGCCAGAGACTCTCCGCCCAGGCTCGGGGCAGGCGCCAGGCCCCTCGTCTGCTGGCCACGTAGAAGACGTGGCACCTGAGCCAGCCGGAGAGAGAGTCGCCTCGTTTGTAATCAATGACACTGATTTTTAGCCTATTTATTTTACACTCCTATGAAGACCAACCTTTTGTATAGAAAAATCTGTCCATAAAAATTATGTGTTCTATTTGATACCTTTCGGCTTGTAAATGGCTCCTTGAACCTTTCATAATAAAAATTTTTTAGCGACTACTCAAGCTGTGTTTGGCTTTCAGTGTACAAGGATAGCGTAAACTTCCGTGACCTTGGGGGATGGGTGTTTATTATCAGAATAAATGAGGACATAAAGAACAGGAAACCCGCTCAACAACCAAACACGCAGGCCAGAGAGGTCTCAGCAGCGACCGTGAGACCCGTGAGCGGTCACGGTGCGGAGGGGCCTGGACCCCAGCCCTCCTGGGCGCCCAGCAGCAGGGAGGCCTCTTTGCCGGTGACCCCTGCACTCAAGACGTGCACAGGTCTCCACAGCCTGTCCTCCGGGCAGCATCAGCTCCCCCCCCACACACACACACACCTCTCAGCTCCACCACTGGCCGCTCGTGACCTCACCAGCCTCATCCTCCCCCTCGCTTTGGGACTGAATGTGCGGTTAAATAAGGGCACGCACACAGAGTTCCGCACTCAGTGCTGGGCCTGTGCTAAGTGCGCAGCACACAGGCTGCTCGCCGGGCACACAGCGTAGTCTTAGAGTGGAGCAAGCACTTGCAGGAAGCAAAGTGCTCCTTGTGCCCAAGACGCTGGATCCTGTAGTAATCTGCTGTCGCACGAGGCCCCGGCTCCCCAGGGCCCTGTCCTCAGCCCGATTTTCCTCACCTCCCCAGCTGGTTCCGACCGCCTCCTCCGGGCCAGGCTGCTGCGTGTGCCAACAGAAGTCGCAGGCCATGAACTAAGGGGACCTGAAAGCATTCTGGTTCCAGAGCGCTGTGACAGCCTGACACATGAGCTGTCCAAGGGCGCTTGAGAACGTTCTGCAGTGGAATTCAAGAAGTGGGGCTTCCTTTATGAATCCGGGAGCCCTTGGCAGAGATTCTGGATGTGACGTGGAATCTCCGCGTATCATCCTGGGTCCGGGCAAGAGTCAAACCACACGCTGACATAACAGGGGGACCTTTAGATAAAGCCTAACTATAAAACAGGATCGGGGAGCAACTGTAAAGCCACAAAGCGAAATCAGGGGGACCTAGGACAGAGCCGGCGTTAAAGGACAAGGCCGGGCTGGGGTTGTGAAGTCAGGAGGAGTCAGTGTGCTTCCTCCTTGGCGCACGGCTAGGGCAAGAGCACCCCAGGCTGTCCCCACGCACCCAGGAGAAGCACTGAGCAGCCAAGAAGCGCAAAACGCTGGAGCGAGGACGAGGAGGTCCATTTCTCCTGCGACGTCGCTCTAGCGCCCTCTAGCGACAGTTTAACAAAACGCACACCAGCCTGGACGTGGTGGGGAAAAGTCCAGGCCTTTACAAGGTACAGACAAGTGGACTTGGAGGTGAGACGAGCCAGTAACCGGCACACACGAGCACCTGGCGGGAGCTCTGCAGCTTGCTTGCTTGCCTGGCAGAGATCGGACTCACGGTTGGCTTTTATTTAGCAAGCTTAAGATGCCAGGATTTCCCGGGCGTGCAGGTAGCCAAAGGCTTAGGAATGTAGGAGTGGATCTATCACAGCAGGTGCTCTGGGCCCCAGTGACTCTTCAAGGCCCTGCGTGCAAGGCCCGCAAACCTGAAAGCCCCCTGGAGGCTCTGCTGGCTGCAGGGGACGGCAGGAGATGCCACCCCCTGAGAGGCCCCGTGATTTCGGGGGGGGGGCGGGGGACAATGAGATTCAAACAAAGATCAAACAGATAAGCCGCCTAATAGACAGAACAGGAAAGACTCCAGACCTGCTGGCCCCAGACCTGAACCACAATGCAGAGTCCTGCTTGTCACCCCAGGCTTGAGGTCAGTCCCAGGCCCAAAGCCTCCCACCGAGCACTGCGGGCTGCAGGCCGGCCCCTCACCCCCGGTCGGCCAGAGCTCACAGGTCCAGCAGGAACACACACGGTGGGGGTAGCTTGGACCGAGACAGCCGATTCCCCCGGGATACGCCCGACCGCAGCTCACAGGTGCCTGCCCGAAGGTTCTTTCCGCGGGATTCGCTCACTGCGTCCCGCCCATAAGCCTTCCTCCAGCAGCGGACCCTTTATCTTCCGCCCCAAACTTAACAACGCCAAATAAAACCGGATGAGAGCGAACAAAAGTATTGTGCCCCGTGTGAGGATCGAACTCACGACCTTCAGATTATGAGACTGACGCGCTACCTACTGCGCTAACGAGGCACCTACTCGCGTTTGTCGCCCGGGAGATAATGAGGCTAGTAAGGGCGTGGTGCGCATGCTCAGAGTCCTCGCTCTCCCTCCTCTTCACGGTGCTTCTGGCCCGGGACGCGGGATGGTTCCGGCCAGTCCTCCGGCCCCGCCGCCCTTCTCCGCCCGCCACTCTGCCCGGGCAGCGGGGACCCAGGAGAGTTCGCGGGCGGAGGAGCCGCCGCCTCGCGGGGCTGGGGTGCGGGCGCCGCTGTCCCGGGGAGGACAAGGGAAAGCCTGCCCCCTGCTGGGCTCTGGGCGCAAACCCAGGACCCCCACGGCCGTGGGGAGCCCGCGGAAGGGCCCTGCCCGCCGCGCGGCCGCGGTGGGCAAAGGCTTCCTTTAAAGACTGAAGTTTGGTTTTTGGCGCAGGGCGACGGCGCAGACAACCAGGGCTTCGCGGGAGCCCGCGCCGTCGCCCGCCAGGGCCGCCAGGGGTCGCTGTGCCCACAGCGGCGGGGCCGGGGTCTCTCGCGGAGAGACTGTGGAAGCCGGCGGGACCCGAGGGTCGCGGGGCTGGGGGCGCACAAATACGGAGCCTCCGTCTTTCACAGGCGCGCGCGCCCGGGCTTCAGGGACGTGCCTGGGCCTGCAGTCCCCCGAGTCACCTGTCCAGGCGCGGGACAGCAGCCTGGGCCGCAGCACAGTCCTCGCCCTAAAGGTCCCCTTTTGGGTGGAAATCTAACGGTTTCGGGGACGTTCTCCCTGGGGCGCACACGCAGCTGGTGTCTGATGGAGCTTAGATTCGATCAGGCAGGCAGGCCCATTTCACAGAGGGGAGAGTGTGTCCGTGTGTTGGGAAGCGGGCGCAGGCCAGGCTGAGCAGGGTAACCCAATGGACACCTGTACAGAGGCGTTCCTCTCCCGTGGTGCCCGGGCAGGGAGACCCCCGAGAACCCCAGGATACAGAACAGGGGTGAAAATACAGACAGCGGAGACACGCGGAGACAGCAGGACACACGCCAGGGGACAGCAGGTGGACACCCAGGAGGAGGCGACGGCCCCTGCTCACCGAGGAGAGACACCCCCCCCCCCCCCCGCGACACCTTGCCCTTGGCCTCCGGAGCTGCGGAGGAAACATTTGTGTTGCTGGAGTCGCCCCGGGTCGCAGCAACACGGCTGTCTGCCCAGTGAGTGACAGATCCTGCCGTGGGCATCCTGGGCTGTGCATTCGACGACAAGGAAGTGCGAGGAGTTTGTGAGAGCCAGGCCGTTGGCAGCTGCCACGATCCAGCACTTTCCTTGCACCCCCTCCTCCCACTGCGCCTCACTTCCCATCCCCCAAGGCCCCTGGCTCCACCTGGGCTCCGCACCTGGCCCCAGCCCAGCCCATTGTTCCACACAGGGGCTCTCTGTCATCACTGGAGGCCTGGCTGGGCGAGCCGGTTCCCGAATCCACGCACACTGTGACTTCCTTCTCCTACCCAGTTCTCTCTGCTTGAAATTCAAAGCCAGGGGGAGGGGGCCAAGAGGCTGGGGGGCAGGCAGGAGGCTGGGGAGAGAGGCCCTCTCAGCGGCCTCTGTTCTGTGGGTGCTCAGGGCTCAGCGAAGCCTTCCCAGGCCTGGCGTCCCTCCCAGCCAGGGCTCGGAACGTGGCAGGTTTGGGTATGGGCCCAAGTGTCTCATCTCTAGGTTCTGGCCCGGAAAGCCGGGCTGGGCAAGCTGGCGGAGGCCTCGGGAGCCCCAGGGCAGAGGCCGAGGAGGAGGTCCCCTTCAGACGTGCCCCGCGGGCAGCAGCCAGATGCTCCTGTCACCTGTCCAGGGCAGCGAGGCCGCGGTCCCCACCTCCACTCTGGCGAGGGAAGGGGCGCCGTGAGTCAGCCTGTTGATGTTGGAAGCCACCAAGAGGCATGCTGTGAGCTGTGCTGACGCAGCTCGGTGAGGAAGGCTGGCCCCCCGCTGCCACCCAGTGGCCCCTGGGGGGCTCCGCCGCCTCCAGACCCGTGACAAACCTTGCTCTGACCTTGCCGGTGTCCTGCTTAACAACCAGGGTCGCTGCACCTGACCCAGAGACCGAGGCCTACTCCTCACCCCACCTTGGCGCCCCCTTCTCCCCCCAGCCAATGGCTGCTCTCCTGCTGGTCCCCAGTGTGACCTCAGGAGGAGGGCTGACAGCAGAGGCACATTCTCACGCTCCCCCCACCCCCTGCACGCCCTTCACCTCCACGAGGCTCATTGACGCCAGGACTTGTCAGGACTGGAGCTGATTCATTCTGTGTCCCCAGCTCCTAGTCTAAGTATCCACTTTCTAGTTCCCAGGTGTGTGGGCTGTGACTCCCATAACCAGGTGGGCAAGGGACGGACACTCAGGCCACTGCCCGCTCTCCGTACACTGGATGGGAGGACCTCCCAGCACCCTCCCACAACGCCCCTATACCCGGTGGGGGGGGGTGTGGTTCTGGGGAGCTGGGACTGCCCCTTCCAGCTTCAGACCTGAGAGAGGGCTCTGATTTTGCCTGAGTTCCAGCAGGTGTGACAACAAGGGCTGGGGTCGCAGTGCAGTGGGTATCTCTCACCCAGGCTGTGCTGGGACACAGGCCCTGAGGCCCCTCTTTCCCAGGGCTCATGGCAGTTCTCACCTGCAGTGAGCCGGCTGTGCAGGGGCTGAGCCGCCTGTGAGCCAATCCTTGCCGAGCGTATCACCAAGATCTATTCCCGCACCTGTATTTCAGACACAGCGCCTGTGCCTCAAATTGCACAATGGCATTAGGGCAAAGTTGCATCATCAGTGCCCAATTTAAGGCTTAGAGGCTTCTATTAACTTGGGCAACAGTCTGACGGCCAAAGGGAGAAAGTCCAACTGCAAAGCAGCACTTACTGGGGGGCTCAGACCCCCAAAGGGCATTGATGTGCAAACCCAGACACCGCAGCACTCAGCCACACACACACACAACAGGTGCTCACTCAGCCTTTGCGGGACGAGTGTGTGAGTATTTGATGTTCTGAGTCTGTGAGTCCATTTATATTCAGACTGTGTCCCTACTTCACACACACACACACACACACACACAGGTCTGTGCTCACGGAGAGCAAGCAAGGACCTGGCCCAGTGAACTGATCCAGCCTTACAGAATTTCTTCACCACAGCCAGAGCGGGTGTGAGCTGGAACCTTCTGGAATTTTGCTTTAGCAAAGTTAACAGTTAACAAACTGCAGTTAGCAAACGTGGGAGAAGGGACCACAGCCCACTTGGTCCACAGCAATGGCTTACGCTGGTTCTCTCTCTCTTTAAAAGGCTTATTTATTTATTTATTTATTTTTGAAATGGAAGCTGGCGCCGTGGCTTAACAGGCTAATCCTCCGCCTTGCAGCACCAGCACACCGGGTTCTAGTCCCGGTCGGGGCACCGGATTCTATCCCAGTTGCCCCTCTTCCAGGCCAGCTCTCTGCTATGGCCCGGGAAGGCAGTGGAGGATGGCCCAAGTGCTTGGGCCCTGCACCCCATGGGAGACCAGGAGAAGCACCTGGCTCCTGCCTTCGGATCAGCGAGATGCGCCGGCCATAGCGGCCATTGGAGGGTGAACCAATGGCAAAAGGAAGACCTTTCTCTCTGTCTCTCTCTCTCTCACTATCCACTCTGCCTGTCAAAAAAAAAAAAAAAAAAAGATTTATTTAAAGAAAAGGAGAGACAGGGAGAGGAGGAGAGAGAGATGGAGATCTCCCACCTACTGGTTCACTCCCCAACAGCCAACTCTGGGCCAGGCCAACCGAAGCCAGGAGCCTGCAGCTCCATCCGGATGGCAGGTACCCAAGCACTTGGGTCATCTTTTTGCTGCTTTCCCAGGCCCGTTAGCAGGAAGGTGGTTTGGGAGTGGAGCAGCCAGGACTCGAACCAGACCTCTGATAAGGGGTGCTGACTCAACTGACTCAAAACACCAGCCCTTCTCTTCTCTCTTGGGACATGGACTGCTGGAAGGTGACCAAAAGTTCATGGGTTATCTGCCAAGTGCTGCGATGGGCTAGCCATGGGGATTAAATGGGTGGATGGGGAATTGGTTCCTCCCTCACTAACAGACATTAAGTAGGTAAACAAACACATAAACAAATTATGGTTAAGTGCCGTGAAGGAGGTAGCAAGAGTTGACACCCAAAGGGTGGGTTCTTTGTGGGAATTGCTTCTAAGTTGCTGAAAAGACTTTCTGGCATGAGCCAATTTCTTTCTTTTCTTTCCTTTTTTTTTTTTTTTAATTTATTTATTTGAAAGTCAGAGTTACACAAAAATAGAATGAGAGGCAGAGAGAGAGAGAGAGAGGTCTTCCACCTGCTTGTTCACTCCCCAATGGCTGGAGCTGCGCCAATCCGAATCTAGGAGCCAGGAGCTTCTTCCAGGTCTCCCACTGGGTGCAGGGGCCCAAGCACCTGGGCCATCTTCTACTGCTTTCCCAGGCCATAGCAGAGAGTTGGATCAGAAGTGGAGCAGTTGGGACTCGAACTGGCACCCATATGGGATGCTGGCACTGAAGGTGACAGCTTTACCCACTACACCATAGCACCAGTCCCAGTGAGCCACTTTTGATGCTCCTTCCTTTACCATTTGGTCTGCCACCTTCTGACACCACCCACTCTCGGCTGTGGGTGTGTATTGGGGGCAGGAGTCCCTAGTTTCATGGAGTCCCTAGTTTTTTTGTTTTTTTTTTTTTTTTTGACAGGCAGAGTGGCAGTGAGAGAGAGAGAGAGAGAGAGAGAGAGAGAGAGAGAAAGGTCTTCCTTTTTGCCGTTGGTTCACCCTCCAATGGCCGCTGCCGCCGACGCATCACGCTGATCTGAAGCCAGGAGCCAGGTGCTTCTCCTGGTCTCCCATGCGGGTGCAGGGCCCAGGGACTCTGGTTTCCTGCAGAGAGCTGGACTGGAAGAGGCGCAACTGGGATAGAATCCGGTGCCCCGACCGGGACTAGAACCCGGTGTGCCGGCGCCGCAAGGTGGAGGATTAGCCTGTTAAGCCACGGCGCCGGCCAGTCCCTAGTTCTAATGCCCTTGGGATCTTCACAGTGAGAATACCTCCAAGGGGTGGGCGTTTAGCCTAGCTGTTGACATTCTGTCCCGTATCCAAGTACCTGGGTTGGTTCCCAGCTCCAACTCCTGACTCCAGCTTCCTGCCAATGCAGACGCTTGGAGGCAGGAGCAATGGCTCAGGTAATTGGACCCCTGCCAACCACAAGGCTGCCACTCCAGCCCTGCTCTCTCGGACATTGTCAGCGTTTGGGGAATGAATCGGTAGATAGGAGGGCGCTCTCTCTCTCCCTCTCTCTAATAAACTTTTGGAAACTTTATAAAACCTGTTTTCAAAAAGCTTATACTATATGATTCCATTCATACGATGTTCTGAGCTAGGCGACACTTTAGGGGCAGGTAACGATTGGCAGTTGTTTGGGGAACGGAAGGTGATGGAGGGGCCTGGGGAATCTTCGGTCCTGATGGACATGTTCTGAATCTCCATCCTGGGAGTGGCTAGGATGTGGGAGAAGTGGGGTCTAGTTTTAATCCAGGTCCTTGCCTTTTATTTACAAAGCATTTTAAGCACAGCCACATATACAGCGCACAAAGAGATAACGTTTATTTAGAAGCTAAGGAAACAGACACACAGAGTGTGCCAAGAGAGAAGGGGGTGGGGGAAGAGAAGTGGAGAGGGAGGGGGCACCCTCACACCTCCTTTTATGAGGCCACCTGGGATTTACGACACCTCCATAACATTCCACACATGTGCATGAATGCACATATTTACACGGGATCCTGGGAAAGGCGACGTTCTGACAGGCACATAGGATGGACCTCCATGGGGCGGGGCCCTGTGGTCTGTGACCTCAGCTCAGCTAGTACCTTATCCCACACCCGTCAGGCGACTGTGCTTCTCACAGTCCACAAAGTACCCCGGCAAGGTGCGCTTTCTTGCTTCTGAGCTCTACCTGAAGCTTTTAAACGCTTCTGCGTTTTTCCTAACCCACCAGTGGGAACGCCCATGTTCTGCGCATGTCAGAAATCTCAACCTGCACAGTGGGGAATCCGAAACAGGAAACCAGAGCCCCAAGGGTTTTCTAGCTGGGCCCCTGGGAATCGAGCTGTGTTTCTGCTGGGTGCTGAGGATGGCCCTGGAGAGGCCGCCCCCTGAAAAGCAACAGCAGACGACCCTGCGGGTGAGCGGGTGGGTGACGGCGTGGGTGACGCCTACAGTGTCTGCCCGGACAGCCTGGCCCAATCCGGCTCCCACCCTGATGCCCCCGCCTGCTGGCAGAAGCACAGCTGCTGGCTCCTGGCCCTGCCCCGCCTTCACTGAGCTGATTTCATGTAGAAAGGATGGATTGGTGTTGACAGGGAGCTGCTTACCCATCCAATTAATTATGCCAACTCATTTTCAAGCAAATTGCGCTTCTCGGGTCACCGGATGCTGAGACTATGATCTTCACGCTGCTTCGGCCCTGAGGTGGGAAGTGGCAGCGAGAGGGTCAGGCAGGCCCCCTCCTCCAGGCTCGAGGGCCGTGGCCCGGCTCTCAGCCCCTGGCTGCCCCTGCACAGGTTAGTCGTGGACGGGCAGTTAACAAAATGTGATTCTGAACTGGATTCTTCTGCTGTAAAGGACGCATTGGGCGCAAGGGGCAGAACGTGCATGGGATATGGGGATTAAGTGATGACGACGATGGCCACTGTTGATTCCTGGTTTTGCTCTGGGTTGTGGTTGTAGCACAGTCGGTCCTAGCTTGTAGCAAGCACAGACAATCCCTCCTGTCTGTGGAAGCTGGCCTCTGACTGCGGCCCCTAGCCATTTATTCACTCCCCTACCAAGCAGTACTTTAGGCCTGTGGCCATGCCAGCCCCTAACCGGAACAGGCTCTGCAGGTGGCAAGAAGCTAAGCCACGCCAAGCCCGGCACCACCCTGCACCAATGCTCACAACCTACATGCGGACATTCTCCATTACGCCAGCAACTGCAGATCTGGCCCCCTGCAGGGGCGAGGCCTCTGGGGGCAAACATAGCCCCACTCTGCCACGGGGCCCCTGAGCCGTTTACTGAACCCCCGGGGCCTCGATGTCCCCACCCGCTAATGCATCACAGGACTGTCCCAGGATGCACAGTGGCTGCCGTGGGACCTCCTCTGTGGCACTGCTGCTGTGTCCTCAGCACCATCCCACAGAGAGAAATCTCTCGAGTGTTACCCCTTCATGGACTCACCCCCAAAAATACTTTTTTTCAATGGGGCCGGTGTTATAGCATGGCAGGTTAAGTACAGCAGGTTAAGCTGCTGCCTGCAGCCCCTGTATCCCATGTGGGCTCTGGTTTGAGTCCCAGCTGTTCAATCACACTCGAGCTCCTTGCTAATCACCTGGGAAAGCAATGGAAAATGGCCCAAGTGCTTGGGGCCCTGGCACCCATGTCAGACACTCCGATGAAGCTTCTGGCTTCAAGCCCTGGCCATTCAGCCACTTGAGGAGCGAACCAATGGATGGAAGACCTCTCTCTCTGTCTCTCCCTCTCTCTAATGCTGACTTTCACATGAATAAATAAATCTTTGAAAAAAAAACAATCAACAGCTTCTTGAAACCGTGCAGACACAGAACGAAGACTTGCCTTTCTTCTGAGCTGTGGGAGAGCCAGCTGCCTGCAGAAGGCACCATCTCCCCGAACGCTTTTCTTGTGTGTTTCCTACAGGCTAGAACTCTCTCCTACAAACTGCGACCCAACCAGCCAAATCAGGAAACCAGCGGTGGCCATCACGGCCATTGAATTCTCGCATCCCACGCAGGTTGTGCCAGCTGTGCCCAGCGTGACGTCGGCAGCGCAAGAGTCGGGGTCCGCATCACACGTTGCAGAATCACAGGGGCCCCGTGCTCGCCTCCCTCCTGGACCAGCTGCCCTGAACCCCGGGACTTCCCTGGCTTCGGTGCTTTGGAGCAGAGATGGCAGCCACTTTGTGCGCTGTCCTCCGCTTGGCTTCCTGCGATTGTTTCATAATTAGATCCAGGTCATGCAGCTTTGCCAGCAACGTCGTGGGGCTGATTCTGTGACCCTCTCCTTGCTTCCTGCTCTGGCAGGATTTCCACTGGTCCCGCTGTGGGTGGGGGTCCCTTTGATCATGTGATTAAGGTGATGTCTGCCATCTTTCTCTGTTGCAAAATTTCTTGTTGCCCCTCACTTCCCAAAAAAAAAAAAAAATTTGCTTGGTTGACAGGCAGAGTGGCAGAGAGAGGGATAGAGAGAGAAAGAGGGGGAGAAAACCTTCCTTCCACTGGTTCACTTTCCAAATGCCACAATGGCTGGTCCATTGAAGCCAGAAGCCTGGAACTCCATCCAGGTCTCCCGTGGGGATGGCAGGAACCCAGGTACTTGGGCCATCTTCCACTCCCTTCCCCGGCGCATTAGCAAGAAGCTGGATCAGAAGTAGAGCAGCTGCCACTCAGATACAGGATGCCAGCATTACAAGTGTTGGTTTAACTCCTGTGCCACAACTCTGGCCCCTTTGCTGGCCCGTTGTAACTATTAAATTACTAATGGGTAGTTTATGTGAAACAATTTAAATACTACAATCTTGAGGCCTGTGCTGTGACAAAGCAGGTTAAGCAGCTGTCTGCAGTGCCGGCATCCCATTTGAACACTGGTTGGAGACCCGGCTGCTCCACTTCTGATCCAGCTCCCTGCTAATGCCCCTGGGAAAGCAGAAGAGGATGGCCCAAGTGTTTGGGCCCTGCCACCCACATGGGAGATGCAGATGAAGCTCCTGGCTCCTGGCTTCGGCCTGGCCTAGGACCCTGGACACTGTGGCCATCTGAGGAAAGAATCAGCAATGGAAGATCTCTCTGTCTCTCCCTCTCTTTGTAATTCTGACTTTCAAATAAATATATAAAAACCTGAAGAAAATTCCATTCCTTCCCAAAGTTGCAAGATAGTTATTGATATCAGTATGGATTCATGGTCCCTACTGTATTTAATGTATTTGCTCCTTACTTTGATCCTCAAATTGTCCGAGATTGGCTGGTGGGAGCCCCTTCTGTTCGCTGCTGCTTTTTGACACATTCTCATCTTTCCTTCTTTTTTTTTTTTTTTTTTTTGAGATTTATTTTTATTTATTTGAAAGTCAGTCCATCCACTGGCTCACTCCCCAGATGGCCACAACAACCAGGACAGGACCAAAATGAAGCCAGGAGCTTCTTCCGGGTCTCCCACGCGGGTGCAGGGACCCAAGCACTTGGGCTATTTTGCACTGCTTTCCCAGGCACATTAGCAGGGAGCTGGATGGGAAGAGGCGCAGCTGGAGCTTGGTGCCCATGTGGGATGCTGGTGTCACAGAGCGGGATTAGAAGACACCTCTTAACCCTCTGCGTCACAACACCTGGCCCTCCTGTTGTGCTTGGAATTCCTCACTCTGACAGTGAGAAGCCTGGTTTCCACCTCCTTAAACTATGTACCTGCTTGATCAGTGCCCCTGTAAGTAGCCAATCTGCCACAGCCACCCCACCCAGCTTGAGTCCTGATGACCCATCACAGGCTGCCCCACACCGGGCTGGACGCCCTGCCTTGGTTCTGATTGCCCCCTGGGAGGACGCCCCCTCACACCCCCTCCCAGCCCGCTCAGCACCTCCGCACCCCGCCTGGGCTCGGATGCCCTGCCTTGGTTCTGGTGCCCCCTGGGAGGATGCCCCCTCACACCCCCTCCCAGCCCGCTCAGCACCTCCGCACCCCGCCTGGGCTCGGATGCCCTGCCTTGGTTCTGAGTGCCCCCTGGGAGGACGCCCCCTCACACCCCCTCCCAGCCCGCTCAGCACCTCTGCACCCCACCTGGGCTCGGATGCCCTGCCTTGGTTCTGAGTGCCCCCTGGGAGGACAGCCCCTCACACACACACACACACACACACACACACCAGGCCCGCTCAGCACCTCTGCACCCCACCTGGGCTCGGATGCCCTGCCTTGGTTCTGATTGCCCCCTGGGAGGACGCCCCCTCACACCCCCTCCCAGCCCGCTCAGCACCTCTGCACCCCACCTGGGCTCGGATGCCCTGCCTTGGTTCTGGTGCCCCCTGGGAGGACGCCCCCTCACACCCCCTCCCAGCCCGCTCAGCACCTCTGCACCCCACCTGGGCTCGGATGCCCTGCCTTGGTTCTGGTGCCCCCTGGGAGGACGCCCCCTCACACCCTCCTCCTGGCCCGCTCAGCACCTCCACACACCCCCTGGGCTCTGACACCCCAGCTGCTCACCTTGCTCTGACTCACCCAGCAGCTGCAGCTCTGCATTGTTCCAGAAGGGAAGGGAGCGGCGGGTGGGGAGGGGAAGCACGCACATTTCTAATGATGTGGAAAATATGCTTCTGAGTAACACCAAGCCACAGGAAGGCAGGACTTGAACTTGCATACGTCGGGTGCCAGCGGCCGAGCCACATGCTCAGGAGAAACCCCGGCCCCCTCCTTGGTGCAGGAGCCGAGCAGAGAAACAGGGCCGAGCACTGAGCACCCAAGCCTTCTCCCTTAGATCTCGCTGCTAAATGAGCTAACACAGCACATGGAAAGCACCTAGAACGCTCACCGTGCCCTCCCTGTTAGCTGCTGTTCCAGGGACGACACATGCGGAGTTCAGTGAGGTCCTCAGGTTGCCTACATCAGCCTGGCACAGTCTGCCCCGCCTTGCTGACTCCCAAACTCTAGTTAGTGCGTCACCTTTGCCCTCAAGGGATCAGAAGCAGGGGAGACGAGGCAGGACCCCATCACTAGCATGAGACTGAGCGGGACATGTTCTAGGAGCACCTTGCAGCTCACATGATGAGCAGGGGCGCCCTGGGAGTGGCCAGGAAAGCTCCCTAGCAGAGGGAGATTAGACGACACCTTGCATGCCGGGAAATCTTTGAACAAATTGTGACTTCCTGGTGAGCAAAGGATGGAGCGATGGCAGGGGGTACTGCACCCACCCCCTGTCAGTCAACCCCGGGACAGGGTCAGTCACCCTCCAGGGCTGGGCTCAGGGCCAGCAGGCTCGGCACCATCAATGAGACAGCTCTCTCCTGGCAACTGTCCTTGTGTGTGGCAAGGTGCAGCAGCCTCCCTGGCCTGGCCCCACCAATGCCAGCTGGCAACAACCAGAAACTTCACTGGCCCTGGCTGATGTCCCCCCAGTACGGCCCCCACAGGAGAACCATGGCCCTTGGGAAACGGCCTTGTCAGGAAGCCTCAGCACCTGGCCTCTCATTGTCCCCCATTACCGGTGACCTCGCGAGAGGGAGACACCCACACGCCTTAGAGGCCACAGGGAGGAGAAAGGGACGCAAGGTCCCGGCCAGCGACAGGTGCTGTAGCCGGGGGCTCTCTGACGCCCATCCTCAGTGTGTGCGTGTGTCCCTCAACAGCCCCAGCCTTCCTGGGCCAGCAGCCCAGCCGGGAAGATGACGCTGCCAGGAGAGGGGAGGCAGGGACGCATGCACTGCCCAGCTGGGTGACTGGAACGATGGCTCCCCGTCCTGGGTCACAATCTTCTCATCAGTAAACCCAAGGGTTTCCTTCCAAATTCCTTCCAGGAGAACACTTCTCTTCAAATCCCTAGAAAGAGCCCTGAGGGGGTAATTTCCAGCTCCTGCAAAAAGAGTTCTGTCATCAACTAGTAATGTCTGCAGGAGGCAGGGCTGGGGGGATAGATGTGCTGACTGTTCTGAGGGCACCACTGGAATCCCTGCTGCTCCACCTGCCTGAGCCGCGTTTCCTGTCCTGTGAAATGAGACCTGAAGTCCCCTCCCTCCCACCCAGTCAGATGGCCGCCGTGCAGTGAGCACTCAGTGCCAGCCACGTACAGAAGCCAGGCTGGAATGTTCAGGTGGCGTCATTTTGTGCAGGGTCCCAGTGCTGGGCTTGGGACTCAGTACTTACTTGGGACTCAGTACTTACTTTGGCAGGCACTGGGGAGTCAAGGATGGCTTAAGAATCATGGGGTTGGCCGGCGCTGTGGTTTAACAGGCTAATCCTCCACCTTGTGGCACCAGCACACCGGGTTCTAGTCCCAGTTGGGGCGCCGGATTCTATCCTGGTTGCCCCTCTTCCAGGCCAGCTCTCTGCTGTGGCCCAGGAAGGCAGTGGAGGATGGCCCAAGTCCTTGGGCCCTGCACCCTCATGGGAGACCAGGAGAAGCACCTGGCTCCTGGGTTCGGATCAGCGAGATGCGCCGGCCACGGCGGCCATTGGAGGGTGAACCAACAGCAAAAAGGAAGACCTTTCTCTCTCTCTCTCTCTCTCTCTCTCTCTCACTATCCACTCTGCCTGTCCAAAAAAAAAAAAGAATCATGGGGTGAAGCAAAGCAATTACTATGGATTATTACCCCCCACCCCGGCCCATCTCACTAGACTGGGCTTGGACAAGTGTGGTACAGAATCAGAGGAGGATGCAGTCTGGACCAGAGTGCAGGGAGGGTGGCGGGGGGATGTGGGGATGTGGGGATGTGGGGATGTGGGGATGTGGGGAAGAGCTCATGTCAATCTCCATGAGCAAGAGGTGGTAGAAGGGGCTGGCGTTGCAGCATAGCAGGCTAAGCCTCTGCCTGCAGCCACAGCATCCCATATGGGTGCCGGTTCAAGTCCCAGCTGCTCCACTTCTGATCCAGCTCCCTGCTAATGAGCCTGGGAAAGCAGTGGAAGATGGGTCCCTGCCACCCACGTGGGAGACCCGGATGAAGCTCCTGGCTCCTGGCTTCAGTCTGATCCAGCCCTGGCATTGCTGCCATTTGAGGAGTGAACCAGTGAATGGAAGATCTCTCTCTCTCTCTCTCTCTCTCTCTCTCTCTCTCTGTAACTCTGCCTTTTAAATAAATATATAATAAATAAATAAATCTTAAAGAGAGATAGTGGAAGACAGATGGGAGCAGGCCTGGAGCGTAGGAAGCAGTGGACAGAGGGGGTTGACTGAGTCTGTACGCTCTGGGCTCTGGGATGATCAGGAGGAAATGGAGGGGAGGGTGGCCCAGGACTGTGAACTGCATCCCTTCACTGTCTTTTAAAAAGGAGAAGGAATTCCTTTTAAATCACTCCCTTCCTCTTTGCATGCAGTTCAAAACATACTGGGTGCCACTGAATGGGGCCACATGGGGTGTGGCCGGCTTCCAGGTGCCTGCAGCTGCTCTCCTGGGAGCAACACTCACCCCGGGAGACCTGGGCTCTGGCTGGGGATGGCTCTGGGCAGTCCACCCCGCCCAGCATCCTGGCAGTTCCTCCACAGGTGTCCTGGGGGCTCTGCTCACATCAGAACATCTCACCTTGCATCTCACCCCTTCTGGGACACCCTGCCGGGGGCTTTCCCCAGAACACACAAGGCAGGGGCCAGTGCTGGGACTTAACATGGCCCCCCGGGGCATCCCGGTCCATGATGAATGAGTAGGGGTGGATAAACTCCTCTGTGGAGGAAAACTCTGGGCTGTATTGTATTCCATCACCCAGAGGGTCCTGCTGGGCTGGGCCCTGGTGTCCCCACACCCATCTGCTGCGGGGACCTGCTCGTTAACTTACCCTGCCCCGGTTCCCTCCCCTTCCTGTCTCTGCCCTACGTGCTGCTCGGTGCAGCTCAGAATCTCCTGCCAGTGAGCTCTGTACTCCAACCCCAGCCTGCAGGCCTGCTTCCAGCACAGTCCCGTGGAAGACACTCAGGACCCAGATCTTCCCTTCCACAGTCAGGCCATGGTGTGATCTGACCCGGAAAGAAAACGCGGTCACTCCTTCAGAGTTCATTGGCTTCCGACACAGACGCCAACGTGACAATGACAGACAGACACAGATAGCTGAGGGGAGACGAGCACTTTCATGGGACAGGCAGGGCCCCTGGGTGTCACCTGGAGAGGGTGAACAGTTGCCCCAAGCCTGGACCCAGCTCCCCTCTCCCACAGGCACCTCCTAGCGCCAGAGCTGAGAAGTGCAGGAGGCGAGAGGAGAAGCTGGCCCTCCCAGGGCCCAACCATGGCCTGGCTGGTGGTGCCTGGGGAGGCTCCGTGGTGCTGGGAGGGCCCCAGGGCTGTGGGCTCCAGGGGAGTTGTGCAACCAGGGGAGCGGAAGAGCCGGCTCCAGCTGGTAGGGAGGGAATAACCCAGGCCGGCAGTGCCAAGGCGGGGACTGGGCCAGCCTCCAGCCTGCGGGCAGGGAGGCGTCCCGCAGAGATAAGCCCTGCCCTGGATCCTGAGCTGCGTTGTTCGTTGTTCCGTACAGTGAGTTGCTTCTCTGAGTGCTGGCTGGAGGGTGGCAGGAGGCCCACACACCACCTCCAGGCAGCCTCCCAGGAGGGCTGGCCTGATCCGTGGTGTGGTCCCTTCGTCAGGGTCAGCCTCCCTGGGACTGGGCAGCATGAGCCGGTCACGGCACGTGGGCAAGATCCGGAAGCGTCTGGAAGATGCCAAGAGCCAGTGGGTCCGGCTGGCCAGGGCCGACTTCAGCGACAATGAGAGTGCCCGGCTGGCTACAGATGCCCTCTTGGACGGGGGTCCCGAGGCTTACTGGCGGGTGCTGAGCCAGGAAGGCGAGGTGGACTTCTTGTCCTCGGTGGAGGCCCAGTACATCCAGGCCCAGGCCAAGGAGCCCCCCTGTGCCCCCGATCCTGCAGGAGGGGCCGAGGCAGGCCCCAGGGGCCTGGACTCCTGCTCACTGCCGTCAGACACCTACTTCCCCGTGGCCTCGGAGAGCAGCGAGCCGGCCCTGCTGCACACGTGGGCCTCAGCCGAGAAGCCCTACCTGCAGGAGAAGTCCAGCGCCACCGTGTACTTCCAGACGGACAAGCACAACAACCTGCGAGACCTGGTTCGCCGCTGCATCGCCCGGAGCAGCCAGGTAGCCGCGGGCGGGAGGGACGGGGCTGGGAGGGCAGGAGGAGGGGTGCGTGCTGCTCTCAGGGCTGCCGTTCAGAAGAGGGGGCGTGGGATGGAGGTGAAGACCTCGTTTTCAGTCTCCCCTTGGAATGCTCACCTCCTGACCCTGTGTGCCGTGGCCTGGGTCCAGACCACCCACCCACCACTGGATCTGTGCCGTCGCTTCCCGCCTGGCCCTCCTCTCCCATCTTGTCCCCCAGACACCCTGGGTCCATGCTGCCCAGCTTCTTGTCTCTGCCATAAATCCAACCTGGCCCCTTCCCTGCTCAGAGCCCACTCAGAGTCCTCAGCGGCCCCCAGCTGCCCACAGCACCAAGAGCAAACCCCTTAGCTCGGCTCCCAGATGCTCCTGCTGCCTGGGCAGCTCTTCCCACGCCATCTGAGTGCCCCACAGCTGCTCAAACCTGCCACGCTCTCCCTCCGGGCCTTTGCATGGGCTGTTCCAGCTCACCTTCCCTGCGTGTTACCCCAGCAACGCCCCCTCCTGCCTCGGGCCCCAGCAAGCCCGTGTGTGCCTTGGCGAGCTGTCGTTGAATTGCCCGCGCGGGCACCAGCCCACCTCTGTGCTTGCAAATGACGGGGTAGCTTCCTGGGGGCACACCTCACCCCTTTTCCTCTCAGGTGCCTAGACCCCACCAGCAGAAGATGGAGCGACAGTGCCCCTGTCCCCAGAGGATGTAACTCCTCATAAGCGACTTTAGAAGAGGAACAGTCCTTGGAGACCAGGGCTTGGCTAGAACAGTTGCAGGCCCCCCTGCAGGCCGAGTCCCGAGTTCTCCCAGTGTCCCTGACACCCAGGCCCTCAGCGGCCCTCTCTGTCAACTGGGGGATGGGTGGGGAGGGACGCACGCTCTGGGGTTTCATTCTCCTCCAGGTGTACAAAATGACCATCGGTGACACAGGGCTGGGACATCCACAGCTGGACAGGGGCAGGGGCGAGAGGGGACACCCAGGAGAGAAATTCGCCACCTGTCACATGGTCAGATTCAGCATCACAAAAGAGTGATTTTCTTTATGTCACTACAATTATTTATTCTGCTACTTTTTTTAATTCCTAAAAAGCAAGTTGATGCTTGAGCTCCTTGTCAGGTAGGGTCCCAGTCTCATGAGTGAATCTCCTCCCGAGTTCAGTATTTAAGGTCCCAGAAAAAGCCCACCGAGGGCAGAGAGGCTGTACGTGGCAGGGAAAGGAGGGAGTGCTGGGAAAAGTTAAATGGAAGAGGACACGGGCTGGAGCATGCTGCTGGTACGGCCGGGCTGCTTGGGTGCTGTGTCTCACGTCTGGGTGACGGGGTGGCATTAGCCAGCGACAGCCCAGGCAGGCAGCCAGGAGCTCGTGGGGTCTGGGACGGCCACACCAGCAAGTCTCCCCCACCCCACCTCTCAGGTGTCAGCCCCACCCTGGACTGAGGTCCCCTCCTGTTCCCAAGGGTGAAGCTCAGAGCTCCCCCAGCAGTGGGACTCACGGCTGATGAGGAAATTCTCACCCACAGCTGAGCTGGAAGGCTGAGTGGGACAGCAGGAAAGAAGCCAGGCTAGGGCTGTGAGACCCGTCCAGGGGCCGAGCCGCTGGCCTTCCTCTACTCCTCACCTCTGCTTTCTCTCCCCTCCACCCCCATGGCCCTGGGCCCCGTGAAGTCCTTCCCACCAACACGGCTTGTTATGCCTCTAGGACAACACTTAGAAATCTGAGGATGTCACCGAAGAGCAGGCATTTCCAGTTGCTCTTGGCAGGTAGGAAGGCCTGGCTCTGCTGGAGCAGAGTTGTAGCCACCTCTTTGGGTTGCCGCAGTCCCCACCATTCTCTATCGTCTTGGGCCCCCAAAGACAATTCAGCCATTTGTGCTGCCTGCAAGGCATCTGCAGGCAGAGTTTGTGATATCCCCCGGGTGCACACACGCACACACACACTCACACACACGCACACACTTACACACAGGCCCAGGGCTCAGGGACGATCTGCTCCCACGGATGTTGTGTGGGCAGGCGCGATGGGGGTGGGGTGGGGGGGATGAGCCGGGTCCCCAGCCACAGGCTGCTGTCAGGGAGCTGGAGAACAGAAGAGGCACTGGGGAGGGGAGGACAGGTGAGGAGAGGGCGGAAGGAGCCCCTCTGCACAGTGCTCTCAGGAGCAGGGTCCGCTCTCAGCAGAAACGGCGAGTCAGGAGGCAGGAGGAGAGGTGGTGGTGCACCTGTTAAGATGCCTGTTGGGATGCCCCTCGTGTGGCGGAGTGCCTGAGCGTGCGTCTCAGCTTCCCACTGGTGCACGTCCTGGGAGGCAGCAGCTGGTGGCCCAAGTACCTGGGGTCCTTCCACCCATGTTGGGAGGCCCAGGTGGAATTCTTAGCGCCTGGTCTCAGCCCTTGTGTGCATTTAGTGGGTGGAATTTCTCTCTCTCTCTCTCCATCTCAGATAAATGCAAAATAACTTTTTTAAAAAATTGCTTTAGTCGGCACCGTGGCTTAACAGGCTAATCCTCCGCCTTGCGGCCCCGGCACACCGGGTTCTAGTCCCGGTCGGGGCACCGGATTCTGTCCCAGTTGCCCCTCTTCCAGTCCAGCTCTCTGCTATGGCCCGGGAAGGCAGTGGAGGATGGCCCAAGTCCTTGGGCCCTGCACCCTCATGGGAGACCAGGAGAAGCACCTGGCTCCTGGCTTCAGATCAGCGAGATGCGCTGGCCGCAGTGGCCATTGGAGGGTGAACCAACGGCAAAAAGGAAGACCTTTCTCTCTGTCTCTCTCTCTCTCACTATCCACTCTGCCTGTCAAAAAAAATTTTTTTTTAAATTGCTTTAAAAGATGCTCCCAAAGCAGTAGAATCCCCAGCCCTGAGGAACTCCCATTTCCTGGCAGGTAGAACTGCCACGTCTCCACGCATTGCTCATGGGAAAGCAGGCGGTAAGGCTGAGAAGGATGCCAGAGTGTTGGCATTGAGCTTGTGGAAGGCAGGAGAATCCGTACCCGGTCCTCTGTGGGCCTTATGCCAAGGAGAACACAGCCTCCGGCAGCCGGTGCTGTGTGTAAGCCTCGCCTCCTTCTCACACTGTCCACGCGTTCTCATGAGCGGTGCGTGTCAAAGTGACAGTCCCGCTGTCTGTACATGTTAAGGAGCCACCTGTACTCTTTTTTTGTATTTTTTATTTTTTTGACAGGCAGAGTGGACAGTGAGAGAGAGACAGAGAGAAAGGTCTTCCTTTGCCGTTGGTTCACCCTCCAATGGTCGCTGCGGCCAGCGCACCGCGCTGATCTGAAGCCGGGAGCCAGGTGCTTCTCCTGGTCTCCCATGGGGTGCAGGGCCCAAGCACTTGGGCCATCCTCCACTGCACTCCCGGGCCACAGCAGAGAGCTGGCCTGGAAGAGGGGCAACCAGGACAGAATCCGGCGCCCCAACCAGGACTAGAACCCGGTGTGCTGGCGCCGCAAGGCGGAGGATTAGCCTAGTGAGCCGCGGTGCCGGCCTGTACTCTTTTTTTTTAAGATTTATTTATTTGAAAGGCAGAGGCAGAGAGAGAGAGAGAGAGAGAGAAAGGTCTTCCATCCATTGGTTCACTCCCCAGATGGCCACAACAGCTGGAGCTGTGCTGATCCGCAGCCAGGAGCCAGAAGCTTCTTGCAGATCTCCCACATGGGTGCAGGGGCCTAAGGACTTGGGCCATCTTCCACTGCTTTCCCAGGCCATAGCAGAGAGCTGGATCAGAAGTGGAGCAGCTGGGACTAGAACTGGTGCCCATAAGGGATGCTGGCACTGCAGGCAGCAGCCTTACCCGCTTCGCCCCAGCGCCAGCCTAGTTACGGCATCCACATAGGGGAAGAGCCCCGTCTTGCGTGACCCCTGAGGCTGTATGCGTGCGCTGTCTTTTGTCGATGCAGAGCCTGAGGCCCAGAGAGGCTACGTGACTCGTCCAAAGGCTCTCAGCGGCTTCCAGAGCACAGCCTGGAGCCAACGTTCCGGAACCCCTCTCGGAGCCCTTTCCTCTGCCTCACGGGGACTGGCTTCCTGAGGCCACCGCACCAACCTGCCGCACGTTTGGTGGCTTAAAATCCCAGACGTGGATTCTTTCACGGTTCTGGAGATGGGGGCCTGAGATCAGGGGTCTGAGAGCTGGGCCGTGCGGGAGCAGAGGGGCCCCGCTTCTGGCGGTTCCAGGCAGCTCCTGGCTTTGTCCTCACACGGCCTCCTCCTCTTCTCTGTGTGTCTCTCTTCTGGTGTCCTTGTGAGGACCCTTGGGGTTGGATTTAGGGCTCCCCTAGGAGCCCAGCAAGATCTCATCTTGCAATCCTTTAGTTAGCCAGCTGCGAAGACCCTTTCTCTAGGTCAGGTCACGTTCACAGGTCCTGATAGCTTGTGGACCTACCTTTGGGGACCACCGTTTGACCCACCACGCCCTCGAAGGCAGCTCACCTTACAGGGGACTGGGACGAATGGCCCCACCCAGTCACACACCTCCGCTACAACCAGCTGGGAGCCACTCCCGAAAGAAGCACAGACCAGTGCAGACATCCTGAGCCTGTAGTCCCAGCATCCCTCAATCAGGAGGCGGGGTCTTTTCCCAAACCTGCCCCCCTCTCTGTCCACCTGATCATTAACCCTGTCTCAGGAAAAGCTGAAGGACTTACTGAGCCAAGGCAATTGACTCTTTTTTTTTTTTTTTTTTTTTTTACAGGCAGAGTGGACAGTGAGAAAGAGAGATAGAGAGAAAGGTCTTCCTTTTCCATTGGTTCATCCCCCAATGGCCACTGCGGCTGGTGCACCACACTGATCCGAAGCCAGGAGCCAGGTGCTTCCCCTGGTCTCCCATGTGGGTGCAGGGCCAAGCACTTGATCCATCCTCCACTGCCTTCCCAGGCCACAGTAGAGAGCTGGACTGGAAGAGGAGCAACCGGGACAGAATTCGGTGCCCCGACCGGGACTAGAACCCAGTGTGCTGGCACCGCAGGTGGAGGATTAGCCTAGTGAGCTGGGGCGCTGGCCAGCAATTGCCTCTTTGGTCAATTCCTTGCACGAGGAGGCTGCAGCTTTGGGTGCAGAGGGAGGGCCTCAGCTTCCTGCGGTGTCCTGAGCTTAACCGCGTCCAGATGCTTAATCGGGAGCCAGCAGGGACGCGGTTCTAACGGATCCTAGGCCTGGTTATTTGAATGCCTGTTCCGACTCTGCCCAGGGCACGCCATTCCCCAGCAGGTCCCCACCCTGCAGGTCCCCCGTGAGGGACCCTCCTTGCCCTTGTCACTTCCCACATGTTGCTGGTTTAAAAAATGCGATGCAGTCAAGGATGGCAGAGCGTTATTATTAGCGGGGACTTGGGGAGGGGAGGGAAACCATCGTCATTTTCCCGATTCTAATGGTTTGGGCTCGGGCTTTTCACTCTGTAATCATAGACTTGCTCACTTGCAATTGTAGTGGACACACTACCAGTTGGTGTCCTGTTCTCTTTTTTCACTTCATTAATTCTATTTTTCATAAGAAGATGAGCTTTTTTTCCCCAAAGATTTATTTATTTATCTGGAAGGCAGAAATAAGGGAAGGGAGCAAGAGAGAGAGAGAAAGAGATCTTCCATCGCTGGTTCACTTCCCAAATGGCTGCAACAGCCGGGGCTGGGCCAGGCCAAAGCCAGGCGCAAACTGGGTTTCCCACATGGGTGTAGGGCTGGACCACCTTCCATTGCTTTCCCAGGCGCATTAGCAGAGAGCTGGATCGGAGCTGGATTTTTTTTTTTTTTTTTTTTGACAGGCAGAGTGGACAGTGTGAGAGAGAGAGAGAAAGAGAGAGAGAAAGAGGTCTTCCTTTACTGTTGGTTCACCCTCCAATGGCCGCTGCGGCCGGCACACCATGCTGATCCGAAGCCAGGAGCCAGGTGCTTCTCCTGGTCTCCCATGGGTGCAGGGTCCAAGCACTTGGGCCGTCCTCCACTGAACTCCCTGGCCACAGCAGAGACCTGGCCTGGAAGAGGGGCAACCGGGACAGAATCCGGCGCCCTGACCAGGACTAGAACCTGGTGTGCTGGCGCCGCAAGGCGGAGAATTAGCCTGTTGAGCCGCGGCGCCGGCCTACTTAACCAATCCTTAGCACACATTTATCAAGTGCTTACACAGCAGATTTGACTTCAGACCAGAAACATTTCACTGTGTCTTCTACTGCCTAACCATAGCAATTATGTTACTGATTGATTGACAATCAGACAAGGGAAGAAGCAGAGAGAGCTCCCATCCCTGGCTCAATGTCTAGGGCTGGGCAGGCCAAAGCCAGGAGCAGGGAGCTCAATCCAGGGCTCCCAGGTGAGTGGTGGGGACCCAAGGGCTTGAGTCATCACTGCTGCCTCCCAGGGTGTGCATTCGCAGAAGCTGAGTCAGAAGCCGGAAGCGGGCACTAAACCTACGCACTCTGATGTGGGATCTTAACCAGCACCGTAACCACTAGGCCAAATGCCCACCCTCCCATGATGCCTGTTGTTTTCAATGGCTGCCCAATAGCCTGCTTACTGATGTACTACAGTGTAAAAATTAGGACAGATTCTTAATTGAAAGAAACAAGGAAAATAAACCCACACAAGCTTACGAGGAAGAGGATGGACATTTATAGATACCCACGTGGAAAAGTCAGGGGCAGAACCGGCTTCAGGCATGACTGGACCCCCATGCTCCAATGATGCCGCGGGGTCTCCTCCACCTCCTGGCCCCACTCTCCCCGGGTTGTAGAAGCTAGAGGCCAGCAGGTGTCGTTCATAATCTACCAAAAACGCAACCTGGCAGTCCGCCGCCTCTCCCGCTGGGGCCCAGCAAAAGTCCCGCGCTCTTTCTCATTAGAATAACTTAGATCATGTGACCGCCCGCGGACCAATCTCTACAGCCAGCAGGAGTTGCGGCGTTTTCATTGGTCTGGCCTTGGTCATGTGCTCTCCCCTTGCCCAATCAGGGGAAGGCAGTCACCCATCCAAACCACATGGACTGCCAGGGAGAAGCAATTCCTTCGAGCCGGACTGGGGAGCTGCTGGCCCCCAGGAGGCGTGGGCGCCTCTCCCGTTTGCTGGTGACCGAGCAGCGGTGGGAACCGGCCTCGCGGGCCCCTGGGCTGGCACCTGGCCCTGACTCCTCTGTGACCACGCTGTCTGCCCTGTCAGGTGCTGGCCATCCTGATGGACGTCTTCACCGACGTGGAGATCTTCTGTGACCTTCTAGAGGCGGCCCTCAAGCGCGGGGTGTTCGTCTGTGTGCTCCTGGACCAGGGGGGCGTGGCGCTGTTCCAGGAGATGTGCGACAAAGTGCAGATCTCTGACGGCCACCTCAAGGTAGGGCCCCGTGGGCGGCCTCTCTGGGTGCTTGGTGTCGGGCAGAGCGCGCAGGGTCGCCGGGGCCGCGGGAGCCAACGCCGGTTCACGCACAAAAGCCTGTTCAGGTGGCACAGCCCTCCCCCGACTTGGGCTCTGCCACAGGAGCTCGTGGCCTCCAAAAAGCAGCGACAGGGAGACAGGATCCTATGGGGTGTTTTAGGATCTGACCTGGAAGAGCTTTTCCCTACTTCCACCCGTGACACAGTGACCTTGCCTTGGGTGCAGGGTGTCTGTGAGCGGTGTCCCAGCCGTGTTGGCCTCTCAGCTGGGGAAGCCAAAGTACCCCACAGGGCAGGGGCAACCCACAGGACCTGGTGCATACCACGGAGAACACCCTGGCCCCACAGGAAGTCAATCACCCTGGCCTAGCCCCCACCCCTACTGCACACCCCTCTCCTGGCAGGAAGAAAAGAGACCCAGAGATGAGGGTTCATTTTGTCACGGACTCTGGAGAGCAGTGAGGTCAAGGGCAAATGTAAAAGCCCCTGGTTTTCATGAGCAGGTCCAGCTAAACAGCTGGGGCGGGGAGGGGGTCCACGGGGTTCCATGGGGACTGCAGCTCCAGCAGCTCGGCCTCTGGGAGAGAGCCTCCTGGCCGAGGGTGAAGCCCCTGTCTCTCCCACTGCGCTCACTGCTGTGTGCAGCTGAGCTCACATGTCTCAGGACCTCTGCTTGTCCTCACTGGGTCCCAGCTCCTCAGCATGTGGCCAGCGAAGCAGTCCAGGGAGTCAGGGCTGGCTGGCCTTGTCATCGTGGCCACGACCAGCCACAGCTGACGGTCCTGTCCTGTGCTCGCCACAGCACGATGGGCTGCGTCCCTCCTCCCTCCATCTCCTGGAGATACGGAGAGGCTGGCACGGGGTTGCCCCTCCTAGAGATGGGGGGCCACCCCTGGGCGTTCATGGGCTCCTGACTGTGTTCCTCCACCTGCCCTCCCTTGCCCTCTCGTTTCTCCAACTTTCCAAAGGGGTCAGCCTGAGGGCTGGCACAGCAGGTGCTGCTGGGGACACAGGGGACAAATCAAGCTGTGATGTGAGCTTGAGCCCTTTTGGCTGCACTGGGCCATCTTGCTGGCCAATTTAGGGTCAGAGACTTGTCACCAAGGCCACTCACAAGGAAAGGCTGGGTTTGCCCCCGAGTAATTGCCAGACATCTTGTGGTCCATGGATGGGGACCTTGCCTGGGGACTTGACTAGCATCAGCCCTTGTCTTTCTTTTATTTCCAGCATTGTTGGAATTCTACCTCCTACCCTGTTTTACATGGCCAGTGAATGCCAAGACAATGAAGAAAAGTTAGAAAATTCAGCCAAAGGAAACGTTTACATGGCCACATTCCCACCCCTGGAGATACACATGTTTACATCTTGGTGAAAATTCTTCCAGAATTTTCCTTATGCAAATTGTTGTAGCCTGTTTGGGCTGCTGTTGTAGAGAGCATTCCATATGGGCACCAAATTGAGTATTGGCTGCTCCACTTCTGATCCAGCTCTCTGCTATGGCCTGGGAAAGCAGTAGGAGATGGCCCAAGTCTTTGGGTCCCTGCACCCATTTGGGAGACCTGAAAGAAGCTCCTGGATCCTGGCTTTGGATCAGTGCAGCTCCAACCATTGCGGCCAATTGGGTAGTGAACCAGCAGATGGAAGACCTCTCTCTCTCTCTTTCTCTCTCTCTCTCTTCCTCTGCCTCTCCTTCTCTCTCTGTGTAACTCAACTTTCAAATAAATAAATAAATCTTTAAAGAAAAATACTATAGGCTGGGGACTGGCGTTGTGGCATCCCATATAGGTGTTGGTTCGAGTCCTGGCTACTCCACTTCTGATCCAGCTCCCTGCAAATGTGCGTGGGAAAGCAGTGGAAGATGGTCCAGGTGGGAGACCCAGAAGAAGCTCCTTGGCTCCTGGCTTTGGCCTGGTCCAGTCCTGGCTGTTGCAGCCATTTGGGGAGTGAACCAGCAGGTGGAAGACCTTTCTCTCTGTCTCTCCCTCTCTCTGCCTGTAACTCTACTACTCAAATAAATAAATAAATCTTTAAAACACACACACACACACAAACAACCATAGGCTGAAAGGCTTAAAAACAACAGAGGTTTATTGCTCACAGTCTGGAGGCAGGGAAGCCCCAGAGAGACCAGGCCGCACAAGACGTGGTGTGTGGTGAGGGCCCACTTTCGTGCTGAAATGGCCGCCTTCTCGCTGACCTCACACAGCCGGAGGAGTGAGGGCGCTCTCTGGGGTCTCTTGTGTAAGGACACTAATCCCATCCCCAAGGGCTGTTCACCCCACAGAGCCAACCTCCTCCTGCCGTCACCGCGGGTGCCGGCGCCCCTTGGGTCTACAGCCCGCGTGTGAATCTGCACACACAGCTTGACTTCCCTTCCCACAGAACATGTGTGTCCGGAGCGTGCAAGGGGAGGTGTACTGCGCCAAGTCGGGCAGGAAGTTCGCCGGGCAGATCCAGGAGAAGTTCATCATCTCGGACTGGAGACTGGTCCTGGCTGGATCGTACAGGTGAGCGCCCCTTCACTTCCTGTCAGGCTTCCCGGAGGCCCAGGGCTGTGAGGACGCAGGCCAGCTCCCGCTGCTGGAACCCACACTCAGCACCGGCCCGCATCCTCCTGGGAGGACTTCCGGGGGGAGAGGTACTTCCAGGTGTCTCGGTTCCCCTTTCCTCTCAGATCTCCTGTGTTTGAGTATAAAGTAGTGCAGTTTGCCTTGTGGAGTGCACGTGCCCTGTCATTTTTTAAATTACCATTTTTTTAAAAAAAGTTTTATTTTCATATAACAAATTCAGTGAGATCTATTGAAGCACACACACTAGCTAATTCACCCAGTTAAAGTGTGCAGTTCAGTTCTTCTTAGCAGTCACAGTGTTGGGCCATCATCACTGCATTCGATTTTAGAACGTTGGGGCCAGCACCGTGGCTCACTTGGTTAATCCTCCGCCTGCAGCGCCGGCATCCCATATGGGCGCCGGTTCAAGTCCTGGCTGCTCCTCTTCCGGTCCAGCTCTCTGCTGTGGCCCAGGAATGCAGTGGAGGATGGCCCAAGTGCTTGGGCCCTGCACCTGCATGGGAGACCAGGAGGAAGCACCTGCACCTGGCTCCTGGCTTCGGATCGGCACAGTGCGCTGGCTGTAGTGGCCATTTGGGGGTTGAACCAACGGAAGGAAGACCTTTCTCTCTGTCTCTCTCTCTCTCACTAACTGTATCTGTCAAATAAAAAAAAAAAAAAAAAAAAAAAAAACACGTTGTCATGACCTAGGAAGTAATCCCACATCCATAGCAGCCAACACCCCACATCTGGGCAACCACTAACCCACTTCCTGCCTCTGCTTGCCTGCTTTTGGCATTTCATGTGAATGGACTCATATGATAGGCGCTCTGCTGTGACTGGCTTCTTCACTTAGCAAAATGTTTTCCAAGTTCATACCACTGGATGGACATGCCACGTTGTACTTATTCACAGCCACTTGATGGCTGTTTGGGTTTTTGTTTGTTTGCCTTTATGAGTAATACTGCTTTGACTACTCAACATGGAACTTTATTGGACAGATATATCTTCTTTTTAAAAAAATTTTTTTATTTGAAAGACAGTTACAGAGAGAGGTAGAAGGAGAAAGAGAGAGAGAGAGAGAGGCCTTCCATCTGCTGGTTCACTCCTCAGACGGCCACCGCAACAGCCAGAGCTGGGCCCTTCTAAAGCCAGGGGCCAGGAGCTTCTTCCAGGTCTCCCACACGGGTGCAGGGGCCCAAGGACTTGGGTCATCTTCCACTGCTTTCCCAGGCCATAGCGGAGAGCTGGATTGTAAGAGGAGCAGCCGGGACCAGAACCGGCGCCCATATAAGGATGCTGGCACTGCAGGCCGGGGCTTTAACCCACTGCACCACAGTGCTGGCCCCTGGTCGGGTATAATTTCAATTCTTTGGAGTGTATGCCTAGCACTGGAATTGCTGGCCGATAATGGTAATTCTCTTGAAGAATTGCCAGATTTTTATTTGAAAGTGACTGTACTGTTTTATATTATTACCAACAGTGTATGAGAGTTCCAATTTCTCTGAGCCTACATAACGCTTGCTATTTTAAAATTTTTTATTTGTATATTTCCATTGTATTTGAAAAACAGATAGAGAGAGAGAGACCTTCCACCCACTGGTTCACTCCCCAGATGTCCACAACAGTCAGGTCTGGGCCCGGCTGGAGTCAGGAGCCTAGAACTCCCTCTGGATTTCCCATATGGGTGGCATGAACCCAGCTACTTGAGCCACCACCCTCTTCCTCTCAGGATATACACACTGGCAGGAGGTGGGGCCATAAGTGCAGGACATGGACTGGAACCAGGCACTCCGACACCGGCTGTGAGTGTCCCAAGCACCGACTTAACTCCTGGGCCAAATCCAGCCCCACCGTGGGTCTTTTCGATGGCACCCACCCCGGGAGCTCTGAAATGCTGCGTTCTTGTAGTTTCACTTTGCATTTTCCTGTGACCAAGGTTGTTGGCTGGCCCTTTGCGTTTCTTCTTTGGAGAAATGTCTATTTGGCTTTTTTTTTTTTTTTTTCATTTTTATTTATTTGACAGAGGAAGAGGCAGACACACAAATAGGGATGTCTCATTGACTGGGTCACTTCCCAGTGGGCTCCATGGCCAGGGCTGGGCCCAGCCAAAGCTGGGAGCCAACAGTTCAATGCCAGTCTCCCATATAGGTGGGGAAGGCTTTACCTCTGCCTCCCAGGGTTAGCAACGGCAGGATGGAGCTGGGACTCAAACCCAGGGCCTTGGATATGGGAAGCCAGCACCTGGAGGGCTAGGCCAAAGTCCCCCCACCCCAGTTTGTAGCATTATGAAGCTGGATAAGCTTCACTCTGCTGTCGCAAGTGCTGTGAGCTTGCTTTCCGGTGGGTCCCATGACCTAGAAGAGAGCTGCTACTCCCAGGAGGCGGCGGCGGCTTGTTTTGTTATTTCTGGAGCACTGTTTCCGAGGGGAGGGCTCTTCCTATCCTCACCCCTCCTGCAGGGTTTATCGGAGGGAAAACGCTGGAGAAGCCCTCAGCCTCCCCCGGCCGCCCTCTGGCTGACAGCTGTCGGAAGCCTCTTCGGTGGGAGGCAGAACCCTTTCTTGTGGCTGTGTGCAGTGCCCTTCAACCCCCAGACTTCAGAGCTCTGCTCTCTGGCCCCAGGCTGGAGGCGTGGGGTTGTGCATTTCCGTGTTTAAGGTTTGTTGGGGGGGTCAGACCCCCACAGGGGACCCCTTTTTACTCTTCTTGCAAAACACAGGCCGTGGCCGCACCATGGAGAGGTATACGTTCCAAGACCAGCAAGAGCTAAGGAAGGGCCCTGGGGTCAGCCAAGGGGAGCCTCCACTGCTGCCTGGCAGATCTGGGACGTTGGTGCCCTGGGTGGAGTTGGGATTTGAATGATGAGAAAGATTTCAGGGGGTGACAGGCGAAAAATCAGGCATCAGGAACAGAGTGAGGAATAGCATGACACCCAGGCAGCTTTCCAACCGGCTTTCCCGCCCTGACCACAACACCATCTGTGAGCTTTTTTCTCCTACAAATCAGATCAAGTTGCTTCCATCTTTCAATGCTGCTCCTAGAAAGAAAAAAAAAAAATCCACCTCCTTACCAAGGCCTCTGTCTCAGCAGGATCTTTGTCCCTCCTCCACCGTGCTGGGTCTGTTGTGCCTCGGGGCCTTGGCACCTGCTGCTTGGACGCTGTGCTGGAGGGCTCGTTCCTGCAGTTTCCAGATCGCAGCCTCAGAGCCTTGTCTAGGATCGCACCCAGGGCCTTGCTGTCCTCTTTCACCCTGATTTGTAATTGCACATTCGTGGGCCTGTCTAGGCGAGACTGCAAACAAGCGAAGGCAGGGACTGGCATGGGTATGTTTTCCTTTCGATTGCATTCCTGCTGTGAAGTCAATGCAGTGCCTGAGCCATTGTGTGTGGCCGTCAGCGTTTGTCAAATCAGTGCAACACCTTCTGGCCGTGCAGTGTGGCTACGCTGCCTCCAAGAGCAGGCTGGGACACCGAGGGAGCGGATGACATCAGCATTCTTTACAGAACGCCATGGATTGGAGCAGAAGCCACCAGGGCATGCTGCAGGCAGGGGGGTCTGCGAGCTGTGGTTTTGTGTGTATTGAAGGTCCCAGTGTAACGGGTGTCTCTCCACGAAGAGCCAAGAGAAGCAGGGAGGACTTGCCCTGCCAGGGAAGAGGCCTTGTCCCGAAGCTGCAGTCACCAAGCGTGGCATGGGCGGAGGGGCAGGCACACCGGCCAGTGGAAGGGAGCCCCCCATGACGGGGCACGCAGAGCAGTGGGGAGAGGAACAGGAAGTAAGCCGTTCCCCAGCTAGAAAACTGAGTTCCTACCTCACTCCTGTTTTTAAGAGATCAACTTGGGCCCGGCGCTGTGGTATAGCGAGTAGAGCTACCGCCTACAGTGCTGGCATCCCAGATGGGTGCTGGTTCGAGTCCCTGCTGCTCCACTTTTGAGCCAGCTCTTTGCTATGGCCTGGGAAAGCAGTGGAAGATGGCCCAAATCCTTGGGCCCTAAAACCCACAAGGGAGACCTGGAAGAAGCTCCTGGCTCCTGGCTTCGGATCAGCCTAGTTCCTGCTATTGCAGCCATTTGGGAAGGGACCAGTGGATGGAAGACCTCTCTCTCTCTCTCTCTCTCTGACTCTGTAATTCTGCCTTAAAAAAAAAAAAATCAACTCCCAGTGCATGAAACGGACTTAAATATCACCAAGCAACTTTAAAACTTAGTAGAAAACACAGATGATGACTACATTAACAACCATTTCTTAAAGTACGAAAAGCACTGACTGTCTGAGACTGCTCAACCTAACTGATTATAACGAGAACCTCGGTCCCCGAGGGACGCCCCGAACCAGGGGAGGTGTGGTTGTCACTGGGAGCAGGCGTCCAGGATGAGCTCCCGAGGCAGAGGATGGCCAGAATCACCACGAACTCCTGGACTCACAAAAGCCCAGCAGAGAAGTGGGTGAGAGAGCGGAGCGGACTTCTCCCCATGGTGCTACCCGTGCAGCCCGATGCCCCGGGACACTGGCCAGTGCCATCAGGGCTCAGGAGAAGGCAGGCAAGCCTGAAATGAGCTGCCATTGTGCACCGTGCGGCAGCTCAGAGATGAACAGGCGCAGCAAGCCCACACTAGACCGAGGGGGTCTGTTAGGCGCCGCTGACGGAGCTGCAGGCGGGCGACGGCTTTGGAAAGGGTTCAGCACTTTCACCTAAGGCTGAGTGTGCACCTGGTGTGTGACCCAGCAACTCCACTCCTAGACCTATAAGGATTTCTAAGAGAGACTCCTCCCCATGTGTGGTAGGACACGTGTATGAGAACATACAAAGCTGTTCACCATAGAAACAACCGGTGTGCCTCTCCACACATGGTGATGATGTGATGTGATATGATGAATGAGCCATTGAGTATTATGCAACAATCAACAATGAAGCAACGGTGTGGCGAAATCTTGGCAACATAAGACTAAATGAGACTAAATGAAAAGCAATCCCAGGAGAGTCCATGTATGTTAAAAAAAGGCTCCGATGAAGAATTTTATTTTCAAAAACACATACAACGATTGTTTTAATTCTGGAAAAAGGAAAGCAAGGGATTTCTGCTGCTGGTTTCCTGCCACTCAGGGATCCTTAGGGTGGAGGGCACGGAAGGACCACATGGCAAGATGCTAGCATTTGTTTTAGGCGGGAACTTCTTAGGTGCTTCCTACACCATTTAAATTAACTAAATGGCCAAATGGGGGCTGGCGTTAAGCTACTGCCTGCAAAATCAGCATCCCCTATGGGCGCCAGTTCGAGTCCCAGTTGCTCCACTTCCAATCCAGCTCCCTGCTAATGTGCCTGGGAAAGCAGTGGAGGATGGCCCAAGTGCTTGGACCCCTGTTGCCCTTATGGGAGACCCAGAAGAAGCTTCTGGCTCCTGGCTTCCGATCTGCCCAGCTTCAGCTGTTGGCCATTTGGGGAATTTGGGCATGAACCTGCAGCAGATGGAAGATCTCTCTCTCCCTCTCCTCGTGTGTATGTGTTTACCTCTACCTTTCAAATAAATAAATCTTTAAGTAGCCAAATAAATGAAAATGGGCCATGAACGACCAATGAGGAGCGGGTAGAGAGCCAAGGATTGTGACGACCTGTATGCTGTGTACTTAAGGGCCCCAAACTGATAGACACAAAATGTATTTCTTCCCACAGTTACGATCTTTCAGTGTCAGTGCAGAAGCGTGTGATGGCAGGACATGGCCGGTGTGCCAGGCACGGGGCAGCAGGGCCTGGGGCGAATTTGGACTTCACTGAGCATTGCGCACAGCAGCGTGGCCTAATCCAGCCTGGCCAAACAAGCCAGGGGGTTGGGAGAGCTGCTCAGTAGCCCAGGCCCTCAAACCCCGGCTCCCTCCTTCCTACCACCTGGCTGGTGCCCAGCACTGCCATCACCTCTCTGGGGGTGTGGGTGGCTGCTGGGCGGGAGGTGAGGCTTAAACAGAGCCTCGTTGTTGTTCTTGGAAGAACCCCCACTTGGTGTGGGCCCCACCCTGACTGCTGGGGTCAGGGCTTTTGCTCACAGGAGTGGCAGGGACTGGCAGCAGAGGCCCTGTCTATGGTGGGCCCATGTCTACCCAGTTCCCCTCCCCTGCGACCACCTCTTCGCCATTGCTTGCCCTCCTTAGCTTCCCAGGGGTTCTCCTGAGCAAGGACCTGGGACCTGTAGCCTGATGGTCCTGCCAGTTGTGTCCATGCTGTCCCCAGCCTTTCAGTAACTGGGAGAAAGGACAATAAAGGGAGGTCTCCATCAGATTACAGGGGAGACCTGGGTTAAGTTGTGGAATCGTGAGTGATACAGACGTGGCGTAAGCATTTTGTTTGCAGGTAGCACCGGCCGGTGGAGGGCGGGGGTGGGGGACGTGCTTGGTGACTTTCTGGCATAAACTGCACCTGCCCGGTCTCTGGCTCCTCCCCGTGCAGTCCCTTTCCTCCCAGGCAACACGTGACGCTCTCTCCCCTCTCACTGCATGGGTCAAGATGTTTTGTTTACTTGTTTTAAAAAGACATTTTATTTATTTGAAAGGCAGTTACAGAAAAGGGGAAAGAGATCTTCCATCCGCTGCTCACTCCTCGGACAGCCACAACAGCCAGAGCTGGGTCAGGCTGAAGGCAGGAGCCAAGAGCTTCTTCCAGGTCTCCCATGTAGGTGCAGGGGCTTAAGTACTTGGGCCATCTTCCACTGCTTCCTAGCATTAGCAGGAGCTGGATCAACAGAGGAGCAGCCGGGACTCATACTGGTGCCCCTATGGGATGCCGGCATCCCAGATGGTGGCTTTACCTGCGACACCACTGTGCCAGCCCCGGGATGTTTTATTTTCCTGAAACTGCAGCCCAGCCCTCCCTGGACAGCTCCTGTCTGCAGCTGAGGCCCGGCCCAGGCCCTGGCCCTGGCCCTGGCCCTCGCCCTCACCCTCGCCCTCACCCTGTGTTCTGTTCCCGCAGCTTCACCTGGCTCTGCGGACATGTCCACCGGAACATTCTGTCCAAGTTCACGGGCCAGGCAGTGGAGCCGTTTGACGAGGAGTTCCGCCACCTCTACGCCTCCTCCAAGCCCGTGATGGGCCCCAAGTCCCCCAGGCCGGCGGCCCCCCTGCAGCCTAGAGCCGGCCCCAGCCCTCCCCGCGGCGGCCTCAGTAGCAGCAGCAGCTCCACCAGCGACCGCACAGCCTCCGACCCCTTCAGCAGCCCCTCGACGGGCAGCAACCCCCAGAACCAGAGCCTGGCCGCGTCCTCGGGGCCTGCCAGTCCCCTGGTCCCCAGCCCCGCCCCGCCCCCCAGGTTTCAGCCCTACCACAGCCCCTGGGGGGCCTCGTTCTCCCCCAGGCCTCACGACGGGCCGCCTGCTCTCTACAGCAACCTCAATGTGTACAGACCCACGCGGCTGCAGCTCGAGCAGCTGGGCCTGGTGCCCAGGGTGGCCCACGCCTGGAGGCCCTTCCTTCAGGCCACGCCTCACTTCTGAGGGGCCCCTTTGCCCAGATGCCCTCCCCTCAGGGGCCAGCCCTGGACATTCCCCGAGCTCCTGGCCCAAGGCCCCCACCTCGGTGGCCAGCTGCTTTGAGAAGTCTCGCTCTGAGCTAAAGGCACTCACGGGAAACAGTTGCCTGGGTGCAGTGTTCCCAGGCCTGGCCTCCACCTGATGACCCCCACTAGTCCCTGACTGCCCCTTTCAGTGGCCTATGCAGCACATTCTAGAAGGTTCCAGGGTGATGGGACGCCAGAGGACAAAACCACAAAGACAGAGTCCCTGTCTTCCAGAGGTCAGCAGAGCTTTAACGTTCACAGTCCCTGAATCTCTGTAATGTGAGATGGTGTAGAGGGAGCCCATGCTTACCCAGGGTACACCGAGGCCCCAGGAGGTATATGCTGGGGGTACTGTCTCCCAGCACCCAGAATGGCCCACTCCCCAGAGAATCAGGAAGGGAAGAATCAGCCGAGGGTGTGGGAACATTCTGGGTGATTCTGAGAGCTGGGGAGCTGGTTCTCGGGAAAGCTGGCATTGGGGTATCCCTGGACCTAGTGAATTAGGGGTGAGGTCCCAGGACCACATCCCGAGGCTCTGTGGGGCCATCTGAGCTGTAGCCACTGGGGACGGGGCCAGCTGAGCAACCTGGGCACTCAGGTTGGGCCAGGCAGTTTAGCAAGCTCAGGTTCTGGCCTGGGCGTTCCTGGCGTCTGGGCTGGATCTAGGGGTTTGAGTTGTCAGCGTCTAGGAGCCGCCCAGGGAGGCTTCGTCCGCCGGCAGATCCAGGGGCCTCTGCCTGGCCTGTTAGCACCTGAGGAATGAATGCTGGACCTCACAAGCCTCACCACGCATCCTTTCACTCTCAAGTCCCGGTGCCCTCCCTCGTCCCGGCACCGAGGGGTGCAGCCTGTGCAGCGAGCACGGGCAGGGGCAGCCGGCACAGCGCGGCCTGGTGGGGGCACTGCGGGGAGACAGCGACAGCCTGCGACCCAGGGTGTTTCCGCTGGGGTAGGGGTGCCTCTGCCCCTCCCCCACCACAAGTCCTGTCCGCTGACGTCTCTCTGATGCCCAGCCAGGAAGCTGCCTCCGCTGAGGCCGCCCTCCCTGGAGCCTTGCTCTTGACCGCGTGGGGCACTCGCAGGCCCACTCTGCGGAAGGCAGGCTCCCAGGGTCCCAGTCTCCCAGCAGAGGCAGGCGGGGCCTCCTGGCTGCTGCCTTCTCTTTTTTAAGTGCATCGCTGTCCTCGCTTCACTTTTCTTCTCGGTACACAATCCTGCTCTCCTCCCCCAACCCCCGCTGTGGCCCCGCTGGTCTCTCGCCTGGCCCCAGGCTGCCCTTGCCGTCCCTGCAGACTACTGAGGTGGGGGTGGTGAGGTGTCACCATCTGCTGGGACAGGTGAAGGCTCCCAGGGCCAGCTGTGGTGAGGTCTGCGCTGCCCGCACCTGCTGTGTGCCAGGACCACGCCCTCTACTCCCAGCCATTCCACGTCACCCAGGGCTGCTCCCACGTGTGCCGATGGCCTCTTCGGGGCACCCACTGGGAGGTGAGGGTGATTGGCTGTGGTCGGTGGGGTGAGCAGAAGTGGGGAGGGGCACTCTAGGCAGGGGCCAGCAGAGCCCGCATAGAAGCACCCCCTGCCTGAAGTGGACGCCCTGCTCTGCCCTCCCGAGCTCCTAAGGGACCCCAGTGAGCAGAAGCCCCAGGCCCACACCACCGCCCTGCAGTGGCTCCTTGGACTGAGCCAGAAATAAACCTTCGTTGTTTAAGTCACTACAATGTGCGAGTTGTTTCTTCCTACACCATGTTCCAGCTTCGCCTGACTGAGCCAACCTCCAGGACCTACTGGCTGGATGCTGGGCCACTCCTTTGTGAGGCCAGATTCCAACCTGCAGCCTGGGCTCCCGACCACAGCCCAGTTCCCCCAGGAGACCACGTGTGGTTCATCACCCCAGCCACGGAGCACTCGGAGAGGTGAAAACAGCAAGTGGATGCCTCCCAGGGGTCAGGCACGGCTCAACTCCTAGCCACACCTCCACGCCCTAGAGGTCTCCCAAGCCGGCCCGGAGGGCCCAGCTGTGAGCAGCCAGCAAGAAGGACCAGAGAGGATTAAAGAGACAGCGTGACAGTGTCCTGGAGCTTCACTAATTGCATCCCCACTCCAGGCCTTCGTGACCCCAAGACCCACCTGCAGGGCTGTGGGCCGTCACGGGCTGGAATCTGCCAGCTCCCAGAGCCTCTTCCTGGAGCCTTCGCTCGGCCCCTCACCCGACACTTTGCAGGCCAGGGTCCCAGGCTTGGGGACAGAGATCCCTGGCGCTCCCCCAGAAAGGCTGGCCAGAGAAGCACCCCGACTCTTGGGGCCCCATCGTCCCTGGCTTAGCTGAAAAGCACCAGCCAAGCCTCCCCTGCCTGTAGAGGAACAAGGGGGCCTGGAGGCCAGGGAGGAGGAGGGGGTGGACGGAGCCGGCCGAGGGCATGCACGGGGCGCTCCTTGTGTGGAAGGACAGTGCTGTCCGGCAGTGGCCGAGCAGACCTCACACGGGCAGCTTAGGAACTGTTTCTGTCCCTTAGAGGCCGGCAGCTGGAGCTCCTGTGGCCTCTTTCCTGGGCCTGCAGGCCCTTCTTGCTGCCGCTGCACGTGGTCACCCCTCTGTCCCTGGCGTCTCCCTGAAGACCCAACTCCCTGTTCTTATATGGACGCCGTGGGATCAGGATGCCAAGGAGCTGTGCGGGGTGCCGAGTGCAGGAGGTGGCCCCGTGAGGTCAATGTCACATGTCACTGCCTGGGCTGTGGGTGCCCTGAGGCTGGGCAGGTGTCACTCTCAGGGCATGTGTGTGGGGGGGTCTGGATCCCGCTCCCATTTGGCTGCACAGACTGAGTGAAGCCGCGTCCCTTCCCTGTCCAGCCAGGCCTCATCCAGGCAGTGGCGGCCAGGAGAGAGAGAGAGCGCCGTGCTCCAAGCAAGAGAATCCCTCCTGCCCGATGGCCTTTGAACAGGACACCCACTCTTTCCTGCCTTCGGCCCTGAGCCTGCCGGCCCCAGGCTGCAGCCCCATGAACCAGCGCCCACGTGGGATGCCAGTGTCACAGGTGGTGGCTTTACCCACTATGCCACAATGCCGGCCCTCATAAAGGAGGTCTGCCCTCAGGGGAGACTTGGGAGCTGGAAGTGGGAAGGAATCACCCGTCGGACAGGCGGGAGGAGTGGAGTGGGTCAGAAAGAGGACAGGGCCCAGGGACGGGGGCTGCTGGAGGGGCGCAGACCCCACGGCATTGCCCAGCCCTCCCCTCCCCCACCCTGTGTTCGTGCTCCTGTCTGCGGCTATGCTAGGCCTCAAAAGCTCAGCAATTGTTCCGAAAGGAAGCCAGCCTTGCCATGGCCAGCCCCTGCCCTGTGGGAAGGCCTCCCGGCTCAGCCCCGCCCTCTGAGTAAAGCCCGACTTCTCGCCGTGCGCTGACCCGTGTTCTGCTTTGGCGCTGGCCCAGCCTTGTCACCTGCCACTTCCCTTGATGCCAGGGAACCCGGCCCTTCAGGCCCTTGCTGCTCCCAGGCCTTTCTCCACCCAGCCTGCTGCAAGGCCCGGCTCGGATGGCCCTCCTCCTGAACCTTGTGAGAGGGCCCTGGCTCTGCACCCCTGCACTCTCCCACGCTGTGGCTTGTCCCTCTGAAACTCATGCTCAAATCGAGTCCCTCTTGTGAGAGGTTAAGACCTGGAGCCAGGCTGGCCCCACGGCGTAGTGGGTAAAGCCACTACCTGCTGGCGTTCCATGTGGGTGCCGGTTCGTCTCCTGGCTGCTCCAATTCCGATCCAGCTCCTTGCTAATGTGCCTGGGAAAGCAGCGGAAGATAGTCCAAGCTGCCTCCCACATGGGAGACCTGGAAGAAGCACCTGGCTCCTGGCTTTGGCCTGGCCCAGCCCTGGCCATTGTGGCCATCTGGGGAGTCAATCAGCGGATGGAAGACCTCTCTGTCTCTTCCTCTCTAATTCTGCCTTTCAAATAAAAATAATCTTTAAAGGCCCCTTTACAAGGTGATGACAGTTCTTGGTGGGTTAATCTGGAGAGTGACTGGGCTACAAAAGCCAGCTTGGCCAGGTGTCTCGTATGCACCCTGTCTTTGCCATGGGATGTGCTGCACCTGGACTCTTCCAGCAAGGTCATTACCACATGCAGCCCCTCCACCTCGAGCCAGAACCACAAATGAAAATAAACCTCCTGTCTTTATAACGGACGCTGTCTGCGTTGTTATTGGCAACAGAAGATGGACGAACACAGCCGGCCCCTCCTTCCCGGCTCTGATCACATGGCCTCTAGCAGAGAAGCGCACTCCTGGGAAGTGGCCACCGACAAAGCCCCACAAGGCCGCCCTCTGGACAGACAAAGGAAGGAGGGTCATCTCCAAGAGAAACAGCTTTCTGAGACAACAGGGACTGTCTTAAAAGAAGATGAAAGGCCTCAAGTGTTCCGTATTACGGTTCTTGGGCCGCAGGTGAGAGGTGCCAACTGCAGCGACCTTGACCTTGGCACACTCGTTTCTGTGGCTGCTGTAGCCAACGGCCACGACGCAGTGCCTTAAATCCATGCATACGCATCAGCTGACATTCCTATGGCTCAACTCTGACACACATCTCCCTGAGCTATCCAGGTGTGCGAGGCCGGCGCTGTGGCACAGAGGGTAAAGCCGCTACACCAACCGGCATCCCATATGTGCGCCAGCTCAAGTCCCAGCTGTTCCACTTCCAATCCAGCCCCCTGCTAACTTCCTGGGAAAGCAGCAGAAGATGGCCCACATAACCTGGTGTGCTCAGAGGTCCTGGGGGTTAGGACACTGGGTCTCTGCCACCCACACGGGAGTCTGCAGCACTAGCTTCTTATATGGGCACCGGTTCGAGTCCCAGCTGCTCCATTTCCAATCCAGCTCCCTGCTAACACACCTGGGAAAGCAGAAGATGGCCCAACTCTGTACCCATATGGGAGACCCAGAGGAAGCTCCTGGCTTTGGCCTGGCCCAGCCCCAGCTGTTGCGGCCATTTGGGGAGTGAACCAGTGGATGGAAGATCTCTCTCTCCCTCTCTGTAACTCTGACTTTTAAATAAATAAATGTTAAAAAATAATAAAGTAAAAACTGAAGTTGAGGTGTTGGCAGGGCTGGCTTCCTTCCTGGACACCCCAGGAGAGAATATATTTCCTTGTTTTCTTTTGCTTCTGCAGGTGACTGAATTTCCGTTCTCCATCATTGAAGCTAGCAACCTAGCGTCTGCCTGACTCAGTCCATCTGCCTCTCTCTTCCTTTTTTAAACATCCTGGTGACCGCCCTGGGCCTGAATGGATAATCCTGCTAATCCCTCTGAAGCCCGCTGGTTAACACCCTAGTTCCCCTCTGCCACGTAACCTAGTGTGCTCAGAGCTTCCTGGGGTGAGGACCCTGGGACATGGACATCTCTGGGGGGGGGGGGGTGGAGGAGCAGTCACTGTTCACTCCAGGGTCCGTGTGGACACAGGGAGGCCCCGAGTCAGGACGGAGCACAGCAGAGAACCATCGCCGAGCCCCTTCCAGGCACCTCCTGCCTCCTCCCTCTGCAGTCTGCTCGGCCTGCAGCACAGCCACCTCCCCTTAGAGCCTGCGAGGTTCAGAGCCAGGAGAGGACTGGACCACTGGACCTCGGTCATTTAGGGTCACTGAGTGCAGGAGTGATGACCACGTGCCCGCCCCTGGGGTGAGACTGCGGTTCCCAGAGAACCAGCTCAGAAGCTGAACAGACACAAGCCCAACAGATACAGGGAGATGAACGCCTCTCCTCTCCTCTCCTGGTGGACAGAACTGGAGCCCCACCCTTCGGCCTGTCGTTTCTGGGCTCAGGGGACATTCATTTCAGCTTCTGGCTGTGCAGCAGATGCTTGGGCCGGGTCCCAAACACTTACCGAAGGCCTGGCTTCGCACGGGACAGGCCAGGCATGGAGAAAGTGACAGTGCGTGCAGCCGCACCACCAGAGCTCCGGTTCTGTGGACTCTTCCACTCCTGTGCAAAGGCCAGAACGGGCAGTGGTCCCCAGCCCCATGCAGAGGGTTAAACCCCAAAGTCGGAAGTTGCTGGGAGGTGGCCTGGTGGGAGCTTGTAAAGTCAATGTGGGTGGGGTGGGGTGGGGTGGGCCCTTAAGGGGGCTCTGGAGAGAGGGCTGGTTATAAAAGCCGAGCGGGGCTCAGCCTGTTTCTGCTTCCCGGCTCTCCTTGCACACACCCCACCACCATGCACCTTCCGAACTGTGAGCCCCACGCCACCCCCTTCCTTCAGAAGTGGCTTGTCTCAGGTGCTCAGCCGTAGACACAAAAGCTGACCCATACGCACTTGGTAGGCTTGCTTGCTTAAGACCCTGGAAATGGGGTGTAAGCTACTTTTACGGGTCACATTTCAGAAGTGCTAGAGAACTGCTATTTAATCATTTTGTAAATGGGGGCTTTGGATTCATCTTGGAGAAGTTTTTTTTTAAGATTTATTTATTTACTTGAAAGGCAGAGTTACAAAGAGAGAGAGAGAGACAGGGATCTTCCATCCACTAGCTCACTGTCTAAATGGCCACAATGGCCAAGCCAAAACCGGGAGCCCAGAACTCCATCCAGGTCTCCTCCATGGGTGGCAGGGGCCCAAGGCCTTGGGCCATTTTCCGCAGCTTTCCCAGACGCATTAGCAGGGAGGCTAGGATGTAGAGCAGCCAGGACTCCAACCAGCACTCATTATGGGATGCCAGCACTGCAGGCGGCAGCTTAACCCTCTGCACCACAATGCTAGCCCCTTGGAGAGGTTTTTACCCAATGTCCTCTTAAAGCAAACCCGGCACTGCACAGGCGGGCGAAGGTGTGTCTGGCGCTGGCAGTGGGCTGCAGGGATGGCCTGGAGCCCCAGGAAGGCAGCAGCATCAGAAGTCAGGGCATGTTCACAACGCTGAGCTCCACCATAAAAGGGCAAACCAGAGAGGCAGTCCCAGGGCTGCTGACCTTGCAGGGAGGAATCATACAGTGACTTCACTATAATTCCAATAAGCACTCCGGAAAAACAAGCGCAGGTCAGTGTTGCACTTGGAGGGGAACCTGAGCGAGTCCGGGAATGAGGGTGACCTTGGGGCTGACGGCTGCAGAAGGAAGTTTATGGCAAGGGGAGGGGACTGCAGGGGGGATGTTCCAAGCAGAGGTAACCAACCAGACAAAGGGCTCACAGAGCGGGAGGCTGGAGGCATGGGAGAAGCTGGAGCAGCAGAGAGCCTGGGATGGGGGCCAGGGCCAGGCCTCATGGAGGACCGTGGGGCCACCTCTGTAAGAACGCTCTGGCTCCAGAGTGAAGACTGTAGGGTGTCAGCACTGAAGGGACAAGGCTCCCACCACAAATCCCCAGCACAGAGCCCCCTTGGGAGCAAACACTGACGAGGGTTTTGGGCGCATGGAGCAAGGACCTGCCCTTGTGTCCCACGCGCCCGGCTGGGGTGCACTCACATCTCTGCTCGCCTCCTGGGTGACTCACTCGCCAACAGGATGCTGGTGGTGTCTGAACGGGCAGCCCGAGGAATCTTCTTTAGCATGTCATCATTGTTGCTCAATTTCCTTCACCATCGGTGCTGGACGTGGCCATGACGACTTCCGTGTGATGACACACAGCGGAGCTGCGTTCCAGGTGCCCTTCCCAGCCTTCGCCGCAGCCCAGGGGTCAGGGGGCAGGAGGCAGCTCACACTCGCTCCAACACGCTGCTGCCAAAGGTGAGTCATGATCAGGATCCCACACAGCACACAGACACTCAGCTTGGTGTGGATGCTGGGCCTGGGAGGCAAGCCAGAGGGCTAAAAGCTCAAGCCATGGGCGAAGTTGTCCAGGGGGCTGGGATGGAGGCCAGAAGGTGAGAGGAGGGGGAGAACCGGGGGCCTTTCTAGGCCGCCTAGATGAGCAGGAGGAAGAAGTTCGCACACAGAGGGCAACAGGCAGGACGCTGGACTGCCTCCACGTGGTGTCACCTCTGTGGGCATCAGCCTTTCACACAAAGGAAGACGCTGGCCTATTAATTCAACGATTCTGTTCAACAATTTAGTGAGATGCCGTGTATCTTGCCTTGGGATACAAACACAACAGTTGGAGTCCCTGGCAAGTTATAAAAATTTGCAAAATTCAGAATCCATCATGGAAAATAAGCAAAGATGCAACAACACAGAGCAACAAGGTCAGCGGGGCAATCAGGAAAAGGGAGCCCCAAAGAGGGCAAACTAACCCTGCCTGGGCCAGGAAAACTTCCAGGGAGCAAAATCAGGTGCCACCTGAAAGATGAGCATGACGGGTAGAGCGGTCTCCAGTTCCAAGCCTGGGTGTGTGCACAGAGGCAAGGGTTAGTGAGGTAGGGCGCTCCAGGTGGCCGGAGCCGTACCAGGAAAGGCAATCCACAGCTAGACCACAAGCCCACACAGCAGCCACTTGGAGCCTGGCACATAACAGGAGCTCAGTAAACAATGGTCGTTGACTGAATGGGCGGAAGGCAATGGGCACTTGAAGGGCTTTCATGTCCAGTGGTCCCTAAAATTGAAACGTCTACTCATCACACAGAATTTTTTTAATTTTTTAATTTTTTTGACAGGCAGAGTGGATAGTGAGAGAGAGAGAGACAGAGAGAAAGGTCTTCCTTTTTGCCGTTGGTTCACCCTCCAATGGCCGCTGCGGCCGGTGCATTGTGCTGATCCGAAGCCAGGAACCAGGTGCTTCTCCTGGTCTCCCATGCGGGTGCAGGGCCCAAGCACTTGGGCCATCCTCCACTGCCTTTCCGGGCCATAGCAGAGAGCTGGCCTGGAAGAGGGGCAACCAGGACAGAATCCGGCGCCCCAACCGGAACTAGAACCCAGTGTGCCAGCGCCGCAAGGCGGAGGATTAGCCTGTTAAGCCATGGCGCCGGCCCACACAGAATCTTTTCACACTAGAGATGAAAGACCAAACTGGCGATCGCTGGTCGTGCTCAGACTCAGTACAAGAGTAGTCAAAGTAGAAACCCAATCCCACCCGTGCCAGTTTGGAGAAGGGTGACGGCAGTGAGCACGAGTGTGGAAGGGCAATCCTGAGGACGTCACATTTTTGCCCAGGGCTCAAATTCCCTTCCCTCTGCTGAGAAAGATGAACTAAGAACTATGTAGGGGCCAGCACTGTGGTGCAGCAGCAGGTTAGGCCATCGTCTGCGACGCCTGCGTTCCACAAGAGCACTGGTTCCAGTCCAGGCTGCTCTTCTTCTGATCCAGCTCCCTACGAATGCACCCGCCAAAGTCACAGATGCCCCAAGTACTCAGGCCCCTGACACCCACGTGCAATATCTGGATGGAGTTCCTGGCTCTGGCTTCAGCCAGGCCATCTTGGCTATTTGGGGAGTGAATCAGTGCATGGAAGACCTGTCTCGTCTGCTTATCACTCTTTCAAATATAAAAAACTATACAGGAGGGCAACTGATGGGGTTCTTGATGTGTCATTAAATTATTTTTATAAGAGAATTCTTAGGGCCGGTGTTGTAGCATAGTGGGTTAAGCTGCCACTTACAATGCCAGCATCCCATATGGGCGCTGGTTCATGTCCCTGCTGCTCCACTTCCCATTCATCTCTCTGCTAACGCACCTGGGAAAGCAGCAGAGGGTGACCAGGGTCCCTGGGCCCCTGCATCCATGTGGAGACCTAGATGAAGCTCCTGGCTTCAGCCTGGCCCAGCCCTGGACATTGTGGCCATTTGGGGAGTGAACCAGCAAATGGAGATCTATCTACCCCCCTCTCTAAGACATAAAATAAACCTTTACAAAAAGAGGGCAAGCTGTCATGTGCCAGATAAATCAGAGTACGGCAATGGCCTTGTGTAATTGGAGACAGTGTCAGAGACTGACGGCGACGCGTGTCAATTACGGTGCTCCTGGGTCTCTGGGCCTGTGTGTCCTGAGAGCAAGGCACCCGATGCTCTCCGTTCCAGACTCTCTTCTCAGCTACGTGGGGATGGCAAACAGCCTTAAAAAGGAGATCACGGGGCTGGTGCCGTGGCTCAACAGGCTAATCCTCCGCCTTGCGGCGCCGGCACATCGGGTTCTAGTCCTGATCGGGGCGCCGGATTCTGTCCCGGTTGCCCCTCTTCCAGGCCAGCTCTCTGCTGTGGCCCGGGAGTGCAGTGGAGGATGGCCCAAGTGCTTGGGCCCTGCACCCCATGGGAGACCAGGATAAGCACCTGGCTCCTGGCTTCGGATCAGCGAGACACGCCGGCCGCGGCGGCCATTGGAGAGTGAACCAACGGCAAAGGAAGACCTTTCTCTCTGTCTCTCTCTCTCTCACTGTCCGCCCTGCCTGCCAAAAAAAAAAAAAAAAAGGAGATCACGGGGCCGGTGTGTGTCCTAATGGTTAAGACGCCCACGATCCACATAGGAGCCCCTGGCTTCCATACGACCTCCAGCTCCTGACTCCAGCTCTCTGCTAACGGAGACCCTGGGGAGGCAGCGGCTCAGGTAGTTGAGTTCTGCCACCCACATGAGAAACCTGGACTGCATTTCTGGCTCCTGGCTTCAGCCCCATCCAGGGGCTACTGCTGGCATCTGGGCAGTGAACAAGCAAATGAAAGCTTTGTTTCTCCCTCAAATAAATAGGAACTTTTTCCAAAAAATAAGGGAGACAGTACCCCACCCCCAACAGCAAAGGGCCAGCATGCTTACCAGCCATTGTAAAAGATTCGGGGGGCTGGCATTGTGGCACAGCAGGTTAAGCCGCCCCTGTAACACCAGAATATGAGCACTGGTTCGAGTCCTGGGCGCTCCACTTCCACTGCCACTCATGTGGGACATCCGGATGGAGTTCCAGGCTCCTGGCTTTGGCCTGGCCCAGCCCTGGCCATCACAGCCATTTGGGGGAGTGAACCAGCGGATAGAAACTTTCTCTCTGTGTGTATGTCTCTTCCTCTTTTCTCTGTAACTTTTTAAAATAAATTAATCTTTTTTTTTTTTCCAAAAAAGACTTGGGTTTCCTAAAGTTAGGGTTCCGCTCCTGGAACGTGGCCCACGGCACCCACATCACAGAGGCGGCAAAGCGTGTCCGCTGCATGGGACAGCAAGCACTCCTTTGCACCCCGACGTGCCCACCTCCCGGGACCTGGGAGCAGGAGCCGCTGATACGGGCTGCTGGGCCTGAGCAATAGAATCCGCCGTCTCTGACGCAGACGCCTGCTGTCTTCTGCCAGCGCACAGGAAACTGGCAGGCCGACTTGTCAGCTTCCTAGGAGGCAAAACCTCAGTCTCCTTGTAGTCCCGACACACTCTTAGACAACTTTCTAGGTCCTCCCTGAGGAACTTCTCCAAGCCATGTGGATTCCCACACTGCTGGCTGCAGGACAGCAAGTGTCTTAAAAGACCACAAAAGCTCAGTGCCCTTTCAGACTTTCCCAAAGCGATCTGCTGAGGGGTAGCAGGTGGAAGCTGCAGTACTTGTCAGAACAGGACAACCCTAAAAGGAAAACGATAAAGAAACCGAGTATAGCAGAAATCACCCGAGAAGCCATTTTTCTAAAGTACAAATCATTTTAAATCCCCTGTATTCCACGAGCACCAGTGGATCCCGACTGAAGCAAACAAGGACAACCGACCCAGTACGAGACATTTTCCCATTTCTTTCTCAGCAGGAGCACGAAGCCAGGACGTGCGTCTGTGAGCCGAGCTGGTTTCCAAAGGGCCAGAAGTGGTCTCTGATCCTTCTGAACCATCTGTCTTCGAATTCTTGGGAGGAGGCCGTCACCAAGGCAGCCAGGGCCGCGTGCCCAACACTCTTCACCTCGGAATGAACCTCGTCCTTTATTTTTTCTGGGACGATATCTTCTCCCATAACCTGCAGCAGGAGAACAAAACCGTCCCAGGAAAACAGTCAGCAGCTGTGGAAGGGAAGACGGCTCTGCTCATCCATCGTAAAGCCTTTCACACCAAAGACGACACATACTTGGCCGCCAGGCATTTTCTTTTCTTTTCTCTTTAAAGATTTATTTTATTTACTTGAAATACAGAGTTACAGAGTGAGGTAGAGCTGGCGGGGAGGCTCTTCCATTCCACTGGTTCACTCCCCAAATGACCACAACAGCCAGAGCTGAGGCGATCTGAAGCCACGACCCAGGAGCTTCTTCCGGTCTCCCACAGGGGTGCAGGGGTCCAAGGACTTGGGCCATCTTCCACTGCTTTCCCAGGCCCTAGCAGAGAGCTGGATCGGAAGAGGAGTAGCCGGGACTCGAAATGGCGCCCGTATGGGATGCCAGTGCTGCAGGCTGAGGCTTTAACCCACTGTGCCACAGCGCCAGCCCCAAGCAGCCAGGCATTTTCAATATACTAAAAAGACACTTATCCAGAAGTAGTCATCCAGGGGCCAGCGCTGTGGCATAACGGGTAAAGACACCAACTGCAGTGCCGGTATCCCATATGGGTGCCTATTTGAGACCCGGCTGCTCTACTTCTGATCCAGCTCTCTGCTATGGCCTGGGAAAGCAGTGGACAACAGCCCAAGTGCTTGGGCCTCTGCACCTGCATGGGAGACCTACAGGACACTTCTGGCTCCTGGCTTTAGAACATCACAGCTCTGGCCATTGTGGCCATATGGGAAGTGAACCAGTGGATGGAAAGAAGTAGCTATCCAAAGACTGAGAGAATACCTCAAAAAGTTCATGGGAAATGGAATTAGAAGTTTACTTTGGCACCAAAAATTCTGAAATTATATACAGGATGCCTTAAAAAAAAAACTCATGGAAAATGCATATAAGAAACTATGTGTGGATTCTAACATTTTTTACACCAAAATAAACTTATCTTAACTATTTTCCAGACCTTCTGAAGTACCCCAGCATGTAACATGACATGGATTACATCTGTACCCTCACCCTCCCTGAGTGAGAATCACTGGGGTCCTCAGGCATGTCAGAGCTGCCCAGCCTCCCAGGAGTGCCATGCACGGTTCCGCTGGCAGGAGTGCACCTGCCAGTGAGTTTCTCTCCTCACATGAGGCTGAAGCGGTCAGGGAAGAGCCCAGGCAGACTCAAGACAGCTGTGTGCGGGGCACAGGCTCTGTCTCCCAGAAGCTCTCCAAAGTCAAAGGCAGCAAATAACTAACAGGCAAGTAGCTGGGCCCACCCTTTACTAAACCCAGAAAGACGCTCCAACCCCACTATAGCCAGAGCAATCGCCCGGACATTCACCAACGAAGGCCCAATGCTGCCCCCTACTGGCCAGAACCAGGCCTGTATGAATGCAGCCTCGGATTCCAGGTTAGTTTCTCCTTAGTAAGAATGACCAAGTTAGGATTAGAGAGCTTGTACCTGAACCCACTGAGCGCTAAGCCCCACCTTTGGTAACCACACTGAACTACAGGTAAATTCCAGAGTCCCTTCATAGCATCCAGCAGGAATGGGGGATAAGAGAGAGAGAGAGAGAGAGAGAGAGAAAGTGAGTGAGAGGGAGGGAAGTAGGTAGGGAGGGAAGAAGGAGGAAGGGAGGGAAAGAGAGAAATAACTGGTTAACTCCCTAAATGGTCACAACAGCCATATCCGTACAAGGCTGAAGCCAGGAGCCTGGAATTCCACCTGGGTCTCCCCTGTGAGTGGCAGGGGCACAAGTACTTGGGCCATCACCTGCTGCTTTCCCAAGCTCATTAAAAAGAAGTTGGATCAGAAGTGGAACAACCAGGACTTGAACCTACACTCATTTGGGATGCTGGTGACATAAGCATGGCTTAACCCACTGCACCACCACAGCAGCCTCTGTTCCTAGAAAAGTTAGAGCTGCCCTTAGGTTCTTAGATGAATACACAGAAGAATTAAAAACAGGGACTCAGGGGTTGGTGTTATGGTGTAGTGTGTTGTCACTGCTTGTGACACCAGCATCCCATACTAGAGTGCTGGTTTGAATGTTCGATTCCCAGCTGCTCAGCTCCCAAATCAGCTCCCTGTTAACACACCTGGGAAAACAGTAGAAGATAGGCCAAGTACTTGGGCCCTTGCCACCCATGTGGGAGAACCAGATGGAGGTCCTGGCTTCTGGATTTGGCCTGGTTCAGCCCTGGCAGTTGCAGCCACTTGGGGAGTGAACCAGCAGATGGAACTGCATTTCAAATAAACAAACATCTTAAAAAAATACACACCAGGGGCTGGCGCTGTGGCATAGTGGGTAAAGCCATCACCTGCAGTGCTGGCATCCCATATGGGCACTGGTTCAGGTCCCAGCTGCTCCACTTCCAATCCAGCTCTCTGCTATGGCCTGGGAGAGCAGTAGAGGATGGTCCCTGCACCCATGTGGGATACCCAAAAGAAGCTCCAGGCTCCTGGCTTTGGATCGGCTCAGCTCCGGCCATTGTAGCCATTTGGGGAGTGAATCAGCAGATGGAATACCTCTCTCTCTCTCTCTCTCTCTCTGCCTCTCTTTAACTCTGCCTTTCAAATAAATAAATAAACCTTTAAAAAATACACACAAAAAACAGAGACTCAAACATACATGTACGCTAATGTTCATGCCAGCACTATTCACAACATTTAAAAGATAGAAACGACTAAAGGGTCCATCAACAGAGGAAAACAAAATGTGGTGTGTGTGTGTGTGTGTGTGTATATATGAATATTATCTTATAAGAAGGAAGAAGGAATGAGGTTTTTTTTTAAAGATTTATTTATTTATTTGAAAGGCAGAGTTACAAAGAGAGAGACAGAGACAGAGAGAGGTCTTCCATCTGCTGGTTCACTCCCCAATTGGCTACAACAGCCAGAGCTGCGCCGATCTGAAGCCAGGAGCCAGGAGCCAGGAGCTTCTTCTGGGTCTCCCACTTAGGAGCAGGGGCCCAAGGACGTGGGCCATCTTGTACTGCTTACCTAGGCTATAGCAAAAGCTCTGGATCAGAAGTAGAGTGGCTGGGACTCGAACTGGCACCCATATGGAATGCCAGCACTGCAGGCGCCGGCTTTACCTGCTACACCACAGCACCAGCCCCAGGAACGAGGTTTTGATAAAACAATATAGATGAACCCTAAAAACATTGAAGTCAAATAAGACAGACACAAAAGGCCAAATATGTCACAGTGATGAAGATAGCAAAGAATGTTATTCTTGTATATAATCAGAGTTAAAAAAAATAAGGAGAGAGAAAGAGGAACTATGGGACAGAAAAGAGCTGCGAAAAAGGCAGAAGAATCAAAAACAGAACGTATGAACCTATTTGGGTCAGGTAAAGGACCTATAAAGAAGAAGTATGCAATCAGATTATTTAAGGATATGCGGTTATGTTCATATCACACGTACAAAATGAGAACAAAGTGATCTGTCTGAGTGAGGGCGCAGTATTCGTCTATTTGAAAAGCTCCACGGTGAATCACCTGTGTTGTCTAGGTAGGAAGCCACCACTCTGCTCAAGCAGATTTATAGAGGACGGTGGAGGATGCTTAACAGACGGCCTCAGGGGCCGGGTAAAGTCACTGCCTGAGATGCCTGAATCCCATATGGGCATCAGCCTGAGACCCAGCTGTTCCCCTTCTGATCCAGCTCCCTGCAGCTGTGCCTGGGAAGGCAGCAAAAGACGGCCCACATCCTTGGGCTCCTGCACCCACGTGGATGAAGCTCCAGCCGCTGTGGCCATTTGGGGGGTGAACCTGCGGATACACTATCTCGCTCTCCTTGTCTCTTCCTTGCTGTCTGTCTGTAACCCTGCCTTTCAAATAAATAAATAAATGTTTAAAAAAAAAGAGAGAGAGACAGAGAAAGAGAGGGAGAGACGGAGAAAGAGAGGGAGAGACGGAGAAAGAGAGGGAGAGATGGCCTCACTTATGAGGAACCTAAAATACTGTTGAAAAGATAATGTGTCTACCTCCACAGGGCCCAGGAGTTATCCACGCCAGCAGTGTGACTCTCTGAGCTCAGAGGAAGGAGAAGTCACCGAGACTGGGCGTTCCAGAGAACGACTGCAGCTGGGTCCTTGAGGATGGAATTAGGAGGGCCCAGGATAAGTCTGTTAGACACGGGCAGATTAGCCTGTAGGAGCAAAAGACTTGCCTAAGGAATTATGGGAGGGCCTCAGGCATCATACTACAGAGCCTGGGGCACATGTGACCTCAGAGATAATGCTGACTTGTTTCAGTTCTTCTCTTTCAATATGCACTATTATGTTACGCTGTGTGTGTGTGTATACACACATACATATATATGTATCGATTTTTTTTAAAAAAATATTTATTTATTCACTTGAAAGCCATAGCCACAGAAAGAGAGAGAGAGAGAGAGAGGTGTTCCATCCACTGGTTCACTCCCCAGATGGCCACCAATAGCCAGAGCTGGGCCAATCCGAAGCCAGGAGCCAGGAGCCTCTTCTGGTCTTCCATGTGGGTGCAGAGGCCCAAGCACTTGGGCCATCCTGCACTGCTTTCCCAGACGAATTAGCAGAGAGCTGGATCGGAAGTGGAGCAGCTGGGACACAAACTGGTGCTCACAAGGGATGCCAGCTCCGCAGGCGGAGGCTTCACTCACTAACCCACAATTCTGGCTCCCTCTCATTTCAGTTTTTAGGGTAACAGGCAAAGTAAAGTTTTAAAATTAATCCAGCAGCAGTTCAAGACAGATCTGAGGAAAAACCAAGGGGAGCCAAGCCAAAAGGTGACTGTATGAGTCAGGGCAGAGCTGCTAAGGACTAGGTGTTGGCAGTGAGAGAAAAAGGCGAGATCGGCTGTGAAGGAAGTGTGCACTTGCAGCCAGGCTGGGTGAGCCTGGAGTGCAGGAGACCCAAAGCTAGAGCAGCTCTGGGTGTGGCAGAAGAATTAGAGCCCACCAGGACTGAGATGTTAGTTTGGATGCTGTCTGTCCCCCAAAGGCCCATGGGTTACAGGTTTGGTCCCTGGCGCTGCTGCTGTGGCGTAGTATGCTAAGCCTCCATCTGTGGTGCTGGCATCCCATATGGGCGCTGGTTCTAGTTCCGGCTGCTCCTCTACCAATCTAGCTCATACTATAGCCTAGGAAAGCAGTAGAAAATGGCCCAGGCACTTGTGCCCCTGCACCCGTGTGGGAGACCCAGGAGAAGCTCCTGGCACCTGGCTTCAGATTGGCCCTGCTCTGGCTGTTCTGACCATTTGGGGAATGAACCACTGGATGGAAGGCCTCTTGGCCTCTCTCTCTCTTTCTGTACTTTGGTATACATCTCAAATAAATAAAATCTTTACACAAAATTAAAAAATAAGGGTTTAGTCCCCAACTCTCATGCTAGTGCCACCAAGAAGGTGGAAGCTAATCAGATCATGATGGAAGATGGAACCTTTTCGAGACAGCTTGATTTGATTTGACTGGGCCACTAGGGCAGGGGCCCTGCTAATTAAGACATCACCTGGACACAGATGGACACTTGCTCCCTCTCGGCATGACACTCTCTGCACCACTTCGGGAATCTGCCAACAGGAAAGTCTCACCAAGGCAGAAACCGTGGGTGCCCACCTGATCTGAGACTGTTATCTCCAAAGCCACAGTCCAAAATAGACCTCTCTCCTTCCTAAGCAGCCTGTCCGTGTTTCATCCTAGTAATGAAAAGCTGACAATGCCAAGTGGAAAAACTAAGTGTGGTACAGAGATGGTTCTTCCCAACGCCTCTCTGCTTCCTCCCAACAACTATCTACTGACGGCCAAGTAGCTACTCCAGCACGCTAGCACTGAGGGGAACTGAAAGACTGCCTAGTCCCACCTAAGACATTTTGTAATTGAAATAAAGAGAAAAATCAATGACTACCCTATATTAACCACCCAGCAGGGAGACAAGTGTTTCAGGGGACAGACCAGAGGTGCAGACTGGGGAGTAACCAACCCACAGCGGATGACTGCAACTGTGGGTGTGGTTGTGACTGCTGTGGGAGACAGAGATGGAGGAGAGAGGGCCGAGGTGAGACCGAGGGGATGCCACTACTATGACAGGAGGAAACCAGTGCAGTCCCGAGAGGCAGAGGTAAGGCAAGCAATGCAGGAGAAGGCAGAACTGAAGGGAAGAGGGAACGGAGTGAGCGGTCAGCAGTCACACATTACAGGAAGATAAAGGAAAACAAACGGGATTCTATTGCTCTCCCAGGCCACTGCAGAGAGCTGAATCAGAAGTGGAGCAGTTGGGTCTTGAACCGTTGCCCATATGGGATGCCGGCACTGCTGGTGGCCACTTTACACGCTACACCACAGCACTAGTCCCTGCTCCACTTCTGATCCAGTTCCCTGCTAAGGCACCTGGGAAGGCAGTGGAAGATGGCCAAAATACTTTGGTCCCCACCACCTCTGTAGGACCTGATGGTGTTTCAGGCTGCTGGCTTTGCCCCAGCCAAGCCCCATCCATTGTGGCCACTTGAAGAGTCAACCAGCAGATGAAAGGTCTCTTTCTCTGTCTTTTCCCCCAAATAAATCTCTTTAAAACAGAAAAAGAAGGGGCTGGCGCCATGGCTCACTTGGTTAATCCTCCACCTGTGGCGCCAGCATCCTATATGGGCGCCGGGTTCTAGTCCCGGCTGCTCCTCTTCCAGGCCAGCTCTCTGCTGTGGCCCAGGAAGGCAGTGGAGGATGGCCCAAGTGCTCAGGCCCTGCACCCGCGTGGGAGACCAGTGCAGCATGCTGGCTGTGGCAGCTATTTGGGGGGGTGAACCTTTCTCTCTGTCTCTGTCTAACTCTGCCTGTTAAAAAAAAAGAAAAGAAAGAAAAAGAAAAAGAAAATTCTAACAATACGTTTTACAAAAATCCAATTTTTTAAAGAGAGAGAAGCAACAGGATTTTTAAATGACATCTGACTGTCCCTGCAACCATGCGAGGAGAGACAGGGTGGAGGAAGGGCTACACCGAGGACAAATGGGGGGAAAATTACAGAAGCCTGCCACAAACGTGAGCAAGAATTCTTTTGTTTATCCAGCACTGAGACAAACCGTGGGCAGGCATTCATTATGTACAAACAGGCACTTGCCAACAAGCACCTCCAAGTACACAAAGCACAGGCCCTGGAGCCCAGAGCGCCGCAGGGCAAGGACCAGAGGCCGCCCCGGCGAGGCGTGATCAAAAGGCACACAGGCGGGAGACAGGAGCTCCTCAGCAGAGGAGACTTGGCCCTGTTTCTCACAAAATGGTATCGGAGCCAGCAAAAATAGCGAGGATGCTTTCTTCCACATCAACTCCACAGGAGACACTCACCTCAGCTATCAACAGCAACGTGTCTTCTTTGAAGCCAAACCCTTTCACTCTGTCTTCGATTTCCTGCTGCGTCCTTAAGTTCTTCTCCAAAGCAAACGATGTTTGCTGCGACTGGGTGAGTTGAAGCAAAAGCCTGGAAAACCAGAGTCGCCATGTGTAGGCTCAGCACAGAGGAAAGCTGCGAGGAAATGCTGTACAGAGCCCAGGTGGTAGCCGGGTGACGTGCTACCGGGCCGCCCTCACAGGCCCCAAGTGACTCCCTGGAGCTTCCTCCTCTGAACACACCACCCAGCTTTACAGCGGAGAGCCAGCGTCCCTGAAACAGACCACAACCTCCTCTAGAAGTCTTTAGGGAACACCACCTCAAAGGAGCTTCTCTGATTGAAAGCACAAGTAACTGGACAAGCCTCCCAAGCAGACTCCCTCCACACAGCGTTTGGGACCTGCTCCGTGGCCACTGTCTCCCTGATCCTGTGGCAACGTGACTTCAAGGTCTTGCTAGATTCACCAGGACACACACATGTTCCCAGAGAGGCCAAACCACGTGAGCACCCTGCAACTGCCTGACCTCTGACCTCACCATCAGGATCACGACCCGGGCTCCTCTCCTGCTCCTCCTCACTCAGTGCGCGTGCAGATTTTCCCAATTTTCCTCAAGCTTCACTGGTCCCAAATGCAGCACCAGAAGCACTCAGGCCTCGGGGTCACTCATTTCCTGGTCTGCTCTAGACCCTGAGAGATAAAGATAATGCTGAGCAAGCCGTACACGTGCCTGCCCCATGGGGTGGAAGGAGAGAGAATGCGAGTCTGTAACTCCAGGTAGTAGCAGTACCAGGGAAAAACCCCAGGCAGGGTGAGGCTGCACAGACAGACTTTCCTGAGATACCGCTGAGGCAAAGACCTAACTGCTGAGGAGCCAGCCGAGAGAATCTGAGAGAAAGCGCTTGGCCGGGAGGAAGGAGGCCTTGAGACAACAAAGAACTAGCTTGATGTGTCTGGAAATCACAAAGACCACTGTGGCTGCAGCACAGCCAGGGAGAAGAAATGGAGTAAATGAGGTGGAAGGAAAGGCAGGGCCAACCCAAGTAAGATTTTGCAGGCCAAGGGCAGAGATGTTGCTATGGTTTCAATGTCCCCTCCACACGTTGGAATTGTCACCGTGATGGCAGTAAGAGGGGCTGGATCGCCCGGCGCCGCGGCTCACTAGGCTAATCCTCCGCCTGCGGTGTCGGCACCCCAGGTTCTAGTCCCGGTTGGGGCGCTGGATTCTGTCCCGGTTGCTCCTCTTCCAGGCCAGCTCTCTGCTGTGGCCTGGGAAGGCAGTGGAGGATGGCCCAAGTGCTTGGCCCTACACCCGCATGGGAGACCAGGAGAAGCACCTGGCTCCTGGCTTCGGTTTAGCGCGGGGCACCGGCTGCAGCGGCCACTGGGGAGTGAACCAACGGAAAGGAAGACCTTTCTCTCTGTCTCTCTCTGTCTACTCTGCCTGTCAAAAAAATAAATAAATAAAATAAAAAGAGGGGCCGGATCACGAGCTCTCGATCCCCGGGCAGGGGCTAATGCCACTGTGGGTTCCTGAAAAAAAGGACAAGCACAGGCTGATTTCCTCTCTCGCCACATGATGCCAGCCACGAGGCGACACAGCACGAGGCTCTCCCCAGGTGTCGGTACCTGGATATTGGCCTCCCAGCCTCCAGAACCATGAGAAATAAATCCCCTTTCTTTGTAAGTCACCTGGTCTGCGGTGTGTGGCGCAGCAGAAGCAGCAGACTCAGACAAAGGCAGACTTGAGGGAGGAGGGCCCCTTTGCTGAGCTCGACGCCCACTTCTGAAGAAAAGCTCGACCTGGCATCCCCCAGGCACCTGTGAATCCCGGTGCATCGAGCCTCCGCCTGCTCTGCTCCGTCCCTGCTCCCACGTGTCACATCTCAGGGGACAGCACCTGCATCCACCTGTGGTCAGGACTTGTTCTCCCAACCCTCAAGCTCCCTCCACACCCAGCTGACCACCAGGTCCCGTCTGCTTCGTCCTGCAGACATCTTTTCTCCAGTCTTACTACCACTGCACTGCTCTAGGTCAGGCCTTCCCACGTCCCACCGATTATTCTACAGCCTTTGCACTGGTGTCCCTGGCTCCACCATCCTGGCTACCAGACCTCTCTGAATCACAGCTGTCACTCCAGTCTAACATTCCAGACCTTCAAACACTTTCAGGCCTTCAGCACGAGGTTTCTTTCAAGCTGACATCTAATGTCTGTGCTAATAATAAAAACCAAAACAATAAAAGTACTACCAGCTACCATTTATCAACTGCCTACTGTATACTGTGCAATACAGTAAGCACTTTAGATGCTTTAATTTTATAACTCGAGGAAGTAGGCATTTCCCCCATTTCTCCATCTGTCTGGATGAAGAAACTGAAAACCACAGAGCTTAAGTAGCGTGCGCAACGCAGGACAGCTGGCAAGTGGCGAAGTCCTGGCTCATTCATTCAACATCCACAGCTTACCAAGTTCCTCAAAGCCAGATCTGACTCCGAAGTCCTGGCTCCGATGCACTTCTCCACCCAGGTGTTGCAAGCGCTCACGCCAGTGCTGCTCTCCCCACCACCCTGGGTGACCACACTGTCCCACCCTGGCTCTTCTCCGGGCCACACTTTCTTCCTCGTTAATTAGCATGTCTTTCCTCACGTGGGGATACTACCCAGAGTCAGCCACACAGCCTGGAAGAACACAGATCTGGCCCCACACTTCCTAACTGTGCTTGGGGGATGGTTTTAATAGTTTCCTGGTTCATAGGGGGCTCCACAGAGTTATGAAGATTAAAATGGGAGTTAGCTCTGTGCCATATACCTGCAGCACCGGCATCCCATAGGGGCCCTGGTGCCTTCTTTCTGACACACCAACAGCTCTCCTGTACTGGTCCCACAGGACTGCGCTCTCACTGCCAAGAAAACATTTCACACCAGCACGGTCAGTCACTGGCGACACATGTAAGCTCCCCAGGACAGTAAGCCACATAAGCAAAGGGAAAGTTTTTATGATCCAAGCTCCCAGTTTTCATTCAATGAACTTCTGAACTAAAGTGGCACACTCAGCTCTAAGCAAGCATCTTGAGAGAATCTTAAAATTTTCCCAATAGATACTTCTCAGTAAGCCTTACTGTTAATATTTATTGAAGTCTCCAGAGTTTAAAAAAAAAAAAAATTGGGGGGACAGCATTATGGCATTGTGGGTAAAGCCTCCACCTTTGACACTGGCATCCCACATGGGCCCTGGTTTGTGTCCTGGCTGCTCCACTTCCAATCCAGCTCCCTGCTCCTGGCTGCTCCACTTCCAATCCAGCTCCCTGCTAATGGCCTAGGAAAAGTAGCAGAGGATAGCCCAGGGGTTGGGGCCCCAACACCCACAGGGGAGACCCAAATGAAACTCCTGGCTCCTGGCTTCAGTCTGGCTCAGCTTTGGGAGAGTGAGCCAGCGGATAGAAGATCCTCTTTCTCACTCTTTCAAATAAATAAGTAAGCCTTTTTAAAACATTTTATTAAAAGTTAACCTTGGAGCCAGTGTTGTAGCATAGTTGGCTGAGCCCCCACCTGCAGTGCTGGCATCCCATATGGGTGCTGGATTCGTGTCCCAGCTGCTCCTCTTCTGATCCAGCTCTCTGCTGGTGGCTGGGGAAAGCAGTGGAAGATGGCCTGAGTGCTTGGGCCCTGGTACCCGCATGGGAGACCAGGAAGAAGCTCCTGGCTCTTGGCTTCGGGTAGGCCCAGCTCTGGCCAATGAGGCCATCTGGGGAGTGAATCAGTGGATGGAAGACCTCTCTCACCCCTTTCTCTGTCTGTAACTGTACCTTTCAAATAAGTAAATAGAATATTTTTTAAAAGTTAACCTTTGTGTTCTTCAGTATCATCTGAGACGTAAGACAGCCTGCTTGTTCCCTCATAAACCATGGAACTGGTCACATGTATCTCCCACCCTTCCCCCAGACTCATACTTTAAGGATCTAAAGTACTTGGAGTCTCTAGAGACAAACTATGGGCATTCTCTGTAGAATGAATTAAACCCACTTATTTCCACCATCAGTAACTCAAACACAAGAGCAGATTTTCTTCTTTAAATTTCTCTAGGGGCATCTGAATGAAAAATTCCTTTTTAAAATATCTTCTATCCTTTTCTTCCAATTTCATACCTTTGATTTTCTTTTCCTGTTTTTTAAATGTTTTCCAAATTTAACATTATATCTTAAGCACTGACACAGTTGTATTCTTAAAAAAATACAACTGTTTCTAAATCTTACAAACAACACATGTTCAAGGGGTTCTGTCTAGACCATCAGAAAAATCCAAAGGTATACAGCAAGTGTCCAGCCTAGGAACTTCTGGGTATTAAAATGAGAAAAATAGGGGCTGGCACTGGTGTGGGTAGAGCCACACCTGCAGTGCCAGCATCCCATATGGCAAGTCCTGGCTGCTCCACTTCAGAACCAGCTCCCTGCTGAAACACCAGGGAAGGTAGTGGAAGACGGCCCAAGTCCTTGGGCCCCTGCACCCACTTAGGAGACCAGGAGGAAGCTCCTGGCTCCTGGCTTCGGATTGGCCCAGCTCCAGAGAGTGAACCAGCAGATGGAAGACACCTCTCTCTAACTCTGCCTTTAAAATCAATCAATCAATTTTTTAAAACAAACAAAAAAACAAATTAGAAAAATAAAACCATTATTCTGAGCCTGCCGCCACGAGCTGTTTAACCTGCCCTGGCTCACCTGGTTCGTATAAATGATGCACAGGCTTTCATCTGAGTCTCCAGCAGCGCTTCGTCTCTCTCTCCTGCCACGCAGTGTCGAATACTCTTAAGGGCATCCTCATTTTCCAGGCTATGACTGCTCCTTGCTTCCACAGGAGACACAGAGCTCGCAGGCAAGGTTTCAGGCAAACACAGAAGATGGTCTCGTCCTGAGTGTGGAGAGGAGGACTTGATCGTCTCGTCACTTGACGTGAAACCATTCTGTTTCTGAGCTGACGCAAGTGAAGTGGAGAGAGCTGGCCCCAGACTCAGGTAAGCCTCTGCCAACTTGCCCCAGTTCCAGGGATTAAAAGGATGCAAAGAAATCAGTTTCTGCAAGCAGAAAATTGTCTTCTCCAAGTTCTGCAAACTTGAGCAAATAGCAAACTGGAGGTACAGCACAGTGGTTAAATGGTCTGTGTTGGTCGCTTTATTTTCCTAAGAAGAAAAAGAAACGGTTACAACCTTAGACTGTAAAGTGTTTATAAAACATTTAAAAGTGAAGATGCCTAAAAACCCAGGCTGTATATATTATAAGAAGTATCTTCCAGTAGCTTTACAGGTGGAGAGAAATAGACTCCGTTTGAAACCGCAAACCTAGAGGAACCTAGCAAAAGTCAGCAGCCATTCTCAAACATTCTAATGTCATCCTAATCTAACAATGCATGTGATAGTGACCTAACAAAGTTAAACACCAAAAATACATCATTTCTTTCCAATTTTTATTATAATCTTTACTGTCTCCAGAAGATACATGAAAGACTTGCCAATTTTCTTAGGCCCTGGACTACTGGTTCCATTTTAATATTCAAGGCTTTCTAAAAATCCAAATGGTAATTTCCTTGAGGATTTGAACCAACTCCACTTCCAAATTTTACTTGGCTTAGACATCTTAAACAGGACAGCCCTGACTGAGGCTCTCAGCGCTTCATGAAGCATCGTAATTGAATCCAAATGCCTTCTCTGGTAACTATTACCAAGGCCCATTATTTTTGGCTCGAGGGGGTTGCTTGGTTTCCTTCTGATCAGAAAATCCTTTTCAAGTCTCCTCAACCAGCGCCACCCCCTCTTGCCTAACCTGCCATATGGCAAATGCCCTTTGGGTTAGGAAAACAGGCCTGCTTTTTCTTTTCCTTTCTTTTTTAGAAATTGGTTTATTTGAAAGGCAGAATGGCAGGGAGAGAGAGGGTTAGAGAGAAACAGTAGGAGAGAAAGAAAGGAAAGAAGGTAGGAAGAGAAAGAGAGAGGGAGGAAGGTATCTTCCTTCCACCAGTTCACTCCCCAAATGGCCACAGCAGCCAGGTTTCAACCAAGCTGAAGCCAAGAAGCAGGAATCCCATCCTGGTTTCTCATGTAGGTGGCAGGGCCCAAGTACTGGAGCCTCTTCGCTGCCTTCCCAGGTGCATTAGCAGGGAGCTGGCTGAGAAGCAGAGCAGCCAGGATTCCAACACTCAGATGTGGGAAGCCAGTGATGCAAGTGGAGGTGTAACCAACCCCCGTGCTCCAATGTGGGCCCCCAGGCCTGCTTTTTCTAAGTCAAAGATGCGGAGAGCAGCCGGCAGCCGGTAAGTGGACAAGGAGTCTATGGAAAGCACGGACGGACTGCTGGCATCCAGGTGATGCTCTCGCACACAACTAAGGCAGCACTACCTACCGTGCAGCCCAAAGGAACCAGCAGAACATTGGTGAAAGCCCAGGCCCGGCTCTGTGCTCCTACCCTGGGGGAAAGATGTGAACTCAGCCCCAGGCGACTTAGTCGGTGACACTGCACTGTCCTAAGGCCAGAACACACGCTGCGTAGTTACTCCAAATGCCAGGAGTCTGCTCCTGCACAGACCAGCAAGCTCCTTAGGAGCTTCTGTACAATGCTGAACCTCTAGCACAGCAAGCACTAGACTCTGGCTCCATCAGATGGAAGATAACTCGGGGTAATGAATCTCAACAAGTCACGTCCAGTCTTTTACTTACCGTAAGGAAAGGAACCGCCCCCTTTCTTCTACAGCATCACAGCGATCACTGCCATTTACTGAGTGTGTACTACGTGCAAGGCACTACTTACTCAAGCCTCAGACAACCCTTCCAAATGGATTCTGTTATGATCCCATTTTATAGATGAGGCAACTGAGTGACAGAGAGGGAAGACAACTTGGTTGAGGTCACACACGAGGAAGCTGAATAGCTGGTTGGTTACACGACAGGTCACAGAACAAAGGGAACTCGGGCGGAGGAAGGAAACACAGCCGGCCAGCACAGCAGACACTGGATGATCACCGCACGTGCGGGGCAGGGACACTGTCTGTCTCCTTAGCATCAAATCCAGAATCGGGCAAACAGTAGGAGGGAAATAAATGTATGTTGTAGGGAAAAGTGAGAAGGAGATGCATATCCTGATGGGTACTCTAGGACTTGCTATTTTAAAAATCTTTTAAAATGGGGCCACTGCTGTGGTGCCGTGGGCTGTCTCCACCTGCGGCGCAGGAATCCCATATGGGTGCAGGTTCTAGTCCTGGCTGCCCCTCTTCCGATCCAGCTCTCTGCTATGGCCTGGGGAAGCAGAAGATGGCCCAAGTCCTTGGAACTCTGCACCCGCGTGGGAGACCCAGAAGAAGCTCCTGACTCCAGGCGTTGATTGGCCCAGAGTTGGCTGTTGTGGCCATCTGGGGAGTGAACCAGTGGATGGAAGATCTCTCTCTCTGCCTCTCCTTCTCTCTAACTCTACCTCTCAAGTAAATAATAAAAGCTTTTTTAAACAATCTTTCAAAATATATTTTTAAAACTGATACATAAAACTATACATTTTATAGAGTACCACATGTTTTATGTATATACTGTGTAATGTTCAAGTTAAACACATTTCATTTCACATCTTATTTTAGCTTACTCAATGTTACACACTGATCTGTTCCCCTATAGAATGTGAGGGGACAATTAACCACTAAGGCAAAAAACAGATATAAGCCAGAGCTAATAATAAAATGAAAGGAAAAAGAAAAGGAAGAAGTTTGAAAAACAAGACACAGGATACCAGGAAACAAAACCATACACACAGCAGAGTCCAAAACCCACAGAAATGGGGTGAGACGCGCCACTCCGCTGCCCGTATCTGCCCAACGGTCCTCCCTGAGCGGGTGCCCAGAGGCCCGAGGGAAGTTGCACAGGTCTCTGATGAGGCTTCCTTCTGCCTGGGTACAGCCCCACGCTCAGGAGACTCGGGCTCTCCTGGCTGGCAACGGCCCTTCTCTGAGCCACAGAGACAGACGTGCACTGAGCCAGGGCACTGGAGGAGAAAGCCCAGCCCCCACCACTCCTCTGGCTGCCGCTGCCTTCAGCAATCGAGGCAAAACGCACAAAGCACAGCCAGTGCAAGAGGTGCTGTGAAGAGAGCAGGCAGTGAGGACGTCTACAGAAAAGTGCTGGAAGTGTCCAACGTGCTGTTCATTTGCAGGCCAGGGAGGCTGGGAACACAGTTAAATCTCAGAAGTTCACTGTGCATGCCAGTGCTTCCTTAGCAAGGCGTCTAGTTCCAACGTACGAACTAACTGCAATCAGTAGAGAGGGGAAAAGAAGGAACAAAACCCAGTCGTTCTCCATGTCCAGTTACTGCGAAGGCTGATCCACACGCCAAGGCCAAGGCCAAGGCCAAGCTCCCCACACTGCGCAGTGAACCCCGGGGCAAGCAAAGGCCAGGGATCTCTCCCAGCTGATGAGGTGCAGGACCGCCCACGGGGTACAGCTGTAGGCTGACCTCTGGACGGCTACATCCACAGTGCCCAAGATCAGTGCCACGGTGCCTGCAAATTCCCTCGGAGGAAGAAAACTAGCCATCATAAACTAGGGTTGGTCTACTTAGACTAATCTCCATACAAGATGTTCACCAAACTAATAGAAATGAACCATAAATGCCTTAACCTGAAAGCAAAGACGAAGAACAGAATCCAGAGTTACAAACAACTGCCTTTATCCTTTACAAGAAAATCTGCAATTCCACTTAGAAACAGAAAGGAGTATCGAGCTTAGCTTCACGTAGTCAGTCATTTTGGGGTCATTTCTTTTCTCTTTACCATGGTAATATATGCTCATTTCAGAAATTTTTGAAAATAAAGTCTAAAAATCCTAACGAGGGCAGGTGCTGTGGCACAGCGGGTTAGGCCACCTTGACTTGCGACACCTGCACCCTACATCCAAGTGCCTGGGACCCAGTCCCGCTCCCCCTCTGTCTGCGATCCAGCTTGCTGCTAATGTGCCTGGGAAGCAGCAGGTGATGGCTCAAATGCTTAGTTCCCTGCCACCCACGTGAGAGACCCACACTGACCTCCAGGTATAGCCCAACCTCAGCTGGTACCTGGGGAGTGAACCAGTAGATAAAAGATCTCTCTGTCTCTGTCTCTGTCACTCTGCCTTTCAAATAAATAAAGATGAATAAATAAACATTAAAAATAAAACAATCTAAAGAAAAAAACCAGATCACTTATATTCCTCCCTGCCTCTCCCCACTCCCGCCCCAAGAGAGCTTACTCCTAACAAGAACAAAACCTCTAACTCAAATAAGACTTTCACAGGGCGAAACACAGGGAAAATAATATAAGAAAACAATTATGCTAAGGTGCTAAAGTGTCATAATAACAAACTTCTTACACTACCAACAATTTTCTGCTTAGCCAAACCTACAGATTTTAAAACTAGTAAAAAGTGCATTTTCGGTCTCATTAAAACAATCAACTATTCAGCCAAACTTGTAGAGGAAAAAATCTGAAAACAATCATGGAACCACTCACCAGCTCGGTAGCAATCTCCAGGGCTTCCTGGTGCCTCCCCAGGTGAGCCAGACACCGAGCCTGGCCTTCCTGGATGTCCCTTTTCATGGAAAAATTGGTAGGCGACAATTTCTCAGCGATACTGGAATACTCCTGCAGCGCTTTCTGCCAATTATTAAATACAAGAAATGAAGAGAAGGGAAGAAAGCAAAGTGGGAAACATCATAGAAAATGGACTTAGCATGGGGACGGGCTTTTCCTAGGTAGAGGGTAATGCTCTCACGTAACCACCACCACCACGGACAGCATCATAGTGTGCTGAAAGAGCAACTGGAACCGAACAGACCAGGCTTGAATCCTGCTTGGCCACTAACTTGCTGTGTGACTTTTTCATCGGCAACTAACAACAGGATTCTCCTACACATGAATGGAGATAAATGAGGGTGCCTCAAGAGGTTCTTGGAAAAGTGGAATTAAAAGATATGCTTATTGTGATGCAGAAAAAAATGTTAAATTCACGCAAGGATTTTCGTCAAATGCATTTCTACAAACTTTTTGGAGATCCTTCACAGGCATAGATTTCACAATTTTTGCACCAAAATAAACTTATCCTTTGATTCCGTTTTCTGCAAACATTCTGAACCTCTCATATACATAAAGCATCTAGACAGTTCACTTTCTCACATGTCTGGGGGCTTTGCTCCTGCAGCTGTTAGGCATCTGTGTGGGCGGCTTGAACTAATGGAGAGACAGAGCCTGGGGAAACAGACCTAAAGATCCTTTGTTAGAGTCAGGGAAACCAAACAAATTATGAAGCCAAGCAAAAATGGCCGGGAACCTGTGAGTCTACAGTTACAAACAGGCATCACCAGAGACGAACCTCGTCTTCATCACAGCGCCCAGCTTAGTGCAGCACTATGTACACATGCTGTAGCTGACGGAACCGGAGCCCAGTGTATACACTGAGTTCTACCTGGTACTCTCCTTGTCTGTAGGCCAGGTCGCCTTTGAACTTCTTGGTAGTCAGGGCCTCGACATCATCACTGCTCTCTGTTTCTTCGCAAAACCACTAGAAATTGGGAAAACTCCACGTTACACAGTGAAGTCCTACTTGCCCATCTCATGCTCAGAAGCAATGTCCCACAACATAACTGATTAAACCTCAAACAATATAAACTTCTCCACGATAAGACTCGGTGGAAAAGCAGAAAGTGTGACAATGTTAAAGATGGCCTAGGGGTCAGCATTATGGCGTAGCGGGGCCTGCTCCCTGTACATGGCCTGGGAAAGCAGCGAAAGATGGACCAAGTGCTTGGGCCCCCGCCACCCATGTGGGTGACCTGGAAGAAGTTCCTGGCTCCTGGCTTCAGCATGGCCCAGGCCTGGCTGTTGAGTACATCTGAGAATGAACCAGCAGATGCAGGCCTTCTCTGTGTGTCTCTCAGTGAATCCTTCAAACAAATAAATATTTTTAAAAATTAATAAAAATGGCCTTGTTTTTAGTAAAACTCCCATAAGTACTATCCCAACAATGACACCTCTCTAAAAAAGCAGCCAGGGGGAGGAGGAACGGCACTGTGTGCAGAGGATTAAGCCGCTGTCTACAGTGCAGTGCCAGCATCCCATATGGATGGCAGCAAGACCTGGCTGCTCCGCTTCCGATCCAGCTCTCTGCTATGGCCTGGGGAAGCAGCAGAGGATGGCCCAAGTCCTTGGGCCCAAGTGCTGTGGGAGACCCACAAGAGGTTCCTGGCTACTGGCTTCAGACTAGCCAGCTCCAGCTGTTGCAGCCATTTGGGGAGTGAACCAGAGGATGGAAGATCCATCTCTCTGTCTATGCCTCTCTCTCTCTCCCTGTAAACTCTTTCTTTCAAATAAATAAATCTTAAAAAAAAAAAAAGAAAAAAAAAAAAGCAGCTCACTCGCATATGGCTGTGTTTACAGCATTTTTTAAAGAAAGTTTTTATTTAATAAATTCCATAGGTACAGCTTTTGGAATATAGCGCTTCTTCCCCCCATACCCACCCTCCCACCCCCACTCCTGTCCCGCCTCCTACTCCCTATCCCATCCCAAACTTAAGATTGATTTTTAATTATATTTACATACAGAGGACCAACTCTATACTAAGTAAAGATTTCAACAGTTTACACCCACACAGACACACAAACAGTATTCATACTGTTTAATTCATACCATTAATTCGCACAGTATACCTCATTAAGGGCAGAGGTACTACATACGGAGTAAGTGCACAGTGACTTCTGTTGGTGATTTAACAATTGACACTCTGGGGCTGGCACCATGGCGTGATAGGTTAATCTCTGCCTTTGGTGCTGGCATCCCATATGGGTGCCGGTTCTAGTCCTGACTGTTCCTCTTCCAGTCCAGCTCTCTGCTGTGGCCCAGGAGGGCAGTGGAGGATGGCCCAAGTGCTTGGGCCTCTGCACCTGCATGGAAGAGCAGGAAGAGGATCTGGCTCCTGGCTTCGGATCTGCACAGCTCCGGCCATTGCAGCCATTTGGGGAGTGAACCAATGGAAGGAAGACTTTTCTCTCTGTCTCTCCTTCTCACTGTCTGTAACTCTATCTCTCAAATAAATAAATAAAAATCTTTAAAAAAAAATTGATACTCTTTATTTATGACATCAGTGATCACCTGAGGCTCTTGTCATGAGCTGCCAAGACTATAGAAGCCTTTTGCGTCCACAAACTCCGTCAGTATTTAGACAGAGCCATAAGCAAAGCGGAAGTTCTCTCCTCCCTTTGGAGAAAGGTACCTCATTCTTTGATGGCCCCTTCTTTCCGCTGGGATCTCACTCATAGAGATCTTTCATGGCCATTTTTTTGCTACAGCATTTTCAATAGGGGTTGTGGTGCCCGGAAGCCTCCACTTGACTAGTGCAGTTACATTGGTTCATTCAAGTGAAGTATGCTTGCTTAGAGAGCATGGAAGAGGCACTGACAATTCTGTATGGAAAGAATTACAAAATGTGTGAAAGGGCCAGCACTGTGGCAGAGCGAGTAAAGCCACTGCCTGCAGTGCCAGTATCCCACACAGGTGCCAGTTCGAATCCTGGCTGCTCCACTTCTGATCCCACTCTCTGTTATTGCCTGGGAAAGCAGTAGAAGATGGCCCAAGTACTTGGGCCCCTGCACCCACGTGGAAGACCTGGAAGAAGCTCCTGGCTCCTGGCTTCGGATCGGCGCAGCTCTGGCCGTTGCAGCCAATGGGGAGTGAACCAATGAATGGAAGACCTCTCTTTTTTATTATTATTATTTTTTTATTTGACAGAGTTAGACAGTGAGAGAGAGAGACAAAGAGAAAGGTCTTCCTTCTGTTGGTTCACCCCCCAAATGGCCGCTATGGCCGGAACCACGTTGATCCGAAGCCAGAAGCCAGGTGCCTCTTCCTGGTCTCCCATGCAGGTGCAGGGCCAAGCACTTGGGCCATCCTCCACTGCCCTCCCGGGCCACAGCAGAGAGCTGGACTGGAAGAGGAGCAACTGAGACTAGAACCCAGTGCCCATATGGGATGCCCGGGCCACAGGCAGAGGATTAACCAAGTGAGCCACAGCGCCGGGGCCCCAGAAGACCTTTCTCTGCCTCTCCTTCTCTGTGTAACTCTTTCAAATAGATAAATCTTAAAAAAAAAAAAAAAAAGTGTGAAGGCAAAAAAAGGAGACTCTAAGCAGAGAAGATAGAAATTCAGGCTGAAAAGTATAAAGGGTGCAAGAATTGGGCAAAAAGGTAGGGCTGGGGGGTCACAGGAACAGGGCAGAGAATCTGAACAGTTTACTGCTTCCTTGGTTTTGGGAAGATGCTCCAGGAACACTCCCCTTGCAACACTGTCCTCAGATGGCACCCAGCCACCAGGAAAGCAGCGAGAGACAGGGTTTTGAACGTACGATGTATGAAGACGTTACCACCTCTCCCCCTTTTCCACATTGCGCCAGGCCCCTGACCCTCACTATAAAAGCCCTGGCACACTGCTTCTCTAGGAGACAGTGTCTTTCTTTCATTTAAGGTTTATTTATTTATTTTAAAGGTAGTTACAGAAAGGCAGAGGTAGAGAGACAGAGACAAAGGTCTTCCATCCACTGGCTCACTCCCCAAACGGCCGCAACGGCCACAGCTGGGCCGATCCAAAACCAGGAGCCAGGAGCTTCTTCCAGGTCTCCCGCGCGGGTGCAGGGGCCCAAGGACTTGGGCCATCTTCTAGTGCTTTCCCAGGCCATAGCAGAGAGCTGGATGGGAAGAGGAGCAGCCAGGACTTGAACAGGTGCCCACATGGGATGCCGGCACCGCAGGTGGTGGCTCTCCCCACTACGCCTCAGTGCCGGCCCTAGAGGCAGTGTCTAGGGAGTTACAGCTTCCCACTGTGTGCGTCTCTTGTCACAGGTAAATAAAGCTGTCCTCCGAGCAACTCCTGCTTGGGGCTGTGGACGTGGTGAGCCCCGTCCACTAACAAAGGGGGCTCTCGTGCACTCAGAGATCAGAGTCTGAGGACATGCTTTTATTTGCTTTTCTAACTCAGAAGTATTTTGAGAAGGAGAGACAGACACACACCCCAACACCACCCTCCATTCACTGGTTCACTCCCCAAATGCCTGCATGGCTCGGGCTGGGCCCAGCCAGGGCCAGGAGGTCAATCTAGGTCTCCCAGGTGGGTGGCGCAAACCCAATGACCTGAGCCATCATCACTGCCTCCCAGGGTCTGTACTGTGAGAAAGCTGGAATCAGGAGCCAAAGCCCAAAGTTGAACCCAGGCATCCTAACCCCAGGCCAAACACCTACGTCTTCTGCACTGATTTAAATCCTCTGGACAGAAAGGAAAGTTGAGTCTGAAGTTCCTTGACTACTGAATAGAAAACTAAGAGTCTGGGGCCTGCTCTGTGGTGCAGTGGCCTGAAGCGCTGGCATCCCATTTGGGCGCCAGTTCGAGTCCTGGTTGCTCCACTTTCAATCCAGCTCTCTGCTGTGGCCTGGGAAAGCAGTAGACAGCAGTCCAAGTCCTTGGGCCCTGCACCTGCGTGGGAGGCCTGGAGGAGGCTCCTGGCTCCTGGCTCCTGGCTTCGGATTGGCATAGCTCCAGCCATTGTGGCCAACTGGGGAGTGAACCATCGGGTGGAACTCTCTCTCTCTGCCTCTCCTCCCTCTGTGTAACTCTGACTTTCAAATAAAAATAAGTAAATCTTTTTATTTTTTCTGACAGGCAGAGTTAGTGAGAGAGAGTGAGTGAGTGAGAGAGAGAGAGAGAGAGAGAAAGGTTAAATCTTTAAAAAGAAAGAAAGAAAACTAAGAGCCCAGCACTCTCGTGTGCCAGTGTTCCCAGCTCCAGCTCCAAGGACTTCACACTCACCTCACTCACAGTAAAACACAATGAGGCTAAATGAAGCCATGCCCGGTGAAGTACTGTCAGTGAAAACATAACTATACTTGGGATGGTCCCAGCTCTGCGTCAGAACTGCTTGTTCTCGTGGGGCAGGGTGGGAGGGTACACTCTGGGCACTGGTTATGACATAGCATGTGACCCTAGTACCCATAGCCGAGGGCTTGGGTTTGCATCCCAGCAAATTCCGCTTCCCTGCTCGTCTGCGCCTTGCGAGGCAGCTGGTGACGGCTCCTGTAGTTGGGTCCCTGCCACTCAAATGGGAGGCCCAGGCTGAGTTGCAGGCTCCAGGCTTTTGCGTGGCCCAGCCCTGGCTATTGGGGGCATTTGGGGACTGAACCAGCAATTGGAAGATTCATCTCTTTCTCTTTCTCTCTGCCTTTCAAATAAATAAAATGTAAAAAAAAAAAAAACTTAACCAAAAAGCCAAACTGCCTGCTCCTATTTTAAAGGAGTCATCTGAGTGTCACTGCCCCGTTACCTTAGCAAAACACATTTCTCCTTGGCCCACTAACGTCCCGGAGAAAGCGAGGAACCACTGTTTTTCTGTTCTCCCTTCAGTGCTGTGAAACTCGGCAACACCTGCGCTTCAGCCACAATTTTTCCTGCGCACTCTGCTGTTCTCTGGGCACAGAATGTTTCAGATCAGCCACTCTGAACCTCCACAAGGACTGCAGCCCTATGGCCCTCCAAGTGTCCACTTTCTTACTGGAAGTAAGAGTGGCTTTCGAATGACGGCTGTAAACTCAGACACCCTCTGGATGGGGGAGGTGTGAACACAGGTGGGACTAACAGGTGGGAACACAGGTGGTCCCAGCCGATCCTGGACTCCTCTAAGCCAAACTCCCAGGTCCACACCTGGGGAAACTAACACGACTTGAGTTAAGACCTCTCTGGGTTTGTCTACGGGCAGAAGGTTTTCGCCTTCACCTCGCAACAAATCCTCAAGTGACTTTTGCATTTCACTGTATCAGGACACAGCACATCACTCGGACAAAGCGTGTCCGTATGCAGAATCTCACTTCACTCTCAACAGGGACCCTGCCAGCCAGTGTTATTTTTCCAAACGACCGAGGGACACCCAGGAAGGCAAGTGCTTGGCCGACCCTGCCAACCCGGCACGGGGGTCCTGGGCCATCACCAGAGCTTTTCCGGCTCCAGTAGGAGCCTACCCAAGCCCATTCCCTGGTTTCCGTCTACAGGATGCGGCACGGCAAGTGATTTCGAAAGATTGCCCAGGGAGGAGAAAATGAGCCAAAACAAAAATTCAGGAGGTGCCGGAGCCTGGCATCTGTTAAGTCCAATCGTTGTGGGGGAACAGAGGCCACGACACAGGTAAAGGAATCCAGCGCAGCGCCCCCAACACTGCAGTTTTCCCTAAGTATTAGTTGTGCTTGCTGGGATGATACAAAGTAACAGTTTCACGGAGTTCCTGCTGGCGGGCATCGCTTTACAGACCGACCCCCTCCGTGTGGTCATTTAGCGCTCCGGGTCTGACTGAATGACAAGTGCTTCAATCAGGAGCTAAGGGTGGGGGGGAGGAAGCCACACATATTTGGTTGGAAGAGGCAATCAGGAGAGGCTTCCTGGAAGCAGCGGCATTTGAGCTGCGCCTTAAATGGACACACCTGTACAAACGTGAACATCGGAGGGGTCAGCAGAAGAGGGGAGGGTCCGCCGGACCTAGAGGGCGGGCCAGGAAACACCAAGGTTGGACAGGTGAGCGGTGCCGCGGGCGGCAGGCCCAGGGAAGGCGACCCGGGGTGACTGCAGACTTCAGGGCCGGGGCGAGAGCAGGGCACGCGTCCGTGCGCGGCCCAGGGTGGACAAGGGCTGACCGGGAGCCCGGGAGCGCACAGGCAGAGAAGCAAGGCGGCGGCGTCTGAGGCCCGGTTCGGCCGGGCCCGGCCCTCTCACCTGCGGCTCGCAGCGCTTGGCGCAGTAGGACACTGGAGGCCCAGGCCGCCGCTCGGGCCTTTCTTCGAACACCGAATCCTCGAACTCGCAACCCAACAACCAGCATCCGGCCTCCATCGCGAGCCCACGCGCGGGTCAACGGGAGGAGGCGGTGCCCACGTGTGGGCCGAGCGGAAGGGGCGGGGCCTCCACCGCCGAGAGCATGGCATGCCGGGAGTTGTAGTCTTTGGGAGGTGGCCCACGAGACGTGCGGCCATGGGAGTCTTGGATGAGGTAGAACTGACAAGCCCCCAGGCCCGAGGCTTTGACTACTGTGTGTCGGGAAATGGACAGAGCATCCTCACCAGCGCACGTCAGAGAGCACGCGGCCCAGGGGAGCTGTTTAAAGCTGGTAGGTACCATTTTTCAACCACTGACAATTTCCCTGCGCTGTATTAAGCACTGTTTTTGCACTTTCTGTCTTCTAGCAACCACATTATGAAAGACAAGCCACTCCCATGTTGCAAATGGAGATGTTGAAGCTGGAAAATGTTAAGTGGCTCGCCCAGGACCGGTCATTACTTGGAATGAACCAGGAAATCCAGAAATGAGTCAGTGTCCCCATACAGCATGGTGCCACAGCCTCAAGTGACAGATATGTCTGGGATCGCGATCCTACTTCAGTTTCACTAACTGTTCAACCAAATTTGTGAAATGGGCATTGCAGGTGCATATAAAATGCCTGTCAGATAGCAAAGGGGTATACATATTGATTCAAAAATCCCTGCTCCAGGTGCCAATAGCAAAACAAAAGAAGGCAGGGAGGGTTTCTCTTAGCCTTTTCTTCTTGAAGGCTGTTTGGTTTTGGAAGTTCTATCCTCACCTGTTCTGAGCCCCCCGGATGTCACCTCAACATGGCAGAACATCGGCTAAGCTGGAAATTCTGCGGAAATGCTCGGGGAGCCACATTAGGGCAGCTCATGGGGAAAAGGTAACTACCATTGCCCTTCGGACTGAGAGCTCCTGGGCTCAAGGGTTTCTCTTTATTACTAAGAACCGTTTTGCTTTCTTTTCCCCTCAAAGTTTTGGAGGATTTGTGTATGAAATGAGACTGCACTTAGTAGTAGCTTCACTGTATTTCAGGAAAATGGAGTCTACGAATGGTATTTAGCCTGGTGGTTAAGACACCCACGTCCCACATTAGAGCGTCTGGGTTTGATTCCAGGCTCTAGCCCGACTCAGCTTTCTGCTTATCCAGACCCTAGGCGATCACTCACCTAACGGTTTCTCCCACCTAGGTGCGAGACCTGGGCTGCATTCATTGGCTCCTGGCTCCAGTCTTGGCCCAGCCCTGGCCATTGTAGACATTTGGGGGGTGAACCAGTGGATGGAAGATATCTTTCTCAGGGAGAGAGAGAAAAAAAAAAACAAAACAGCTAATCCAAGCTTCCACCCAGCCTGAATCTACCAGTATTGCCTCACTGTATGTTATTTTTCCAGCCTAAAATTAAAAAAAAATTAATTCTTAGGGATTCTAAGAAGACTGAAGAAAAACAATGTAATTAGCATGGGGCCTTTGCCAATAATGAAAACAAGCTCAAGAAGTTCCATCACTTTTGAGGATATGGGATTTGGGACAGCAAGTTGCAAACCACTACTTCACTTGTTAGAGTGCTCCTAGGACAATGTCATTCTACTCATTCGTTTTTTTTAAAGCTTTTATTTAATGAATGCAAATTTCATAGGTACAACTTTAGGAATTTAGCGGTTCTTCCCTCCATACCCACCCTCCCAGCCCTACTCCTGTCCCACCTCCTTCTCCCTCTCCTATTCCATTCTTCATTAAGGTTCACCTTTAGTTTATATATACAGAAGACCAACTTATGCTAAGTAAAGATTTCAACAGTTTGCACCCACACACACATACAATGTATAAAGTAGTTTGACAACAAGTTTTGCAGTTAATTCTCATAGTACAACTCATTAAGGACAGAGGTCCTACATGAGGAATAAGTGCACAGTGATTTCTGTTGTTAATTTAACAATTAACACTCTTATTTATGACATCAGTGATCACCTGAGGCTCTTGCCATGAGCTGCCAAGGCTATGGAAGCCTTTTGAGTCCACAAACTCCAACATTATTTAGACAGGCCCAAGCAAAGTGGAAGTTCTCTCCTCCCTTCAGAGAAAAGTACATCCTTCTTTGATGGCCCCTTCTTCCCACTGGGGTCTCACTCACAGAGACCCTTCATGTAGGATATTTTTTTGCCACAGTGTCTTGGCTAATCATTCATTTACTTTAAAGGTTTGTGTATATTTGAAAGGTAGAGTGACAGAAGGAGGGAGAGTCAGCTCTTCCATCCACTGGTTCACTCCCCAGATGGCTACAATAGGTGGGTCTGGGCTGGGTCAAATCCAGAAGCTATGAAAACTCCATCCTGGACTCCTACATGGGTGGCAGGGGCCATCATCTGCTGCTTTTCCAAGTGCATTAGCAGGAAACTGGATTGGAAGTGGAGCAGCTGGAACTCAAATCAGCACTCTGATGTGGGCTGCTGGCTTTACAAACAGCAGCTTAAGCCACTGCACTACCTCACCTACCCGTTTTTATTTTTATTTATTTTGAAAGCAGACAAACAGTGACAATATCATTTTGAAATAGTACACAAATGAAAGAGTAGGGCATTATACATTCCACAGTTGTTAAATCTACCTTATTCACTTAACAAGTGCAGGTGTTAGATAGTGTTAGGGGTTAACAATGGGAATTCCACAAGCACCTAAAATTATATATCATAAAAAAGTGTTTCTATAGATTTTTATCAGTAAAAGCTGATTTTTAATATTTTTTATTTTGTATTTGTCATGTACAATATGTTTGGAAAAATGCATACTTGTGGAATGACTAAATCAAGCTGATTAACATGCATTACCTCATTTTTTTGTGGACTGAACACTAAAAACCTAGTTTCTTAGCAAGTTTTTTTCTTTTTTTTAGAGGTTTATTTATTTGAAAGGCATAGTTATGGAGAGAAGGAAGGGAGAGAGGAAGGGAGGAGAAGATATCTTCCTTCTACTGGTTCACTCCTCTTAATGGCTACAAGGGCCAGGCTGGGCAGTTCTGAAACCCAGAGCCAGGAGCTTCTTCCAGGTCTCCCACGTGGGTGCAGGGGCCATTTTCCACTGCTTTCCTAGGCCACAACAGAGCTGGTGGAGCAGGAGTGACTCGATCTGATGCTGATATGGGATGCTGACATTGCAGGCAGCAGCTTAACCCACTCTGCCACAATGCTGGTCCCAGCAATCCTCATGAATACAGTATATTATTCTTCATTGTAGTCTCCATGTTCTACAACAGATCTCTTGAACATATTCCTTTCAAAATGTTATGCTTACATTTCTCTTGAGATGTAATTGAGGAACAGTGACCACGCACTGCAAGTGGTGAGTTCTGACGTACAGATACACTTGGGAAACCTCTCCCAGTGCTGCACACATCCCTCCCCCACCCCATGCTCCTACCTGAGCCCTGCTCTCCAGCCAGCTGCTCTCCTGAACAGGCCTCCCGTATTGTCCCCTCTGAGTCTCTCTCTACTTCTGCAACCTGCCCTGCACTGAACAGGTCCCAGCCGCTGTTTGGTCAGGAAGGCCCCTTCCAGTGCCCTGTGTCTGGCTGACTCCAGGAAGCCTTTCCTGATCCCCCAACCTGGCTCACCTGGCTCCTGCCTGAGTTCACTGAGCACCATATGTGTCTCTGCCAGGGCACTTGGCATCTCCTGGGCCTGTTGTCCAGGCTCTTTCTTGTCCAGTGCTCACTTGCCCTTCACCCTCAGCTGACCTTGTGTTCACTCTGTGCAGGAACTAGGTCACTCTCTTTGTGTCTAGCCAAAAGCACACTCTCTGGCACCCAGCAGGTCCTCACTCAATGTTTGTTTGACTTGATTGATTTGCAATGTGTCCTCCTCTAGGTCCTCCTAGGGACATGGTATTCATGTATGCACATGCATACCTCAGTGTATTTCAGGGAGGGCCAACGCTATTAAGATGGGGAAGACAGATGATAAACAAGCAAGTAAATTACTTACGGATTCAGTCATGTGCCAGTATAGAGAAGTACAAGGTTTAGTAGTCTATCAGACACCTTCCATAATGAAATCACGTCTATCCTCCATTGCTTACCCAAGAAGTTCTCCTCAGCCACCCTTTTCAGCTTCCACGGATACTTGTAAATATTCCTTTTTGCCCTTTACCATATTTTTCTATTTAAGTAAAACGTACCGTTCACTGCTGACACAAATTCCACCCCATGAATTCTCACAGGCATTTCACAATTTACATAACGTTTTGAGCTCACTCATGTTTATCACATTCTATAAATCCTTATACTGGGTACATTCACTGGTTCATCTAAAATTTGTTGAGTATCTACTATAACCCAAGCCCTGTTTTCAGAGTGAAGGAAACAGTGATAAATTCAGATAGACAAGATGCTTGCTCTCATGGAACTTTAGTGAGGAAACAAATAAACAGTCCGTGTTCCCAGTGTGGGACCCTGGTCCCTGACTTCACAGGGACCAGAACAGACCTTATTTACAAATTAAGTATGTCTGCCCGGCGCTGTGGTGCAGCGGGTTAACACCCTGGCCTAAAGCGCCGGCATACCATTTGGGCGCCAGTTCAAGACTCAGCTGCTCCACTTCCAATCCAGCTCTCTGCTATGGCCTGGGAAAGCAGTAGAAGATGGCCTGAGTCCTTGGGCCCCTGCACCCACGTGGGAGACCTGGAAGAAGCTTCTGGCTCCTGGCTTCAGATAGGCACAGCTCCAGCTGTTGTGGCCAACTGGGGAGTGAACCAATGGGTGGAAGACCTCTCTCTCTCTCTCTCTCTCTCTCTCTCTTTCAAATAATTAAATAAATCTTAAAAAAATAAATTAAAAAAATTTAAATGTCTGTTGCCTGAGGAACTAATAAAGATGCTGATCTCTGTTGACTAACTTAGAACTTGGGCCAAAGAGCAATGGGCATTGCTCAAAAACAATGCAAGAGACCGGCGCCACGGCTCACTAGGCTAATCCTCTGCCTTGCGGTGCTGGCACACCGGGTTCTAGTCCCGATCGGGCCACCGGATTCTGTCCCGGTTGCCCCTCTTCCAGGCCAGCTCTCTGCTATGGCTCAGGAAGGCAGTGGAGGATGGCCCAAGTGCTTGGGCCCTGCACCCCATGGGAGACCAGGAGAAGCACCTGGCTCCTAGCTTCGGATCAGCGTGGTGCTCCGGCCGCAGCGGCCATTGGAGGGTGAACCAACGGCAAAGGAAGACCTTTCTCTCTGTCTCTCTCTCTCTCTCCCTATCCACTCTGCCTGTCAAAAATTAAAAAAAAAAAAAAAAGTTAAAAATAAATAATAAAAGCAACGCAAGAACGAGCATGATTACATTGAGGCCTACAATGGACTATCAAGGCCTGGGAAGTACGACTAGGAGGGTTTCTTACAGAAATTAGAACACTGAAAAATGCCTGTGTGTGTGGGAGAATTCAGGAAGTCACGCACATGCTGAGGGCACGACTCAGAAAAGCTCTAAGACCCCAAGCTTTCACTGTGGACTGATCCCTAGGCTCTGTGCAAGCCTGGATAACCGTTAGAATGCCACAGCACAGAGACGACGGTCAGAGACCCCTCCTGAGGGAGGAGTGTACTGCTATTTGTTTCCTTTTTTTTTTTCCAAGTTCTATCCAAAGTAAATAGAGACATTCAAAATGGAAAGGATATCTATTCACAGGTGACATGATCCAATGTATGGAAAAATTCCAAAGAACTCACAAGAAAAGTTCCAGGACTATTAAATGAATTCAGCAAAGTTGCAGGTTACAAGATTAAAAAAAAAAAAAAAAGTTGTATTTTTATACACCTGCAATGAACAATGCAAAAAGGAAATTAAGAAAGCAACCCCATTAACAATATCTAAGTAATAAAACACCTGAGGCAGGCATTGTGGTACAGCATGTTAAGCCACCACAAAGGGGCGCCCATATCCTGTAACACAGTGCCTGGTTCAAGTCGCAGTTACTCCACTTCTGATTCACCTTCCTGTTAATGTGCATCTCGGGAGCCAGCAGATGATGGCTCAAGTCTGTGAGGGAAACCCAGATAGAATTCCAGGCTCCTGGCTTCAGCCTAACCCAGGCCCTGGCCTTTGGTAAAAAGCAGCAGATGGAAGACCTCTTTGTTGCTCTGCCTCTCAAATAAATATTTTTTAAAAGAATAAAACACATAGGAATAAATTTAACTACAAAGGTGAAAGGGGAAGTTGTTTGGCATAGTGATTAACATACTATTTAGATTACAGCGCTGTGGAATAGTGGGTAAAGCGGCCGCCTGCAGTGCTGGCATCCCATATGGGCACTGGCTGGTTCGAGTCCCGGCTGCTCCATTTCCAATCCAGCTCTGTTATGGCCTGAGAGGGCAGTAGAAGATGGCCAAAGTCCTTGGGCCCCTGCACCTGCTTGGGAGACTCGGAAGAAGCTCCTGGCTCCTGGCTTCAGATCAGCACAGCTCCAGCCATTGTGACCATCTGGGGAGTGAACCAGTGAACCAGCAGATGGAAGATCTCTCTCTCTCTCTCTCTCTCTCTCTCTCTCTCTCTCTCTCTCTCTGTTTCTGCCTCTGTAAATCTGCCTTTCAAATAAATACATAAATATTTAAAAACAAAAGCAAAAGATACCATTTGGTGGTGCCAGCACGGTGGATAGTGGGTTAAGTCACTGCTTGCGATCCAGAATCCCACATCAGCGTCCTGGTTGGAGTCCCAGCTGCTCTGCTTTGGATCCAGCATTCCTGTTAATGCACCAGGGAAGGCAGATGATGCCCAGCCCTGGATGGATAGAATTCCTGGCTCTTGGCTTCGGCCTGGCCCAGCCCTGCAGCGAACCAGCAGATCTCTAAGTCTATCCCTCTTTTTGACATTCTTTCAAGTACATAACTGTTTTTTAAAAATCCCATTTGGGACATACCCCATACTGAAGTCTCTGGCTCTGCTCCCCGCTCCTGTTTCCCGCTAATAGGCACCCTGGGAGGCAGCAGGTCATGGTTCAAGTAGTTGGTTCCATGCCACCCATGTAAGAAAGATTGAGACTCCAGCTCCTGGCTTTGACCTATCCTAGACCTGGCTAACTACTTTTATTTTTAAGGTGAAAGACTTGTACCCTAGAAATTATAGAACATGGTTTAAAGACACTTAGACCTAAATACATGGAATGACATCTTGTGGTCATGATTAGGAGCATTTAATATGATAAAGATATTAATACTACCATAAACAATCCACAGATACAACATAATCCCTACTAAACTTCCAACAGGGCCAGCTCTGTGGTATAGCAGGTAAAGCCACTGTCTGCAGTGCTGGCATCCCATTTGGGCTAGTCCTGGCTGCACCACTTCTGGTTCAACTCTCTGCTATGGCCTGGGAGGGCAGCAGAAGATGGCCCAAGTCCTTGGACCCCTTGCATCTGAATGGGAGACTTGGAAGAAGCTCCTGGCTCCTGACTTCGGATTGGCACAGCTCCAGCCATTACAGCCATTTGGAGAGTGAACCAGCAGATGGAAGACTTCTCTCTCTCTCTCTCTCTCTCTCTCTCTCTCTGTCTCTGCCTCTCTGTAACTCTTACAAATAAATAAATAAATCTCTTTTTTAAAGATTTATTTATTTATTTGAAAGGCAGAGTTACACAGAGAGAGAGGAGAGGCAGAGAGGGAGAGAGAGAGGGAGAGGGAGGGATAGAGAGAGAGAGAGAGAGAGGTCCTCCAGCCACTGGTTCACTCCCCAATTGGCTGCAATGGCAAGAGCTGCACTGATCAGGAGCCAGGAGCCAGGAGCCTCTTCCAGGTCTCCTACATGGGTGCAGGGGCCTAAGGACTTGGGCCATCTTCTACTGCTTTCCCAAGCCATAGAAGAGAGCTGGATTGGAAGTGGAGCACCCAGGTCTCGAACCAGCGCCCACATAGGATGCCGGCACTTCAGGCCAAGGCGTTAACTTGCTGCACTACAGTGCTGGCCCCAATAAATAAATCTTAAAAAAAAAAATAGAAAAGAAAGAAACAATTTCCAATAGCCTTTTTTTTATGTGGAGAAGAAAATCCTCAAACTCATGAAATCAGAAGGGGAGCCAAGTAGACAAAAAATAGTTTTGAATAAGAACAAAGCTGAAGGACACTCCTACTTTCAAAACTTTCTACAATAATCAAAACAGTGTGACACTGACATAGTGACAAAGTGCAGACCAATGGAAGAGTCTAGAAATAAACCTTCACACATATAACCAGTTGACTTTTTGATAAGGATGCCAAGAAAGAATAGTCACTTCAACACATGGTGCTGGATAACTGGATTGCTACATGCAAAAGAATGAATTTGGACCCTCCTCCCCACTTCACACCATCTTCAACAATTAACTCAAAAAGGATTCATGATGTTAATTAAAAAACTAAAACTGTAAACTTAGAATATAGCAATAAATTATGACCCTGGGTTTGATAATGGATTCTTAGATATGGCAGCAAAAGCTCAAGCGACAAAATTAACAGATAGACTGGACTTCAGCAAAATTGGAAGTTTTTTGCACATCAAAGGACATTACAAGCACACAAACGGAGAAAATGGAGCCACATCTCACTTTTCACAGTGATTGTGTTCTGCAAAGTCACTGTGAAAACTGAATTAGCAAATACTGAACAAAAGCTCGAGTTAGGGACCTATGAACCTCTGGTCACAATATTTTCATCAACATATCAATATGTAACTGCATTTAAGTGTGTTTGTTTAAAGAAGTCTTTTTTTTTTTTTTTTTTTTTTTTTTACAGGCAGAGTTATTCAGAGAGAGAGACAGAGAGAAAGGTCTTCCTTCCATTGGGTCACCCCCAAATGGCTGCTATGGCCGGCGCACTGCACCGATCAGGAGCCAGGAGCTAGGTGCTTCTTCCTGGTCTCCCATGCGGGTGCAGGGCCCAAGTACTTGGGCCATCCTCCACTGCCTTCCCGGGCCACAGCAGAGAGCTAGACTGGAAGAGGAGCAACCAGGACAGAACCGGCGCCCTGACTGGGACTAGAACCCGGTGTGCCGGCACCGTAGGCGGAGGATTAGCCTAGTGAGCCACGGCGCGGTCTAAAGAAGTCTTAATACACGATGGTCAACAGCACTGTAATTCATGCCTGCACTGAAGTTTATCTAACATGTATTTTTTCCACAGGGCACGTGACAGTGTGAACACTAGACATTTACGAATACCACACAGCACTTCAGCACAATCTTTGGGAAGTATTTTTAAAACCCACTAGTGGCCGGCGCCGTGGCTCAACAGGCTAATCCTCCTCCTAGCGGCGCCGGCACACCGGGTTCTAGTCCCGGTCGGGGCGCCGGATTCTGTCCCGGTTGCCCCTCTTCCAGGCCAGCTCTCTGCTCTGGCCTGGGAGTGCAGGCCATGGCGGCCATTGGAGGGTGAACCAACGGCAAAAGGAAGACCTTTCTCTCTGTCTCTCTCTCTCTCTCACTGTCCACTCTGCCTGTCAAAAATTTAATAAATAAATAAATAAATAAATAAAAATATGGAAACCATGGCACTACACGATTATAAAAAGGATGCTTCTGTACAGAACGAGAGCTGTAACAAGGCAGAGATCACCTTGTCAGAGCCTAACTACAAATACGTGCAGTGAGCAACTCAAAATTTCCACCATTCTGTACATAGCGGAATGATCAAGAAAAGTTCCATGGTGGGAGAAGGTTGTGGCACAGCGATTTAAGTGGTGACTTGGGATACTTGCATCCCATATCAGAGTGCTAATTTGAGTCCTAGATGCCTAGTTCCCTGCTAATATTCCTGGGAAGGCAGCAGACAATGGCTCAAGTCCTCGGGCCCATCACGCACATTGGAGACCTTAACTTCTGGGCTCCTGGACTTGGCCTCACCCAGCCCTGGCTGTTGTAGGCATTTGGGGAATGAACCAGCAGATGGGAGAGCTCTGTCTCTCCCTCTCTGTCACTGTGCCTTTCAAGTAAATAAATACGCAATTAAAAAAAAAAAATCCCATGAGTATTGATTTTGGGGTTACAAATAAATTTCAATGAGTAGGCAAATTTGCATGTACACAATCTTTGAATAATGAAGACCGACTATATTTGCAAATATATAAATCTGAGGGGGCTGCAACATCCAGAATACAAAAAAGAACTTTTTTTTAAAGATTCATTTATTTATTTGAAAGAGTTACACAGAGAAAAAGAGAGGCAGAGTGAGAGATAGAGGTCTTCCATCTGCTAGTTCACTCCCCAGTTGGACACAATGGCCAGAGCTGTGCCAATCCAAAGCCAGGAGCCAGGAGCTTCTAGGTCTTCCCATGTGGGTGCAGGGGCCCAAGGACTTAGACCATCTTCTACTGCTTTCGCAGGCCATAGCAGAGAGCTGGATCAGAAGTGGAGCAGGTGGGACTTGAACCGGTGCTCATATGGGATGCCAGCACTGCAGGCGGTGGCCTTACCCACTACGCCATAGTGCTGGCCCCCATAAAGAAACTCTTAAAACTTAATTAAATGCTGGCAAAGGGACCAGCATTGTGGTACAACAGGTTAAGCTGCCACCTCCAAGGCCAGCATCCCATATGAGCACTAGTTCAAGTCCCAGCTGCTTCATTTCCCATCCAGCTGCCTGCTAATGTGCCTGGGAAGGCAGTAGAAGATGGTCCAAGTACTTGAGCCCCTGCCATCCATGTGGGAGACCTGAATGGAGTTCCAGACTCCTGACTTTGGCCTGGTTCAACCCAACCATTTGGAGAGTGAACCAGTGGATGGAAGATTTCTCTTCTCTCAGTCTCTCTGTAATTCTGCCTTTCAAATAAATAACGTGAATCTTTAAAAAAAAAAAACAAAAAAACTGGACATAAGTACATGAACAAACATTTCTCCAAAGCATATGTAAAAATGGTCAATAATCACATGAAAAGATGTGGCTTTGATTTGCATTTTCCTAGTGACTAGTGTCATTATATTACATGAATTACATAATACTTTTTTAACTGAAAATAAAAGGAGTTGGCAAGAATGTGGAGAAACTGAAACCCTTGTACATTACTTGTGGAATGTAAAAAAGTAGTTATGTAGGTGCCAGTGTTGTGGCATAGTGGGTAGAGCTGCTTCCTGAGATACTGGCATCCCATATGGGCACCAGTTCAAGTCCCAGCTGCCCCACTTCTGATCCAGCTCTCTGCTAATGTTCTGAGAAAAGCAGCAGAAGATGGCCCAAGTGCGTGGGCCCCTAGAAAAAGCTCCTCGCTCCTGGCTTCGGCCTGGCCCCAGCGCTGGCTGTTGCGGGCATTTGGAGAGTAAACCAGTGAATGGAAGACCTCTCTCTCTGTCTCTCCCTCTCTAACTCTGACTTTCAAATAAATAAAAAACTTTTTTTTAAAAAAAGGTACTTATGCAATGCACTGCAGAAAAGTTTGATGGTTCCTCAAAGAGTTCAATATGGAATTATCATGACAGTAATTCCACTCCTGGGGATACACCTAAAAGAACTAAAAATGAGAACTCAAATTTACATGCTGGTGTTCACTGCAGCATTATTCACAATAGTCAAAAGATGGAAAAACTCAAGTTCCAACCAACAGATGAATACAAAAATGTGGTGTGTAGATACACACAGTGAAATATAATTCAGTCATCAAAAGGAATGGTGTTCTGACGACACAGATGAAACCTTAAAAATATGCTAAGTAAAATAAACAAGACACAGAAGGAAAAACACTGTGCAATTATACTTATTTAAAGTTGTCAAATCCACAGAGACAGAAAGTAGAATAGAGGTTAGCAGGCCTGGGCTAGGGGGAATAGGGAATTATTGCTTAATGGTTACAAGTTTCTGCTTGGGGCAATGAAAAGATTTTAGAAATAGTGATGATAGTTGTGCAACATTGTGAATATAATTAATGCCATTGAATTATACACTTAAAATGGATATAATGGCAAACTTTATGTTTTTAAATATAAGTGTACATAAAATATATATATGACCATAATTTTCAGAAAACTGACTCAGTTAATAAAATGGAAAAAAAATCACGGAAAACTCTAATCACTGCTAACTTTTATTTTGTATACAAGGACACAATCAATCAGTAGAGGAAAGATCTTTTGCTCTGTCAAATAAATATATTTAAAAGCTAACAAACATCAGAGTAGAATTTTATCAAGCCTACAAAAGATGGGGAAATTTACTAATGGTTATTTACAGCTATACAGAGTTAACATATTTCAAGGGAACCATAAAATAAATATATTTAAAGGCATCATTTCCAATACTTGACATTTTGAATTTTGAAAATATGAAAATTACTGTGAAACAAAACTCAGACCACATTAGCAATGGTTTAGAAAAGGGAGCAATTTAATCAATATAATACAGAGTGCTTTAAGAAGTTTTTAAATGTGTAGAAGAAAAACAGCTTAGTGCATTCAATTGTTATAGTCTTTACATTGCTTCTTTTTAAAAAAAAAGTTAACAGTAGTATGAAAAAAGCCACCCACAAAGCCAGCTGTCTGAGTGAAGAAATCAGCTAAATTGCAGCATTTTGGAATTACTAATAAAGCTATAGTTAAAAAATAAAAAGTTTATAAAAATGAAAGCAGCATGCATATTCAAGGCTTTTTTGTAACATTTTAATTAGCTGACAAACATTTAACCAAGAGCTGAATATTTAGTATTCATTAAGTTAGATCAAATAAACTGGCCAAGCCCACTCTATCTGGTCATTCAGGAAAACATTTTAAAAGCCAAAGCTAATTAAACTGAGTATTTCTTCTGTGAAGAAAGCACATTTTGAAAAATGGTCCTATGGTCACGAAAGAGAGGGTCCTTGTCAACATGAATGAACAGCACCGGTCTTGACAAAGCTTCTAAGTTAGCATGAACATTCAGTCTCCTGACACAGTGACAGTTAACGGCTAACATCCCATGATTCACAAGTGCAAAGCTAACTTTTAACTCATTATGACCAGTTCAGAATTTCCATTCATTGAAATTGTTATGCAAGGCAGAATTTCACAAAGCGGTAATTCTTGAAAATTTTGAACTGACATCTGTATGAACACTTCTGATTTCCATATGATTGTAAGGAAACTACATATGATTATTTCTTCACATTTTTGGTACAATATTTATTTCAGAGTCTCACCCTACCCAAATTCTTACACCAGTTTCTCTTCATTCTTCGATATTATCTTCAGTTTAATAAAAAGCAATTCAGCTTCTAATGAAAAAAGTAAAAGAAGTATTACAAATAGAAACAGTGGTATCTATGAATGTGTTTAATGAAAGATCCAATCATCAAGGGCCAGTAAGATCCCAAAATCTTACTATTCCAACATATCTAAATAGGCTGTCTTTAGACTTGAAATTGTATAAACCCATGCACAATTTTTAGTCTTAGTGCAGGGCCTGATAAGTAAGACATAGAAATAAACCATGTTTTTTTTTTCCCCCCATTTCTAGCAATTTTTACTCTGTAAAATGTTTGGTCACTCAAAGCTATAAGTTTAATCACATATCAAAGAATATAGGCAATAAAGCCCATCTTACCAGACACACAGTAGGAAGCCGGACGAAATAGGAGGAAAAGTTCTAGTGGTCATTAAACCCCCTCAGAAAGTCTAAGATTTAGAATGTCTCCATTATATCAGAATAAAAATGTATTGTATTAAAATTTGATTTTTTACAAGCTGTTTTTTAATTAGTGTTCTATTTACATTGCAGAACTTCCGCCAACTGCAGTAGTTTAACTTTGGCACAAGATTAAGTTCCATTACTTTTGGATATTGGATCCTGTGTTTTGAGAGTCTGTATGTCCCAAAACGTTTTCAGTGTCATCAAAGACTTAGCCCATTCACAGTTAATCAGACATCTTGAGCTGAAGAATTGATTCTCCTTCAATGCTTTAGGCAGCTATAAAAGAAAAACACCATAAAAAAAGAAAATTTAAAGAAAACTGTGGTTTTACTATTTACAGAAACAAAAAAATGACACCAATCAATCATGACCATGCCCCTGGTATGCTTATCAATACTGAGGCCACTTGTCCCATGTATCTTACATAACACATTAGACTTTGTGTGCTGCTCTGATACATGTTCTGCAGATGCCAGCTTTGCTTATAGACATTTATCACCATTATGTAATAATTTATTTAAAAGTTATTAGGAAGTTTATATGTCATTGTCAGTATTTGGAATACACAGGCTATGAAATCTAAAAATTTCAACTTTTTCTCTTATTTACAAGACTGGCCCCTGCAAAAGATAGACATGTACTTTACTTTCTGCGATAACTACATTGGGAAGGTTTTCAGCAACTTTTATTTTTGTAAATTGAGTCATAGTTAAATAAAGAAATAACTTCAGAGGAAACCTATGGTAAATCCTCTTAAAGTGAGAAAGTATCTTATTAGACCAATAATAACTTGGTGATTAATGTATTTTTCATTGTTTTTATTTTTTGTTTAATGTGTTTTATAATTTTAGACTTTTATATATTCTGAAAGCAAGGCATGGGAGCTGGCATTTTGGGGGCAGCTGCTTGTGATGCCAGCATCCATATCACAATACCCATTTAGTGTCCTGGCTGCTCTGCTTCTGATCCAACTTCCTGCTGATGCACCTAGAAAGGCAGTGGAAGATGGCCCAAGTGCTTGGGCCCCTGCTACCCACATGGGAGACCCAAATGGAGTTCCAAGCTCCTGGTTTCAACCTGGCCCAGACCTAGCTGTTACTACCATTCAGGGAGTAAACCAGAGGATGGATGATCATTCTCTCTCTCTCTCTGCACTCTGCCTTTCAAATAAATCTTCTGAAAGTGAGGTATGACTCTATATGTACCACAAAAGTACACACATCACATATTTGATTTTTTGAAAACTGCCTTTATGTGAATTTTATGGTGCTAATAATTTCTTATATAACATAAGAATTAACCACATAAACTTAAAAGAGAGTTAAACTAAATCATACCAAAAAATTAAATTTTGGAAGACTACAACTTCCCAGAAAATCACTGCAGAGGTTGTAACAACAAACCACTGCAGCAACAATGTGTTGACTTAATCTTGGCTGAGTGCACTCTTGTGTTTAGCAGTAAAAATGCCTGTTAAAATGTTTTATGCATCTGGGTCAGAAGAAAGCCTGGAGAGTTCTGACATTAGGAAGCGGAGGGCTGCACTTCAGGATGAAGCTGTATAAAACTGTTTAACTTCTTGTGACTTACAATGGTTACATTACGCTGTAGACCCTGGAATAGGATTTATACTGCTTATTAAAATAGGTACTTTTTTTTATTCCATCTGTTTTTATGCCTTAAAAATGTTAATGAAAATAAAACCTGAAAAAGGACTGCTAAGCAATAAGAATAGTGCCTGGCACATATTAAACTCTCTATAAATAATTGTTAAAATAAATAAAACCAGGGAGGAGACATAGAGAAATTAAGGAAATACTGCATAGACTAAGCGAGTATAAAAGCATGGGGAAGGAATACAACAAGCCAAGAGAATAAGAAAGCATGCTCACACGTGAAATAATAATAAGGGTCTGCGCCTTGTTTCCCCCTCACTATTGGAGAACACTGCAGGAATTTCTAACAGCAACATGCTCTTTAGACCCCTGACAGACACTCAGCAGCACTTCATAACAATTGCATTGTCTTCAAAACAGCATGTTTTTATCCTGGCATACTCCAAAACAGACTAGAAAAGGTAAAACCAGGTTACTGAATTCCAGGAAGTATTAAGAATTTAAGTCCTAACTCCAAAGCAGGTAACTGATTTGCAACTACAGTAATATTTTAATCAACCTAATCTATAAAATAATTAAGATTTGAGGAACATACTAAAACCTTTTAAATTTAAACTTTTAAGATGAAAGAGAGATATTTTCAACCAAATACAGTGTTTGTGCTGGTAGCAGGTTTGTTTTACATAAAAAAAATGAAAAAATAGTTTATGCAATTGAGTTTATTTAATACCAAATCTGCTATGTGCCTTTTAATCTCTAAGATAGAAGTAATTTACATCACAGTTGTCACAACAGATGCCACATAAGCAAACATGAATTTATACAGATCTTAGGCTTTTAATAGAAAAAGACATACATAAAGTATTTTAAGCTCTAGGAAAAAATCTAATAAAGTTTTGGCAGCAATATAATGAAGAAAAAAAGAGACTCATTTTCACCTAGTTTCCTAAAACTGTGTAAGTCTTTCCTTTGATATACTTTCTCCTTTCCTTTTAGTTTTCATTCTTGAATTCTTAAACAGAAAAAAATAAACACCAAAAACAAGCTTTAGTGAAGGGAGGTGGCAAGAAATGCATCTTAAATTACCTTTAGTATCTGTAAATCACAACTCTATTAATCTCCTTTCTTAGAGAATGTGTAACTGTCCCTTAAAACAAAGTAAAACACATTTCACATGAAAAATAATCAAAGCAGCATTAAGCTCTACATGGTAAATATACCAATCAAACTATACACAGTAATCTTACATTTCTTGGCTTTACTGGTGGCAGCTGGCTCTCTTATTAGGACAAAGGAAAACTATTTTAGAAAAAAAGATCAAAAGCAAAAATGATTGCTACAATAAGGTGACTGTTCAGAATGAATGTGGCTAATGAATACTAGAATATATTCAGATTAAAAACTTACATTTCAGTCATCTGACTTAGAAAGCTTCCGCTTCACATGCCGTGGAGGTTCCCAAGTATCACTATCATCGGTTTCCTCTTCATCCTCTAGATCCTGATCATCAATAACTTCATCTTCTTCCTCGTTTTCCTCAAATAATTCTATACCTAATTCTGATCTTCTCTGCCTTTCCGCAAACCACTCTCTGACCTGCTCATAGCCCATATGTGATCTGTTAACAAGCTCATCAAGGTCTTGTTCATTAAGAAATTTGTGCTTCAGGTAATAATCTTTAAGTATTGCAGTTCCAGTTTTAAATTTTATAAGTGATGGTCCCCTGTCCCAGTTGTTCATTCTTTTGCCTCCTCGAGGCCGCCCACGAGGTCTTCCTCTTCCCCGCCCTTTGGGTCTCCCCCTCCCTCTTTTCCTAAGGGAAGACAGACCATTCATACTACTGGAATTGGCACTTTGATAGTAGTAGTACCATTTCAAGTTTCCGTTTTTCCAAGCATAACGGGTGTCCCCAAACCAACTAACTATGTCTGTTCTGGCAAGCCCACTTTCTTCAGCCAATTTGTCATACTCTTCTGGTGATGGCCACTGGGTTCGGACAAATGCACTTTTAAGCAGGTGCAACTGCTCGGGTGTTTTTTTACATATCTTGCCTGTACTCCCTGACTTAGGTGCAACAGATTCATCTCCGGGAGAGGCTTCTCCAGCTTCTTCTTTGGAACTACCTGCATTATTTTCATCTACTTCCATTTTCTCTTCCTTTAAAGCTTTTGATTTCTTCTTCTCTGTAAACCAAGCATCAATTTCTCTTCTGGTTAGTTTGGTTTGCGCTCTTAACCTAGTTAATTCTTCATCTGTAAGTACAGAGTTGTTGAGAAAACTTGCCTGAAGGACTCGAAGTTGCTCTGCAGTTTTCTCTTTGAACTTCTGGGGTGTAAAGTCAGGGAAAGTATTCCAGGACTGCTTATGCTGTGAAGTAGCAACAGTTGGGGACTCCGTGGTTTCATCACTGGAGTCTATAATAATGGTGGTAGAGGAATCATTGTTGAGATGTAAGCACTGATTACTCTTTGAATTTCTCTGGTTGTACCTTGTGTCACTAAACCACTTTTTAATCTCTCCTTTTGTCAATCCCGTTATTTTCATAAGTCTGCTTATTTCTGAGTCATGGGGAAACTGATTTTTAAGGTAGCTAACTTTTAGTTCTGCCAGTTGTTCTTTAGTTTTCTTTGCCCGAATGCCAAATGAATCAGGGTTTACCAATGCAGTTTCATGTTTGAGATTCTGAGAAGTTGGAACTGCTGCTGTTGCTGGCTTTGTTTCTGCAACAGGCTGAGCAGAAGGTACCTGACTTTTCTGTACATTTGTTTGATTTGGAACCCCTGCCACTGTCAAGGCTATAGGTGCTGTTACCGGTAAAGTATTTGTTCCAGCTACTTGGGTAAGAACCAGACCTGGCTGACCAACTATTTGGCATGTCTGTAAAATAGATGGTAAGCCATTACTCCCTGTGGAAATGTGTGTGGGAATAACAGTTATGGTCTGAGGTACAGTATGCACTGTTCCATTGAATTGTTTTCTTCTTGCCTCCTCTACTTCCTCAGGAGTCCAACTAACACCATGTTTTAGACGCTGGGCTGAAAACCATATCTTGATTTGTTCCTCTGTGTATTTTGCTTGAGCAGAGAGAACTGTAATTTCTGACATGGTTGGATAAGGGAATTTGTTGTAGGTGTTAAGTAAAAGCGGATTGTTATCCAACGCAGCATTGTAGGTGGGGATGCTGTTAACAGGGATTAAGACTTTGGGAATCAAGTTAGAATTCTGCTGAGCTGAGACGGCAGTTATCACCTGTGCTAGCCCAGGAAGAACTGCTGCTGGGGTCACCACTGTACTGGCAGTATTTGGGTGTACTCTGTTTATAATGGAAGTACTTGTATTAGATTCAGAAGCTGAAGAACTTGGATTTTCTACAATTTCTTCACGGTCTGGTTTGACTTCATTCTCTTTCTCTTCAGGAGCACCCTCAACGGAGTCATTATGGACTGTAATTCGTTTGCTTTCCGCCTTATTTTTCATCATTTTCATGATAGGAGTTTTACTGATAGATATTCCAGAAGAAGAAACTTCTGTAGATTCAGCTTGCTCTGCATTCTCCTCTTTAACAAAACTACCATCAAAAGTCAGATCATTTATTGTTTGTTCAAAGATTGTCTGGTTATTCCGTTTCACCATAGTCAACTTAAAATTATCTTCTCCTGGGTGATATTTCAGATTATGCTCAGAAAGTGCATCATACCTTTTGGTAAGAAAATTGCATTCCACACAAACATACGATGAGTTTAGCACTACATTGGGGTGCTCTGAATCCACATGAAAAGTAAACATATTTAGGTCTGGAGTTTGAAAAGTACAATATTTACATTCATAGCCACCTTCAACTTTTTTATTTTGCTGATTGTCAGAATCCACAGATTCATGAACTTCTTCATCACTTGAGATACTCTCTGCCCTGGTGTTTTCTATAGGTGTAAGGACAGGGGGACCCTCATCCACATCTGATATCAACTCAAGGTCTGGATCCTGGTCACTGGCAAGAACCATGCATGGTGTTGTTGACTTCCGCCTGCTTGCCATTCTGATGTTACAGAAAAAATCTCAGAGGTGATTCAAAAGCATTGAGGCTTAAAACTACTCAGTATTCTTCATTTGAAAACAATGGCTTTTGGTTCTTCAAGTCCATTTTTGTGCTCAACAAGTCTCATTAGCAGCTTTTTCATGGTGCAATCAAGTAAAGAGTGTATTGTTGGCAGATAAAATACTGCTGAACTGCTGAAATTTTTGAAGCACAACTCCAATCACCTACATTAAAATAAATTTGAAAATGTTTTAAAATCAGTGACTACGATCTTTGAAACAAGTTACAGTTATGTTTTACTTAGTGAAGTTTCTGAATATGTAGACTATAAAGATCGAGAATATGACAAGAATCAGAAAAAATATCCCTTATTATATCATGTCCTATTCTTTTAAAACTTTTTTAGTAAGTTCTACTGAGATAAAACAAAGTCTCTGAAATTCTGAGGATATCTTCAATCTAAAGCTCTCCTAGTGGAGCTATTTTGGCTAACATCTTATTCATGTCTGTATCTCCAGTGCATACAAGAAGCTTGTATTCAAGTAGGTAAGTTTAATGTTTATTCAGTCAAACTAGAATGAATAGGAAAACAGTCCTACAAAACTCAATAGGGGGTCAGCCTGTGGCATAGCAAGCTAAGTTGCAGCCTGCAGTGCCAGCATCTCATATAGGGGCCAGTTCAGTCCCAGCTGTTCCACTTCTGATTCAGCTCCTTGCTAATGTGCCTGGTCTCCCATGCGGGTACCGGGACCCAAGCACTTGGGCCATCTTCTACTGCTTTCCCAGGCCATAGCATACAGTTGGATCAGAAGTGGAGCAGCCAGAGCTTGAACTGGCACCCATATGGGATGCCAGCACTGCAGGCAGCAGGGCCTTACCTGCTATGCCACAGTGCTGGCCCCACAAATAAATTTTGCATTGAAATATTTAAATGTTAAATATTAAAGTAATTAAGCATTAAATATTAAAATAACATTTTAGGCCGGCACCGTGGCTCAACAGGCTAATCCTCCGCCTAGCGGCGCCGGCACACCGAGTTCTAGTCCCGGTCGGGGCACCGGATTCTGTCCCGGTTGCCCCTCTTCCAGGCCAGCTCTCTGCTATGGCCAGGAGTGCAGTGGAGGATGGCCCAAGTGCTTGGGCCCTGCACCCGCATGGGAGACCAGGAGAAGCACCTGGCTCCTGCCATCGGATCAGCGCGGTGCGCCGGCCACAGCGCGCCAGCCACGGCGGTCATTGGAGGGTGAACCAACGGCAAAGGAAGACCTTTCTCTGTCTCTCTCTCTCACTGTACACTCTGCCTGTCAAAAAAAAAAAAAAAAAAATTTAACCCTAACTCAGTTACAGTTTGTGTTTCTAAAGTCTAACACAAATGAAAATGAAGAAAATGAGTAAATATCCTCACTTGTTCACACCACAAATATAGAGCTATTTTCATTTCCTAGCATCACCCTTGTCTCAGCTGAACTGAAGGGAAATGAGTTTGCTTCAAAGATCATAAAGCAGGGGCTGGTGTTGTACCATAGCGATGCTGGCATCCGATAGAACACCTCTTTGTGTCCTGGCTGCTCGGCTGATCCAACTCCCTGCCAATGTACCTGGAAAGGCAGTGGAAGATGGCCCAAGTACTTACACCCCTGCCTCTACGTGGGAGACCAGGATGGTATTCCTGGCTCCTGGCTTCAGCCTGGCCCAGCTTCAGCCATGGCGAGCATTTGGGGATGAACCAGCAGATGGAAGATGTCTTTCTCTTTCTGTCTCTCCCTTTTTTTTAAAAATGTGGTTCTTTCTTTCAAATAAATAAAATAAATATATTTTTAAAAAATTATGAAGCAAAACCAGGTCTCTATGAGAAGATATACTTACCAAAAAAAGGAGGAAACTGAGCTGTCCAAAGAGAGAGAGAGAGTCCTAACTTTGAAAATGGTTAACATTCCTCCACACTGGAATTATTCAAATAAAGACTACGCACTCAAATTGATGAGTTTGAACAGCAAATGTAAGTTGGACTGAATATTCCTTATTTCTTGATTTCCCATATTACAAAATAAAGAGCATCAGCTTTCTACAAAGCCTTACTCTCAAAGTGTCATTCTTTTTTCTACAAAACTCCTGATTTCTAAGAGATAATAAAGAAATTACTGAAATTTAAAATTATTACTTTTTTTAAAAAAAGACTTATTTATTTGAATGTCAGAGTTGCACAGAGAGGAGTGGCAGACAGAAAGAGAGAGAGGTGCCACGCCCCAGATGGCCGCAACAGCCAGAGCTGTGCTGATCCAAGAGCCAGGAGCCAGGAGCTTCCTCTAGGTCTCCTAGGGGCTCAAGGACTTGGACCATCTTCCACTGCTTTCCCAGGCCATAGCAGAGAGCTGGATCAGAAGTGGAGCATCTGGTTCTCGAACTGGTGCCCATATGGGATGCCAGCGTTTCAGGCAAGGACATTAACCCACTGTCCCGCAGCTATATTATTTCTTAACTAAATGCTATAAATTAAAATAAAATAATTAAAATTATTTCTTGACTAAATGCTATAAATTAAGCTAATGTCATCTCATAATCAAACAGGGGTCACCAATTTTTTTTTCAAGTATCAACACAGCTATTTAAATTTTAAACTTTTATTTCTTTGAAAAGAGATACAGAGAAATCTCTCATCTACTGGTTCAGTCCCCAGAGGCCTAGGGCTGGGCCACGCTGAAGCCAGGAGCCAGAAATTCAGTGTGGGTCTCCCATGTAGCCTAAGGACTGAACCTATCACCTGATGCTTCCCAGTATGTTAGCAGGAAGCTGGAATTGGAAGCAGAACTGGCACTCAAATCCAGGCACTCCAATATGGGATGTGGGCATCCCAAGCAAAATCTTAACCACTGTACCAAATGCTGGTCAGCAACACAGGTATTTGATTATTATTTGTCATTAGAAACAGACAATTCCCCAAACAGGTCTAAATGAGCAGCACTCCCACTTTGGACAGTAAAGGAAAATCAAAATTAGGCAAGAGTGTAAGTTATTTTGTGACTACTATTCTCATGGAATTTGAGAGACACTGTATTTAACTGGGTACTCTACTAGCTACAAGTCAGAAAGTTTTTTTCCCTGAACCTTTCCTTAAGTGGTGGTTTTCAAACTTTTAAGCAGGGGAGCCCTTTCCTCAAATAAAATACTAAGAAAGGGGCCAGCGCTGTGGTGTAGCAGGTAAAGCCACAGCCTGCAGTGCCAGCATCCCATATGGGCACTGGTTCAAGTTCCAGCTGCCCCACTTCCAATCCAGCTATGGCCTAGGAAACCAGTAGAAAACAGCCCAAGTCCTTGGGCCCCTGCACCTGCGTGGGAGACCCGGAAGAAGCTCCTGGCTCCTGGCTTCAGATCGGCACAGCTCTGGCGGTTGTGGCCATCTGGGGAATGAACCAGTGGATGAAAGACCTCTCTCTCTCTCTGATTCTCCTTCTCTCTGTGTGTAACTCTGACTTTCAAGTAAAATAAATAAATCTTAAAAAAAAAAAAAATTCTATGAGAAGCCCCAGTGCAAAACATTTAAAAGTAGCTGTCTGGTTGCAGTAGCAAAGGCTAAACTATTCCTTGACCAAGTCCTGTGGATCCCACAATCTCCACTCCCACCTCTGAAGAGTTCTGAGATGTGCCTGAAAGTCTTTGCCTTAAAAATTTAAACACTTTAGGGGCTGGAGCTGTGGTGTAGGGGTGAAGCCGCTGCCTGCAGTGTCGGCATTTCATATGGGTACCAGTTTGAGTCTCTGCTGCTCTACTTCTGATCCAGCACTCTGCTGTGGCCTGGGAAAGCAGTAGAAGATGGCCCAAGTGCTTGGGCACCTGCACCCTTGTGGGAGACCCAGAAGAAGCTCCTGGCTTCAGATCAGCACAGCTCTGGCCATTGCAGCCATCTAGGGAGTGAACCAGCGGATGGAAGATTCTCTCTCTGCCTCCGCCTCTCTGTAACTCTGCCTTTCAAACAAATAAATAAATATTTTTTAAAAAAATTAAATACTTTAAAGACAACATATCAGTTCATCAAAAATTCTTTACACTGAGAATATGATAAGCCATGAAATCTGAAAACTAATATATAGTGAACTGAATGTCTCCTTTCAGTTTGTTTGACTTCAGAAGGAAGTCTAAGGCAGCCACACTGGGACAAAGCAGCCAGGAGTGATAGAAGACAGAAAAGACACCTGAGCAGCCAAGACCCCCTGTTCCTATTTTTATTCATATTCATATTATTCTTATGGCTCTCCAGCTCTCAGGGTTATACTTCTTATTTTTCATTTCATTTTAGCATAAAAAAAGGGGTATGTTACCAAATTACTCCTTATATTTCTCTTTCTACTGGTTCACTAACTCAGTGCGGTCATTTAGTAAGAATCTAAGCTGATACAAACAAATTTTAAAAACTTAAATATTTTTTGCTGAAGTTATGAAAAATGTAAAGTACTCATGGTGTTATATGACAATCTAGTGACATATACCCCAAGTTGAGTTTTGTCTTCTAAAAACACTGACTTTGACAATATACTTAAATTTAAATTTAAAGAGAGATACATACTTCTTTTTAAAAAAAAAGTTTCAGTAATGAAAAAGACTAAGAATCTGATTTTCTTAGGTTTTATAGACTTCCTCAACCTCTGGTTACTTCTATATCCAACCACACAGAGTTGATACATGCTCTTTCCTCTTTACTCCTAAAATTGTTTGCTCACTATAAGCTACCGGTAAGTTCTCCATGATTTCGTTAATGAAACCAGGGCCAGTTTTAAAACATACTCCTAAAGGGAGACAGGATACTTCCCAAAAGAGATTCAAGATTTGGTTCAATGGCTCAGTTCTGCCAGTCTAAAATATAGACCACAGAGCAAAGAGAAGCATCCTCAAGGATCTCATTATGCAGCCATAACTGTGGAGTATACAAGGTCCTTAGTACAACTGCCATGTTATAAAAAAGATTTTATTTATTTATTTGATCTGGGCCCAGAGTAATTAATTCATGGAGGCTTGTGCTGGAAGGTAACACCACAGGTGTTAAGTGCCCTCTGTCACTCAATAGTCACTTAACTGGAAAAGATACTCAATTTCTACTTCACTTTTCTCATCCATCAAACCAAGATTCTTCAATACAAATTTGCTGAATGTTAACCATATGGCAGGCATCATGTCAGACGCTGGGAGTACAATGACGACCAAGACAGATAGTCTTTGGTGTATCAGATACTAACAGCGGAGCCAAGAAACCAGGCTTTTACAAGACAAATAGGTGAACAATGTCTTAGAATAACTGTTTTCAGTGAGATGAGAGAGAAAGTATTAAGGACTATTAGTACACTGCAAGAGGCTCCTAGAAAAGCAGCAGAGAAGGCTTCTCGGGAAGGCAGGAATAATGGCATCTATCTCACAGCGTGATCAAGTGAAAATGCTCCTTTCACCGCTCTTCACCTACTCCTTTTATCTCCTCACAGTAGGTGCCTAACTGACATTTTTTCTGGGAGTAGAAGAAACACTGTTTATCTAGTATCATACACTTTCTCTTTTTTAAGATTTTATTTTATTTGAAGGAGAGATGTATAGAGAAAGCAAGGGAGAGGGAGAGAGAGGGAGAGAGGTCTTCCATATGCTGGTTCACATCCCAAATGGCCGAAAGGCCAGGCAGAGCCAGGAGCTTCATCTGGGTCTCCCATATGGTTTCAGGGGACCCAGGTCTTGAGCCATGTTCCACTGCTTTCCCAGGCTCAACAGCAAGGAGCTGGATAGGAAGTGGAACAGCTGTGACTCCAAATGGCACCCACATGAGATGCCTGTGCTGCAGGAGGTTACGCAACCTGCCACACCACAACACCGGCCCCATTCTTTTTTTACTAAAGCAACTTACTCAGCTGACAAGGCACACAAATTGATGAAAAAACAGAGTAAAAATACAGAATAAGAATTTCTATAGTATGATCACAGTTGATCTCTCTTTGTCATTGAAGTGCAATGTGGCTAGGACAAGAAAATGTGCAAAAATAGCTACTGGCTGGTTGGTATCTGATCCTCTGTTTGAAGATCAACTAAAATCAGTGCTCAAAATCAATGTGGGGAGCATTGTACTATTTACCTATAAAAAAGGGGTTAGAGGTCAATTGCACAACCGAGTAGCTGGGTAGCTTTGTAATTAAAATACAATTAAAGTTAAATTTGCCAATAAAAGAAAAGAGTATGATCTGAATGCACCCATCACTGTAAATATAACTTTTGAAAACTGTTTTCAGGGCCAGCACTGTGGCGGAGTGGGTTAAGCCACTGCCTGCAGCACTGCCATCTCATAGGGGCACCAGTTCAATTTCCGGCTGCTCCACTTCCAATCAGCTTCCTGCTAATGTGCCTGGGAAAGCAGTGAAGGATGGCCCAATTGCTTGGGCCCTTGTACCCACGTGGGAGACCCAGAAGAAGCTCCTGGATCACAGCTTCCGTCTGGACCACCTCCAGCCACTGCGGCCATTTTGGGAGTGAACCAGCAGATGGAAACTCTTTCTCTCTCTCTCTGTCTCCTCCTCTCTTTCTGTAACTCTGCTTTTCAAATAAAATAAAAAATCTTTAAAAAAAAATAAAACTGGTTTCATTTACCCTTCAGTAAATAAATAAGTTAAAAAAAACTGATCAAATCAATTAATTTTTATACTACCATTAAAAATGATAGTCAAGAATAATTAAATGGAAAAGTAATATTTTCCCATTTTTTAAAAGATTTTATTTATTTTATTTGAGAGGTAGAGTTACAGACAGTGAGAGGGAGAGACAGAGAGAAAGGTCTTCCTTCTGTTGGCTCACTCCCCAGATGGCCGCAACGGCCAGAACTGCACCGATCCGAAGTCAGGAGCCAGGCACTTCTTCCCAGTCTCCCATGTGGGTGCAGAGGCCCAAGGACTTGGGCCATCTTCCACTGCTTTCCCAGGCCACAGCAGAGAGCTGGACTGGAAATGGAGCAATCGGGGCTAGAACTGGCGCCCATATGGGATGCCGACACCGCAAGCGGAGGATTAACTTACTGCGCCACAGGGCCAGCCCCACATTTTCCCATTTACTACTAAATTTTTTTAAATGAAAACAAAATTTGCATGTTAACTATAATAACTGTGAGAGGAGCCAGAGGTGCAGCAAGTTAAACTGCTGCGTGATGGCAGCATCCCATACTAGACTACCAGTTTGAGTCCCAGCCACTCCACTTTTTTGTAAAGATTTATTTATTTATTTGAAAGGCAGAGTTACAGAGAGGTAGAGGTAGAGGCAGAGGCAGAGGCAGACAGGAAGACAGAGAGAGAGAGAGAGAATCTTCCATCTGCTGGTCCACTCCCCAAATGACCACAATGGCCACAGCTGCACCAATCCGAAGCCAGAAGCCAGGAATCTCTTCTGGGTCTCCCACATGGGTGCAGGGGCCCAAGTTGGGCCATCTTCTACTGCCTTCCCAGGCCACAGCAGAGAGCCGGACTGGGAGTGGAGCAGCCAGGATTCGAACCAGCGACCACATGGGATGCCAGCACTGTAGGCAATGGCTCCGCCCCCTACACCATAGCACTGGCCTCCAGCCAATCCAGCTTTCTGCTAACATGCCTGGGTAGGCAGTGGAGGATGGCCCAAGTGCTTGGGCCCCTTTCACCTAATTGGGAGATCAGATGGAGCTCTTGGCTCCTGGCATTAGTCTTGCCCAGACCTAGTTTTTTTTTGGCAATTTGGGAAATAAATCAGCCAACAGAAGACCTCTCTTTTTCTCTGTTTCTCCCTCTCCCTATATTACACTGCTTTTCAAATAAATACATTAATTAAAAAATTATAATAACCAGGTGTCAATGCTGTGGTATAGCAGGTAAAAACACCACCTGCAATGCCAGCATCCCATATGGGCACCAGTTCAAGTCTCAGATGCTCTACTTCTGATCCAGCTCTCTGCTATGGCCTGGGAAAGCAGTAGAAGATGGTCCAAGACCTTGATCCCCTGCACCTGTGTGCGAGACCCAGAAGAATCTCCTGGCTCCTGGCTTCCAATCAGCACAGCTCTGGCTGTTGCAGCCATTTAGGAAGTGAACCAACAGATGGAAGACCTCCCTCTCTCTCTCTGCTTCGGCCTCTCTGTAACTCTGCCTTTTAAATCAATGAATAAATCTTTTAAAAATAATAAATAAATAAAAATTTTTAAAAATTGTAGTAAATATGAGAATATATATGCATATGGACAAACACTAGATAAGAACATATAAAACATGAAATTCTGACATGAGATTAATGGGTGAAAATTTTGTGTCTGATATTTGAGTTTTCTTTAATATTGTTATAACATTGCTTTATTATAAACTGTAACAATAGTTTCAAGACCTTAAAATTGCAAATCTATTGTCATTTGTCTCAAGCTGGAAACAAAGTTATCTTTGTATTTTTTTTTTTTAATTTTTTTTGACAGGCAGAGTGGACAGTGAGAGAGAGACAGAGAGAAAGGTCTTCCTTTTGCCGTTGGTTCACCCTCCAATGGCCGCCGCGGTAGCGGCATTGCGGCCGGCGCACCGCGCTGTTCCGATGGCAGGAGCCAGGTGCTTCTCCTGGTCTCCCATGGGGTGCAGAGCCCAAACACTTGGGCCATCCTCCACTGCACTCCCTGGCCACAGCAGAGAGCTGGCCTGGAAGAGGGGCAACCGGGACAGGATCGGTGCCCCGACCGGGACTAGAACCCGGTGTGCCGGCGCCGCAAGGCGGAGGATTAGCCTGTTAAGCCACGGCGCCGGCCGTTATCTTTGTATTTTTAAGGCAAAAATATTACTACATAAAGGTTTTGCCAGGGCAAGCAGGAATCCCTCAGTATGCATAGCATTCAAGTGTATTCCAGACATTTTTTGAGAAACACAGGCTCATTCGAAACATGAGCTCTCATGATCTCCCATAGCCTCTACAGTGAGAACCAGCCAAGCCAATTTCTGTGAATCTATGTCTGCACTCTGGCTCTTCTGAAGATAGGATGCTCCTCAATCAATTCGTGATTATGCACTTACTGAAATAATTACGACAAGGTTTCTCTACATGAGCACATTTAATGAAAGCAAGATTTATCTCATCACAGAATAAGCTTGTTGGCAATTTTTCTAGAAGTTCTTTTATAGCCAGAAAGAATGTTTAGTTCTCCACTATATTCCTAGGGTTCAGCAAAGTACATACGAGGACCTCAATAATACTTGCTAAAAAAACACTTTAAGGAATAGAGGAGCTATGAAAAATTGTGCTTGCTCTACAGATTATTTTCAATGGTAAAATCCTTACTAATAAAAATTACCTTGATCACCAAAATATTAAAACATCCTTGAGTAAAAATAAAAACATTCAGAGAATTATTACTGCAGTGAAATTCAAGAGAAAAGTACAAGGTTCTCATAAAGATGCAAGAGCAAATGTGTACTCAGAATCATCACTTTTGTATTCCATAATAAAACCAAAAATAATGGCATTCTATCACATTTTCAGAAAGATTCAACAGTAAGTTCTGAATGTAAACACTATAAAAGTCAGTCAATTGTTTCAAATGCTATGCTTACTACTAAAAGAAGTCTAACAACTTACAATTAAGTTGAGCCATAGTTGTACCGAATTTCTAAGACTCTGGGTTTTTTGGTTCTCTTGTACTGCAAATTAAATGATTAACAGATAACAGCATGTTGGCCTAGTTAGCCATAAAAGCATGTTACTTTGGTAAGATTTTATGTGATAAAAACAAACTGTTTTTCATAGCAACTTTGGTTCAAGTGAGAACATTAAGAAGATATTATTACTTTTAAGAACCATGTTAGTTTCGATCTATAATCAAATAAAACTATTCTTATGGAGCAAAAATATACACACTAAGAATCCTTTGGAATCTACATTCATATATATACCCTCAGAATTCTTAGGACTCTGTATTCTATTTAGTTTCACTCCTCCCTCTCTGAGTCAGAGTTCTGTTTAGTCAGCTGAAAATACTTATTTTCACATGTTTGTGTTCAAACTAAAAGTTACAGATCCACTAAAATCACAAAATGCCTGAAATAATAGTGGGAATGAAGAACAATGGAGTCAAATTAACACAAAGGCTATCTATTTTGTTAAAATGCCTTTAAACTTAAGGCATTTTCATACTTATAATGTAAAAAATATTTAGGAACAACAGTCAACTTCTTAAAAATTAGGAATTTGGCAACATAAATTTGTACTCCAAACAAATGTTTTTTTATTTTTATTGATTATATAGACCCATTACCTGAGAGATAAATCTCAAGAAAATAGTCAAAAATGGCCTCAAAACAATCAAAAGTCAAGTATTAAAGTGAATACAGAGGGTCGGCGCCGTGGCTTAACAGGCTAATCCTCCGCCTTGCAGCGCCGGCACACCTGGTTCTAGTCCCGGTTGGGGCACCGGATTCTATCCCGGTTGCCCCTCTTCCAGGCCAGCTCTCTGCCATGGCCCGGGAGTGCAGTGGAGGATGGCCCAAGTGCTTGGGCCCTGCACCCCATGGGAGACCAGAAGCACCTGGCTCCTGGCTTCGGATCAGCGAGATGCGACGGCCGCAGCGGCCATTGGAGGGTGAACCAACAGCAAAGGAAGACCTTTCTCTCTGTCTCTCTCTCTCTCACTATCCACTCTGCCTGTCAAAAAAAAAAAGTGAATACAGAGATAGAAATGAATGTGATAGAAGTGAAAGCATCCAAGAAATTGGGGCTGGCCTTGTGGCACAGCAGGTTAAGGCCTTGCCTATGATGCCAGCATCCCCTATCGGAGGACTGGTTTGGGTCCCAGCTGCTCTGCTTCCAATCCAGCTCCAAGCTTATGTGTCCAGGGAAAGCAGCAAAGGAAGGCCCAAATCTTTGGGCCCCTGCACCTACGTGGGAGACCTGGATGGAGTCCCAGGTTCCTGGCTTTGGCCTGGCCCAGCCCTGGCCATTGGGGCCATTTGGGGAATAAATCAGTTTGGGGAGTAAATCAGAGGATGAAGATAGATAGATAGATAGATAGATTTCTCTCTCTCTCTCTCTCTCTCTCTCTCTTTCTCTCTCGTTACTCTTTTTAAACAAATTAAAAAAATTGGAAAAAAAAAAGACAAACTATGGCCAAAGATAAGCTAACTTCAGAGGCTCCCTTTGCTAATAGTAATTAAGGCTAAAGATTAAGAAACTCTATCCTTGGGGCTGGTGTGGCAGAGTGGGTAAAGCTACTGTCTGTGGTGCCAGCATCCCATATGAGCACCAGTTCAAATGCCAGCTGCTCCACTTCCAATCCAGCTCCCTGCTAATGTACCCAGGAAATCAGCAGAAGACAGCCCAAGTATTTGGGTCTTTGCACCCACATGGTAGACCCAGAAAAAGCTCCTGGCTCTTGGCCTTGGTCTTGCCCAACTCTGGCTGTTGCAGCCATTTGGGAAGTGAACCAGTGACTATAAAATCTCTCTCTCTCTCTCTCTCTCTCTCTCTCTGTGTGTGTGTGTGTGTAACAATGCCTGAGTTACACAGAGAGAAAAGGAGAGGCAGAGAGAATGAGAGGTCTTCCATCCACTGGTTCACTTTCCAGTGGCCACAATGGCCAGAGTTGGCCTATCTGAAGCCAGGAGCTAGGGGTTTCCTCCAGGTCTCCCACGTGGGTGCAGGGGCCCAAGGACTTGGGCCATCTTCTACTGCTTTCCCAGGCCATAGCAGAGAGCTGGATTGGAAGCAGAGCAGCCAGTCTTGAACTGGAGCCCATATGGGATGCCAGCATTGCAGGCGGAGGATTAACCCACTACGCCACAGTGCCGGCCCCAAAAATGCTATTTTTAACTTAAGTGAGATTATCTTTGAGAGACTGATGAAGCATTCAACTGTCCAACATTTTTCCTATTTATAGAAAAAGTAACCAGCATCGTGGTATAACAGGTGAAGCCACCACCTATGGCAATGGCACCCCATATAGGTGCCAGTTCAAGTCCTGGTTGCTCTACTTCTGATCCTGCTAAAGAGCCTGGGAAAGCAGAGGAAGATGGCCCAAGTATGTGGGCCTCTGCACCCATGTGGGAGATCCAGAGGAGGTTCTGGGTCCTGGCTTTGTATTGGCCCAGCTTCGGCTGTTTGTAGCCATTTGGGGGAATAAACCAGCAGATCAAAGATCTCTCTCTCTCTCTTTAACATGGCCTTTCAAATAAATAAACAAATCTTCAAAAAAAAAAAAAAAAAGTACTACCTACCTTATAGAAGATTAAATCATCCAATTTTTAAAAATACTTTAAAAGATAGTAGCAATTTTTTTTAAAGATTTATTTACTTGAAAGGCAGAGTTACAGAGAGAGAGAGGGAGGGAAAGACAGAGAGATCTTCAATCCAAAGGAAGATGGCCCAAGTGCCTGGGCTCCTGCACCCACATGGGATACCTGAAGGAAGCTCCTGGCTCCTGGCTTGGCCTGGCTCATCCTGGGCTGTGTGGCTATCTGGGGAATGAATCAGCAGATGGAAGATTGTTTCTCTGTCTCTCCCTCACTGTAACTCTTTCAAATAAATAAATAAATCTTATTAAAAATAATAAAAAATAAAAACAATGAAAGTGAGTCACATTAATGGTTATAAAATCTTTCCTAGTACTTTGTGGGATTATCTGAAATAACAATGGGGGAGAGCCCATATGGGCACCAGTTTGAGTCCTGGCTGCACTACTTCCAATCCAGCTCCTTGCTAATGTGCCTGGGAAAGCGGCAGAAAATGGCTCAAGTGCTTGGGCCTCTGCCACCCATGTAGACCAGTTTGAGTTCTAGTTCTTAGCTTCAGCCTGGCTCAGTCCTGGAAAATGAGGCCATTTAGGGAGGGAACCATCAGATGGAAGAGCTGTCTGTCTCTCTCTCTCTCTTTTTTTTTTTTTTGACAGGCAGAGTGGATAGTGAGAGAGAGAGAGACAGAGAGAAAGGTCTTCCTTTTTGCCATTGGTTCACCCTCCAATGGCCGCTGCGGCCGGCGCATCGCACTGATCCGAAGCCAGGAGCCAGGTGCTTCTCCTGGTCTCCAATGCAGGTGCAGGGCCCAAGGACTTGGGCTATCCTCCACTGCCTTCCCGGGCCATAGCAGAGAGCTGGCCTGGAAGGGGGGCAACTGGGATAGAATCCGGCACCCCAACCGGGAGTAGAACCCGGTGTGCTGGCGCCGCAAGGTGGAGAATTAGCCTATTAAGCCATGGCGCCGGCCAAGCTGTCTCTCTCTCTAACTCTGCTTTTCAAATAAATACACAAATCTTAAAAAAAAAAATAAATAAATAACAATTGGATTAAAGTATTAATATTTCAAGTTTATAATATGTGATCTAATGCTTATTTTTAAAAGTCAATTAGATAAATAAAAATAATTGTGTATGAATATTGGTATGATTAATCTAAATAAAATATTTGTTAATTAAAATTTTATATTTAAGTATTACTAGGAGTCTATATATTGAAAATACATTTCAGGACTTTTCTTATATCTTAAAGCATTTTTATGAATATAGGTACAAGAATATGAAAATCTCTAGATCAATTTCCCCACATGAAATCCTCGCCTTCAGGACATTCATTTGTCTTGTTTACCTTAATTATCACTGTTCCTGATGTACTGTCTGACACACAGCTGGTTTCAGCAAATATTAATTGAAAAATCAATTATAAACAAACCATATTAAGATAGAAAAGTCACTTATAAACATAGCACATAAGATTTATTATGAAGTGTTTTGTTTCCTTTGAAATTAAAGCAGTCAATACTTATAGAGGTTTTTTTTTTAAAGATTTATTTATTTATTTGAAAGTCAGAGTTACAGAGAGAGAGAAGGAGAGGCAGAGAGAGAAAGGTCTTTCATCCGCTGGTTCCCAATTGGCTGCAATGGCCAGAGCTGCGCCAATCTGAAGTCAGGAGTCAGGAGCTTCTTCCGGCTCCCCCCGGCAGATGCAGGGGTCCAAGGACTTGGGCCATCTTCTACTGCTTCCCCAGGCCATAGCAGAGAGCTGGATGTGAAGTGGGCAGCCAGAACTCGAACCAGCACCCACATGGGATGCAGGCACTGCAGGTGGTGGCTTTACCTGCCACACCACAGCGCCAACCCCAAAACTACATTATTTTTTAAAAAATACTATACGCAGGGGCCAGCACTGTGGCATAGTGGGAAAAGTCGCTGCCTGCACTGCCGGCATCCCATATGGGTGCTGGTTTGAGGCCCCTGCACCTGCATGGGGGAGCCGGAAGAAGCTCCTGGTTCCTGGCTTCGGGTTGATGCAGCTCCAGCCATTGTAGCCATTTGGGCAGTGAACCAGTAGATGGAAGACCTCTCTCTTTCTCTGCCTCTCTCTAGCTCTGCGTTTCAAATAAATAAATCTTTTTTAAAAATTATACATATAGCTGCTGTTTTTTAAGGAACATTTTTTAAACTTTAGTCAAATATACTGTCATGGAAACTAAAGAGAGTACATCGGACACCTGAGTTTTACCACAACAAAACAATGAAACACATACTTGCCATAGCTTCCTCAGCATCCTGTTCTTTGAAACGGGAGGATATCCCTTTAAATTAGGAGGTGTTTAGCTCAGGCCATCATTACAAACAGGTCCACAGTAGCTATCTGTCTTCTCCTACAAAAAAAAAAAAAAATCAGTTTATTATTCTAGATATGATTTATCCATAGTCTGGAAATTTTACAGCTATGCCTTGCTTTTTAAAAGTAAATGTAATTTTGGGGCCAGGTGACATAGAAGGTAAAGTTGCTACCTGCAGTGCCGGAATCCCATATGGTCGCCGATTCGAGTCCCGGATGCTCCACTTCTGATCCAGCTCTCTGCTAAGGCCTGGGATAGCAGTGGAAGAAGACTCAAGTCCTTGAGCCCCTGTACCTGCATGGGAGACCTAGAAGAAGCTCCTGGCTCCTGGCTTCAGACTGACACAGCTCCGGCCATTGCGGCCATCTGGGGAGTGAACCAGTGGATGAAAGACCTCTCTTTCTCTCTCTCTGCCACTTTGTGTTTGTAACTCTGCCTTTCAAATAAATAAATATTTTCTCTTTTTTTTTCCAATTTTTTTTTTTTTGACAGGCAGAGTTAGACAGTGAGAGAAAGTGAGAAAGTTCTTCCTTTTTCCGTTGGTTCACTCCCCAAGTGGCTGCTACGGCTGGCGCGCTGCGGCCAATTCGCTGAGCCCATCCGAAGCCAAGAGCCAGGTGCTTCCTCCTGGTCTCCCATGTGGGTGCAGGGCCCAAGGACCTGGGCCATCTCCACTGCCTTCCCGGGCCACAGCAGAGAGCTGGACTGGAAGTGGAGCAACCAGGACAGAACCGGCGCCCCAACCGGGACTAGAACCTGGGGTGCCGGCGCCACAGGTGGAGGATTAGCCTAGTGAGCTATGGTGCCGGCCATAAATCTTTTCTTTAAAAAAGTGTATGAAATTTTAAGATTATTTATTTTCCTTTATTTGAAACACAGAGGTTATCCGCCCACTGTTTCATTTCTCAAATAACCACAACAGCCAGGGCTGAGCCAGGTGGAAGCCAGGAGTCCAGAACTTCATCCAGGTCTCTTATGTGGGTGGCAGGGACCCAAGTACTTGAACCTTCATCCACTGCCTCCCAGGATGCTTATTAGCAGGAAACTGGATGGAAGGAGAGCCAGGATGTGAACCCAGGCACTCCCATATGGAATGTGAGCATCCCAAGCAGGGTCTTAAAGGTTGTACCAAATGCCTGCCTTTAGATGTAATTAAAAAAAAAAAAAGCTTTATTTCTCCAAACTTAAAAAATCTAAATGCCAAATTGAATAAAGTTAAGAAATACAAAATTCAGAACTAAGTGTTTACATTATACAGAAAAACCAAGTAATTATTACACTATTTTCAAAAAATTTTTTAAGTTATGAATAAATAGCCTGTAATGAGAAAACTGAGATGTTAAAACTTGGAATATTTAAAATTAGTCCAGAAAGGTTATGAAAGACAACTTAAACTAAGAGTTGGGAGTAGGTATATTCATTTGTGTTTGCACACAGACCTACTAATATTTGTATCCTAATTTACTCAGTATTTTTCTTTTGACAGGCAGAGTTAGACAGTGAGAGAGAAAGAGACAGAAAGTTCTTCCTTCTGTTGGTTCACTCCTGAAATGGCCACTACGGCTGGCGCGCTGTGCTGATCCCAAGCCAGGAGCCAGGTGCTTCTCCTGGTCTCCCCAAGCGGGTGCAAGGCCCAAGCACTTGGGCCATCCTCCACTTCTTTCCTGGGCCACAGCAGAGAGCTAGACTGGAAGAGGAGCAACCGGGACAGAACCAGCACCCCAACCGGGACTAGAACCCGGAGTACCAGCGCTGCAGGCAGAGGATTAGCCTAGTGAGCCACGGCGCCAGCTAATTTATTAAGTATTAACTACCATGGTGAGGATTATTAATGCCAGCAATACAAGTCAATAATAATTTAAATAAACTAGTGGCACTCTACACCTAAACATGAGGTTATCTAATAGGATGACAAGTGTTTAATTATTTAGCTTTTACTACAAAGCTATATTAAACTACAAAACTACATGAAACATCAGTAGTTTGCAATCAAACAACTGGAAATCATTCTTTGAAAATTCACAGAGCAGGTGTTGTGGTGTAGCAGGTTAAGCTGTTGCTTGCAATGCAGTCATGCCATATAGGTGCCAGTTCAAGTTCTTGCTGCTCCACTTTTTGATCCAGCTCCCTGCTATTGTGCCTGGGAAAGCAGCAGAAGATGACGCAAGTGCATGGGCCCCTGCCTCTCATGTGGGAGACCCGGATAGAATTCTGGACTCCTGGCTCTGGTCTGGCCCAGTCCTGGGCGTTGTGGCCATTTGGGGAGCGAACTAGTAAATGGAAAATCTCTCTCTCTCTTTTCCCCTTTCACATAAATAAATAAATCCTTGAAAAAGAAAATTAAGATCAGTATCCAAAAATGTGATAGCATATTACTCAGGTAGTTTAACCAATCAGATAATTTAATAAAAACTATAACTGCTCCTCTTACTAGAATAACAGCACATAATGCTTGTGAAGAGTCACAGCATATTTGTTATTGTTCTTGAATCACTGATACTCTGTATACTACAGTGAATGAATAACGACAGCTTTCCTGAAATGCCTGATCTTTTGACTCTTGCCACCGTTAAATATAAGTTTCTGAACAGCCCTCTTTAAAAATATATCTATCCTCTAACAAAATATCTTCAGGCTAAGTTAAAACTGAGGCTGAATAATTAATTATACTATTTTCATGAAAAGCAAAAGAGCATTTTTTTCTGGTAGCCCCCGTGGAGTATCCTGTTATCTCTGCAGTCTGAGATTCTACAGTTTCATTTCCTGGTATCTCCTTGTTCAGTCACTCTTAGCCATCCATCGACAGGATATGGACTAGAAGAGAGGACAGGAAACAGCTGCCAAAGAGGGGAGGTTATTTTCCAAAATGAATTATTAATATTGTAGGAAATTGGTAACCTATTCCAATCCCTTCTGAAATCATTCATCAAACGCAAGCTGTTTTACCGAATGAGTGTCTCTCGGGGAGAGCTGCCAAGACATGCAAAGGCACAAGGCAACTAACTATATGAGTAACAAATGAGGTCCTCGATACTTCTGAATGAAAAACTCATATTTGCCTGATGTTGTTTCAGTTCCTGATACTGGGACTACTGTGGAACACTTCTAGTTCAAAGTATTTTTTTTAATTTAGAATGAGCACTTTTCAAAAATTAAAGTTCATCTCTACCATGTACATTATATAATAAAACATAACAAGATATTCTTAAAGTAGATGGATTTTAAAGACTAAGAGGCTCTGGAACAGACTGGATTGAAATCCCAGCACTATCTCGTCATAGCTGCGTGGCTTCAGACAAATGAGGCCTATCTGTGCCTCAGCCCCCTCATCTATAAAATGGGGCTAATTACAGCGTCTACCTAACAGGGTTGTTGTGAGGACTGAAGGAAGTAACGCATAGAAAGTTTTTAGAATTCTTCCTAGTACTTAGGAAGAACATGATGGATGTTAGACTTTTCTTACTTTTATTTAAAGTATTAACTTCAAGTTATATAACAAAGGAAGGCTGTGTTTAAAATCTGCCAAATGCTGACAAATCTGGGTAACAATCAAGCAATAAACTATTTTTTATTTCATACCTTTGAGTATGTTAAATAATGCTGGCACAAGTTGGCTTTAACATGTAGACATAAATCAATCATAATTTAATCCCCTCTACACACATTTTCCCTCTGACTTTAGCTTCAAAATGAATCACTACTGGATGATACATTTTAAGGGGTACTTCAGAAAATAAACCGCTCATGCAAATATTCTTAAAGTAATAAGGAAAAATTGCTCGCTTCTCCTCACTTCCAAGTAGTCTATGGCCAGTAAGCTAAATCAACAACAACACAAACTTCTTTTTAACAATATTGCGCAGAAAATGGGAATCGTTTTAGCATAGAAAAAAAGCATAATTATGAAGATAGTGCTTAGAAATATCAGAACCTCCTATGTTTTTCACTTCTCACAGCAACCAAAAAAGGGAAAAAAAAGCCCGTTAGAAAGGGGAAAGTGGGAGTAAAAATTATGTAGGAAATAGGAAATCACCAAAATTTAATGGAAGAGTTTTATTTAATTGAAAATGATAAATCTTTATGAAACACCTACCACTTTAACGTTTTGTTACATAAGCATTGATAGAATTTTTAAAAATCTAAATCTAAAAAGTAAAAATAAAAATCCTCCATTAAAAATTATTTAACTAGCTCCTCTGAATAAATGTCATTCTTAAACTAGTCCTATAAACTGCTTTTCCAGAGAACAGTACATTTGTTTAGGCCAAGGGTATATATCTGTTATAGATCTTCATGCATATACACATTTCTACTTTATACCTCGTGAATACATTATGGAATACTGACTACATAAAATGCCAAGATTAAGTGTCTTAAAACCAAAACCTGGCAACTACATAAAAATTTACACATTAACATTTACTTTAAAAATAAACCGTATAAAATACAGATTTCCAAAATGTAAGTGAAAATGTATATCCAGAAAAGTAATCTAAATTAGCAACCTCAGCCATGTAAATCTGATTACTCATCACTACAAATATATCAGAGCAGCAAAGATACAATAAAATACATTAGTAACATTACAGAAACACTGGCTCTTATTCAAAGGCTAGTCATGATTTTAAAAATACATTTAAATTACTTTCAAAAACATATCATTCCAAAGCCCTCCCTAAATAATTGCATTGACTCTGATATTAGATTAAAAACTAGATTAGATACAGAACTTTCAACATGCTTAATATTCGAGTAAACTCTTTTGCTGTAGCACAAATAAAAGGGTGACTTCCTCAACTACATTTGTGATCATTTAAGTCATTTTAAGAGCACTTTTACTTAAGTATTAAGTCATAACTAACAGCAAACTAAGTCTTAAATGCTACATTTTGTGTCCAATTAACAGAAGAAAGAAAATATGTGATACATGGTAACATCCTTTTCCCACCTTAAAGTGAAATATAATATAAAAGGGAGAAAAATGTTCCGAACGAACCACCTCCTTATGCTATTTGAATTAACATATAATTGTAAAACTTTGTTCACAGTTACCCACAAAAATAACTTACAAGTATCATTAAAGGTGAAACCACTGCTACATCATTCATGAACAACTCTCCAAACCCCGTGAAATAAGCTCACCCACAAGGGAAAGACATCTACGAAGGAACGGTCACCGCAAAGGCACATTTATGTGTTCGGCCTCAGCCCATCCACAAGCCATCTGGCATCAATGCTTCTCTGGTTCACCCGGCCTGATCTGTTCAGAATCGAACATAAAACTGGAGCTACACGCACTTTGAGAAAACCAAAGAACAGCACACTTGTACAGTAATGTTCCAAATGTGAAGCTCCAAACTAGGTCATACTTTAACTGTCTCTAAAACATTTTCAATAAAGACACTGAAGCTCTTTGGAAAATACAAGGAGGGCTCGAGGAATCTAAATAAATCATAGCTCTCATCAGTTATCCATCTTATTTTAATTTTCATTTTCTCATTTTAATCTTTAGTAAACAGATATTTCTAACAAAAAACTTCATTGAGAAATAAAATGCTACCATTTTTATATTGAAAGGACCGAACGCTGTGCATTTTACTTTGTCTAAAATTAGGCTGCACAGTCCTCAAATGCTCAGCGGAAGGAGAGAAAAACTCAGAAGAAAATATTCACAAAAGCTTGTCTTCGTTTTCATCCTGTTTACCGCACTATTGTCACCGGCAGCACTCAAATTTCTTTTGCTTAACATCAGGGGTCAGAATTGGTACTTCAGAAATTACAGTAACCTAGGGGTGTACCAGCGGCAGCGTTCCTGTTAACCCAGCTCCGGTTCCTCCTCACTACCAGCATGAAATCGGGGTGGCTTTCCAGAAACAAAGGTGATTCACGGAGCACCATGTAATACAAGTCGAAGCTTTCAGACAAAGACCAACAGGGACAAATCTCAAGGCGCACTTCTACGTGGACTCGCCCTCACAGGCACACACGTCCAACCCCACAGCCACACTCCTGCGTCCTCCTCCCTAACCAGGAGCCACAGCACCTTTCCCAGTCTGGTGATTTTCCTTTTTCCCCATCAAACTAACCTCCAAGGGAACTACTTCTTTCTTTCAAGTTTCACGAATCGCAACCCAATCGATCATGAAGTCCCAACTAGCCTTCCCCTGACATGTTTCTCTCAGATGAGCTCTTCTCATCTTTTTTAAAACGAATCGGGGTGACATGACGGCAGACGACTGCGGACTTCTTGCTCTGCCAGATCCCGTCCCCTTTTTCCTCCATCCCCATTCTGCTCTTCTAAATCTCTCTCGGATGCCAAGAGGTCTGATCACCATCCTGAGCTAAGGGATCCAGCGAAATCTGTGCCTCCTGGGGGGGGGGGGTTTGCTCTTCCCTCACTGTTGCCCACGGAGGTGGGGGTGGCGTACCGGAACAAAGAATTTTAAGTCCCTTTCCTTGGAACTTTGGTGCCAATACACAGGGCTAGGGCATCCCCCAGGGCTCTTTCCTGCCATTAACCCACGTTCCGCTCACATTCCCCTCCAATTGGCCGCCTCCAGGCCCTAAAGCGTGGAGGATCTCCTAGGCCAATCTCCCACCCCCGCCACCCCCCCCCAGCCCCACCCCCGTTCTGTCTATTGAAAAGGCCACACAGCATTTCCATCCTCTTTAATCAACTCCCCCCACCCGCCCCAAATCCCAGGCCTTCCTGAACATCTTAATACAGTCTCATCCCAAGTGGAGGCACAGCCGTCCCTGAACTAGGGGTGCAGCCCTCCCCGGAAGGGTTTCCGGGGCGCCAACCCCAAAGCCAGTGCGCTCAGCCCCAGCTAGGAAATCGCTTCCCAGTCTCCGAGAAGCCGAGCCCCACGAGGCGGCCACACGCCCCCGAGGGCCCGCAACCTTGCTGGGGGCCTCCATCCCCGGCCGCGGCGTCCCCGGGGAAACCCAAGCCCTCACTCCGCTCAACAGCCCCCAGCTGCCCAATGCTCGCTCGAGCGGGGGGACGACGCGGAGGCTGAGATTTTTTCCCTCACAGGACGCCCGCCCCCCAGTCCTTCCACCGTGCAGAGCCCCTGAGCGCGAAGCAGGCTGCGGGGACCTCCGCGGAGGCGACTCCGTCGCGCGCCAGGCCCCGTCCCTCCCCCACGAGCGCCCCGCGCCGGGTCCGCCCAGCCGCCCGCCGCAGCGATCGGGCTCAGCCCCCGGGGTCTCGGCCCCCGAGCCGCCCTCCTCCGGCCCGCGCCGCGCCGCGCCGCTCGCTTCTTCCCGGCCGGCCGAGAGCTCCGCGCTCCGCTCCCCTCCCGCAGCCTGGGGTGTCCGGGCCCGCTCGTCGAGTCGCTACCTGCAGGGGCCGCCGCGCCTCTCAGCGCCCCGCCGCCGCCATCTTGCATTTCAAACCGGCTGCACTTTTCAGGGAGTCAACTCTGACCTGTGAACCCTAAACCCGGAACCACTTGGCCGGCCCCGCGGACCAGCCGCAGCAGCTCTGGCTGCCCGGCCAAGCGTGGGGGACCCGGGGTAGGGGTGCGAGGAGAGGCGCGCGCCCCCGCGGCCGTCCGGGGGCAGAGGGGGAGGAGAGAGCCGGCCGAGGCGGGGCCCTCCCGCGCGCGCGCCCTCCGCGCGCCCCCACCCCGCGCCGCGCCGGGCTCTCCACACCCGGACCCTGCAGCTCCCCTGGGGTTCGACCCCAACAGCTACCCGGGGATTGGCGCGCCGCAGGCGCCAGGGAGCCGCCCCGCCTCCTGTCAGCTGGAGCCCCGCCTCCTGTCAGGAGAAGCCCCGCCTCCCCGGGTCCCCTAACTGCCCAGCCCCTTGCCCAGCGATAGCTCCGCCCGCTGTCGGCAGAAGCCTCGTCGTCTCTCCGGCCAGTCCAGAAGGCTGTCGCCGCCGGAACCGGAGAGGTAGGCATGGTCTCCTCACCGAGACGCCCCTTGTCACCGTCAGCCCCATCTCCTGCCGGCCGTCCTACTCAAGCCCCGCCCCCTGCGGACGCCCCGCCCACTGTCAGTGGCAGCTCCGCCCTTCTGGGAGGCCGGGCGTCCACCCCCTTGTCCACCGCGGTCTCGCCCCTGTCACTGCAGCCCCACCTCTTCTTGCCTCCGGTCCCGCGGCCACCGAAAAGTTCAGTTGGACCTCACTTTGGAGCCGCCCTCTGCTCCCCGTCCCCTCGCGCGTCACTCCCGGAGGCCGTCCAAGTCCTGCCCTGCAAACCCAGACCGCTTCGCTGTGGTCCGGCCCCGCGGCGGGGGCCGGCCGGGCTGTCGGGAAACCGGCCGGCGTCCCAGTGCCTGCCCGCACGCTTCGCTCCGTTGCGGCGAAGCAGGCGGGCCGGAGCCGGGAGAGGCGCCCGGGCCTGGGGCCGCTGCGCGCGGGTTCGCGGGCCTGGGCGTGGGAGCGCGCTCTCTGGCGCCGGGGTGTGGATTCCCCGCCCCCAGCCCCGCCAGGGACCTTTTGTGCTTGGACAGCCGGGCTCTGGAGCCGCG